>NW_024412376.1:42067776-42277203 GCF_014898765.1 Herpailurus yagouaroundi | reverse complement strand
CCTATCATAATACTAGTTAATAAACAAAAGATACAATATTCAGCGGGGCGCCTGGGTGGATCAGTCAGTTGGGCGTCCAACTTTGGCTCAGGTCATGATCTCGCAGTTCACGAGTTTGGGCCCCACGATGGGCTCTTCGCTGACAGCTCAGAGCCTGGAGCCTGCTTCGGATTCTGTGTCCCTCTCTCTGCCCCTCCCCCACTCATACTGTCTCTCTCTCTCTCCCAAAAATAAATAAAAACATTAACAATTTTTTTTAAAGATACAACATTCAGTAAAAAGTGGCTCAGCCTTAAACTTAAAGAGTATTTTCAATATGATGTTACAAGGACCTCAGTTTAAGTTAGTCTCATCAATAAGAGGGTCCCATAATACGAAAGTTAAGAGTTTCAAATAAAATTTGTTAAGCCTGTCCTTCTTGAAAGCAAGACAAGACCAGTTTGTGTTTAATTGTCTACTAGAGAAGTATGAGTTTTATATTTATATAGTTCTTATATTTAAAAATATATTATCCACATATATTTGTAATAGCTATTCCTCTCCATACTACTCTGCAGATTCTATGACTTAAATAACAAATACTACCTTGCCACATTTTACTTTTATTTCTTCAATAAAAATATACTAAGTACTTACTATAAGCCATATGCTAGACATACGGTTAAAAAGGCATGGTTCATATCTTCAAGTAACTTACAATCTCTGTGCGATATATACTAATACAATAGGATCACTGCTAATAAGGAGGCATAGTCAATAAGGACAGGGGCAGGGGAGAGGGGAAAATGGGTGATGGGCATTGAGGAGGGCACTTGTTGGGATGAGCACTGGGTGTTGTATGTGAGTGATGCATCATGGGAATCTACCCCAAAGCCAAGAGCACACTGTATACACTGTATGGTAGCTAACTTGATAATAAATTATATTTAAAAAATAAATAAAAATAAACACGTTCTCCTGTTTAAAAAAAAAAGACAAATTGGATAATAAATTCAGAGAGGGAAAAAAAAGAACAACAGAGCAATGGGAGCATAGAGCATTAAGAGATAGGAAAGAATAAGGATTAAAATGGCAAATCTACCAATCTTAATGACTCTGGTCAAAGAACGTTAAAATTGGTGATTAATACAAACTATTTAAGGAGCAGGAAAGAGATGCCATCATGGTGCAATACACCATGATATAAATTATCAAACTAATAATGTTTATTCATTGAGTCACAAATAAAAGCTTCACTTTAAAATGGGGACAATAATTGGCAAAT
Organism: Herpailurus yagouaroundi; assembly: GCF_014898765.1. NCBI lineage: Eukaryota > Metazoa > Chordata > Mammalia > Carnivora > Felidae > Herpailurus > Herpailurus yagouaroundi. The sequence goes on along the minus strand of NW_024412376.1, from coordinate 42,275,939 downwards.
GTGTAACAGTAGAAATAACCATAGGGAATTATAACCAGAATTTGGAAACCTTTGAAATAATTAGAATTTAAAAAAAATCCATCCAACTGAAGCATGTTCTGCTGAGATGCAACACAAAGGAAATAGGAGATTTGTACTTTGATGAGGCAAGCCAAATCAGCTGTGCTTTCCTCTTAATATTCAGCAAGTTAATTCCTGAGGGGTTACAATAAAGCATACACTATATGAACCAGAAAAGTCTTTTCACCTCAAATTACAAAACAGATCTGTCCTGAAATGACTTTTAATTTCTCTTCATTTGCCATCATCGGAAAGATAAAAGCTCCCAGCTTTGCTCTGGAATAGATTCCAGATATATTAAATCCTTTAATATTTTGCCATTATCTCGAAGTGTCAGCCATCTGTTATTAAAATGATAAATTTTAAAAATGAACTAAAATGTGTGCCTCTTTTGTTGTAATTTCTCCCCACCAAGATAATCTCTCAAAGAAAAGCTCCCAGAAGCAAAGAGCTTTAATAAAATGTAGCCAAAATAAGCCAAAACGGAAGACTTGACTAGAATTCCTATCAAGGGTAAAATTTTCAGGCTCTTTCCCCACAAAAAAGCAAGGGTCCAGGAACTCTCCTGACCGTGACTTTCAATCAAAGAAGCACCTATTGTCATGGCTCCTCAGAAAATAGAAAAGAGTCAACAGCATCTTCCTAGAATATGTTTGACAACACCATCATATTTACAAACCTAATGGGATCAGGTTGAAGTCAAAGGCTGGGCTGGTAGGAGAGCAGCCTGACTGAAACCAGTCTCAGGCTCTTTCATTCCACAAAATGTTGAGCATCTACTCTCTGCCAGACTCGTTGCTAAATGTTTGGAATACATCAGTGAACAAACCCAAGCTGCCTACATTTAATGGCACCCATATTCTCTATTCAGGAAAATGATCACAAAGATCATAATCGACCACAAGGTGAGAGGGGTTCAATAATAGTAGGTAGAATGTATTCGGTACTTAGTATGCACTGACTACTCTTATTCTTAGAGCTTTATATGTATCAGTGATGGGACAGATCCAATTACTAACCATGATGCGCTTTGCAGAATGTTTAAATATAGAATTCAGCCCTTTAGAAATATTAGGTTCAGTCTACAATTCAGTCAACAATAATCAGCAACTGAGCACCAAAGAACCAAAGAGATAAGAACACTCAGTTTTCAAAAAGTAAAATAAAATACCCCAGTTTTGCCTTTGGTTCATTTGTGGATTTTCCTCTGATTCCATTGTAACAATGAAAAGTAACCCAATTATGGCAACTAGTAAGGCAAATCAAGAAATTCTTAGGACATCTGAAGTGCCCTATATACCATTAAGAAAAAAGAATATCGTATGTGCCGAAGAAAACTTCAGCTCATGAAAGCATGTTATCCTGCAATGACAAGATCATACAAAATTAGAACTATGAGCAAACAAAATCACACACGGGAGATACCTCCTGAGTAAATATTATGAATGTCTGCCAAAACTCAACAAAAAAGAATTTGAACCCAATTCAGAAGGCTGTGGGGCTTTTGAGTCTTCGCCAAGAGTTCCTACCTATGATTTTGCAATCACAAGTATCTGGAACACACAGTACAGAAGAGCGGCCACCTGACAAATCTAGTTGAACTGATCTGAACCTTCAAATAAAGAATGATTCTGTGGGTGTCACGCATCCAGAGAACAATAGCAAGAGTGAATTAACTTCTACTATCTCATTCCTGATTCTAGGTAGGTAAGTTCAAACAACTTTGAGGAAAAACTCAAATTATTTATGAGTTTCATATTTAGTGCATAAAGAGGTGATATCTCCAAGCAGGCGAAGAAGAAACTGTGTCCTGCATGAGGAGTCTACTCTAAGCCAGGAGTCTGGCTTAGAGCTTAATGGCTGGGTCTCAAATTTTTACGCATTATGAAGATGAGAAACTAATTTGGATTCTAGAATGTGTCCCCAAACTCAAAATAAACTGAAGACTTCCCTTCTATGAAATAGGCCTAAACCAAAACAAATTTTTAAATGCTGTGGAGTTTGGAAATAGGACACTGATCTTTTATCCAATATAATAGACACCCTTAAATCTTGACTGTATAGTATGTGTTTACCACAGAATTTAGGACATTAGTCAGTCCCTTGAAACTGCCCTCAACAGCAGCCATTCCATTCCTTCAACCTTATTTAAGTTTCAGTTCAGAGACAACTAATTGTTTTTCTATATTTTTCAGCCAAACTTCACATGCTTTGAAGACAGTCCAGGAATAATCCAAGCATAGGCTTGGTAGTTTATTTCTACTGAAATAAAAGTATTCATTCTTTAAGACCAGTTTAGCCTGTAAATGTTTTTTGAAAAATATTAGATATACATAAATATTAATTCATCTAATTAATAATATTGACTCAACTCACATCAGCATTACCACTGCCTCTGTCTGTTGCTTCTCATTTGATAGGGAAAATGCAAGTCTTAGCTAGCAGTAAACGTAAAATAATCATTCCTAGACCACAGATTCCAAAGAAGAAAATAAATGATACTGAAACATAGAAAGGGGTATACTGAATTTTTTTATAAGACTCATTGTATGATTTGCTTTTGGATACCACTTAATTTCATGGTTGAAACTAGTGTGGAAATCTCTCAACATATTTTACATTTTAAAATAAAAAATTTTGACCTGAGTTCTATTAGATGGCTGCCTTGAAGTACCTGAATTATTAAAAATAGCCTTAACATAGTCTTCCATGAAGTATGCATGCCTTTACAAGTTTGAATACATTTATTTATAAGTTAACTTTTTAAAAGTTTGTGTGCGTGCAATGCATCTGTCTCTGAATATTTATGAGTGTACTTCCCCATTAAGTCAGGAGGCAGGAATGGAAAATTGTAAGAAACATTCTCAATACAGTGGACATATTCAAATCTCATTTTTTTAAAAAAATGAATGAACCCAATGTCCTAATACCTGTGTTTTTTAACCACTTTATTGAGGTATGGTTGACTTACAAAAAGCTGCACCTATTTAATTTATACAACTTGATGAGCTTAGAGATAAGTATACACCCATGAACCATCATCACAATCTATGCCATAAATATATCCATCACACCCCAAAGTTTTTTTCCCACCCTCTTCATTATTATTTTGTGTAAGAATCTTAATATAAGATCTACCCTCTTAGCAAATTTTTAAGTATGCAATATAGTATTGTTAACTATAGGCTCTACAGTATACAGTAGATTTTTAACTCTTGTCTGTGTTTCAAGGGTCTTTGGGTTTCAAACCATTGCTTTCAATAAGAGAAAACTGCCAATATTAAGTATCAGAGTTTATAGCCCATTAGAAGATAGGCCGATATACAGAGGAAGGAGTGGCTGGATCGTAGGATTTTTTGCAAGCCTTAATTTAGGCAAATTCTCTTGTGCCTAATTATTTAGGATTCTTGGAAATGTCTTCAACAGGATTAAATGAAGAGGTCCCTGGTCCACTCTCTTTACAAAAAGAAAAAAAAATGCTTTCATAGATGATTGGAAAAGTATCAGAGAAGGGACAATTTGGAAAAGGAGGACTTTTCAAGTGTGTGTATTCTACATGAAAAGGAAGTACGATAAGTGTGACCAGAAGGATGAACTGTTCCCTTGCACACTCATGATGGTTGGTGGCATCAGGTATCAACCTCCAATTTTCTGTTTGATTATCTGTGATCTTTTGACTTAGAAAATATATTTTCCTTAAAGGCTGGTGGATATTCCTTAAGAAGCACAATCTTTTGACATTGTTTTTTCCTACCATTTTGAGTTTTAATAAATGAGGGGAGAAGACCAACACAGTAAAACAACGCTGAGGTAGACATCATAATTTTGGAAACACAGAAAGATACAAAATTTCCACAGAAACACTGGATGAGGGATACCGTGCATTTCCAATTTCTACAATTCCTGTTTCTACTATGACATAAACGGATACGTCTGGTCAGTGTGGCAGTGAGATTTTTTACTTTCATGTGTCTTGAAGTTTTTCTCTATCTTTGATCTTAAAATCAGTGCAATGTATCTAGTTTATTTAATTATAATTCAGTTTAAAATGAATCCTACATTTAGGAACTTGACCTGAAGAGTTCATCATGTTCACAGCTGAATTCTCCTCTTCCTCTTTCCCATTCTCAAAGACACAGGCTTATTAAAGAGTTTATCTTAAAAGAAAAAAAATTCTGCATCAACAAGTTTTTATTTTAAAATTAACATAAAAAATATCCCATTAGCATATTGCCTAGTATAAATAAGTAATACCATTTCTTGTATATTCTCTTGTTTTTATAAATGCATGGTTTTCATATTGTGACACTTATCACACACATTTTTCCCACATAACATTACATATTGGCAAGTATTTTTCACATGTATAATTTTTATTAGTTTACTAATTCTACTAATATTACTTAATATTCTAATTTACGTAAGTATTTTCTCCCTTTGGGCATGTACATTACCTTAAAATGCTTAACTTTGAACTTATTATCATTTTATTTTATATTTATTATTTTATTATGCTATTTTCTGGATATTTTCCAGGTCTAGCAATGTGACTCTAGGACTACTGGATCCTGGGAAAAGTACATGAACATCTTCTGGATCTATTGCTCTGATACCTCTATCAGGGGTCATTTTTTTCTTTCTCTGAGATAATTAGTTTGGTGTAATGTTGGGAGATAGTATATCCCTCACATTAGCTTTGCCCAATGTCCTGGGAATGTTTTAAAAAATTGTTTTTGGATGTTTATTTTTGAGAGAGAGAGAGACAGAACATCAGTAGGGGAGGGACAGAGAGAGAGGGAGACACAGAATCCAAAGCAGGCTCCAGGCTCTGAGCTGTCTGCACAGAGCCCAAAGTAGGGCTAGAACCCACAAACAGTGAGATCATGACATGAGCCAAAGTGGGATGCTTAACTGACTGAGCCACCCAGGCACCCCCGGGAATGTTTAAAATAAAGGACATGCCAAGAAGGGAGGATGAGAAATGTATCAGAAAGCCTAGATGGCACAAGCCACATATGGACGTGCGGGGTCCGCACAAACTTGAGATGGCATCTGCTTGGAAACCTAGTTGCTCTCCTCCTATGACAATGTGACGTTGTTACTATTTACTGGTGCTGGCCTCAATGAAATTTCCTGAATGTGCTGACTCTGGAAGAATTTTCATCAGGACGTGTTTTCACTCCTCCCCTTGGCACACAGGACCTTGAACCCCAGATTCGGGCTGAAAAACCTTCACCACAGAAACAGTCTTTCTGGGTTTCTGCCTGCTAATATCCCAGGTGCTTGTGCCACCATCTGCTGTGGTTGCTGCCTTCTGCAAATAGTTAGGTTATGCTGTCAACACAGACCCTAAGTGGGAGGAAATGTTTTAATTCAATGCAAGTTGCATTTTTTTTCTCTCTCTTTTCTCTAGCTTTTTCCAGTGTTTAACAGAAAGGTATTTCCTGACTCCCCTGGGCTCCCTTTTTCCCAATGAATCACCAAAAGCCCTTTCTACCCACTCAGTTTCCTACCCCACACTTTTAAAATAGTGCATTTTTGTACTTGCAGTAGGGTCACAATAGATAGCAACTCCTAAAGCAAAAGAGATGTTCCAATTTGCGCTGTCAGTAATGAGTAAAATTTTGTTTCACAACATCCTTGGTAATAACACTGACTTTTCTGAATTTTTTCTTCTTTTAGTTTAGCATCAGCAAATACTCTTAAGGATCCAAGATGGCCTCAAAATTCCTTGTGAAAAAATACACAGCAGCAATAATAAAACTTATAATTTATAGAGTGTCAAATTATATACCTGGCAATTCACATGGTCTGTTTCATTTATCCTTAAACAACCCCAAACAATAGATATTATTCTTCCCATTCAACTTTTAAGGAAAATAAAGATCTCAAGAGTAACTTGGCCACATCTGTAATCTCAATGGAATTGTGGGCATGAATGAAACCTCTCTGAATTCTAACTACCTCAAAGCTATAAGGCTAGAAACAATGCATTTTTCACTCATCATTTCTTTTCACAATTGCCATTACCTGCTCATTGTCACATTGTTCAAGTGAAATTCCAGTGGTATTAATCACGAATTACACTCTGGTTAATTAAACTCAACACACCAGTTGTTTTTCCAAACCACAAATTTTAAAGTTACTTGTTCTTTCAAAAGCAGCCAGCGTATTGTTACCCTTGACACTACTCCAAGACGATGATGCATTCTTTTTGGGGTTGTTGTTTTTTCTTTTTTTGGCCTCAGGTAAGAAGTAATTAATCTATTTGCTTAGTTAATTTCATATTTTTGAAAATCCATAACTACAAGTTGTAAACCCAATTTTAATCTTTTAGGACAAAATGTGACTTCTTGGGAGTCAAAATGGAGAGAGCAGAATTGTATGGTATTTAAAATCGCTGCGATACATGATCTATTTTTTTCTAAATATCAAAACGCTTATTAATAGTATTTTAATGATATCGGCTTAAATAAATTAGCTACTCATGTGCCACATGGTAAAAATATCTCCATATCTACACCTTCCCAGGCACACCTAGTAACATAGCATTTACTTGCTTAACTTCAAAGAACAGGAGACCATGATGGCTACAGTTTTAATTAGCAAACTGCTGGAACAGGCAAAGATTAAAATTCCTCATGAAGATAATAACTGGAATAGACTCTGATCATCAGACCCATACACTGACTTCTGTAACACATACTCACCCACACAAATGCACACACATAAATTGTTTTACCTTTCCTCAATAAAAACATACACAGCCTCTATAAAACTGTTTGAAAATAATTTTGATTAACTTAACTAGATTCATAATAGTTATATAAAGATGGATGGTCTTTTCTCACATCCCAATAGCTGTGAAATATTACAAATTATACCCAGATATTACAAATTATTTGAAATTTTACTGTATTTTTAAATTGTTTTTAACGTTTATTTTTGAGAAAGAGAGACAGAGAGAGCGCACATGCAAGTAACCAGGGGAGAGGGAGAGAGAGAGGGGAACAGAGGATCTGAAGCGGGCTCTGCCCCGACGGTAGAGAGAGAGTCCAATGTGGGGCTGGAACTCACAGTGAGATCACGACTTGAGCCAAAGTCAGATGCTCAACTGACTAAGCTACCCACGCACCCTTAATTTAGCTGTATTTTTAACATCTTAGTTAACCTTCATAGTTTTGCTCAAAGATCATCAGCCTCTTGATTGTGTTTCTTCTTAATACTTTACTGTCCCCTGCTTCATGTTTTAATAGAAAAAAAAAATCTCTCCTTTCTCTGAATTCCCAGAACCTATCAATACAACTCTCCTGTTATAATAATTTATCACCTTCCACCTAACATTAGAGTTATTTATGTACACTTCTCACCTGCTGTGCTAAATTGCAGGTGTCTTCAGGCTAGTACGTGTGCCCACTGTGAGTCCACATAATTAAAATAAGGTGGTTACTAATTTGAAAATTCAAGGTTTTGGGGGGTTTTTTTCTTTTGTTTTTTCAAAATGAAAGTTTTTACTCAATAGAAGAAGCTGGGGCTAAATATATCCTGGTGCTTTCCAGACTTATACTTACACTGAACTTCTCCCGATATATACACTTAAAACTGTTAGGATTAAATCAACTCCTTTCCTCTCGCTTGTTCAAAACTTTGCATTGAGAGCAATAATGAGGGGCAGAGAAATGAACACCAATTCTACTCCTTTTTTACATGTGATTTGCTATAATAACCCTAAAATTAGATTTTACAAAGGAGAGAGAAAGAGAACGACAGAGAGATTGATTCATACTGCCCCAAGTTATTTCCCTGAGGAATATAGGCTTCTTTCCATTAGGTGATCAAATGCAAGAAGAAGGGGACAAGGGATTCTTTATGCCAGAGATTTAATTGAAACAGCAAGGCATGACCTAGAGCAAAACAGCAATTAAAAGCCCAATGTACAGTTCCTACCCACTGCCCAGCGGCCAGCAATTGCTGAGTTTCCATCCCTTCATGGAAGCCTGACTTTTGATGCCATTGTCTAGGAAGCGATTTTTACTGTTCCAGAGGAGACAACTCCCTTGAAATCACCTTGGTTCTGTTTAAGTGCTTAAAATTCAATAACTTCTTATAATCTATAAAAATGCAGTGCATCATTTGGAATATTTCTTTAAAATGCCTTTCAGGAAAAAATAAAGAACTACTATTTTCACTTTTTTTCGTATCAAAAAAAGGTTCTGGACAAAATCATGACCTTCTATAATAATAAAATATCATCAACAAAAAGATTTTTTTTAACAATTCAAAACTTTGTAGTAGGAACTAAATATACTGAGTATTTGCTATATACCAGGGTTGATTCTGTTAGCAGAATACTCTCTATATAAGGAATATTTCCACTTCCAAGGCCCAGATATACACATTCTCTCATTTCCTGTAGCTTTTTCAATGTCAAATGTATAGCAAGAATTCAAAGAAAGTGAGGCTAAAATCTATTTATTTAAGACTTCCAGCAATTTACTAGACTCTTTTTTACCCTTCCTTCTAGCTAGATTAGATTGCAAACATATAATTAATCATTAGTCTGTAAATGTTCAACAATATAATAATTATGTTTGACTTACTTTTCTGTGCAGGGGAGAAAAGCAGAATTCACTTAAGGGCATACGGTTTAAACCAGATCTTTTTAAGTTTTTTTTTTTTAATATTTATTCATTTTTGAGAGACAGAGAGAGACAGAACATGAGTAGGGAAGGGAGGGACAGAAAGGGAGACAGGATCTGAAGCAGGCTCCAGGCTCTGAGCTGGCAGCACAGAGTCCGATGCAGGGCTCGAACTCATGGACCAAGAGATCAAGACCTGAGCTGAAGTCAAAAGCCCAACTGACTGAGCCACCCAGGGTGTCCCGAAAGCAGATCATTCTTAATTTGTCATCAGGACACACCTACACATCTTTTATTATCCAATGTGGGCTTTTTTACTCTTAAATAAAGTGATATTTAATCAATTATTTCTTCAATTAAATACATTTATGCTTTAATTAAAAGAGGTGGCAAAACATTGATCGAGTGACTATTTAGCTAGGTTTGAGACGATGGGAGGAGAAAAAGGGAAGAAGGAGGGGGAGAAGGAAATAAAAATAAAAGAAGGAACAACTAAATAATATTTATTAAATTTTGAGCATTATGCTAGGAATGATCACCTACTGTCCTTTTTGTAATATTGATACAGGTACTGTGAAGGAGGATTATGATTCCTTCCATTTTACAAATAAGGATGAGAAACAGAGATATTAAGTACTTCCATAGAGCCACAGAACCAGTGATTCCAAGAACTGGGTTTGGAACCAATTCCATGTGTTGCAAAAGTATACATTCTTTCTTATCAGTTCTTTTTTAATTTTTTTTAAGTTTATTTATTTATTTTGAGAGAGAGAGAGAGAGCGCGCGCGCTCATGAGTGGGGTAGCAGCAGAGAGGGAGGGAGAGAGAATTCCAAGCAGGCTCCACGCCGTCAGCACAGAGCTCCACATGGGGCTTGAATTCACGAAAGATGAGATGATAACCCCAGCCGGGATCAAGAGTCAGATGCTTAGCCGACTGAGCCACCCAGGCACTCCTACATTCTTTCTTTTGTACTGTGCTGTCTTGAACATTACTCAGTGAGATAGCATCAATAAAAAAATTTAGTCTAATTATATTGTTTAAATTGTTAAATAAAACTTTTTGCCAATTAAAAGATCTCTAGTGCTAATTATTAATAACTAATAATAATTGAATGAGATTCTCCCCCAAGATGCTTTTTATAATAAATGACAAAGTAAATGTTGCCTTGACGTCTACACAATATATGACCCAAAACATTCCTGTAATTAAGAATAAAGTTCAACAGCCATCTGCGTGCCTCAGCTGGTTAAGCGTCTGACTTTGGCTCGGGTCATGATCTCACAGTTCACAAATTTGAGCCCCGCATCAGGCTCCATACTGACAGCTCAGAGGCTAGAGCCTGCCTTGGATTCTGTGTCTCCCTCTCTCTCTGCCCCCTCCCTTGCTTGTGCTCTGTCTCCCTCCCTCCCAAAAATAAAAAATAAAATATAAAAAGAATAAAGTTCAATTAATACTGAATGGGTGCCAAATGGAAAAGTTTAAATCACATATGTCACATAAAAAAATAGAAGTCTGAATGACATCTTATCCTTTGCTTTTGAAAAATACCCTAAATATGCTGAAAATAATTTCAAATCTACTCTCTCTTGTATAAGATAGGAACAGAGCAGCAATATTGGAAGCATGTAAGTGTTAACGAGCAAAAAAATCAAGGTGCCCATCTTGAGTACCTTGGAGAAACACAAAGATTCACCACTATAAATTATTAACAGAATGAAATAAATGCATGAATAAAGCAAAGTTTCTGAATCCTTGGGCAGATCAATTTTAAATTAGTTCAGGAAGGGTCCTGACATCTGCCTGATTGAATGGTTTAAAGAAAAACTTGAAGTCATTCAACTACTAGTTGTTTGGGGTTTTTTTGGTTTTTTATTTTTTGTTTTTAACTGTGTTGACAAATTATTCACTTGGCTAAAATTTTTCGACTGCCCAATCTAAAGCCTTGTGTTAGATTTGTTATTTTGCTGTGTCTTTTCGGCATGTCCATGGTACTTCTAACAACAGAATCCTACTTTCCTCTGGAAAGTCCATTTCTTGTAATTCAGGTGGGGTGAACCTGCCTGCGGCCACATGGTGATGCTATAATCACAGCTGGCCAATCAGAATACTCCCTCTTTATTCCAACCATAATGACTGGATGAGCACATGACCTAATGAAAGTCAGTCAGAGGAGTATTTGATCAGATTTGATGTATGTAATCTTGTTTTGACAGTCTTTCTTCCTTTTAATCAAAATTCAAAAGGATATATTCTTGGTGCTCCTTTTCCTACCACATTGAGAACCTGCCTGCCTGAGAAATAAATCAATAGAAAAGCAAGGTGAAAGGATACAAAAGCAAGTCCCCAAGGATGTCATTTGAAACCCTGAATCTATCTGTACCTCAAGCTGATCCATTCTTGGATGGATGACTGTAGATTTCAAAATATTCTCCTTATTATGCTTAAGACACTTTGAGTTGGAGTTCTACCCTTGCAAGCAACAGACTCCTAACAAATAAGAGTGTGAGCTCACAAATACTGTGAGCTATTATGCAGTATCTTTTCTTACTTTTAGGAAACTATCAGGTAATACGAAGCTAGACCAATGTATTCAGAATCATTAGAGATATCTCAATTTTCTTTTCAACAATACTTCTGAAAGCCTGAAAAGAAAACCAATATTCAATTTAATTCAATTGTACTATCAAAGTAACTAGGTTGTTCTACATAGACACTCAGCTAAGTTCATGCAAATGCTTTCTGTATCGTGAAATTTTAGAATAAAAAAAAAAAGGATCCTGGGGTGCCTCTTCCCCTGTCCTCATTTTAGAGATAAGGAATCTGAATGGGGTGCCTTGGCAGCTCGGTAGGTTAAGCGCTGGTCTTCAGCTCAGGTCATGATCTCGCAGTCCATGAGTTTAAGCTCCGCGTGAGGCTCTGTGCAGACAGCTCACAGCCTGGAGCCTGCTTTGGATTCTGTGTCTCCCTCTGTCTCTGCCCCCTCCCCTGCTAACACTCTGTCTCTTTCAAAAATAAACATAAAAAATTAAAAAAAAAAAAAAAGGAATGTGAAGTCCGACAATATTAACTGAATTGTCCAAAATCATACAGCTAGTTACTGACAATACTGGAATGAAACTAAAGTCTGCATCCATAATTTAACAGAAATTATAAAATTATACCTATTACAGTATTCATATTATTCTGAGATGAAGTGACTAGAGAACTTAATAGAATATTATCATTTTTAAAATAGGAAATTAGCTTAGTAAAGCACACAAGTGATTCTGCTTATTTATCCACTGGGGTGGTTCCATTAATTCTTCTGAAATGAGGATGTACTAAATGAGCCAAAATTCCATTAAACACACACAAAGATAAATGACCTGAAATGATCTCCCTGTAATGCTTTTTTTTCTCTTTATAAATAACTACCAGATAGAGAAGAATAAAAATAATGATATTCTAATGGGAACTAGTAAATTCTATTAGATATGAAAGCTAAATTATAATCTAAGTAAAAAAATGTTGATATAAAATTATGGTTTTGTTTTGGATAAGGATGGCCTACCATTTGTCCTCCAAGTTGGTAGGACAGATCTAATAATAACTCAATTCCAGGAACCAGACAATATACATATAGAATTCTAGCAAACAACCTTTTTGACCAAGTTATCAGATGTCCATGGGTTGGATCAGATTTTGTTTCTACACATCCTTATTCATTATTTTTTAAAAGTAGAGGGCTCATATTACTGCTCCAATAGACATAATTACTATAAAATGTTTAGCTGCATTTGTGGATTTTTAAACCAATTCTCTAATCCTCAGTCAAGAAGTCCTATTAAATCAAAAGTGAACTAAGTATTTTCCCCTGGAATTGTTACATAATTGCTTGGGAGTAAATCTGTAGCCCAAGAAAGTGAACCAAAAAAGAAATTATGTACACCCAAATTAGCCACAAGGAAATGAAGGAAGTTCAATGGTATAAGGACAACTTCTAAAGCTAAATTAATATTCATTTAAAAGCTTTTCCTCCAGCATTTAAAAAATTTTTAACTATTTCATTGAAAGATACTTAATATTATTAACCCTTTGTCACAATCTATTTCTAGTAGGTCAACCAACTCAAAATCAGCTCAGATACTGTTTTTGCTTTTTGTCTGCAAAAAGTAAATGCAATCTCATAATAAAATGTTTTCATAAATTCTTAATACATCTCCAATGGCCAAACTTTGAAGGAGTAAAATAGTGAACATATCGTCCATAGAATTAAAATGACGAAAGGTCTAAATAATGATTTTTTTTCAACCACAATCACACCATTTTTCTATATCATCAAAATATAATGATTAACTGGCATTTATAAAATGGCTAGATTAGGCTCTTTCCAATAGTTTCTCTTTCTTAAGGTCTGTTACAACACTCCTTAGCAGATAGCAGGGGCAAATGCTATCCCCGCAAATCTGCCTGTCTTCCAATTTCCTTGCTTTGCCCCTTCCCTCCCGGATGTCACGCTAAGGAATCCTCTCCTCTCTCTAGTTCCTATCTGGCCCTCCTCGCCCCAAATTCCCAGGAAGTTTACAAATACTATTCGTATCTTCAAAATAGACATACAGACTTTTTCACACTTTTAAACCATCAACTCTCTCCTTACAGAATGATAAAATCATTTAGCCCACTGACTGTTCTACTCACCAGTCAAGGAAAGTTGGCAAGTGGCTATTTCAACGTGCGCGTATACAGGTTCTTCTTACTTGCTTATTACCAATTATCTTTGCACCTAAAACAACGTGCAGTATGGAACCCTGCTACTTTTCGCATGCTGCCCAGGTCCCTGCATCTAGGAAAATTGTTCTGCCTCATTCCCACCCAAAGCCTTGTTGCTGTAGTCTTCCAGGATTCTGTTGGCATTGGGGTGCTTAGTGTCAGCCAGACTCTAGGACAGCTGCTAATTGTCACACAGGGCCTTCAATTGCAAGAAACAAAGAGACGAGATTTTTATTAAAATTTTGAAAGAGACTATGTGTTTTTCTCTCATTGGCAAAATGTTACTATAAATCAGAAGACTAAAATCTGAAGGCTTACTGGTCCAGTGACTCTACTTAAATGTCAACATATTCATGGTGCTGTTCTGTCGCTGCCCTTCTCTTTTTTTTTTTTTTTAAGAGAAAGTTTTCCCCACACACCGTAGTTTTAAAGTGCAAATAAATACAAGACCCAGTCACTGTTTGGATTCAGTGTTTTCACTTGGAACCAGTGCCTTACAGATTATGACATGCAGCACACAGAAAATGGGATTAGAAAAGGTGCTGTGGCCATAGGGTTGTCCTCGGGCTGTAGAAGGCAGGGAAAACCCTTCATTAGTCTTCCCCTCAGACTGAGGAAGCTCATGATAGCTATGTGTCACCTCTAATGTCATCGTCTCCCTCTCAGGCTTTGTCTCCCTGTCTCCTCCTTCCCTTCACTGTCTTTCCCCCTCCACCCCTCCTCCTCTCTCCCCTTGGCTCCCAGGACCAAAGAAAGGCAGAAGAGCTGAAGACTGGATCCACCATTCCCTAATGAATTAATAACCATGCCCAGCCCCAATACAAGCCAGAAAGGACTTTTCAATTCCAAATAGGGTGGGTGTTCATAATCCTTAAAAGATGTACATTAAAAGTTAAAGAGTTTGGTTTTTATTACTGCTGTGAAATCTGTTCAAATATTTAGTTCTTAAAAAGGGGGGGGGGTCAATCATTGTTACATAGATCAGTGTTAATGTCAGCTAATTTTTAAAAATACACAAAGAAAAGTCACAATGGAAATAAAAAAAGAAATCACCGTCTCTATCAATGCTTAAGGTTAGAACAGAGGGCTATCAATACAGCTGTGCTACAGCCAAATGTGTAAGAGTTCACTTTTTTCCTACTACATAGAGGGAAAAAATGGTGTTGTTTGAAATTATAACCAAATCTCCTAAGTTAACAAAGGGTCAGGCAGGTTTTGCCTAAACAACCACAGAACAGCTTTTCTCATGACCAAGCTAAATAACATATTTCCTTGATAGTCACGGTTATGGCACTTCTTGCTATTCAGAGCACAGATATACTAGCAAAGACAGGAAAAGAAAACAAAAGAAAGCGCACTAAAAGTCATTTTATAAATTTATACAATTCCCCATAAGAAACTGATCAGAGGTTCTCAGTTTAGCTTTCTAGTCACTGCTCATCCTGCAAAAACAGACCCCTCCACCTGGATGAAAAGGTAACTTGTACAAGGTCTTTATTTCCAGTAAACAAAAGATGCTCCACGACACAGCTAGGACTCACTGAAACAGGGGCTCTTCGGGCAACGGGATTCGACATAAGTATTCAGCAAACAAGAGTCATCAAACATCGCTTTTCTGAAGCTCTTATTTTGCATTGCTTATTGAATTTGGGGGACAGACAATATACGTATGTAAAGTAAGGAATAAATTCTGATAAGGACAAGCTCAGGAAATGAAGAGCTAAGGCAGGTACACACACACACTCATACGCACACACACATACACAAGGCATAACTGTGCACTCTGGACACTCTTTTGCTCATGTTTGCTATATGAACAGGCAAAAGAAAAGTATTCAAATGGTCAATATATAACTGAAGTTATTTTATTAGTCATCTAAGTAAATGTAGAACCATGAAAAAACAAACATCAACTTGCAAAAGTGGACTTAATGATTAATGCTAGAATAAATATTTTCCACAATTTAATATAAGGCCCCATCAATATTATTCCTTAGTGTTAAGAAAGGGACAATATATTGAAGCCACTTATGCTGCTAGCTGATTAGCTGATGCAAAAAGGGAAATTAGGAACAAATTTTTCCTTTTCAAGACATCCATGAACCTGACTTTGAAGCCGAAGCAAGTGGGGTGGAAAGATTGTAAATGATCCCAAAATGTAAATTAGCATTCGTTCATTCGTCACACAAAATTTAGATGTTAAAGTGCTTTATTGAAAGGAAATGGACATATGCCCCCAACCCAGCAACCCTTCGAATATATATCCTCTCAGGTCCACAACAACATATGTATAGGACTATTCCCAGAAGTACTGTTTATGGTTGCAAATAGAGGGGGAAACAACAGTATCCACTTCTAGGGAATGATAAAATATCAAATATGCATACGATGGAGTACAAAATCAGAGGCAGAACTCATAAGCCAGACTTACACTTAGCAACATAGAAATGATTCAAAAACACAATTAAACATAATTTTAAATTTTTACAGTAAATTTGAAATTTATAGCATAATGCCATTTATATAAATGTTAAACTGTATTCAAAACAATACTCTATATTTTCAAGGGTGTACTTAAATTTGTCTACATGTATAATTTTATGTGTGCTTCTATACATACACACATATATGGGACATGAATTGGAAGAATGTACATTAAGAACATTGGAGCAAGTGTCTATGGGGCAAGAGAATAGGAGTGGAGATTGGGGAATCACATGGGAAAACAAAACGAAACAACAGAGGCTTGTACCAGCCATCCTCTGTCAGAGGGAGCCATGAATGAGGACCATGGTTGACTCAATTCTGTGGGCTTGACAAAAACATTTTTAAATGGGGTTTGGAGCCATAGTTATTGATGTTAGGATACACCAATATATTCAAATAACTAGTCATATCTAAAGATAAAACTCATCCAGGTGCCTGGGTGGGTCAGTCAGTTACCAACATCCAATTCTTGAGTCTGGCTCCGGTCACGTGAGACAGAGCCCTGTGTTGGGCTCTGCACTGACTGCAGGAGCCTACTTGGGATTCTCTGTCTCTCCTTCTCTCTCCCTCCCCCATACTCACATGCTCTCTCACTCTCTCTCTTTCTCAAAAAAATAAACTTTAAAAAAATTTAAGGGGTGCCTGGGTGGCTCAGTCAGTTAAGTATCACTTAGGCTCAGGTCATGATCTCGTGGTTCGTAAATTCGAGCTCCTTGCTGGGCTCTGCGCTGACAGCTCAGAGCCTGGAGACTGCTTCGGATTCTGTGTCTCCCTCTCTCTGCCCCTCCCCTGCTCGCACTTTGTCTGTCTGTCTGTCTCTCTCTCTCTCTCTCTCTCTCTCGAAAATAAACATTAAAATTTTTAAAATTTTTTTTAAAAAGATAAAATTCATCTGTGACATTGTAAAAGACAACAAAAAATTATAGATTGGTGATATCCTTAAGCCATAGTATTTACAGTCAAGTACAATTAGGAAATCTTAAAAATCTTACACTGCAATTTTTCATTTGCAAAATCTATTTATGGGTCTGATTACACTAAAACACACGGGGAGAAGAAAAAGAAAGAAAAAATCACGGTAAGTAAAGTCCATCTGAACAGTTCACCACAGCAACAGCGCTCACACAGCATGTTTGTATCTCACTTCTGGAATCAGGGTTATCCCGTAGATAGCCACCAATTCCTGCAACAGGCAGTTACATCAGGTAGCAATTTCACTGCTTTGCTACGTGTCTGTGGATTGAGCAAGCGGAGAAGAAAAGCAATTATTTATATATAAATTCTGCCTCAATTCTCTCTAGCTGTTTAGGGTGAAAGAGTGGGGTTTGATCTGAGTGAAAACAAGGTCATGTCCCGGCTCACTTTATATCAATCAGAAATAGCTACACTGTATGTTGTCTGATAAAAGTTTACAAAATTCTGTGAAATGTAAACCACCTTGTTAAAAGCAACTAATCAAAGTCATTCTGAGTGACTCATAATAGTTACCCAACCAGATGCTAATATGGAAACTAGAGAGTCTCTGTGACTTTTATCATTCTACTATCTTTTGAAATACTTCACTGTTATTTCTACCTCCAGTGAAAATATGTACATGTTGATTAAATAATTATAGTTACAATATCTGATACATTATATTACTTACATAATAGAAGCAATATTTAAAATGTATTGACCTAGGTCTTCACTGGTAAGGAAGTTGAATTAAATAATATATAAAAATGGCTAGTACTAATTTGTTTTTTCAGCAAATACATCTTGGGAACATCATCCCTTTTTAAATCCATTATCTCTACTCATTTTATCATTACTTGTAACATTGGTTATATGAGAGTGCCTTGAGAAGTTACTGGAATCACACAAATGTCAATAATTACAAATGAAGTGAATTCTTATAAGGAGAATAATAACTTATTTGAAGGATAATCCATGTCCATCAACCATATCATTATCTCAACATTATAAAAAATTGCTGAATTGAGAAAAAAGTTACACATAAGAAATTATAGACATCAACCACTATGAGAACTGACCAACAAATTAATACCTATAAAATTCCCGCTTTAAACTAGTTATGGGAAGCTACACAATGAAAATGAATATACAGCAAAACACACCAACTAAAAAGTCCCCAATGACACATAAACTTCAAAATGGGTATTTTTAGGAAATGAAAGCAAAGTTTAGGTAACAATTCACTGACCACACACACAAAAGTAGCAAAACCCAGGGTATTCAACCCGTCGTCGCAAACAGTTTGTTTGACAAGACGTATAAATCAAATCACCATATTCGTAAGTGGCCGCAAAGCCATATTTTATGGCTTGGCCCTATGTAGATGAAACCACAGGTAAGTGAATTAAGAAATTTACTTCCTATTGTCTAATATTTCCCTGTTAGGAGATGGTCTATGAATTGTGAGGAAGAAAAATCTAAGAGATGTATCACATATTACCTATTTTTTAACACTAAAAAATGTGCACATACCAAGCAGGTTCTCAGATAGTTAAATGGTCACACCAGAAAGCTTATCTGAAATTTCTCCAATAAATGGCCACCTTAAAAGTTTTAAAAAATACTGAGAAGTACTGAAAATTTTTTGTTGGGTTTTTCTTTTTTTTCCCTCTCCCCTTTGCAACAGAATGAGGGAATGAAGCATTTTTCTTGGACACTGAGTATAATTATAACTAATCATCTCCTTCTCCTTGGAGCAACATTCGTTGACGTTCCTTCATTTTAGGGTGGCTGGCTGACACAATTCAAATATAATTACTCTTCTTGCATGATAAACTCCAGCACCGTGAGCAAATACAGTATGTCTCATTGTCAAGTATGGCTAGACAGCAGCAGTGTAATATAGACCTTTCAAGCCCTAGTGTAGCCCCCTGCCTTTGAAATCTGTGTGAGATGACAAAACTGACTTTCATTTCCCTTGGACTTTCTCAAGGTATCCTTATTAAGAAAAAAAAAAAAGCCTAAAACCCATAAATTTAATCTACTGCCTGCCAATCACAATGGTTTCTGCTGTCAGACACTCATGATACATAACCACAAAATTTAAATGTTATTGTTTCATACAAGAAGAAAACGTTGCTCATGACTACCCCAAACAGTCATGTGACAATTCAGTGTGTTTCCTTTGTTTGCCTCTTCCACCACTGAACAATAGCAAGAGCAGGGAACCTGTAACCGATGGACCAAATGTGGAAGGAGCTACACAATAATAAACGCAAAAGTAGATCATTTTTCCTAGCTATCTCGTGAGGGACAAGTGCATGAAGAGAGAAAGTTTCTTTCCTAGCATGTGTTTTATTTCAGATTAATAGTGATGCTTGCTTATTTCATTCTCAAATGACTTCTCATTTTTAAGAAATCAAACTTATAATTGGGTGATCACTGGAAAACAACTTTAGCCAACTCTTGAAAGAGAAATAGTAACAATAGTGTAAAAAAAAAGGACAAAGAACATCACATAGTCATGAATGTTGAGTTTCTGGAAAAAACAAAGGCTTGAAATTTAAAATGAAAATTTTCAACATGGCCTACCAACTCTAAAGAGCTGTGTTTTCATTAACATGGTAAACTATATGGCTTTCTCTCATGTGTTCTGATTAGTGGTTTTAAGAAAAATACATTACTATGGATGGCCACAAATGCAAACTTGATATTTTGTCCCTTATTGAATTATAGTGAAAAAGCAAATGTAATTTTTACCTATCATTTTCTAAGACAGTGTTTCACATGGGCCTTCTGACACTGGATGTGTTTTCATCTGAGTATACGTAAACTCCCTTTCTCTAAGTATGCAGCACTGTACATGGAACCACATCACATCACTGTCTGTGTGTTTATCTCATGTTACCACGGGGACAATTATAGGCAGCTGGCTCTTTATTCCTTGACCTCCAAAAAACGTTTAAAGTAACCATCGATGGTTTTCATTAGTAGTGGATAGACTCAGCAAATGAAGAATCAGATGCTGATGATGGGCTCTTTTGTTTCTTGGGTGGGAAAACAACTTGGCTCAGCACATCCCTGGCCTCATTCCTCCATGATGGGAAACAGTGGAATCTAAATAAAGTTATATCAAATTGAAAACAACTTTTGTTT
This sequence comes from Herpailurus yagouaroundi, assembly GCF_014898765.1. Taxonomy (NCBI): domain Eukaryota; kingdom Metazoa; phylum Chordata; class Mammalia; order Carnivora; family Felidae; genus Herpailurus; species Herpailurus yagouaroundi. The sequence continues at coordinate 42,255,892 of NW_024412376.1, read as the reverse complement.
GCTCTACACATAAGAGCAAACCCTCAGCAATTTTTCCTTCCAAAATAGGCAAAATTCTATTCCACAACTCAACTGGCGAAAGGGTTCACTCTAGCCACTCAGTAATGATCAAATATATGTGGCTAGCAGCAACTGAAGGAGACATGTATGTAAAATAACACGGAACCTTTGATCCCTATATTTGCAAGAGCTGACCGGCTTGTTGTAAGAGAATGCTAGTTGTAGTAAATGTATAAATAGTCAAAACAGAAGAAGCTCACTGCAGGAATCTTAACTTAATGTGTTTACCAATAACCTGGAAAATTCAAATTTAACTCTGTTGCAGAACAGGTGAAAAGAGAGGACACTCATCTTCTTACAACACAAGGTCATTCTCTTAGGGAAAGTCTAATGGTCTGCAAAGGACTTCTTTGTTTTCAACAGGACACTATTCTAGCAATCAACAATGCAGTCACACTAAAATACCTTGATGCCTTTCTCCTTTGTTATAGACAAAGCTCCCACTGAAGCCTTTTCAACAGCGGCCCCATTTCCAATTTAACCTTCTCCTTTCCCTAGAAACAGGACTCTACCCCTCTGAATGTCCCCTTTGGGACATTCACCTGATCCACATTTGTCCCTTGGATGCATTTATACCTAGACTTCTTTGGGTAGGCTGCCCAAATCCAGAAGTCCTCTAAAAAATCAAACCAAATAAATTTACAAACCCATCATGGGGAATCACAAAACATACTTGGTTTAATATTCTTCTTTAAAGTTTAGTGAAAGAAATAAAAAAGAGACATGAATTTGTGATCTAACTCCTCGATCTTTTTTTTTCTTCATTATCACAATTGCCCTCAGTCAAATCTCTGCTGCCCACGTAGCTTAGTCCTAAACCCTAATAAGCCCAACTTCACTCGAATGACCTACTACCCATAAAAAATCTAAAACTCAGCAGTTTGAACTAAAGCGAACTGGTTATATAAGGGCAGTCTGAGCCCAAAAATAAAATAAAAACAAACCGAACAAGAACAGGTGACTGAGAGATTTGCATTTGGTTTGCCATGTTGCTTCTACTCAAAGGCTGAAAATTCTTCGCCTTGCGTATTTAAATATGCATCAGCTCAGAAGAAGTTACACAATGTTTCCATCAGCAGAAGATGTGGCACTTAGAGAAAGCATCAGGAAAATAAAAACTACAGACAAAATAGGGTGTATTTGCATATTTCACTTGAAATTAGGCTATGTTGCAGCATATTGGAAACTCATATGCATTGGATGTCAGCTGAGTTACTTTTCTTTCCCCCCAAGGTGACATTGGTGCTTGTCTTACCAAATATGATGCAACTGACAAGTGTTTTCATGTAAGGAAGATATATGCCTCCCATCACCTTGTCAAGCTGAGTGAAGGCAAACTCCAGCACATCCTTTCACAAGTGATTAGGTGGTCGGAGTCATTAAAAGTCATAAAGTTAGACTGCAGCAGTGTGCCATGCATATATATGAACTCATCCAAAGCTGTCCTCCTTGAAGCAGGTGATAGCTCTCAACTTTGCCTCTGACCGAGTCATAAATTCTTGGCTGAGCTTTCTTTCTCTTAGCATACCTTTGAAATTATACTGAACAGTTAGTGCTACTTTGGCCAGTCTCATTGTCTCCTGCTTTCCTAGCCAAGCCTCTAACAACTAGAGGTCCAAACATCTGACTGTGGTACACGAACGCAAAATAAACCACCAGGTTGTCATTGTTTTTTCTCTTCCATAGCACTTTTAACATTTTCAAAGTACTTTACAAATTCTTGTCAATTAGCCTACTTGAAGACTGTATAAAAAGGCAACAAGAAAAAGAGTGGTATTATTTAATCTACAGGAGGAAATTAAGGCATAGACAGCTGAAGTGATGTGGCCAAGAGTCTGCACCATTTTGGCTAACCAGGAGCTCAGAACAAAGTCTAAATTCTTATGTTATAAGCTTTTACAATCATTCCACTTTCAGCCTCATCATTTCCCAGTAAATAAATCTGATTTGCTATAAAAGAGAAATATACATATTATAGCTGAGATGATAAAGAATTTAAAACTTTGAAAATGTACCATTTAAATGTATCATGAATTCCACTTCAAAAATTCTGCCCTAAAGAACTAGTTAAGTGCATGAGCAAAAATGTATGCACAAGATGTTCAATACATCATTATTTATAATAATTAACACCTACTAACAATCCAGGCGTGCAAAAATAGGGAATTCTTAAGGTTCTCTAATGAAATAGTACACATCCAAAACAGATTTCTGAAGAATTTTTAAAGCTAAAGGAAATAATCATGATATAATGTTTATGAAAAAAAAAAGCAAACCATAATACTTAAAGATCTCAACTATGTTAAACATAAAAATATGCAGGGGGAAAGGAACTAGAAAAAAACAGAATACTAACAATATTTACCTCTATGTTTAGGGATTGCAGGCAATTTTCACTTTCCTTTTTAGAACCTGTGTAGATTTTCCAAATTTTCTACAATGAGTATCACTTACTTTCTTAATTAGAAAAAGAAAAGAAAAGAAAACATTTATGTTTCTGAGTGAATGCATAAGAAGCTACCCACATTCCAGAGGCCTCTTGCAAATCATCCCAACACAGACTACTCAATAATAAGCAATCTAAATGCTTTCTAAAATTTATTACAGCAATGTACTCACTCAGAATGGAGTCAATGCTTGCCCTGAGTGCATGAGCTTTGTCTCATTATGGATCTGATGTAGTGGCCAGTGTACTTTTAAGACATGGTACCTGAATGGACCTTGATGGGCCAGAGTGCTTTTCCTAGAATAATTTCATTTCCCTATAAATGCCTAAAAGTTTGTTCATCCAGCATAGATTCGATGTAATCATAATTGAAGAGTGTGGTGACGAAGGAGAAGTTGAAAGGCTCTTTTCAAACTCTCCAACTTTAATAAAACAATTTTAAGCTTTGAGCACTACAGCAATCAAGAACAACTTCTCGGGCTAATTAACGAGATGCAAATAAACTCATTTCAGCTTACATAAAGGTCATTAAAGGAAAAGTTTCTAACCATCAGACATTTAAAAAGATAAAAAGCCAAAACTGGGATGCATGTGCCCTTGTATAATCTGTTATATTTCCTTTTCCATTGTTCTAGGCTAACAACAAAATATAAAAAGGCCCATGCTATTGACTATGTTAATACAGAAACAGAACATTCTGTATACCTACCAAGTAGACTATACATGTGTAAGAACTTGATTCTTTCCACCAAACATATGGATATAACTTTCAAGCCCACCATCATCATCATATGGAGCAGACAGTTGAAGTAAATTTCTTGCTCATGACTCTATAGTTGAAATCTTTTAAATATTCAAGCATATCAAATATGTGGCTGAGAAACTTTTAGAAGAGACTAGGTTAGAGGCTAGGGGAAAAAAAAATACACACACACACACACACACACACACACACACACACACACACACACATATATAAGCCCTTGTGTCAAGTCAACAGCTCTTCTCCCTTGGGCTCCTCCAGGAAGAAGAAGCTGTCTGGTAGTTACCCTTACCTAGAAGAAAGCCATTTTGATATTCTGCCCACACATATTCTGCTCCTACATTCTCTTTTAGAAAAGACAAAGAACCAGAAGCCAGTCAGAAGCTTTGCTGCTGGTGCTCATAAAACATCAACACTTAACCTCTATAAAAACAAATCATTTAAAAAAGTTATTAGCAAAAAGATTTTTCCTTACTTCTTATTATCCAGGCTATATTCAAATCCAGCCCATAGGAAGGTTCTGGAAACCTGCTTTCTCTTGTCCTTATTCATTCACTTTGAATCACAGGGCTAATAAATAATGAGATCAATAGAAGCTGAGCTTAGGAATGAAAAAAGAAAAAGAAATAAAATTCTTAGATAATCAAAAAGATGAAAAATCAATCCCTGAAAAATTCAAGTTAGTAATGTAGTTAATGGTTCTGATTGAGAATAATTAGAACAAAAACTTTTCCTTATTTTAATTTTTACACTAATTTCCTCACTTAAAAACCAATAAATACTCAAGACAGAAAAAGTTGTAAAATAAGTAAACATAGAATGAAAGAAATACAATTTTCCCACACACTACCAAGAAATAACTATTATTAGGAGTTGGTTATTCTTTTGAGTTTTGACATATAAATAGGACTTTAAATGCATAAACATATTTCATCATATATCTGTGCCATAATTTATTTAATCATTCTCAATTGTTGGACACATAGAGGGTATCCAATGTTTCACCCTTATTAATTCTGACATGAACAACCCTGGAATATAAATCTTTCTGCATATTTGTGATTTTTTTTCTCTTTAGAGTAAATTCAAAACAGTGAAATTATTGACTTCAAAGAGTATGAGCTTTTTAAGGCTTTGAAAATATATTGCTGAACGGCCTTCCAGAAATTTTGTACCAATTTACGTTCCCAAGAGCAATGCCTGTGAAAATGTCTTTCCAAATAGTACGGCTAGTCTTCTCTTTGTCTTAAAACAATAGGTTAGCTATGGGGAAAGGCATAATAAAAACTGAAACAGCATTCTGTCTAGAAATTATGTATGCCTTCTCATGCACTCAGAGAGAGTACATACGTTTATAGGGAGGACAATATTCCCCTCAAATGACTGCACCATACAAGGCAGAAAAATATCACTGACCACACGAATCCACTTATTTCTATCTGAATGAAGCACAAGGAAATGCAATTTGGATTTATTGCATCACTAGCCTCCCGAGTTCTAAACCCTATTGTTCACACTGTTCTGAATGACTTGAAAGATCTAACAAGGTAGAGGCATTAACAAACTCCGTGTTTACTGAATCATACACATACACATCAAGTGTACTTAACCAACCTAGTAAAAGTAAGATTTAAAGGGGTGAAAGAACAGGTTCACCAGTCAGGGTGACATTGGACACTAACATCCCTCAGAACAAAGTTCCTGTGTGTCGAACACCATGGAAAAATTAGTGGGTGACAGAATGGCAGGATTTAATGTCACAGGAGAGGAAATCTGGACAGAATAACAAATAAGAACACCATGAAAAAAGGGGGCAGGGTAGGGAGTCAGGTCATATTAGTGCATCTTCCCAACTTTGCCAAAGTAAGAAGAATAGGTGAGCTTTCCTTGGATGAGGTTCCTAATCCAAAATGTCCCCCAAGTTAGGTTCTTCTTCCCAGGACCCCTCAGGAGGATGTTAGGGTGGAGTTGGGCTGCTGTTACTGAGGGAGAGTGGCCACTGATGCTGTGGTCCCTGTCAGTCTCCACAGAAGGTTCAACATTAACCTACAGATCCACAGCATTTAGATTATCTCTCTCACTAGGTGGTCAGTGCTGCCCCTAGGCAACATCTCTGTCATTCTCTAAGTTCCAAAGCTGAAGGCACGCATCACAGATGTGTAGCTAATTGCAATGAACGAGGACACTTCAGTACCCCTGAAGGTCAGATACCTTTGGGAGGATTCTAATACATGATTTTATTATCTAGAGCATAAATATGAATCGTCCTTACAGAATCAAAGGCATCCAAATGAGAAACAAAACACTGGGATTGGTTTGAGGGGCCCTCGTCATCAAGAGAGATACTCCAAACTGAGATTCCCTGTTCACTGACCCACGTAATGTAAAACTACACAAGAACATTTCTAAAACTTCTGGAGGTTGATTAAAACCTTTTAGTTGGATGTTTCTGAGGGACTACAAAGAATTACCACATATGTCTTAAATTTATAAAGACCATCGTGGTCTAAAACAGAAAACAATAGAATAGCCTAATCCTGGGAGTCAGGCAATGAGTAATGAGAAGCAAGTTCCCCTTGCACCAATCTGTCTGAATCGCTCCCATTTTTCCTCTTTTTTCTCAGTCTGCTGGATCCAAAAAATCAAGGCGAATATTCTCTTTCCAGATAGAAGTCCATCCATATTCTGGAAACACTAAACCACCAGCAAAACCATACATGTGAGGAAGACAGTACCCAAACTCAACCCAACAACTCCAATCTTAAATGAGACTCAAGTTGGGCTTAAAACTGAAGCAAATGTTTGAGGCAGTCTATGGATGGTGGATTGGCCCTTAATTGCAATCCTTCCAAAGAGGGCGATGTGCCAACACAAAATTCAGCTACACTTCAAGTATATTCTTGGAGTAAATCATCATTCAAATGTATTTAAAGGGAACAGTCACTTTAGTACAGCAAGACAATTGTTTTTTTCAGCTTACAAGTCCTATCACCCACCAAGTGAATTCTCTATAAGACAGGATGCTGAGTCCCTTCTAAAATGGTTCCTACAAGAGAATATTGCAAAAAAGCAAATTTTCTTCTGGCCTTTCTTTGATTAAATACTAAGGGAGTGATCTTAGCAAAACAGAATTTGTTCTAAACAATAGTGACTCTTGACTGAAATCAGATATTTCAACCTCAAAGAATAAATATAACTCACACCACACTGGTTGTCAATCCTTGACTCTAGCGTTCAAATGTTTCTGTTGCCCTAAGAACCTGATTTCATTTTAAGAGTCTGTTGTATTGACTCTGATATTTGTCTTTAATCATCGTCATCTTGGAAAATCTTCTCCATCTTCTAGCCAAGATTCATTTAGTGAAACCCTGCTATTTCCATTCTAAAATCTACCTTTTATCATCGTAAGGGAAAATATATTCATTTTCCTGCAGTTTTCATTGTAGAGATTCCAAATTTTCTAGCGAAAGATATCTTCAAAAAAATCAAGTGGCATGTATTTCAAAAAAACAACATATTTATTTTCCACACTCATAAAAATGGTATAAACTTACTACTTTATGAATTAAAACTAGAAAAAAAATCACTATTTACTAGGGTTTGTATTGCCAATAAAGTCCTCTTCAACTAAACGTGGATTTAAGCTATACTCACATATAGCAAATCAAGTTGCGGCAAATAATATAGAATCTATTTTCATAAGCAACAATGGATTTTCACTGAGTTCTTCAACAGTGCTTGAAAATAACAGTGTGCTATTTAAAGAGAGCTTGTGAAATTTCAGGAATGTCATATATTAGTAAACAATTCAGAACTACATGTGTAAAGAGGCAATTAATTTGTTGAGTTAATGAAAAACAGGTTCTCCTAGTTATTTTTGTCTGTAAGCCAATTCTGGGGTGATGGTTCCTGAATTCAGAAAAAGCACTAGCTTTTCAGAACTAGCAGTTCTGTCCCCAAGGTACGGTGTAAGTGAGGTCCCATTTCTTAATTCCTGCATCATGCTTACCTTCCAACATCTGGACAAGGGTTGTCCACTAAATGGACAACATCTGGACACAGCACAGCACAGCACAGCCGTTGTGACAGAGGAAATAGGGAGCAACCAAGTAGAACAAAGGTGCAACAGGGCTCCAGCTTCCCCGCTCACCTTCCCTCTAAGGGCTAAGTCTACCTGCGCCGGCCTGAAGCGACCTCAAAAGAAGCAGGGCAAGAAACTTCCTTTTACTTCAAGAATTTTTTTTTTTCAAATTTGCAATTTATGCAAAAATTCAGGTTTTATTTTTACTTATTCTTACATTTGGTGGGAGCTGATATCAGGAACTTATAGGCAAACAATAACTTTTGTTTTCTAAGTCTTGCTGAACAAAAATACACACAATGTAGCATTATCTTGCCACAAGCCTTGCTTTTTTACATCTCACAGAAGAATGCAATGTTACTGTTTCTTGAACAAAAAGCCCAGATTACTGAGGAAACCATCTTTGGAGGAAATGTTTAATAAGCCTATTTTATTTAAATAAATCCTCCAGGAGGAAATGAGAGAATTCAGTGTCTTTACTTAGAAGAAGGCTGGGTAAGTAGTCATCTGTCAAATTTATCTGCACAGCTCACCAACACCTCCTTATTAGAAACATCAATATTTCCACATCACAATTCCCAAAAATGACTTTAAAGCCTCAAAATTCAGTGTCTCCTTTGGCTTGCTTCTCTCTCGATTCTACCCAGGCTGTATTAATGGTTCGCTTCATTCATCTCGATCTTCATAAACTTTCTTTAGAACGTTCATCAGTCTCTCGCTGTTTCAGCATCATGGGAGGGCTTTTCTTTCTCTTTGCGTTCTTTTTCAACCTAAGTCAAGGCAGTCCTATTGCATGTTTTCTGCTTTCTTTCTACTTAAGAACTCTATGTTTTTTTGATCTGCTTTCCACAGAGACGGGTTTCAAGAGATTGTTCACAATCATGGACTCATTCTTCCCATTTAGATTCTTTACCAAAGATCAAAGGACCTTTCTGTGAAATGCACCTGCACATTCTCAGCAGGGACTTGAACTGCAGTTTAGGTAAGGTAGAATTTCACAAACTTACCTGACTGATACCATCCGTAATTACTGATTTCCACTGTATATCCCACTGTAGTGGGAGCAACCACAGCAAACTGGCTTTTCACTGTCAAAGAGTTCTGCTTTTCTCTGTGATCTCTGCTGCACTGTGTTCTTGAGTTCTGTCTCAATGCTGGATTTTTTTTAATGTTTTTTTTTTTGAGAGACAGAGCATGAGCAGGGTAGGGGCAGAGAGAGAGGGAGATACAGATTCTGAAGCAGGCGCTAGGCTCCAAGCTGTCAGCACAGAGGCCAACCCAGGGCTCAAACTCATGGACCATGACATCATGACCTGAGCAGAAGCTGGACACCTAACTGACTGAGCCACCCAGGTGCCCCTCCTTCCCAAGGTTAGCCAATTCCTAGAGACAGTAAACAACAGCATGCTTTTCAAATGCAAACCAACCACCCAGGGTCCACACCCTTAACCACTCCCTAATCATTCCCAGGGCCAGGTACCAAAACAACTCAGAGCAGCACACAAAGTCCAAAGCCCACTAGAATTACTCAAACTAGCCAATCCTAAACCTGTTTCGCCTGCCTCTACTGTTTCTCTGATGGAAATGGCAAGAAAGGCTCTTGCCTACAGTTTCCTCCTTTCCCTCCATCTCCTGACTGACTCCAGTGCTTCCCCAGGTGCCTCACCACCCTATCCCCACCCCTGCCCTGGTGTGGTGGGCCCCTTCCTCTTGGGATCTGTGAGTATAAGGAACTATGTTTTCAACAGCAATCATCATTTGATCTGTTGGCCTTACCGTATTTTAATAATAAAACAGCTGTGTGTCCTTGGAAAAGGGACAGAACTTCCTCCTCCATTTCTTTATCAGAAAAAAGAGGATAAAATTTCTTTTTCACAGTGCTCTTGTAAAGATCAACTAAAATAATATGCATCCTGTACTGTGTATATAGGAAGTACTCAATAAATACTGATGTTCCAAAATGAACAGATAAAAAATGTTAGAGATAACTCATTAAAGGCTACATAACTAGGAAGATGTAGAATCTAAATGTCACCCAGATTTTTCTGACTCCAAACCCCGTCCTTTTTTCATGTAACAGTACATTCCCCAGTCACGCATAGTCCCTCCTACTGCACTCTGAAACATCTACCATAGTCGTAAACACATGCTGGATGATAGTAAGTTATGTATAAGTACATCACTAGGACAGCATGTGCTCAACAAGTTGAAAGAAGGAAAAAGAGAGGAAACAGGGGAAGGAAAGAGGGAGGGAGGGAGGGAAAGGGAAGGAATGAAGGAATGAACAGAGGAAGACAGGGACGATCCTCTCTATCTCAGGAATACAGTTAAAATTATTTCTCTCCTGGTATCTTCTTTCATTCTGGGCCCCCAGTCTACCTTCAAATAAAGGTAAAATGGCTTTATCCCTAGTTATAAAAATTCCCAACCAGGAAACACACACCCAGTTGCATAAATTTCCGTCTACCAGTCTTTTTTATGGACCCAAAACTTCTAATAACTTCTGCCAAGTTTCCTTTTCTTATATATCAACCTTCAGGATGTTTTTAAACAATTTTTTTAAGTTTATTTATTTTGGGGGGAGAGAGAGAATGAGTGGGGGAGGGGTAAAAGGTAAGAGGAAGACAGGCTCCACGCTGTCAGCACAGAGCCCAATGCGGGGCACAATCTGACTAACCGTAAGATCATGACTTGACCTGAAATCAAGAGTCGGATACTCAACTGACTGAGCCACCCAGGTGCCCTTCAACCTTCAAGATGTTTTTAAAACACCACTCTCTGGAGCTATTCAAGGTCAGGTCTGAATTTCCCCTGCCTGCAAAAGCTTGTATATACTCCAATGACAACTTCTTTCCTTCTCCTGTGTCATATACCTGGGCTTCCCAACTTAAAGTGGTCCAGAGACATCAAGTAAACATTTGACAGCTTCACCACCTTCAAAGAACATTGGCAACATAGAGCTCTATTTGATCACTCTTGACCCAAAACAGCAACTAGTATTCTCAAAACCACCTATAACTTAAAGAGGGTTTTGTGGTTTGGGTGGTGTGTTGTTGTTGTTGTTGTTGTTGTTGTTGTTGTTGTTTTACCTTTATGGCAGAAAGCCATAAAATTTTACGATCTAGGTGAACTATATTAGGCAAAGAAAAAAGAGATTACAAATGTTGGGTTTTAACCTTAAACATCTCTCTTCCATTCTTCCATTCCTTTGATGTCCTCACTGCCACCAGCCTTGTCCATGTATATCTTCCCTAGTCCTCCAAGTGGGAGGCACCATGCACAGTGTAGTCTTCTTTGTTTTACTTTTTAATGGATAATTTCAACCATACCCAACCTAGCATAATAAACTTTAAGTGCATGTGACCTGCTACATTTTCATCCTTCATGCTGACATTAATTTATTTTAGAACTCTTAAGTTGAGGGGTCTAATTGTAACAAAAAGTAGAAACTTAAAAATCTTGCCAATTTTTGTCTCTCAAAATGCATGCATGCATACATAAAATAATACAAAACACAGCTGACCAAAATTAAACAAAAAGGCCAAAATTCATTTTCAACAACTAAAAGCAGTTCAGATTTAGATTACAGAGTCAGACTTAGAACATCACAATTTCCTATGATTCTTGGGGAAAGTCAAATCTTGTCAGGGGCCTGGATCATTGCTAAAGTATTGGACCTAGGATTTGAATATCTCCTTTTAATTAGCAATAAAGTAATTTCTAATTTTTATTCAACTTATAGCCCATAAAATCTTGGCCTGCTAATGGAAAAAAAATGTGTAGAAACAGGTATTCCATCATACTCTTGGTCAAATCATGGTTCTTCTGATTAAACAATGTATCAAACTGGGCCAAATCCTACTAAATCTAAATTTTGCCATATTTTATATTCACGTATGAAGCAATTTCTAAATTTTAATTCATTGCTACCGCTCTGTTCAGTTTTCTTAAAGCAATGACAACAAAAGGCAGGAAATTTTTAATATAACTTTCACTTCTGTTTATATTTTTAGCCTGTATTAGCCTTTGAGAAAACAACTTCTATAAACTCATTAATCAAAGATAAATTTTCTTTTCTGCAGCCTTTTTCTTAAAAGGCTCTAATTTTATATTATGTGCATATCTCTACTACCATTATTGACTTTGTAACAAATAGAAACCAGAACTGCTTGAAATAGTTTTCCAGACATTCATTCACTTTACTTTTGAAAACTGAATAAAAACATACAATTTTCTTTCAGTAGTCTTCTACATCTTATTGGTCATTATGGACATAGCACACATTTACCAATAACTGCATTCTTCTGACTCTTTGTCTTTTTTTTTTAATGTTTATTTTTGAGAGAGAGACAGAGTGCAAGTGTGGGAAGGACAGTGAGAGAGGGAGACACAGAATCTGAAGCAGGCTCCAGGCTCCAAGCTGCCAGCACAGAGCCCGACACAGGGTTTGAACTCATGGACCGTGAGATCATGACCTGAGCTGAAGTTGGATGCTTAACTAAGCGGCCCCCTGACTCTGTGTCTTAAAGAATCAGCTGAAGAAAATAATCTTAGAGAATGTAATATGTTACACATAGATTTTCAAATGAACACCAATCAGAGCATGTTATATAGTCTATACAATAAGATCTTTGGAAGGATGATGTCAGCAAAAATAGCACAGTAAAGCATAAAATAATATAGCACAGTAGCATAAAATTCTCTCCCCCATAAAAGTAACAATAAAAAAATAGCAAAAATTGTCAGAATCAACTTTTTTGGAATTCTGGAAATTAACCAAAGGTCTACAGCAATCCAGGGTGCATTTTATTGAAGAAAAAATGCTGAATTTTAGTTAAAAAAAAAAAAAGAATATCCTTTGAAGCATTTTCTCCTGTCCTATTCTGATCTTCCTCTCTGTAGCTCTGAGACAGCTTTAAAAACCAAAGCCTGCAATCATGGCGAAAACCGACAACCTGCAATCACAGCACAGACCAATAGCCTGATAGCCACCAGAGGGGGGAAAACGAGAGTGGAACTCCTTTAAAGCCTCATTTCCCGAGCATTGTCATTATTTGCCCTGTCTCATGGTTCCATGGAAATCTCCACACTCAAGGTTGTGTTTTTTTCCCCTGACTCAGAGCTAACTCAGTGTACAAACTTTTTCCCTAGGAGTTTCTGTCAAAAACAATTAGAGAGAATTAATTAACTTTATGGCTGTATGAAGCAATGGATAACAGTTTTAATAAACAAAATGAAATGCTGGGGGACAAGATGCCCATAGGGGCACTGAAAATCTCCCAACATATTTCTGAGAATCTAGAAGCGCACACAATGCATAGGGCTATGTATATATCCAACACTGTAACATGCTCAGGAAAGATCTGAGAAGGTCTTAAAGCCTAGAGCCTGCTTCAGATTCTGTGTCTCTCTCTTTGCCCATCCCCTGCTCATGCTCTCTCTCTCAAAAATAAATTAAAAAAAAAAAAAAAAAAAAAGATTCTCTCTCTCCTTCTGTCCCTCTCCCCTATTCACTCTTTCTCTAAAATAAAAAAAAAAAAAAATTCTGTCTAATCATTAGCTGACTATTAAGGTAACCAAATAAAGACTTTAGTGACCATACATGACAAAAAATACAGACTTTATAGAATTAGTTCAGAAAAGACACTAAGAAAATAAACAACCATGGGGAAGGAGGAGAATCTAATTCCTAGAGTAACCATATTATATATTTAAAATATAGTTTTCAGGGCACCTGGCTGGCTTAGTACAGCATGTGATTCATAATCTGTTTTGAGTTCAAGCTCCACATTCAGTATAGAGATTACGTTAAAATAAAATCTTGGAGTGCCTGAGAGGCTCAGTCAGTTAAGCAGCGGACTCTTGACTTCATCTCAGGTCATGATCTCAAGGTTCCTGAGATCAGGGCCCACACTGACAGTGCACAGAGCCTGCTTCTGATTCTCTCTCTCCCTCACTCTCTGCTCCTTCCTCATTCATGCTCACTCTCTCTCAAAATAAATCTGTAAACTTAAATTTTTTAATAAAAAAATTAAAAAATTTAAAAATTAAAAAAATAAAATCTTAACAAATGTACAGTTTTCAGAAAAAATTACTAGATGAGAAAAGAAACAAGAAAATAGGGCCTATACACAGGAAAGGAAGCAATCAACAAAAATATTGTCCCCAAGGAAGACCAGACACTGGACTTACTACATAATGACTTTTAGGAAGTTATTTGAATTATGTTCAAACAAGTAAAGAAAAATATGCTTGAAGAACAAAGGAAAGTAAAAGAATGATGTCACCAAACACAAAGTAGAACTAAAAAGAAAGAAATTATTTTAAACATACACCCACACAAATTCTAGAGTTAAGGATATAATAATTGGAGCACCTGAGTGGCTTAGTGGGTTAAGTGCCTGACTCTTGGTTTTGGCTCAGGTCATGATCTCACAGTTCATGAGATCAAGCACCATGTCAGGCTCTGTGCTGACAGTGCAGAGCCTACTTGGAATTCTCTCTCTCTGTCTCTCTCTGCCTCTCCTTCTATTAAAATAAATAAACTGTTAAAAAAAGGATACAATAATTGAAATGAAATATTTCCTAATGAGACTCAGCAGCAAATGTGACCAAGGGGGAAGAAAAAAAATCAGCAAACTTGAATATAGTTGGTTGAGATTATTCAGTATGAGGAACAGGAATAAAAATAATAAAAAATAAAAATAAATAAAAGAGGAAAAATGAACAGAGCCTCAGAAGCTTAGGAGACAATATCAAGTATATCAACATATATATATCAGGAAACCAATAAGGAAAGGAGAAAAAGAAAGGGGAGGAAAGATTATTTGAAAAATAATGGTAAAAATCTCATAAACATGATTAAAAATCTACTCTTACAAGAAGCTCAATGACATCCAAGCAGGATAAACTCAAAGAAAGCCATACCTACACATATCACAATCAACTTGTTGAAAGAGATAAAGAAAGAGAAAATCTTGAAAAGAGCAAGAGCAAAATTGCTAATCACATACAAACAATACCAGTAATATTCACAGCCAATTATCAGAAACCATGAAGACCAGAAGACAATGGGAATGACATATTAAAAGTGCTCAAAGAAACGGGGCACCTGGGTGGCTCAGTTGGTTAAGTGTCTGACTTCAGCTCAGGTCATTATCTCCTGGTCTGTGAGTTGGAACCCCACTTCAGGCACTGTACTGACAGCTCAGAGCCTGGAGCCTGATTCAGATTCTGTGTCTCCCTCTCTCTCTAACCCTTGCACTCTGTTCCTCTCTCTCTCTCAAAAATAAACATTAAAAAAAAATTTTTTTTAAGTGCTCAAAGAAAGACTGCCAACCAAGAAACCTACACCCAGCAAAACTATCCTTCACAACTAAAGGAGATATTATACATTTCCAGGTGAAGAAAAGCTAAAAGAATTCATTACTTGCAGAGTGCCTGGATGGCTCAGTCGGTTGGGTGTGTAACTTCAGCTCAGGTCATGATCTCACAACTCATGGGTTCAAGCCCTGCATTGGGCTCTGTGCCGACAGCTCAGAGCCTGGGGCCTGACTCAGATTCTGTGTCTCCCTCTCTCTCTGCCCCTTCCCTGCTCTTGCTCTGTCTCTCTCTGTCTCTCAGAAATAACATTAAAAAAAATTAAAAAAAAAAAAAGAATTCATTACTTGCAAATACTAGAGTCCTTCAAGCTGAAATTAAAAGACATGAGAGAGTAACTCAAATCCACATGAAGAAAGAAAGAATACTGGTAAAGGTAATTACATAGATAAATATAAAAGTACAATCTTCTTGTTTTTAGCTTTTTTTCTAATGTATGATTTAAAAGAAAACTGCATAAAGTAACAATTGTAAATCTGTGTTGAGAGGCACACAGTGTAAAAAGATGTAATCTGAATAAAAATAGTAGTACAAATAAGGGGAAGGGGTCACAATTAGACAGGAACAAAACTGTGACATGCTACTGTAATTAAGTTAGTATTGATGCAAACTAGATTGTTACATGTGTTAATTGTAATTCTCAGGGCAATACCAAAGGAACTAACTCAAAAGAATAGTTAAATAAAAGAGAATTAAAATGGTACACTAGAAGACACCTATTTAACCAAAAAACAGTAAAGGAAGAATAAAGGAATAAAAAAAATGCATAAAACATGTAGAAAACAAATTGCAAACCAGCAGAAATAAATCCTACCTTACCAGTCCATGCAATGAAATGTTATTAGCCATAAAAAGGAATGAAGTACTGGTTCATATACAACATGGATGAATCTTGAAAATATTATGCTAAGTGAAAGAAGTCTCAAGAGGTCACCTATTTTTATTTCATTTATATGAAATACCCAGGATAGCCAAATTCATACAAACAGAAAATAGAGTGGTGCTATGATCTGAATCCCTCCCAAAACTCATATATTGAAATCCAAACCCCAAGGTGATGGTATTAGGAAGTAGGAAGTGGGACCTTTAGGAGCTAATTAGGTCATAAGGGCAGAGACCTCGTGAATAAAAGTGACCACACAAAGCTATCCAACCCCTTCTGCCATGTAAGGATACAATAAGAAGTCTGAGATGTTTGCAAACTTAGGAGGGTCCTCACCCAAGCGTGCTGGCACCCTCCCTGATCTAGGACATCTAGATCCTTAGAATCAGGGACTATTTTATTATCCCCCAAAGCACCTATCTCAGAATGCAAACAATGAACATTGAATAAAAGACAATTGAAGGGTAGTGCTAACAGCAGGGCATGGCCTGCATCAAATCTTAAAACAGAAGAGTTGGAAACTCAGACTTGATCAATATTTCTCCAGACTTTTTTTGTTTTGTTTTTAGAGACCATTCACTAATTTGAATGATATCTCTCAGTTCTATAGGCAGAAAAACCTTTGGTGTAAAGATACCAACCATAAACTTCATTTTCATGAGTACCCATCATTTTTTTTCTTTACTCCATTTCCTGTCATCATACTGGGAAAAAGCAATGTCCATGTAGTTAACGCATCCCACACTCTAGCCTCTGTTTTTATTAACATCCTCAATTCCAATAACTTCTCAATAGCACTCCTCATGAGTCACCATCCACATATAGGCAACACTCTTGAAACTTGTTTTCACCTAACACTGCCCCATGACAAAAAAATATGAATTGCAAACATCTCTCCCCCCCCACCATAATCTCCTAGTTTTCATGTTTTGTTCCTCTGCCCTCTCACTTTACTTGTTCACCTATCTCAAAATACTCAAAATACCCCAAAATACTTCTATCTTTTCTCCCATTCTATTAATCACTTATTTAGCCTAAAAAGGATACCACTATGGATAAAGTGTAATGAGAAGATAGGAGAGAAGTAGGAAATAGGGTTTGGAAAGTTAGGGAGAGATCCAATTGCCTAGGGCTTTTTGGACCTGGAAAGGGGTTGGGATTTTATGCTACTGAAATATTTTATTATAGTCGAATTTTATGAAAAGCCATTTAAACAGAAAAATTACAAGTTGATTTACAATTTTAAAAGCTTCCTCTAGTTCTTGTAGGAGAAGAGTGTAAACAAGGAGGTCAATAAAGAGGATAGTGTAGAAATCTCGGTAGGAGATGACGGCATTTTGGACATAAGTGATTCTAGAAAAAATGAAGAAAAATCAATATATTTAACATGTATCTTGGAGATATAATAAACAGGATGCATTAGATGTGTAGGATGACAGAAAAGAAAATATTTTTTTCTTTTTTTCTAAAGCCATTTTCTTTAAGTTTATTTATTTTGAGAGAGAGAGTGCATGCACAAGCAGAGGAGGGGCAGAGAGGAGAGAGAATCCCACGCAGGCTCCATGCTGTCAGCACAGACCCCCAACAGAGAACTTGATGCTGTGAACCACAAGACCATGACCTGAGCCAAAACCAACAGTCAGATGCTCAACTGACTGAGCCACCCAGGTGTCCCAGAAAAGAATGTATCCTTAATGATACCTTGGGTTTTGGCTTCTTCTTGGTGAATTCGCTTTTTTCTCATTATATAATATCCTTTTCTGTCTCTAATATTTTTCTTTGTTCCAAATTCAAATTTACTTGATATTAATGCAGCCATTTGGCTTTCCTTTGATAAATGCTTGCAGGATATGTTTTTTTGTCTCTTTTTACTTTCCATCTGCATATATGGTTATAATTGAATTTCTAATAGAATATAGTTGGGTCATGTTTGTTAATCCAATCAGTCAATCCTTTTCATTTAATTGACATATTAGGCCATTTATACTTAATATAATTATTGCTAGGGCTTAAATCTGTCACTTAAATATTTCTTCTCTGTTTATTTTCTTTGTTTTTTTCCTCTCCATTTTCTTGTTTCTACTTTCCTGTCTACTACTTAAACATTTTTTAAGAATCCATTTTGAATTACCTATACTTTTTAAAATATCTCTTTGTACAGTTTTTTTTAGTGGTTGCTCTATTACATTATCTTTTTTTGTGAATTTTTTTAATGTTTATTTATTTGGTGGGGGAAGGGAAGGGGCAGAGAGAGAGGGAGACACAGAGTCCAAAGCAGGCTCCAGGCTCTGAACTGTCAGCAGAGAGCCCGACTCAGGGCTCAAACTCATGAGCTGTGAGATCATGACCTGAGCCAAGTCAGATGCTTCACCGGCTGCGCCACCCAGGTGCCCCACTATTATATTATCTAGCTAGCTATGTAATTATCCAGAGATATTATCTAGATATTACATTAATTATGTATGCATGTATGTTATTTTATATACATATTTATAATACATAAAATTACAATCCGTGGATATCATCACTTCTTTGTCTGAAGTATAGATGCCTTACCTTCCATTATGTCCCTTTACTCTTCTCCATTTACAAAATAATTATCCTAAGTAATTCTTCTACATTCATTTAGAACCACATGGGTGTCATAATTTTTGTTTTAACCACCATACATAATTTAGAAAATTTAACAACAGAAGGAAAGTCTATTTTATTTACTCATATTTTAACTGTGTTCTTACTTCCTGACTTTCTAAGGTTCATTCTTTTATCATATTGTTTCTGTTCAGAGAACTTCCATTTTATGATAGTTCTGCTGATGACAAATTCTTAGTTTTCCTTCATCTGAGAATGTCTTGATTTCCCCTTCATTCCTGAAAAAAAGAATTCTGGGTTGGCAGTTCTTTCTTTCAGCATCTGATAATATGGAATCCATATTACTTACTTTTGGAATCCATTGTTTCTAGTCAAAATCCAGAATCGTTTGAAATTTTTCTCTGGTGCTTCAAACTGCATTCTTTTTAGTATTCAGAATTTTAATATGATGTAACTTGCCATAGATTTGTTTAGGTTTATCCTGTTTGGGATCATTCAGCTTCTCGAATCTGTAGATTTATGCCACTCAACAAATTTGGGAAGTCTTCAGCTATTATTATTATCATCATTATTATTATTATTATTATTATTATTATTATTATCCATTAGTCTTTGAATATTTTTTTAACTCCACCCTCTTTCTCCTTTCCTTCTGGGACTCTGGTGACAGAAATCGTTTCTTTTAGTCACACAGGTCCCTAAGGCTCTGGTCCTTTTTGTGTTTTATTTTTTTCCTAGTCCGTTTTTTATTTTTATTTATTTTTTTTTTAATTTTTTTTTCAACATTTATTTATTTTTGGGACAGAGAGAGACAGAGCATGAATGGGGAAGGGGCAGAGAGAGAGGGAGACACAGAATCGGAAACAGGCTCCAGGCTCTGAGCCATCAGCCCAGAGCCCGACGCGGGGCTCGAACTCACGGACCGCGAGATCGTGACCTGGCTGAAGTCGGACGCTTAACCGACTGCGCCACCCAGGCGCCCCCTCCTAGTCCGTTTTTTAAAGTGCACTTTCTGGGGGCACCTGGGTGGCTCAGTCAGTTAAGCATCTGACTCTTGATCTCAGCTCAGGTCTTAATCTCAGGGTCATGAGTTCAGGCCCCATGCTGGGCTCCATGCTGGGGTGAAGCCTACTTAAAATAATAAAAATAGGGCGCCTGGGTGGCGCAGTCGGTTAAGCGTCCAACTTCAGCCAGGTCACGATCTCGCAGTCCGGGAGTTCGAGCCCCGCGTCGGCTCTGGGCTGATGGCTCAGAGCCTGGAGCCTGTTTCCGATTCTGTGTCTCCCTCTCTCTCTGCCCCTCCCCCATTCATGCTCTGTCTCTCTCTGTCCCAAAAATAAATAAATGTTGAAAAAAAAATTTTTTAAATAATAATAATAATAAAAATAAAAAATAAAGTGTACTTTCTGTACAGGACCCAATGCCAAGAGGAATCTCCTTGGTTAGAACTTCCTCCCATGGGGAGGGGGAGGGGAACAGGAAGAACCTAGTAGACTTTGCCACCAAGGACCCCTCAGTCCTAGCCACAACTACTGCTGAAGACATGTACATTATCAAGGACCTCTTCAGTTTTGAACCTCTGTCATTCTCAACTGTCAGAGCTACATGGAGACTTCACCTCTCACAATGGAACCAGAGACTCTACAGTCTATCTGGACAGCATGCTTGCAGCAACTCCTAGTTTTTCCCACCAAAGCCATTCCAAAAAGGCTGGGAGAGGTGACTGCACCCTCAAATCATATATTAACACAAGGTCACCAGAAACATGGAAAAGCAAGGAAATATGATACCGTCAAGGAAATATGATACCACCAAAGAGACACAATAATTTTCCAGTAACTTACTCCAAAGAAATGGAGATCTACAAGTTACTTGAAAAAGAATTTCCAGATAATTATCATAAGGAACTCAGTAAGATTTAAGAGAACACAGACAACTCAACAAACTCAAGAACATAAGACATGAACAAGATGAGACATTCAACAAAGAAATAAATAAGAAATCATAAAAATAAACCAAACAAAAATTATGAAGCTGAAGAATAAAATGAAAAATGCGATATAGAATGTCTTGTTCTGTTTGGACAACTATAACAAAACATTATAGACTGGATAGCTTATTAATAACAGTAATTTATTTCTCACATATCTGGAGGCTGAAAGTCCAAGATTATAGTGCCAACATAGTTGGTTCTAGAGAAGGCCTTCTTCCAGACTGCTGACTTCTCGCTGTGTCCTCACATGGTGGAAGGGGCAAGGTAGCTCTCTGGACCCTCTTTTATAAGGGCATTAATTCCATCCATAATGGTTTCACCCTCATGGCCTACTACTTACCTTTTTAAGATCCTACCTCATAATATCATTACATTGGGCACTAAGATTTCAACATATGAATGGGGGGTGGGTGACAAACACCCAGACCATAGCAAAGACCTTCAAAAGTAACTTGATCAAGCAGGATAAAGAAAACAGGGAATAAGCTCCTTGACATTGGTCTTGGCAGTGATTTCTTAAAAACGACACCAAAAGCAAAGGCAACAATAGCCTGGGTGGCTCAGCTGGTTGAGCGTCTGACTTCAGCTCAGGTCATGATCTCATCATTCGTGAGTTCAAGCCCCGCATCGGGCTCTGTGCTGACAACTCAGAGCCTGGAGCATGCTTCTGATTCTGTGTCTCACTCTCTCTCTCTGCCCCTCCCCTGCTCAGGCTCTGTCTCTCTCTCTCTAAAAACTAAATAAACATTAAAACAAATTTTAATTAAAAAAATCAAAAATGAAAACAGGATCTCAAGGAGATATTTCTACCTCCATGCTCATTGCAACATTATTCTTGATAGCTAATATATAGAAACAAACTAAATACCCATCAATGAATTCATGGTACACACACACACACACACACACACACACACACACACACACTCTGAATGTTATTCATCCTCAAAAAAGAAGGAAATTCTGCAATGTACAACAATGTGGATGAATTTAGAGGGTATTACTAAGTGAAATAAGCCAAACACAGAAAAATAAATATTGCATGGTATCACTTATGTGGAAGTTTTAAAAGTCAAACTTAGAGAACAGTTGAATAGTGGTTGCCAGGGGCTGGGGGCAAGAGAGGGAAAGAGATGTTGGTCAAAGGATATAACCTTTCGGTTATAAGAGAAATAAGTTCTAGAAATCCAATGTACATCATGGCAGTACAGCTAATAATAATGTATTCTACACTTGAAATTTACTGAGAGTACATCTTACTTGTTCTTACCCCCCCCCCACACACACACACACAGTTAACTATGTAAGATGATAAATATGTTAATCAACCTATTGTGGTAATGATTACACGACGTACTTATATCAAAACACCACACTACACTGCACACCTTATATTCAATTTTTAATTGTCAATCATATCTCAATAAAGCTGGGAAAAATTAAGTTTCATTTTTCTCTGTTGTTTACACTGGGCCATTTCTTTTTTTCTTCTAGTTTACTGATTCTTTCCTCTGTCCCATCCATTCTGCTGTTGAATCCATCCACTGAACTTTTTATTTTGGTTATTGTATTTTTCAGTTCTAAATTTCCCTTTGATTCTCCTTTATATCTTATATTTCTTTGCTGAGACATTCTAGCTCTTTACTGAGGCTTTTCACTTTTTCATTGGTTTCAAGAATGTTCATAATTGCTTGTTTTAGCATTTTTATTGTAGCTGCTTTAAAATCTTTGTCAGATAATCTAACATTCTGTCATCTTGGTGTTGACATCTATTGATTGTCTTTTTCATTCAGTTTGAGAACTTTCTAGTTCTTGGTATGATGGGTGATTTTGAATTAAGAACTTAAACATTTTCCTATTGTGTTGTAAAACTTTGTGTATATATATTTTTATTTATCTATTTATTTTTTGAGAGAGACAGAGCCAAAGTGCAAGCAGGGAAGGAGCAAAGAGAGAGAGGAAGACACAGAATCTGAAGCAGGCTCCAGGCTCCAAGCTGTCAACACAGAGCCCGATGCAGGGCTCAAACCACACCCGTGAGATCATGATCCAAGTCAGATGGACACTTAACCAACTGAGCCCCCAGGTGCCCCTAGAACTGTATTTTATTAAATCTTCTGTTTTAGGTAATTTTTTTCCTCTAAAACTTCTCAGGAAGGTCAAGGGAAAGTTGACACTGCTGCATTTCTGCCAGGTGGAGGCAGAAGTCTAAGTTTCCACTTAGCCTCAACTGACACCTGCAGTGGGGAGAGTCTCCTCATCACCAGCTGCTAGGGTGGGAGCTCCAGCTCTCTGTGCGGTCTCCACTGACACCACGGGGCTTTATCATAAGTCTGACAGGATAAAAGTCCCTACTTCTCTGACACCACTCCGGTGGGATTGATGGGCTACCTTGTTCTAGCCTTGTCAAGATGAAACTCTAAGCTCCCCCCATTCCACCTTTGCTGGTGTGGGCGGCAGGGAACCATAGTTTTTGTATGGTGTTGGACTGGAATAGAGAGCAGTTAATGTCTAAAAGTCGTCTGATTTCCTAGACGACCCCTTTCCTAGAATTTTGGATAGAAAGATACTGCTTTTATGGGACTCTGTCTGCATTCAGTAGCATTTCTAGGTTGCTGGCTTTTCAGATCCAATTCTCAATTGCCAAGTTGCCAAGTAAGTCTGCCTTTTGCTCTCCATCTTTCAGTGGCTTTTAATGTTTATTTTATATATAAGGTCCAAGATTTTTAGCTGTACTTACCAGGAGGAATATGGAAAAGCACGTCCAGAAGTAGAACTTTATTTTAACTTTATTTTAAATATTAGAGATACGGTTTTTATCTACAATGTCCTTGGGAATACTACTCTACTCATTATTCTCTTTTTTTCTCTTACAGTAGTTTGTGTAGGACTTAACCACAGTCATTTGTGTTGTTCATGTTTAAGCACAATAAGTATTCCTGAGCTCCCAGGGGGAGCCCCCTCATTAGGGGAGTAGGGTGAACCAAAAAAGCTTTCTTAGTTTTGTGGTTACAGGGCCCACAGTTCTATCATTAATGACTGATAATTCCACATATGTCCACAGTTCTTTCTGAAATCTGCTTTCCTTTCTCTCTTCCTACTCTTATCGGAGTCTTTTTCTTTGTCTTTAGTATCAGTTTGGTTCTACTTCCTACAGCACCTTTTCAACAGGGTTTTGTTCTGGAAAGGAACTTTGGCAGGTTTCAAGCCTTCACAGGCTGACAGCAATGTCAAGTTTTTGTGTCTCCCTGAACTCACACACACATTGGGACTTACAAAGTCCAAACTCCCAGGTTAAGCTGGTTTTCCCAGATTGCCTGAGTTCCCTCCCACTTGTGAGGGGAGCCCCTTTCTTTCAAGGGTGAGCATTTGTTATTGATTTCAAAAGTTCCTAGCTCTCAGTTTCCTTCTGCACTTTTAAGCATAGCCGTGTTTTGCCATATTTTGGAGTTTGGGGCTCTCTGGTCATCTAGTTTTGTTGAAAATGCTGCCTGTGGGATTTTGGTCTTATTATCTTAGTTTCTACATCTGTTTTGTGCGAATATTCATGCCGATTCAAAAACTGTTGAATTGCCACATGGCCATTGAATTGTCACCATTGTCACATGGCCTTCCCTCAAAATCCTCCTTTAAAATGGATAAACTCCCTCCTCTATAACATCATGTTTCAAAGTTTCATTTGCCTTCAAATTCTACTGAATTCATTCTTGCCAAAATCACCAGTTACATTCTTACAATTAAACCTGCTTTCCTGTTTTTTCTCTGACCACTCCAAATAATTTATTTGATTTTTAGCCAAACAGTAGCATTCAATTCCTTGAGTGTGTGTGTGTGTGTGTGTGTATACGTACATGTATATATACATACACATATATATACATATATATACATATGTACATACATGTGTGTATGTACATATATATACATATACATATGTGTATATACATATATATACACGTACGTATACACACACACACACACACACACACACACACACACACACACATATATCAGGACCTCGGCACATGCTGGTATTTCTAGCTAGATGCACTTTCCTTTCCTCTCCCCACATTCCTCCCCTCTCAGATTTCAACATTCACCAATTCCTCAAAACTGGGTTGTGTCTCATATACATTTCTTACTTTGTGCTCAAGCTTGTAGTTCTTAGAATGCTGTATCATAACTGTCCATTTATTGTTACAGAAACTGGTCTGGATCACCAGAACCAAGCAGCACTGGGAGATCTTGGAAGGCAGGTTTATTTTACACCGGTGGGCTCAGAGGAGATCATTCTCCAGAGGTCTGAGTCCCAGTCATAAGCAGAGGGGACAATTTATAGTCCGTTACTTCGCATTCCTCATTAGTAGTAATTTGGTGCCAGCAGCAAGCAGGGTGGGAAGAAGAACCCAGAAGGGGAGTCTTCAGGCAGGGACTGCGATTCCCCTATCAGTCCTGCCGGCCATCTTACAACAGATTTTTCCCTATCGTTCTCTCTCAATCCTCACCATAAATAATTTCTTTCAGAGTAGGTGCAATGTTTTCTTCACCTCCACAACCTTAGTCATAGTGTAATCCCTAGTACATTCCTCCAGTAAGTATTGAATGAGTTAATGAAAAAAAAAAGAGTCCTTTTATCAACCTAGTCTTTTCAGCATAAATATGTTCACAAATAATCTTATTTTTATTAATAGATGTATTATTTTACTGAACATGCAGGCAGTCATCCATACTGCAACAAATTTACAGAAGTACCAAGAAGTAAAATTAAAATCACCTGTGCTATAATAATCCCGATATTCAATGATAACTTCTGTTAAAATCTTTAATTTATATCCTTCCAGTCTTTTTTTTCCTCTGTGTTTATACCTATATATGAGAATAATCTTGCAAATAGTCACTTTTGAAGTTTTATACATGAGGAAGCTTAAAATGAAACTGTTTCAAATGTGAGGCAACATGATGTAGATGTTGTATAGGCTCTCAAGCCCAGAGTGCCTTAGTTCTAACACTGTCTACCACTTACAAGCTATGTAAACATGGACTGGTTACAGCACTTCTCTGGGCCTCTCAGTTCAGTAGTAAAATGGGCTTAATGACAGTATCTGTCTCATGGAATTGCAATCAGGGCTAAATGAAGTAACATTTGTGACGTATTTAAAAGAGCCCCCTGCACGAAAGTTTGCAGCTAAAGACATAAAATAAATAATCGTGATTCTCTGCATGCTTCTCATCATAACATCCTGAAAAATAACATTATGCAGAGAAATTCTCAGCCAGACTGGAAAGTAAAATAAAAGAAAAAGAAAATACTTCTTCTTCTGGAAGAAAGAGGAAGTCATGAAAGGAATAGAGCAAGGAGGTCAAATTCCAAACCTCCATGGGATATGGGAAATGAACTACAGAGACACTCAAATAAATACCAAAGAGTAACAACATCAAAGCTACTGCCCACTCTTCCAGGTGTTGTCTAGGGGAGGCTGCAAACTCTCTCAGAAGTCCTGCCTTCAGCCTAGGACCACATCCAATATGGTGCAACAGCAGTAGTGCAGCACCATCAGAGGGAAGTGGATAGATAAATCTCTTTGCTGTTGTATGTGGTATGAAGGAAATGCAGATATTCTTTAACACTCCTATCCAAGGTGGAAGACTGGTGCCACAGAAAAGACCCAGAATCAGGAAATAGATATTTCCAAGGGCCAGGACTTCAAAACAGAGGCAAAGGACAGTTTATGACCAACAGTAACAGACAGGTCACAGGCCTGATGACCAGGCAGGACCAAGTACACCAGCAACAGGTTCATCAGAAGAAGCCAATGCCAAAGAAAAGTGGCATAACATCACTCAACAATAGGGTAAAAGTGACTGAAAGGACCACCAAGAGACCCCTGCAAACACACCCAAGCCTACTCTCTCTAGCCAAAAAGTCTTATCTGTGGAGATACACCTAGAAGCCAGATACATTGAGGAGAAGGGGGAAGGGCAAGAACTGTGGTAAGTTAAAGATTTGCACAAATAAGACTATCTTTAAAATAAAAAACCTCTCTGAAGCACCTGGGTAGCTCAGTCGGTTGAACAGTTGAGTGTCCCACTCTTGATTTCAGCTCAGGTCATGACCTCTTGGTTCAAGAGAGTGAGCCCCCCACTGGGCTCTATGCTGACAGTGTGGAGCCTGCTTGGGATTCTCTCTCTCTCTCCTTCTTTCTCTACCCATCCCCTACTCACATGTGCTCCTTCTGTCTCTCAAAAAATAAATAAATAAACAATAAATGTTTTTTTTAAAGCCTCTTTTTAACCTGAAGAAAATAAATCACACTTAATAGGCCAATCAAGTAAGACACATGCACACTGCTACACTGAGCCTAACTAGAATGAAGGGGCCAGGAGCAATATGAAATTAGTTAAGAGTAGTTGAGAGAAAATGAAGAAGCTATATTTCTTTGTACCATTCAGAAATGACATATTAAATTACCAACTATTCCACATAGTTTTTTTTTTTAATTTTGGGATCATATTTTGCATATAATGTGCTACCTTAAGAGCATGTGGGGAAAAAAAAACTTTTTTCCATTACATTCTTCCAAAATGTATTTTATAACCAATAAAAATTCACAGAATGAGCATAATTTATTTCACTTATCTTCTACAATTGGACATTTAAGTTACATGCAGTTTTTCCCTGTCCTAATTAATGATTCAATGATTATTTATATCTCTATTTCTTTATAATATATTCTTCATTGTGGAATTCCTGAATTGAGGCAACACACAGTTTGTTATCTTTTAATACTTATCACCAAGTTGTCCTCTAGATAAAGTTCAAGCTCCTTAGTAAAAAAAAAAAAATCTATTATAATTTGGTTTCTGTTTCCCCGTGCAGCTGAAATTCTCTCTATCCCCATCTACCCCAAACCATACACTTCAGCTAGTCTCTACTCTCTATTACTATTAGGACCTTATACTTGGAATTTCTTCTTACTGAAACACTTTCCCTCATTCCTTCAACTTCTCTTTTGCCTGGCTGAATTCTCCTCTTTGCTTAAGTATTAGCCTTAACCTCATCTCCTCCCCCTCTCTCAACCTCTGCTTGCACCTCACACACAACTATATTGAGTCCTTTCCAAATGATAATTTGATCTCCTTAATAAATTAATAAACCTTCCCAACTGAGTAAGTAGTCTTCTTGTCAGAGTAGTAATATAGCAATAAAGACAGAATTATATTAGTAGCTACTAATCTAACTTTGTAGCTACTAAGTTCCAGGTACTATGCTATCCACTAGAGGTATAAGCATAAGACATGGTCAAATGAATACAAATGTCCAATAAACGGCTGATTAAAATTCAACCTAATCAGAGGTCAAGTAAATAGCAATTATAGTGCAATACCATTTTTCTCCTATAAAGCCTCCATTTTTTTTAAATTGATGATATCCTGCAATGAAAAAAATGTAGGAAAAGAGGTACCCTCATACCTAGCTGGAAATAATGGACATTGTTATAGCTTTATGGAGGGTAATTATAAAAAAAAAAATTCTACTGATGTAATTTTAGTGTATATATTTAATGAGAAAACAGACTTAAATGTATGAAGCTTTTCATGAATGTTTAGTAAAATTTACTATATATGTATAAAGTAAAAGATTGAAACCCATAATGTTAACATGGGGTGGGGTTGGAGTGAAGGAGATTATTTTTCAATTTGAATCTTCTCAAATGTTCTAAGTTCCTTACAACAAACATCTATAAAATTTTGTCAAGAGGAAAAAAAGTATTTACAAAAACCATACTCTATTACCTTCAATCAGCCTCTTTCAAGTTAAGAAAGCCAGTTTTCTGGAAGGCCTCTCAATGAAAAGGTAATCTAGGTTCTAAGCCTACAAACTGAGAAATTAGATCCTGATATTTAGAATTCAACCAAGATGCAACTACACCATAAGTTCAAGCCTGAAACAGGCACTAACATACCCCTCATATCATTAGTTTATTCATCAATTGACATTTAACTACATATAACAGACCATCCAGATTATTTTATAAAAATGTTAATTTAGACATGGTAATTTCTAGGATGTCACACTGTCAATATTTCTTGCTTCAGGAAAATGCTGTATATCTGTGCCTTTCATTTCTTGACAGAAAACAAAGACTTCATGAGGAGTAAGAACCGCTTAGTTACAGATTATTTAATTTCCTTTCTTACTAAAGCTTATGAGTATTTTTCAAAGACTAAATAAACTGTTTTCCAGTTTATCTTTATTCTCATGCTTATTTGGCTTCTTCAAAGAATTCTGATAGAAATTACTCTGCAGATAATTTCAGTTGTAAAGACAGATTTTTTTCATATAGAAATTACTCTGCAGATAATTTCAGTTGTAAAGACAGATTTTTTTCATATACCTTTATTTTGATCAAATCTCTTAGGAGATGTTGGTGTGGGAGGAGGTCTTCTTAAATGTTTTTGAATCCATTATGTGAAATGAAACCATCTGTAACCTTTTCGAAGCAAAATCTCAAAGAGTACAGTCATCTGATAATGAAAGCAATAAACTGGACATGAAAACACGATGGCCAACACTGTCCAAGAGAACCCTAACCTAGGAAGTTTCATAAACCCAGTTAGTCTCTCCCCACTTCCATTAAGTAGAACCTGTCAAGCAATCAGATTTTAATGGCTCTAATAGCAAACTGCTGGAAACTGGACCAGATTCTCAAAAGCTTTCACAATTATTCACCAAATAGCCAGAGACTAAAAACATGAGATATGATCAATCTGGGACAAGAAAGACCTAAGAAGTTATAATCAGCAACTTGAGCCATCTGGGAAGGCTCTCCCTTCTTTTAGGTCGCTGTTTGGAAACTTCAATAATATTAAGCTTTGGATTATCATTTTAAATGATGTGGAACAATATTTATGTCACGAACAACAGAAAATAAAGGACAGCTGGAGATACAGATTCCACTCTTGTTACATGCTGTGGCATGTTGAGATTAAGACATGATGAGGCATTTACACACTTGAAGTAAAGGTGACTTCCTACACAAATTTTGTAATCAATCCTGTTCTCAGACCTGCCACTTGAAGATTACACTGCCCCCACCCCCAAAATACACAACTTTCTGAAAATTTAGGAAAATCATTATCACCTAACAGCAATGACAATATTTTTTTTCCTACAGAGCTTTCTGGTTTTCATAGGTCTTTTGTCTACAGAATTTCAGCAGTTTGAAGTAGTAATAAAAACTTTGCTCCCTGAATCTCTCTGAGTTTGCTACTCAAAGTTCAGTCCTGCACCAGTGGTAACAGGATTCCCTAGAATCTTGTTAGAAATTCAGATTCTCAGGTTTACCCCAGAACTACTAAATAGGAATATACATTTTAAAAACATCCCCAGATGATTCATATGCACATTAAATTTTGCATGTATCAGACTCATCTAGAGTGTTTATTTAAACATTAATTCCTGGGTCTCACATTGAATTTTTGATTCACCAGGTCTGGAATAAAAAATAGATTTCATATTGCTAACATGTTCTCAATGAGGTTCATGTTGAGTCTGGAGACCACACTTTGTGAACCACTGCTCTGGTTGCTTTGGTTTGGTAGTTTGGTAACAGATTAACCTTATGTCAAGGAAAATAATGAGTTGTTTATGGCAGATATATTCATAATTGTCAAAATTTAGAAGTAACAAAGATGTCCTTCAGCAGGTGAATGGACAAACTGTGGTACATCCAGACTATGGAATACTACCACAGCGCTAATAAGAAGTGAGCTATCAAGCTATAAAAAGACACAGAGGAATACTTAAGCACAAATTACTAAGTAAAAGTAGCCAGTCTGAAAAGGCCCCATAATGTAGGATTCCACCCATATGACATTCTAGAAATGGTAAACAATGGAGATAATAAAAAGTTCAGTGGTTGCCCCAGATAGCAGGGAGAAGAGATGCATAGGCACAGCAAAGAGGATTTTTATGGCAGTGAAAATACTCTATATGATATTACAATGATAGATATATGTCATTATAAATTGGCCCAACCTCATAGAATGTTTGGGTTATTATAATGTGTCAGTATAGGTTCACACTTGATAAAAAAAACAAAACAAACAAACAAACAAAACCTCTGGTGAGTGATGGGGGAGGATATGCATGTATAGGGCAGGATATATATGGGAAATACCTGTACCTTCCTCTCAATTTTGCTGGAAACCTAAAACTGTTCTTAAAAAAAAAAAGTCTAAGATGATAGGTAGGTAGGTAGAGAGGTAGATAAATAAAGTATTTTTTAACTACAAAATACATGTTTGACAAATGTAAGTACACACATATTACAGGGGCTGGGTGTTACCCAGCTAATTAGAACTCTCCAATCCTAGCAGCTCTGCTTCCTGTCCTATCTCCTGGTAATACGGATGGCTGGAACCTAGCTAAAGTTAACATACTATCTGTCCCAGTCAAATTCTCTCACCAAGGGAGAGTTAGAAAATCTCAATAAGACAAGGCCTATATTTTCTATTCGTCCCCATCTTGGTTGTTTAGATCTCCTACCAATCCAGTAAGTTGCCAATATTCTTCTAATAATTTATTTTTCCCAAATTTGAGGAATTATCAGAAAGGCGTTTATGCATACGTTTTTTCAAGAACTATGTCCTCTGTAA
Organism: Herpailurus yagouaroundi; assembly: GCF_014898765.1. NCBI lineage: Eukaryota > Metazoa > Chordata > Mammalia > Carnivora > Felidae > Herpailurus > Herpailurus yagouaroundi. The sequence continues at coordinate 42,225,035 of NW_024412376.1, read as the reverse complement.
ATCCTTTTTTGGTTTTGTTCTACTAATGTCTGAATAAAGGGTCTATGAGTCGGTGCCAAAGAGTATAAATAATGAAAACAGGCACTTCTTATATAACCCCAATGGCCATCATCCTTATTCTCTATTGTTTATTGTCTGTTGAATGAACACTGCATACTCTTTGGGAAGAGCCCAGATAGGGAATCTGTTAGTGTTGGTACAATGCCTAGAACTGACAGTCAGTGTCTCACAGACCTTCCCTTTTATGGGTAGAGAAGAGTCATAAACATCTGAACAAGGCACTCCACGATTGTGGGGGAAGCAGTGTGGAAATCATCAGGAAAGGGGAAGCATGAGACATGCCAGGAACAGGAAAAATAATGCCTTGCTCCAGCAGTTTTTTTTTTTTTTTAATTTTTTTTTTTTCAACGTTTATTTATTTTTGGGACAGAGAGAGACAGAGCATGAATGGGGGAGGGGCAGAGAGAGAGAGGGAGACACAGAATCGGAAGCCAGCTCCAGGCTCTGAGCCATCAGCCCAGAGCCCGACGCGGGGCTCGAACTCACGGACCGCGAGATCGTGACCTGGCTGAAGTCGGACGCTTAACCGACTGCGCCACCCAGGCGCCCCGCTCCAGCAGTTTAAATGAGGCACCTTGTGGTGTGGAATATGCCAAGACTTCATCTTTGACATAAGTTTTGGTGCTGGGAAAGACTTTTCACTCTGAGCAGGAACTCAGCATGTGAAACTGCATCAATAATTGAACTTAAAAAGGAAGCTATATGAGAAGATGGATATGTCAATTTGCTTGACTGTGATAATCATCTCACAATATATACATGCCTCAAAACATCAAGATGTAAACTTTGAATATGTACAATTTTTATCTGTCAATACAAATAAAATACAAATACACCTTAATAAAGTAAAATAACAATAATTATTATTGAACTATTCTACAGGAGATCTATAGATTATATGCAGGACTCCTAAAAGCAAAAAAATGGTCTGATTCACCACCACTTCCACTATCACCACCATAAAAGATGTTGATGCTTAATCTCTTTAACTTTTCAGAATTAGAATTTACTGCCATCCAGGTGAACAAGATACTGAGAACCAACACTCTCCACACCACACTGAGCTCTAATTACCACCACACTGAGGTCTACTATTAGCTTCAAATGAAATCCTTTGACTGGCTGTTTCTTCTAGGCTTAAAAAATCCTGAATGAGTCAGCACTGAAACCAACCAATAAATCCATAGGCCAATGCATGAGCATGGAGACCACATGGGAAACTAAGGAAGAGGGAGCAGGAAACATACCTGTCTGCCTCACGTTCCAAGGTAGCTATCTCTTCCTTCCTTTCTTTATACACTCACAAAATTTTATGGATGAAGGTGAAGATGAACTGAGCAAGAGGATATAAACCCATAAATCTCTGAATTTCCTCAGAATGAAGATTATGATAGGAAGTTGCAGGCAAGATGTTCATGTGGCCTCACAATGCCTCTCCTGTACCCCATAGTTGAGCTGGAACTGTGAAAACCCCATCCTCTTGGCACCTCCTTAAAAGAAATTTCCTCATTCCGAAACTAGACAAAGACCCCACTAAAAAGGAGAACTACAGACCAATTTCTCTAATGAACATGGATGCAAAAATTCTCAGCAAGATACTAGCAAACCAGATCCAACAATACATCAAAAGAATTATCCACTATGACCAAGTGGGATTTATTCCTGGGATGGAGGGCTGGATCAATACCCACAAATCAATAAATGTGATACATCACATGAACAAGAGATAGGATAAGGACCACATGATCCCCTCAATAGATGCTGAAAAAACATCTGAAAAAACAAAGCATACTTTCTTGATAAACACCTTCAAGAAAGCAGGGATAGAGGGATTATACTTCAAGATCATACAGCCCATACACAAAAGACCCACCACTATTATCATCCTCAATGAGGAAAAAATGAAAGCTTTTCCCCTAAGGTCAGGAACAAGACAGGGATGTCCACTCTCACCACTGTTATTCAACATAGTGTTGGAAGTCCTCACCTCAGCAATCAGACAACGCAAAGAAATAAAAAAGGCATCCAAATCAGCTAGGAGAAGGTCAAACTTTCACTCTTCACAGATGACATGATACTCTAGGTTGAAAACCCAAAAGACTCCACCAAAAAACTGCTAGAACTGATACATGAATTCAGCAAAGTTGCAGGATATAAAATCAATGTACAGAAATTGGTCACATTTCTATACACCAAAAATGAAGCAACAGAAAAGAGAAATCAAGGAACTGATCCCATTTACAATTACACAAAAACCATAAAATACCTAGGAATAAACCTAACCAAAGAGGTGAAAAATCTATACACTGAAAACTATAGAAAGCTTATTAAATTGAAGAAACAAAAAAAATGGAAAAACATTACATGCTCATGAATTGGAAGAACAAATATTGTTAATGTCAATACTACCCAAAGAAATCTACATATTCAATGCAATCCCTACCAAAATAGCTCTTCACAGAGCTAGAACAAACAAACCTAAAATTTGCATGAAACCACAAAAGACCTCAAACAGCCAAAGCAATCCTGAAAAAGAAAACCAAAGCTAGAGGCATCACAATTCCAGACTGAAAGCTATATTACAAAGCTCTAATCATCAAGACGGTATGGTAATGACACAAGAAGAGACACATAGATCAATGGAACAGAATAAAGAACACTGAAATGGACCGACAAACGTGTGGCCAACTAATCCTTGACAAAGCAGGAAAGAATATCCCATGAAAATAAGACAGTCTCTACAGCAAGTAGTGCTGGGAAAACTGAACAGTGACATGCAGAACCTGGACCACTTTCTTATACCATACACAAAAATAAACTCAAAATGGATGAAAGACTTAAACATAAGACAGGAAGCCATCAAAATCTTCGAGGAGAAACCAGGCAACAACCTCTTTGACCTTGGCTACAGCAACTTCTTACTTGATGTGTCTCTGGAGGCAAGGGCAACAAAAGCAAAATGAACTACTGGGACCTCATCAAACTAAAAAGCTTCTGCACAGCAAAGGAAACAATCAGCAAAACTAAAAGGCAACCAATGGAATGGGAGAAGGTATTTTCAAATGACATATCAGATAAAGGGTTAGTATCCAAAATCTACAAAGAACTTATCAAACTCAACACCCAAAAAACAAATAATCCCGTGAAGAAATGGGAAAAAGACATCAATAGACACTTCTCCAAAGAAGACATACAGATGGCTAACAGACACATTAAAAAATGCTCCACATCACTCATCATCAGGGAAATACAAATCAAAAGCACAATGAGATACCACCTCACACCTGTCAGAATGGCTAAAATTAACAACTCAGGCAACAACAGATACTGGTGAGGATGCAGAGAAACAGGATTTCTTTTGCACTGCTGATGGGAATGCAAACTGGTGCAGCCTCTCTGGAAAACAATATGGAGGTTCCTCAAAATATTAAAAATAGAACTACCCAATTACCCAGCAATTGCACTCCTACATATTTATCCAAAGGATACAGGAGTACTGATTCGAAGGGGGCACATGCACCCAATGTTTATAGCAGCACTATGGACAATAGCCAAAGTATGGAAAGAGCCCAAATGTCCATCGATGGATGAATGGATAAAGAGGATGTGGTATATGTATACAATGAAATATTACTCAGCAATCAAAAAGAATGAAATCTTGCCATTTGCAACAACGTAAATGGAACTAGAGTGTATTATGCTAAGCGAAGTAAGTGAGTCAGAGAAAGACAAATACCATATGATTTCACTCATATGTGGAATTTCAGATACAAAACAGATGAACATAAGGGAAGGGAAGCAAAAAACAACATAAAAACAGAGAGGGACACAAACCATAAGAGAATCTTAAATACAGAGAACAAACTGAGGGTTTCTGGAGGGGTGTTGGGTGGGGGGTGGGCTAAATGGGCAAGGGGCGTTAAGGAGGACACTTGTTGGGATGAGCACTGGGTGTTACACGTAAGTGATGAATCACTAAATTCTATTCCTAAAATTATTATTACACTACATGTTAACTAACTTGTTTTAAATTTTAAAAATATAAATAAATAATTATTTTTTTAAAAAAGAACTTTCCTCAAATGCTGGGTTGATGGGGCAGCTCCTCCCTTCCTAGAAGTATCAGAATATCCATCCTTCATCAAGAGGCCAGAATAAAGATAACCTGCAGCAAGGAGCAGTCACCTCCACATAACACTCAAGAAATTCATTAGAAAAACACAAACAGAAGTCTCTCAAGGTTGTGATTTGAAGAAGTATATTGCACTTGGCTTATCTGACAACTTCAGGATAAACACAAAGTAGGTGAGAACTGTAAAAAAATGGGAACCCAATTAGCTGAGGCCTCTCTGGCCACTAGAGAACCAGATATGTTTGATTCAAACCCCCATTTTCATGTCCTGTGCAAGCCCAAATCCTTCTCCAAGACAACTCTAAATTCCAGTGAGGGGAAGGGAGGGTGTAGGGGACTATCACTATGTATGGATCACCTCTGGCTACCGTCTGTTGCTTATTTAGTTTGCTGACTACTTCACCATCCTAAATGTGCTGTCTCTCTTCTGAAGGGCATCAATTCTCAGCAGAAATCAGCAGCTGTCAGGGTCTGCCTGGGTGACTCAGTCGGTTAAGCATCTGACTCTTGATTTCAACTCAGGTCATGATGTCACAGTTTGTGAGCTGGAGCCCCGCATTGAGCTCTATGCTGACAGAGGGGAGCCTGCTTGGGATTCTCTTGCCCTCTCTCTCTCTGCCCCTCCCTGGCTCGCTTGCTCTTTCTCAAAATAAATAAATAAATTTTAAAAAAAGAAAAAAGAAAACAAACCAGCAGCTGTCTAATTCTCTCACACAAGCACATGCACATCCTCTCTGTGTGTCTGTCTCACTCATATGTACAACCTGTCTCTATCTCGCTCTTGTGCTTTCTTTCCTTCTCTCTCTCTCTCTCTCTCTCTCTCTCTCTCTCTCTCTCTCTCACACACACACACACACACACACACACACACACACACACCCCTTGATAGGAAATGAGTGAATATGGCATATTTTAAGATTTGCCCAGATACGGAGGAGGAATTTTTAAAGACCTCCAAGAACCTCTCTACCAGGTTCTTTCTGTAGGTGCCTTGATCTTTATCTGACCCCTCAGCCTCAGGTCATCTTAATCATGCCACTCCCCTTTCTCCTTCTCTTCTCCTCATTTCCTCTTTCTCAATAGCAAAAACGTATTTCTTTGACTGCCTCGTGCAAAAGCAGTTTGGTGATCTCCTTTGCTACTTTGGCTCCTGCCTTCACTGTGTACTCAGAATCTCAACTCCTACCTAAGCACAGAACTTTAGGGCAGTGGCTCTTAAGTATAGCCTCTAGAAGAGCAGCAAGAGCATCACCTGGGAAGCCAGCAGAAATGAAAATTATCTGACCCCACTCCAAACCTCCTGCATCAGAAACTCTGGAAGTGGGCCCAGAAATTTGTTTTAACACATCTGCCAAATGACTCTGACCCCTGCTAAAGTTTGAGAACCACTGCTTTAGGGAATAACAGTTAAGGGACTGGTGGAGGAAGAGGTGCCAATAAAAGTAGATGGAGAAAGAAAGTTTCCACAGTAGAATATTGCTTTCAATAGCAGTGCCAAGAAGTGGCTTGAAGAGAGGGAAGCTTAGCCACCACCACCACCACCACCACCACCACCACCATCCCCGTAATCCCTTGTTGCTTTATTAATGTGGCTTCAAGACAAATACCCTATCTCCCAATTCCCATTAAATTGCCACATTGCAAAAAGCACCTTTACAAAGAAGTCTGAAGCTGCCAGTGGTTGCTCTAGCATTGCTGTAGCTATTACATATGCTGGTGATAAAAGATTCAAATATAGTATATTTCTAATCAGAAAATAATGGTTAAAGACAGATACAAAATTAGGATAGGGTAGTTGAGCACAAATACTGTGGAAACCACACAGAAGAGTTGACGTGAAGCAATTATTTCCTGTTTTGTTTTATACTATAAGTCACAGACTCTCTTCTCTGTGTCCATTCTATAACTAAATTGGAGCACAGATCAAGTAATACATTCAAAAGACATGCTGGTTTGGGTTTCAAATTCTAACAATAAATCATTACAGATACAGGCCACTGGATGATTATTTTGTGATATAACCAAGCACAAAGATTTGGGGATGCCTCCATACAAAATCAAAGTCAATCGTTGCAAACAAACAAAAGTTGCCATATAGCCTGCAGCCTCAGAGGAAAAAAAAAAAAAAAGGTAAGGGAGTGTGTGGGAGGGGAAGATGGAGAAACTTAGAAGGTCCCATGACCTAGATTCTCCTCTACCCCAATTAGAAAAAGAAAAAACAACCCACCTTCACAGTTTAGGCAATTCAGTGACCCCTTGGCCTGATACTGTCTTATGCCCAAAATGCCATTGTAATTATAAAAGCAAAGGTAGTCTGTAGGATTTTTCTTTTCAATGATGTTAAAAAAATTTTATTTTCTAATATATTTTATATGCCTTCCTACATATTGATATTTGGATTAGTTATACATTGTTGCATAACAAATTACTGCAAAATTTAGTGGCTTAAGCAAACAAACATTTAGCATCTCATATCATTTCCGGGTTCAGGAACCTGGGAGCAGCTTTCCTAGGCAACTGGAGTTCAGGTTCACTCATTACGTTATAGTCAAGATGGCAGCCAAAGACATATTGGAAAACTTTACTGGGGCTGGAAGTCTTACTTTAAAGATGACTTACTCACATAGCTTTTGTAGAAAGCCTCACTTCCTCACTACCTACGCATCTCCACATGACTGCTCACAAGATGGCAGCTAACTTCTACCAGAGAGAGCATGCCCTTCTACCAGAGAGAGGTGCCCTTTAGGACCTTGTCTCTGAAGTTGCATACCATCACCCCCACTTTATTCTTATTGATAGAAGTGGGTCACTAAGTCAAGCCAACACTCAGTAGGATGGGAATTAGGCTCCACCTCTTGAAGGAAGGAGTATGAAGTATCCTTAGACATATTTAAAATGACCCCAATACTTTAAAATATTTATTGGTTTTTTTTTCTCCATAGATATTTCACGTTCCTTCAAAGTTTTTTTTTTTACAAAACTCAACCACAATCACCAGCAGTGGTTACACAAATCTACACATGTAATAAAATGGCATAGGACCATTCTCATGTGTTATAAAACATCAACTTTATTGACTAGATACCATGCTTTATGTTTAAGTAAAATGTACACACAACCACTCTGTACTATCTTTGCTACCTCTTGTGAATCTGTAACTATTACACAGAACATTCTCAAAATGACAAAATTTTAAAAATAAATAATGAATAAGTGGTTGCCAGAGAATAGAGGCAGGACTAGGGATGGGAGGGAGGTGGGCATGGTTAAAAAAAACCACCACATCAGGGGCCCTTGTGGTGATCTGTTTTTCTTAACTGTTGTGTAGCAGGGGATACACAAAACTACACATGATAATATTGCACAGACCTAATACACACACATATACAAGTGAGTATGAATAAAACTAAGGAAAAATGAATAAAATTGGTAAATGCCCATCTCTTCCTTGCAATATTACAAGATATGACCACTAGGGGAGTCTAGGTAAAATGTATAAAATAATAGGATCTCTCTACAGTATTTCTACAACTGCACGTAAGTCTGCAATTATCTTAAAACATACAAGTGTAATTAAAAAACTATATCTTCATAAACCTGTCTTTATAACCAAATGTGAAGTCTGCAAAGACATTCCTACTGAACACCTACCTAATACCACTACCCCTGCAGCCTGTCGTGCATTCATAATCATGTTCGCTGGAAGGTTTTCACAAAGATGCAAAGGTGGAGTATTGGACTCCCTTTTAGTGGAAAATGTGATTACAATCCTGAAGGAAACACATGATTACTAAAGATTTAGAACTTCCCACATAATGAGAAGTATTGCTCCAGCCTGGATCCCCTCTCAGACATGCAAGATAAGCAAAAGGCTGCTTACCAGTAGAAAGCCAAGTACATTGTCTTTTAAGGAACTAACAACCACAATAAAGGAGCTATCAGACATAAGTTGTTTCCTTTTTCCTTTTTCAAATATTAGTCTAACTGTAATTATTTGCTCTTACAACTTAATATTTATAATAAGGATAAAATAAAGTTCACTTTTGTTAAAGTTTAGATAATTCATATTTAACAAAAGCTATCATGTTAAGTTGTTCATATGTCTTATTCAGAGTACTATTTGAACTTGGAAGAAATGCTTATTTTTACAAGATACTTTGCAAGTAAAAAACATTATAAATAAATTAAATATGGGAAAGTGACTAATGTAGGTGATATGATTCACAATTTTATTTTTTATTAAAAATGTCTTATTTTCCAAATATGCTACACCAAACATGTATTACTTTTTAAATCAGAAAATAAATTCTTGAAAACACTGATATACTTAATTTTGTTTCATAATAGTCATATGAAAATAATATGCTCAACAACAGATTGAAAGGAAATACATCCAAGTGCTGTGATTCTTTTCTGTTGAGCTACTGGTGATACTGTCTTCTATTTTTCCAATTTTTCACAATATGCATAATGAGCACTTTTATTAACCCTGTAACAAAGAGATAATGTAAAGCATATTTATACTACCCCCTCCCCAAATGCTTTAATCTTCTGAAATACCAGATTAGCATTAGTTTATTAAATCTTGGCTCTAGCTGTCAATAGAAGAGTTTGGCAGTAGACAGAGGTTTACACTGATATTTAGTCACCAAAGAGAAAGAAGCAAATAACCAAGCCCATAAAGAACGTTAGTGATGACAAAAGAAATCGAGTCAAGCATACGCTAGTTTACAAGTGACAATACATGATTTTCTACAGACTTATTCATAACATAAATATTTCCTCTTACCTTCTTGCAATAACAATATAGGCAGCTCAGAGCAAAGAGAAGAGACTGACATGGAGTTAGTTAAGAAGAACCGTGGATTATTTAAAAATAGAGGTTACACACACAGGATCAGACAGTGAGTATTCACTTTTCAGACAGTGCAATCCATGTACAAAACAGTTCTGAAAGCCACACACAGGTTCCCTGATGTCAAGCACCTAAACTCAAAATGCAAAACACCATACTTCAGAAGGAAATACAATCATCATAGGAAAACAATTGGTGAATTAGTACTAAGTGGAGAAAGAAAAACTTGCAACAATGCTTTAGTTTCAGAACAATAACACTGTCTGTTGGTTCATAAACTGGGTGCCATACACAGAAGGGCAAGAAGAAACCAAACAAACAGGAAGACCACTCCAGACTGGCAGGTGACAGGTGTAACAATCAAGGGAACTTACATACAAGGCTTGTCTTGGCTGGCTGCAAAATAAGCTGGTCTCAACACCAGCTGACTCTCAAGGATACGTCCTTCAAACAGCTCCCAATATGGGAATGGCAGACAGAACATACATTTCAGGGACAGGGAAGTTGGTGAGGAGCCTCTAACTGCCCAAGTCCAACTGCAGGGTCAACCAGTAGTCACCTCCTCTTGATGACCTCCTGCAATACTGGCTAAACTGAAACTTAGTCATACTTTGTATATTCTTTCTTTTTTAAGTTTATTTAATTATTTTGAGAGAGACACAGACAGGGAGAGAGAGAGAACCCCAAGTAGGCTCTGCACTGTCAGCATGGAGCCGAACGCAGAGCTCGAACTCACACACCGTGAGATCATGACCTGATGCAAAATCAAGAGTTGGTCGCTTAACCAAGTCACCCAGACACCCCATACTTTGTATATTCTTATCGTGATTTTTCTCAGTCATAGTAGACCCTGATGAATATGAAATCATTTTAAACTAATTGAAATAATAAGTACTGATTTTTCATTTATTGATTGCTTTCTGCTTTAGTCTGGGTTTCCCAGAAAGCAAAATCTAAGGTAAAAGCTGATATACTACTCCTTTATTAGGGATAAAAGCCGATATACAATCTCCAGGAAGCAAGAGTGAGGGAAAGAGAAAATGAGTCAAAGAAGGAGAAAAAAAAACGTAAATAGTTCATTCAACCTCTTGGATTGTTCTACCTTCTGTAACGATCTTCCTATAGGCTATATAAACTACTAACTTAGAACAATCTATCCAAGAGCAGAAAGGAAGAAAAATTATCTACAGGTTAACATCTCTCACTGACACTGACGCTGACCTCCTGTACCCTTGGGTTGCCCATGCATGGGGACCAAGTGGCTCCTGCAGTGTCTCACACTTCAGCAACAACAAAGACATCACGGGGTAAGAGGGGAAAAGTACACAGAATATGCATAAAGCAAAACACTGTCATATTTTTATTTTGTGAAATCAGTGGCTACAAGAGCTCAGTGAAACAAGCATCCAAATATTCTAGAAAGAGGTAAAACCAAAAAGATCTGAGCTGTCACATAAAAGGTATCTGACATAGCCCACCCCCTTGCATTGCCCAATCCTCTCATGTAATATACAGTACCTATATAATAATTCAGGTTATTCTTGTTAAAAAAATGCCCTCACTTGTTTCCTAGTGAAAGATACAAGCCTAATTAGTCATGGCCCTTTTCAAAGTGTTTACCACTTTGGAAATAAATTAAAATGAAAATACAACATATTATGGAAACCAATTTGACAATACATTTCATATATTGAAAAAAAAAGAAAGAAAGAAAGAAAAAGAAAATACAACATATCAAAATGTGTAGAATTGAGGGAAATATATAGCACTAAATACCCATACTGGAAAAGAAGAAAGGTCTTAAATCAGTAGACTCAGTTTCTACCCTAAGAAATTAGAGGAAAACAGCAAATTAAATCTAAAGTAAACATTAAAAAGAAAAAAAAAAAGAAAAAGAAAAAAAATTAGGGACAACCAGATGGCTCAGTCAGCAGATCATACAGCTCCTGATCTTGTAGTTGTGAGTTGAAGCCCCACATTGGGTGTAGAGCTTACTTTTTACAATTAATTAATTAATTAATTAAAAATAATACATTTATTTTAAAAAATTTAAAGAGAAAAGCATAAATCAACAAAACAAAAATAATAGAGAAAATTTTTAAAACCAAAAATTGGGTTTGTGAGATCAATAAAATTAATCAACTACTGGCCATACTAAACAAGAAATAAATGAGAAAAAACACAAATTAGTATCAGGAATGAGAGTGGTAGCAAAACTATAAAAGTCACAGATATTAAAGTGAAAGAATATTTTAAACATTTTCTGCCACTGGGGAGCCTGGGTGGCTCAGTCAGTTGAGTACCCGACTTTGGCTCAGGTCACGATCTCAGTTAGTGGGTTCAAGCCCTGTGTCAGGCTTTGCACTGACATCTCAGAGCCTGGAGCCTGCTTCAGATTCTGTGTCTTCCTCTCTCTCTGCCCCTTCCCTGCTCTTGCTGTCTCTCTCTCTCTCTCTCTTTCTCTCTCTCTCTCTCTCTCTCTCTCTCCCCCTCCCTCTCTCTCTCAAAAGTAAATATTTTAAAAAATTTAAACATATTTTACCATTAAACTTAAAACTTAGATGAAATGGATAATGCTCATTCAAGGATAATAGATAATCTGAATACTTACTAAATTTGTAGTAACAAACATTCGCACATTCACACAGTAAAAACTTCTGGCACAGATGGCCTCACTCCTGAATTCTACACTTAATTCTACACAAACTTTCCTGAAAATAATGAATAAGGAAGATGTCCAAATTCAGTCTGTGAAGTCAACTTTAACCAGATCCCAAAATCAGTTATTATAAGAAAACTAAAAACCAATATTATTATTGGACATGGATGCAAAAATTCTCTTAAAATTTTTGCAAATGAACTCAAACAATACATGAAAAGGATACTACATAGTGATTTAGTGGGGTTTATCTCAGAAATGCTAGGGTGGTTTAGTAGTCAAAAATCAGTCAGAGGGGAAGGGGCCTTGGTGGCTCAGTCAGTTAAGAGTACAACTCTTGATTTTGGCTCAGGTCATGATTTCATGGTTCATGAGATGGGAGCCCCGCGTTGGACTCTGTGCTGACAGCACAGAGCCTGCTTGGGATTCACTATTCCTCTCTCTCTGCCCTTCCCCTGCATGTGCACATGCATGTGTGCTTACACATTCTCTCTCAAAATAAATAAACATTTAAAAAAATCAGTCAATGTAATTCACTACAATAATAGACTAAAAAGAAAAATCATATGATCTTCTCAATAGATATGGAAAAAGCATTTGACAAAATCTAACCTCCATTACTCATTTCTTTTAAGCCCTCAGGAAACTAAGAATAGAAATAACTCAACCTGCTAAAAGGGCCTCCACAAAAAAAAAACCTACAGCTAACATCATACTGAATGTTGTTCACCTGAAGTAGGTAACAAGACAAGAATGTCCTCTCCCATTACTTCTAATCAGCATATCAAAGGTTCTAGCCAGTGCAATAAAGCAAGAAAAAGAAATTAAAAGTGAAATAATTTGGAAGGAAAAACTAAAATGCTATTCATAAACAACATAACCATTTATATAGAGAACCCTACAAAAGCTACAAAATTACTAGAATAAGTAAACTTATTAAGCAGAGTATGGAGTCAATATAAAAAAATCAGCTGTATTTCTAAGTAATAGCAACAATTATAACTGATATTAGAATATAAATCAGTTAAAATAATATCAAAATATAAAATATGTAGGGACAAATCGGTAAAAAGATATATAACTTGTACACTGAAAGCTACAATGAAGTACTAATTTAAGTAAATGGAGAAACATACCATATTTAAGGACTGGAAGACTCAGTATTCCAAAACATTAGTTCTCAACAAACTGATCTACAGCTTCAATGTAATCCTAATCAAAATCCAAGTGACCTTTTATTTAGAAATTAACAAGCTTATTTTTACGTATATGGGGAATCAGACCTAATCATACCTAAAATAGCCCCAAAAAACTTTGACAAAGAATACAAATCTGGAATATTTACATACCACTACTTGATTTCAAGACCTGTATTGTAGTAGTAATCAAGGCAGTATGGTATTATAAAGAGAGATAAAAAAATCAATGGAACGGAATAAAAATCAGAAATATCCCTATACATATATATCAATTCATTTTCAACAAAGGTAAGAAGGCAATTCACTGAGGAAGGAAAATTATTTTAATAACTAGTGCTGGAATTATTGGATAGTCATATGTAGAAAACAACCTTGACTTGCTTCACACCATTTACAAAAATTAACTCAAAATAGATCAAAGATTAAATGTAAGAGCTAAAACTATAGAACTTCTCAAAGAAAATGTAGGGAAAGATCTTCATGATCTTGAATTTGGCAAAGATTTCTTAAGATGACACAAAAATTCCAAACAAAAAAGGAAAAAATCAGTAAATTTGACTCCATCAGAATTTAAATCTTTTGTTCTTTTAAAGATCATTTATGAAAATTAAAAGGCAAGTCACAGACTAGGAGAAATATGTGCTAAGTATGTATCTGATAATGGCCTTATATTTAGAATATATAAAGTAATCTTAATATTCAATAATAAAAAATCAAATGATCCAATTTTTAAAAATATTAAAATGATTTGAACAAACATTTCACTAAAGAGAATATATATAGATCTCTTAGGAAGAACTTAAAAAAATGCTAAAGATCATTGTTTTTAGGAAAATACAAATTGAAAGCAAATGAAAAATTACTATCTACCCACTAGAATGACTAAAATTAAAAAAGACTGACCATATCAAGTGTTGGCAACGATGTAGAAAAACTGCTCATACACTGCTGGTTTGAATGCAAAATGGTGTTAACTATTTTGGAAAACAATTGTCCAGTTTCCTAAAAGTTAAAACTGTATCTATCAGACCACCCAAGCCTTCCACTTCTTATTTACTCAAGTAAAACAAAAGCATATGCCCATGCAAAGATATATGCACAAATGTTTACAGCAGCTTTAGTTGTGATAGCCAGAACTGGAAAAGAACCCAAAAGACCAATAACAGGTAAAGTGAATAAATAAATTTTGCTATATTCCTATAATGGAATACTACTTAGCAATAAAAAGTAATAGATTATTGATACTCACAAAAATATGGATGAATCTGAAAGTAAAGATGCTGAGTAAAAGAAGCCACACCAAAAAATGTCGTATGACTTCATTTATATACAGTTCTTGAAAATGCAAACTAATGACAGATTGATCCATGCTTGCCTGTGGATGGAGGTTGGAAGGAAGAGGAAAAATACAAAGGGCAGAAATATATGGATTTGAAACTTAACGCCATATTAATTGTTATGGAAAATATTTCTGCATCTGGCCCAGTAGTGGTACTTGAGATCCATAAAGATAACCCCTTGTTGGTCTTTCACATGTATTTATCAAATGACCCATCTCTTTACTTTTGTTGCTTAATATACTTAACAAAAATACCAGTCTTCTCAAGAAAGCAATGTGGTTTAGGAAACCTTCATCCTAATTAAGTGGTATATTAACAGGAAAAGTTTGGGAACCACTGCCAATGTAAATTTGTTCTTTTGAAATGAGGGAAGAAAGGGGGGTAAAGTCTGTACAATTCATGCTGTGAAAGCCTTGGATCCTCTTTGACCTGCCATTACCCAGATCATCTTGGACCAATCAGAGGAGCCTTCTCTATAGTAATAGGATTAATTATGGGGGAATAGCAGCACGAATTATGCCAGACTTATATAGCTTTAGCATCTACATTCTTATAAGCTTCAACTGGAAGACCAAAGGATTAAGACCTAGAAAATTTTTGTTGTCATTCAGGTTCAATCCCTGGGCAACCTTAAGCAAATCATTTGTTCATTCAAATATCTATTAGGTACTAATTAATTGTGTATCATGCACTTTTCTGGCTCTACAGATAATAAGATGAAGGTATCATCTCTGCCCTCAAAAAGTTCAGAATCTGGTAAATTATAAGTTTATTATAAAAATTAATATTCCAATATAATAATCTACCCACATCTCCAGATCTCAGTTTCCTCAGGGAAGAATTCAGTCTAGAGTTTTTATAAGATCCTTCCATTCATACAAGACACTTGGCACATACAAGAAAAACAAAAAAATAAAGTAAATAAGGGAGAAGTCTCATCCCCCATGACTTTCTGAGCCTAACTAGTTCAGAGTGGGCTGATACTGGAACATTGACCACCTTCCAATAAATATCCAGCCTCACTGCATAGGTCTCAAGAGGCTAAGTTGTCAAGGCACTACCTAGATTTTATGCCAGATAGAACAAAAGGTCATTACAGTCAAGGTCAGCCTTATGATTAGACTGCTGACCTAAACATGGCTTTCTCTCTGTGTGCACTGCTATCCAACATTCCTTGCAGCAGGGGTTATAAGGGAAGGCCTCCAAGATTCCTTCTAGTTCTATAGGTTCTACAAAACCTTGGTTATATGCTTATTTAGTCTCTTGTAGGAAGAAAAAGAATGGACTCTGCTCAAAGTCTAGTGGGAAGCTGGCAAGTAAGAAGCCACATTTTAGTACCAGTGAAAGTGCTATAATCACTGAGTGCTTTGAGTGCATGCAGAAAGGGGCACCAAGGGCAGGACATGAAAGAAAGCTCCTGGAGAGCTTCCAAGAACAGGCAACACTGGAAGCAATAAGCATACTAAAAATAACCAAAAGTCTAACACTGTTCAAGTTGCAATACCTTTCTAAGATGAGTTTACCCACTTACATGAATTCCAAAACTTCTGTTCATAATAAGACTCTTGGGTGTAACTACTATAGTAATTAGGCACCCACTACATCTGGAGAGAATGTGTACCTCCTGTGGGAAAACTGATGAGAGAGTTTCAAGCTTGCATGCTCCTCTTGGCAATAAAGACAGAATGATAATTCCTAGAGCTGTGCCTCTCAATTGTAAGCTTGAATCAGAACCCCCCAGAAGTCTTATCAAAACACAGATTCCAGGGACCAATATCCTTGGGACCCTGTTCTAAGACATTCTGATTTAGTAGGTCTAGGCCGGGGGCTGAAGAACTTGCATTTCTAGTAAAACCCCAGATGATGCTAATGGTACTGGTCAATGCTGGGCCATAAGTTTGAAGCACACTTAGAGTTGTATTGCTGCAGAGCAATGGTTCTCAAATGTTAGCCTGTTTCAAAATCACCTGGACAGCTTGTTAAAATAGAGGTTGAAGAAACCAGAAGCTGATTCTTTGAAAGAATTAACAAAATTGATAAACCACTAGCCAGTTTGGTCAAAAAGAAAAAGGAAAGGACTCAAATAAATAAAATCAAGAATGAAAGAGGAGAGATCACAACCAACACAGCAGAAATAAAAACAAAATAAGAGAATATTATGAGCAATTATATGCCAGTAAAATGGGCAATCTGGAAGAAATGGACAAATTCCTAGAAACATATACACTACCAAAACTGAAACAGGAAGAAACAGAAAATGTGAACAGACCCCATAACCAGTGAGGAAATCAAATTAGTAATCAAAAAATTGCCAAAAAACAAGAGTCCAGGACCAGATGGCTTTCCAGGGGGAATTCTACCAAACATTTAAGGAAGAGTTAACACCTATTCTCTTGAAACTGTTCCAAAAAATAGAAATGGAAGGAAAACTTCCAAACTCTTTCTATGAAGCCAGCATACCTTGATTCCAAAACCAGACAGAGACCCCACTAAAAAGGAGAACCAATTTCCCTGATGAGCATGGATGCAAAAACTCTCAACAAGATACTAACCAACCAGCTCCAACAATACATTAAAAAAACTATTCACCAAGACCAAGTGGGATTTATAACTGGGATGCAGGGCTGGTTCAATATCCACAAAACAATTAATGTGATTCATCAAATCAATAAAAGAAAGGACAAGAACCATATGATCCTCTCAGTAGATGCAGAGAAAGCATTTGACAAAATACAGCATCCTTTCTTGATAAAAACCCTCAAGAAAGCAGGGATACAAGGAGCATACCTTGAGATCATAAAAGCCATATATGAATGACCCAATGCTAATATTATCCTCAATTGGGAAAAACTGAGAGCTTTCCCCCTAAGGTCAGGAACAAGACAGGGATGTCACTCTCACCACTTTTATTCAACATAGTATTGGAAGTCTTAGCCTCTGCAATCAGACAACACAAAGAAATAAAAGGCATCCAAATCAGCCAGGAGGAGGTCAAACTTTCACTCTTCACAGATGACATGATACTTTATATGGAAAATGCAAAAGATCCCACCAAAAAACTGCTACAATTGATTCATGAATTCAGTAAGGTTGCACAGAAATCGGTTGCATTCCTATACACCAACAATGAAGCAACAGAAAGAGAAATCAAGGAATCAATCCCAGTTACAGTTGCAGCAAAAACCATAAAATACCTAGGAATAAACCTAGCCAAAGAGGTGAAAAATCTATACACTGAAAACTATATAAAGCTTATGAAAGAAATTCAAGAAGACACAAAGAAATGGAAAAAGATTCCATGCTCCTGGACAGGAAGAACAAATATTGTTAAAATGTCAATATTACCAAAGCAATCTACATATTCAATGCAATACCTATCAAAGTAACACCAGCATTCTTCACAGAACTAGAACAAATAATCCTAAAATTTGTATGGAACCAGAAAAGACCCCGAATAACCAAAGCAATTTGGAAAAAAAACAAAAACAAAAACAAAAACAAAGCAGGAGGTATCACAATCCCAGACTTCAAGCTATACTACAAAGCTGTAATCATCAAGACAGTATGATACTAGCACAAGAACAGACACTCAGATCAATGGAACAGAATAGAGAACCCAGAAATGGACCCACAAATGTATGGCCAACTAATTGTTGACAAAGCAGGAAAGAATATCCAATGGAATAAAGACAGTCTCTTCAGCAAGCGGTCCTGGGAAAACTGGACAGCAACATGCAGAAAAATGAATCTGGACCACTTCCTTACACCATACACAAAAATAAACTCAAAATGGATAAAAGACCTAAATGTAAGACAGGAAGCCATCAAAATCCTTGAGGAGAAAGCAGGCAAAAACCTCTTGACCTTGGCTGCAGCAACTTCTTACTCAACACGTCTCTGGAGGCAAGGGCAACAAAAGCAAAATGAACTACTGGGACCTCATGAAAATAAAAAGCTTCTGCACAGCGAAGGAAACCATCAGCAAAACTAAAAGGCAACCGACAGAATGGGAGAAGATATTTGCAAACGACGTATCAGATAAAGGGTTAGTATCCAAAATCTATAAAGAACTTATCAAACTCAACACCCCCAAAAACAAATAATCTAGTGAAGAAATGGGCAAAAGACATCAATAGACACTTATCCAAGGAAGACATCCAGATGGCCAACCAACACATGAAAAAATGCTCAACATCACTCATCATCAGGGAAATATAAATCAAAACCACAATGAGATACCACCTTACACCTGTCAGAATGGCTAACATTAACAACTCGGACAACAACAGATGTCGGTGAGGATGCGGAGAAAGAGGATCTCTTTTGCATCGTTGGGGGGAATGCAAGCTGGTGCAGGCACTCTGGAAAACAGTATGGAGGTTCCTCAAAAAACTAAAAATAGAACTACCCTACGACCCAGCAACTGCACTACTAGGCATTTATCCAAGGGATACAGGTGTGCTGTTTCGAAGGGGCACATGCACCCCCATGTTTATAGCAGCACTATCAACAATAGCCCAAGTGTGGAAAGAGCCCAAATGTCCATCGATGGATGAATGGATAAAGAAGATGTGGTATATATATATACAATGGAGTATTACTCGGCAATCCAAAAGAATGAAATCTTGCCATTTGTAACTATGTGGATGGAACTGGAAGGTATTATGCTAAGTGAAATTAGTCAGAGAAAGACAAAAATCATATGGCTTCACTCATATGAGAACTGTAAGAGACAAAACAGATGAATATAAGGGAAGGGAAACAAAAATAATATAAAAACAGGGAGGGGGACAAAACAGAAGAGACTCATAAATATGGAGAACAAACTGAGGGTTACTGGAGGGGCTGTTGGAGGGGGGATGAGCCTAATGGGTAAGGGGCATTAAGGAATCTACTCCTGAAATCATTGATGCACTATATGCTAACTAATTTGGATGTAAATTTTAAAAAATAAAAAAATAAAATTAAGAAAAAAAATTAAAGAATTAAAAAATAAACGAGGTTGTATCTGAGCCCTACTCCCAGTGTTTCTGATGTATTAGGTCTTGGGTAGGGTTTGAGAATTTCCATATCTAACAAGTTCCCAGGTGATGCCCATGCTGCCCGTCCTAGGACTGCTCTCTAAATAGCATTGCCTAGAGGAACTTCCTGCATAACAGCGTTTTTTTGTCAAGAATTGTCCTGACTCCTAAAAATCTTTTTGAAAGATATACTGGAGCCATAGACAGCAGATGTAGGCTAGAGTCAAATGTAAGGTAGAGGATATCAACAGGAAAGAAGAGACAATCGGTAGGGAACAAGTGGAAGGAGAGGAGAAAACCTTTTAAGCACACACCAACAAAGTGGTGAAGTAGAAAGACTTTTTAATCACACAGACGTAGGTTCAAATCCCATGCATGGAGCTATCTGATGCAAGAAACATATATTAAACCCTTTTCTCACCTGCAAATGAGGATAGTGATTTTTAAATAGGATTCTTGTGTGTGTTCCCTGTAAGGAATATATTTAAGCACCTAATACATAATCAGAAGCAATAAAATAGGGCAGCCCCTTGTACAAGTTCATGAATTTTAGAGTGTACAAGGAAAAACTTGAATTGTTTTTCCAAATAAGTGTTATGAGATTTCAGTCAAGTGTTCACACATTCCAAAAAGGTCTGCTTTCTTCTCAGTAGAGACTAGGGCTAGATGGTTCTAGGTCCTCCTCCTTCTTTAAACTATTTTAAGATTAAGGAAAAAGACTGCCACTAAGAGGCTGAATAAATGAAAGTACATCTGAAGTATATTATCATTTCCGAAGCAGAAGAAAACAGTGTCTGACAGACTTGGTCCAATCCGGCTTCATGAGGAGACATCTAATAGAACTGGAAACTGACATGAAATCCATTGCTGATTTCAAGCAAAAGGTTAGGCTGAACATCCCCACTCACCACCAGCCCCTCTACATTCACCTCACCTTTCCCACCCCAAGGAAAATTAGCCTCGTGTGTTGGGGTTTGGGATATAGGCATTTCCAGTGATTTACATGTTAACAGTAGCACTCTTCAAGGTTCAGTGTGTGGAGGAGGGAGCAAATATAAGTCTTGTTCTCATTCCAGACCTCTGGTCTCCCCAGCACATGGCATGCTAAAATCCAGGTTGAAATGATTTAGGTTTTCTGCCTATTCACTCCAAGCAAGGTTCACATCACACATAAATAAGGTTTCCCTACTGTCAACATGGTATTTATGTTCTTGTGCCAGGATTTATTTTGATATTCCCAAAGTTCTCAATTCTGCGCATTTTCCAACTATTGTCTGCCTTCTTGACATAATGCTAATTTGACCCAGAAGTCCATTCCTGGCAGCATCGGATAGGAAGATTTTTAGATGTATTTGTACAACTGTCACACTAGGACAGCAAGGAGGTTAAGGAAGTTCCCTGCCAGCATTGCCCCTCCCCCTCCTCCACCATTTCAAACAATGGTCTACATGTTTCTAAGCTTCTACTACCCCCTCTAAGCAAAGACAAGATCACAAACCAATAGCCTTTGTTTCTATTTTTAAACCTTTATTTTCTATAACAAAAGTATACCTAAGTCCTTTTAAAAATATCACGTTAAACCAAAATGTTTATAATTAAAGTGATCATATAATTTATTTTTTTTCTTTTTTTTTTTCTTTTTTTTTTAATTTTTTTTTTTCAACGTTTATTTATTTTTGGGACAGAGAGAGACAGAGCATGAACGGGGGAGGGGCAGAGAGAGAGGGAGACACAGAATGGGAAACAGGCTCCAGGCTCCGAGCCATCAGCCCAGAGCCCGACGCGGGGCTCGAACTCACGGACCGCGAGATCGTGACCTGGCTGAAGTCGGACGCTTAACCGACTGCGCCACCCAGGCGCCCCAGTGATCATATAATTTATTATCCAAACTGGGACACTTATTTCTGGCACAAATATTAAACCAAATGGCATATGGAACATGAGGCGTAAACCAGAACTGTCATGGATAAACCAATATATATTGTTGTTCTACTTCTAATGGAAAACAGCAGTTCCTGATCTACTTCCAAAACTTTATGTCATTCTCTACTATCACTATTAACTCTTTTATAGCTATTTCTCCTGGAAAATGTCTCCATTTTTCCAAATAATACAATATTATGGCTACTTTTTGATTAATCAATTTTACACTGTAACTATTGATTTCCCATTATGATAGAACAGGACTGAGTGCTCATACCATTGATCCCCCTTCCGCTTCCTCCTAATATAACTGTTTTACTATTTTTAGCTAGATGAATAATGTTTACAGAATTAACTATGTAAATACTATTCACTGCAGAATCAAGTAATATAAAAGCATTTTATTAAATGATTACATATCCTTTCTTATACTCTTTATAAAAATAATTTAAGTTTGTCCTGAATTTAATAGTTGCATTGTTTCCTGATTTACATAATTTTCAACCCACGTATCTTTATTTTTTTCCAGTTACTCTACCATATCTGCTATCTATGTGCTCTCCCCACCCTGACCTCATGCACTATTATATCTTATGTTCTATCAAGCCCCCTTTATTTCCAGGCTTCTCCTTCCTGGACCCTCCAGTCCTCTTGCTCCAATTTGAACCAATGGCTGCTGCCCATGTGTCATCCTGAATATTCTTTTTATTCCTCTTTTGAGGTCTATTCACCATTTCTTGAAAAACAGGTCTTCCTTTTCTTGATTTATTTTTCATTGTGATGAAACAAATTCATTGGACACTTTGAAAATAATGCATGAGTGCATGAATCCTCACATATGTGAAAATGTCTTTTTTATTTTAGCTGATGTTCTACTGATAATATGACCAGATATGGAATTAATTGTAAGTAGGAAATCACTTTCAGTCCAAATTGTGAAGTATTCTATCTATTGCCTTATAGTATTGGGAAGGCAATAAATTAGATGCCACTCTGAAGCTTATGCCTTTATGGGTGAGGTGATTTTACTTTTCCTCTCTGGAAACTTTTAGAATCTTCTTCTGTATCCCTGTTCCATCATTAAGTGCTTGGGGGTGAATCTTTTTCAGTCCTGCTACTGGAACTCACTGAACCCATATCCATCTGTTTTTAGAAGTATTTTTCTATTCATTTGTGATGATTTTCTACTTTTAAAAAATGTTATTTTTAGAACTCCTATCATCCAAATTTTGGATATCAGAGATATACTCTGGTCTTCCATGATTTTTCTAAACAATCAATCTCTTTCTCTCCTTTTTTCACTCTCTGGGAGGGTTCTTTGACTATCTTCCAACCATTTACTTCTTTTTTTTATATTTATTTTTAATTTTTTAAACATTTATTTATTTTTGAGAGACAGAGCATGAGCAGGAGAGGGGCAGAGAGAGAGGGAGACACAGAATCCAAAGCAAGCTCCAGGTTCTGAGCTGTAGACACAGAGCCCAACACGGGGCTCGAACCCACAAATAATGAGATCATGACCTGAGCCAAAGTCTGACACTTAACTGAGCCACTCAGTCATCCCTACTTAATTCTTTATGTTATAAATTATATATCAAACTTGCAAAACTTCTCTTTTTCTAATTTTTCCTTCTTCATTGTTTTCTGAGTATAATAATCCTTGTCTATTTCTGAATTGCAGAGCAGAATGCTCCTTCTCTTTCCTGAATTACCTTTGTTTCTTCGAGTTCATCTGTCTATTTTCATCTCTGTTTCTTAAAGGAAACTTTCTTCAAGTGGACAGTGGTTCATGATTGTCCGTTCATGTTTAATAATAAGACACTAAGACACCAAGGATATTACTGGAAATTCTCTGATTACAAATGAGGATCAGTAACTAGAACTTTAAGGCGTTATGGGGTAGAACTTCCCCTGAGAAATTCCCTTCCCTTCAGGCTATTCTAAGAGCCTCCAGTGTCAGTGTGTGCTTTCTCCAGTTATCTTTTGCCACACAACAAGCCATCCCAAAATGTAGTGGCTTATAACAAAAACATCTATTTTGCTTATGAATCTGGAATTGGAGCAGTTCTCATCAGGGACATCGTGTCTCTGCTCTACTTGGCATCGTCTAGAGCAGCTCAAGGGCTGGGAGCTGCAACACTCAAGGCTTGTCAGACACCTGTCTATCGCTGTGCAATCTCTGCACGTAATCTCTCTAGTTTGGCAGTTTCAGGAAAGCGGAAATCTTACACGTTGGCTCAAGGTTCTCAAAGTGTATGAACTGAGAAAGAGAGAGAAAGAGGGAGAGAGAAAGAGAGACCTCAGGTAAAAGCTATAAAGCTGTATCCCTCTTATTTTCTGGCCCCAGAAGTTGTAGAGCATCACTTTGGCGATATTGGTTGCAGCAACACACTCCTTCCCAGATTCGAGGGAAAAGTGCAGAGATGGCACATCTCAGCATCTCCATGGGAGAACTGTCAGGATAGATGTATATCCCACCTCACAGGTGTCTATGTGTGTAGATATACACGCATAGATAGTTATGTTACATTTGGAAAATAAAAACTGCCTCAATCTGCTGTTTATTTCTGAAGCCTTTTAGTGATTTCTGATCCCCTTTTGTGGAGTAGGGGGGTTAGACTCTTCCTGCAGGTGTTCCACAAGCAAGGAAGAGCAGGAAGAAGCTAGTGTCTGAATCTTCAGCCTGTGAAGTTCAACTCTCCACAGAAGAACACTTCAGCCTTCCGTTAGGATGCTAGATGCCTGCCGTTCTGCCTCCATCTCAGATTCTGAATAGTGACTTTCAAACAATCTTTATATTTCAGTACTGCTCTTTTCCAGAATCTTAACCTGCAAAGACTCTTCCAGGAACATCAAGGCTTTTCTCATTAACAGTCTCCTTTGCACACCATGGCTTTCTGTCTGTTTGGTCCCATATAATTTTAACTTCTTTACTACCACTCAACTGGTTTCAGGAAAAAGAGGCGATAAACATCTTCATGATAAATCAGTCATCTTTAACCATATCCCAAGGCCCCAACGAGAAGGTGTGTAATGAAGACAGAAAGGCCTTTGGCCTTGTTTTGAATACCACAGGTTCAAATTTTAAAAAGAAGATGGTAGCAATGGGGGAAAAGTTAGCTTCTTGATATGATTTGCCCTGCCGTTCCCTGCACTGTTCCTGCAAGAAGCATGGGATCACGATCACCAGACTGCCTCTTAGAAGCAGAATGACCGGTCCCCCAGTCTCTGCTCTATTCTACTGTTTTTAGCCAATGGTTTAAGATTTCAGCACCTGTAAAAGGCAGCCAATCCCACCTACCTCATTGAGCCATTTTACGACACACCTAATGTATTTAGAATGATTCCTGGCAAACAGTGAGCATGCGAACTTTCAGCTGTCATTATGGAGCAACATCCCCGACTCTTTCACACTTCTTTAAGTTCTTCCTTCAAAATGCACTGTTGGAAAATTTCTATTTACGTTTTCATCAAAACTCTTGTCCTTTATTCTCTTCAGTCTAATAACCAAAAAGCTCACGAATCCCTAACCATTTTCAGTCTACTGCAGCATTTGCAATATATTTGGAATCATTTCTTTATGTAGCTGGAGCACCATTTATGCTCTACACCATTTAGAGCATAAGAGAGAATAAGCTCAATAGGAATTTCATAACTAATCTTATTTGCTCATTAAAATAAATTCTTATTTTCTGACGTCCTGAAACAACATCTATCATAAAATGTAATTTAATGCAAAAGAGAGAAAGAGAAAGAGAAAGACAAAGAGGAAGAAAAGAAAAAAAGAAAAGAAAAGAAAAAAGGGAGTAAGAGAGAAAGAGAGAAGGGACAGAGGAAGGAAGGAAGGAAGGAAGGAAGGAAGGAAGGAAGGAAGGAAGGAAGGAATTTAGTAATCAGTTCCCCAGCTTCCAGTCATTTCCATTCTCTGTGTATATGTGAATACTTAAGAACACTTTTTTGAATTTTTCTGCCTATACATATTGAATATTAATCCAGAACAATGTCTTGGATTTTTCTTTGCAGTTAGTTAGTATCTGTTACACATTAAAGAGAAAACTGTTGTGGAAAGTTTTAGGATACATCAGTTACAAAGCCTAGATCTCTGGGAACTACAAAATCAAAAAGAAAGAGGCAACCACGGCCAACGCAGGAAACCCGATTTACAGGCTCACTCTACCGGTGGAAATGTTTGCAGCTGCAGAAAGGTCTATGTACATTGCTTACATATTTGTGGTTTGACTCTAATTCATCCAATGATCCAGCAGTCTGATTTTTTATACTCATATTTGCAGAGAATACTTTTTTTTAACCTGTTAAATGGATTTTTCTTTTATCACTCAAGAAAGGCGAGAACCAACTCCTTCTATAAATATTTCCGTTATTTGGAATAGATTACATTAAATGCACATTAAAATTGAGGATATGCATTTAGTGTGCCACTTGGTACAATGCACTTAATTACACACAGCCTTACTGCTGCGACTATATTTTGATAGGTGAGACAGGAAAAACACAAAAAGAACTAGAAAAGCGATATTCTTCCACAGCATAAAACAGTTCTCCATCGTGTTTAGTATTCCATCCAGAGTGTTTATAAAGTATGTGAAGCACACAGAATTAATTACAAAATTTTTACATTTCTTATGTTATTTGTATATATGACAATGCTCTAAACCAAGAAATTTCACACTGAAATCAAAATATATGTAGAACAAATGCTTTACCATCCTATCTTTGTTTTTCAGCCACTTATATTTGCTTGCCCACTTGTTTTTCGGATGATTCATGGATGTGGATTGCCAAATAGGCCAAAAGCACAGGAGAAGGCTCCAAAGTAATTAAACCCAGGGTGAAGACTGAAATAAAGGGATTTTTTTTCATCTTTTATTTCTTCCAGAAAGAAAAGTCAAATGTTCATGTTCTCTAAGAGGAGAATACATACTTTCAAGTCTTTTCAAGTTGTGGATTTTAAGTTGTCATAAATTTTGACATTTGAAATTAAAGGGAGCATGCTCTCAAGTACGTCTCTATATTGTCTGCATGAGGTGAGACAAAACCAGAGGTATTCGTGATGAATTCCAACTCTTAAAGGTATAGAAACTTGCCTTCTAACCATCCACAAATGAGAATCAATCAGACAGCCAAAGTGACTTCTCAGTTCACCATCATCTTTCAAAGACAAAATGGGACCACCCATAGCCAACCTTGTCTAAACTCTAGGAAAAAAGAAATGGCCCTCCCTTCTTGTCACATTAGACAGTGATGGGCCCACAGTGAGAGGGGTTACAGAGGACAGCTTTGTATGACAATTAAGCTATAAAAGTATGTCCAAGGATATTCAGTACAGGCTAGAATATAAATTTTTATCATTAGCATGAAGATTCATATTGCATACAAACAAATCTCTAAGTGTTCATCAGGACAATCTATTCTGAACGGAGTTCTAAGTTCTGATGAGCATCCTAGAGTGGCCTGAATGAATCATGGTTGAAAAACACATGTCTTTTTTTCCAAAACAAGCTACTGAAAAACACCTAATTCACAAATATGAGGTAGGAAGATTTAGAGGGAACAAACAGAAAAGAGCTGGATCTGATGCAGCTCCTTAAAAATTATGGTTTTCATTGTATAGGGGGGTTTTCATTGTATAGAGTCCCCTCAAGTGCTTCACATAAAACTGAGATATTTAGTTATTAATATTTATAACCCACTTTTATTGCCAAGTGTAGTTCCTAAATTTGAAGGCCTATCTAACAAATTTCCAGATAATGTGCCCAATAGTGATCCAAGGATCCACACTGTGCATTACCGTAGAGGAATGTACTGGATGACGGTGTCTTTTGTTAATAATTTCCCTGACCCATAAACATCTTTATAGAAGGGATACTGGAGCAGTAGATGGCAGATGTGCCACCAGAGATTGGAAGGCAAGAGAGTATTAGTAAGAAAGAAGAGATGGTAGGTAGAAACCAAGTAAAAAGAGAAGAGAGAAGATTTTAGGCACATAAAACAAAGTGGTAAAGTAGAAAGAACACCTATTTTCTAGTCACATGGACTTAGGTTCATGTTCAAATCTCATCTCTGGTGCTATGCATGATGCTATCTGGTGCAAGACATATATTCTAAACCCTTTTCTTACCTTCAAATGAGGATAATGATGTTCTTTCTGATGGGATTGTTATGTGTGTTCAATGTGGGAAATATACTAAAGCAACTAGCACACAGTAAGAAACAATAAAATAATACAAGTTTCTTACACACAAGCGCACAAATTTTAGAGTACAGAGGAAAAGAGTGCATCAGTTTCCCAAATTTCCTTTATTGTTGTCCCTGGTAAGTAGCATGATCTTCTTGGCCAAGGGCAGTGAAGTCAGCATGGCCTGACTGGATTTCCAGTGACATAGTTCTCAAGAACAGTAGGTTGCACTTCTTTTTCTCAATTTAATATCCATCCCCCCATGTACATGATCATGGAATCGTTTCATCTAGAAGAGGCAACAGCTTTTCATTTCACATGAGTGATGATGAACTACTCTTTAAAACATTTTCAGTATTTTTAAAATTTTTTTTAATGTTTTATTTACTTTTGAGAGAGAGAGGGAGACAGAGCATGAACGGGGAAGGAGCAGAGAGAGAGGGAGACACAGAATCCGAAACAGGCTCCAGGCTCTGAGCTGTCAGCACAGAGCCCGACGCGGGGCTCGAACTCACGGACTGCGAGATCATGACCTGAGCCGCAGTCGGAGGCTCAACCAACTGAGCCACTCAGGCTCCTTCAGTATTTTTTTTAAGACACCAGAGGATAAATTAAAAAGTTACATTTTTATTTTGAGAGACTAGAATCAAAGGAAGGCGTGAGTTGCTTTTGATGCAAGTACCATTTTTTCGTCTAGGCAAAACGTCATCTGTGTGCTTTGGTTTTGTACACGTTTTTCTCTCCTAGGCCTAAAACTATTGAGATGAATTATTATTTCCTATTTTGATATTTCTAGCTATAATAATTTTATCCTCATGAAATACTACTTGATGCTGCAATGCATTAAGATTATACTACATTTAGAATAAAGCCAATAATACCTTAAGCATACATGTATGCTATGTTGCCGAAATTATCCTAAGAGCCAGCAGTCATTGACTGAACATCTCCTAGGTGCCAGACGGCACATGTGGGCTTCATATTCATGCTCTAATTTCCTTGTAAGAGAACTGGGGACATCTTTCCATAGTCATCAAGGCTCAAAGAGGCCAAATTGAAAATCTCCTCTTCACCAAAGCTGACTTGCATTAATTCTTTCCCATGACAGATCCCATTCACAGGCCATAAATCACACTGGTTAAACCTATGGTGTTGTTATCGGCTACTGAGTCCATACCCAGAAGGTAATTATTGATAAACATGGGCTGCCAGGATCCCAATGGCCCCTGTCACTCACTTCCATTCACGACTGCCTCATCAGCCATGAGACATGGAGGCAGCTCCATAAAGAAGTGATGACAGCAGTGTCCCTCCAGGAATGTGTGAAAGTGAAAGGGCATGACCTCTCACCTTTTCAATCTCCACTGGCTTCTTGCCTTCATCCGACAAATATGTTCCTCTTTCTGGTTTCCTTTACTCCACTTCCTTCTCTCTTTTCGTCCTCTCCTGGACTTCTTTCACTATTTATAAATGTCTAAACATTTATCAAGGTACGCTTACAATTTATTGGCCTCCAATTATGAACAAAGCATTTGCCATATATCTAACCCTCACAAAAACTTGTAATGATAATGAAAGAACCACCTGTGTTTTAGAAAACTTCATTACTAGGGTTTAAATTCCACATCTGTATGAGGGCAAGGCCTGAGTATCACTTTCTGTACCCTCAGAGAACCTCCTAGAGATGTCCAAGCCAGCTGAATCCCTTTCTCACCAGACCAGAATAAAGACCAATCTTCTACTGCAAATTGACATTTTTAATTTTCACTATGAAGTTGAGTTATCAAGTGCAATTATCTCTTGTGCTTTTCATGTGGCTAGAAGTGTCTTCATATAAGGTTATAAAGTGTCAGGATGATCTTTTAGAATGTTCCCTTGAGGGGACAAGGCCATGGCCATTTAATTCTGAATCTTTAGTCTCCTTGCTGGAAGGTCTGTAAGAAGAAAACTTTCAGGGGCGCTTGGGTGGCTCAGTCGGTTGAGTGTCTGACTTCGACTCAGGTCATGATCTCACGGTCTGTGAGTTCGAGCCCCACATCAGGCTCTGTGCTGACAGCTCAGAGCCTGGAGCCTGCTTCAGATTCTGTGTCTCCCTCTCTCTCTCTGCTCCTTCCCCGCTCATGCTCTGTCTCTCTCTCTTTAAAATAAACATTAAAAGGGGCGCCTGGGTGGCTCAGTTGGTTACGCGTCCGACTTCGGCTCAGGTCACGATCTCATGGTCCGTGAATTCGAGCCCCGCGTCGGGCTCTGGGCTGATGGCTCAGAGCCTGGAGCCTGCTTCCGATTCTGTGTCTCCCTCTCTCTCTGCCCCTCCCCCATTCATGCTCTGTCTCTCTCTGTCTCAAAAAAAATAAATAAACCTTAAAATAAACATTAAAAAAATTTTTAAAAAGAAAACTTGCCACAGAGGATAGCTCCATGAGTAAGTCTGAAAGACAAGGAGAAAGAGGGGTGGAAGAGGAGCAGAGGAAGATGAGGAGAAGTGGGCAGTTAGGAGGGCCACCATTTCCATCCAAGCCTATAAAATAAGCATTTTTAATTAGTGGCTGATTAGATCCACTGGTTAGCTCCAACCTGTGTTATATTCCACCTAACCCTCACAACCAAGGTCCCTGGCCTCTGAATAGCTTAGGTACTCTCTACTTCAGAACACTTGCACATACTCTGTTCTCTGCCTGGACTACTTTTTCCAAGTACCCAAATGATTCTCTCTCCTCTCTCAGGACACCACTCAAATGTCACTTTCTCAGTAACATCTTCCTTGATTTTGAGTTTTTAAGTTGCTACACCTAGTCCCCCACTATTTTCTCTCTTCTCCTTTACTGCTTTATTTTTCTCCATTGCACTGACCACTATCTTACATGCTATGTAGTTCACTTTTTAATTTTACTTTTTGTCACCTCCTTCCACTAGAATATAATCTCCATGAGGATAGAGATTTTTGTTCACCACTACATCGCCAATGCCCAAACAATACCCGGGTTTTGATTTAGATCACTAAATGATCTAAAATGTATGTTGAATGAATGGATGCACTGGAAGATAAGTCTCCCTCTACCTACCTCCTCTCATTGAACAATTAAACATTCAGTAATGTGATACAGGCATACTGTGTTTTCTTGTCCTTCACTTTATTGTGCTTTCATAGATATCGCATTTTTTACAAATTGAAGGTATGTGGCAACCCTGCATGAGGCAAGTCTATCAGCACCATTTTTCCAACAGCATTTGCTCACCTCATGTCTCTGTTTCAGGTTTTGGTAATTCTCATATTTCAAACTTTTTCATTATTATTATATTTGTTATGGTGATCTGAAACCAGTGATCTTTGTTACTATTGTAATTGTTTGGGGGAACCACAAACCATTCCCATAGCAGAGAGAAAAATTAATCAACAAACATTGTGTTTGTTCTGACTACCCCACCAACCAAATGTTCCCCCATCTCTCTCTCTCTCTCCTCAGGCCTCCCTGTTCCCTGAAACACAACAATATTTTTTTAAGTTTATTTTGAGAGGAAGAGAAAGACAGCACGAGTTGGGGAATGGCAGAGAGAGAGAGAGAGAGAGAGAGAGAGAGAGAGAATCCCAAGCAGGCTCCATGCTGTCAGCACAGAGCCTGATGTGGGGCTCAAACCCGTGAACTGTGAGATCATGACCTGAGCTGAAATCAAGAGTCAGTGTCTTAACCAACTGAGCCACCCAGGTGCCTCGTGAGACACAACAATCTTAAAATCAGACCAATTAATAACCCTGCAAAGGCCTCTAGGTATTCAAATGAAAGGAAGAATCACTCATTTCCTCAAAGGGATGTCCCTATAAATCAAAAGCTGTAAATGATTAAGCTTAGTGATGACGGAGGCATGTCAAAAGCCAAGACTGTCCAAAAGCTAGGCTTCTTGCACTAAACAGTCAAGATGTGAATGTAAAGGAAAAATTCCTGAAGAAAATTAAAAGTGCTACTGCAGTGAACACATGAATCCCAAGAAAATGAACAGCTTTATTGCTGATATGGAGAAAGTTTTAGTTGCTTTAGATAGAAGATCAAACCGGCCACAACATTCCCTTAAGCCAAAGCCTAATTCAGAGCAAGGCCCTAACTCTCTTCAATACTATGAAGGCGGAGAGAGGTGAGGAAGCTGCAGAAGAAAAATTGAAAGCAGAGGTCAGTTCATAAAGTTTAAAGAAAGAAGCTGTCTCCATAATACAAAAGCACAAGATGAAGCAGCAAGTGCTGATGTAGAAGCTGCAGCAAAGTTATCCAGAAGATCCAGCTAAGACAATTCATGAAGGTGGCTACACTAAACAACTAATTTTCAATATAGATGAAATAGCCTTCTACTGGCAGAAGATGCCATCTAGGACTTTCATAGCTAGAGAGCCAAAGTCAGTGTCTGTCTTCAAAGCTTCAAAGAACAAATGACTCTCTTTTTAGGGACAAATACAGCTGGTGACTTTAAATTGAAGCCAAAAATCCTAGTGCTCTTAAGAATTATGTTAAATCCACTCTGCCTGTGCTCTATAAATGAAACAACAAAGCCTAGATGACAGCACATCTGTTTACAACATGGTGTACTGAATATTTTAAGCTCCCTGTTGAGAACTACTGCTTGGAAAAGAAGATGCCTTTCAAAATATGATTGCTCACTGACAATGTACCTGGTCACTCAAGAGCTCTGATGGAGATAGACAGTGAGATTAATGTTATTTCCATGCCTGCTAACACAGCATCCATTCTGCAGCCCGTGGATCAAAGAGTAATTTCAACCTTCAAGTCTTATTATTTAAGAGATCCATTTTGCAAGGCTATAGCTGTCATAGATAGTGATACTTTTGATGGATCTGGGAAAAGTCAATTGAAAACCTTGTGAAAAGGATTAACCATTCCTGATGTCATTAACAACAATGGTAATTCGTGGAAAGAGGTTAAAATATCAACATCAACACGAACATGAGTTTGGGAGAAGTCGATTCCAACCCTTGTGGATGACTTTGAGAGGTTCAAGACTTCAGAGGAGACAGTAACTGCAGATGTGATGGAAATACCAAGAAAACTAGAATCAGAAGTAGAACCTGAAGATGTGACTGAATTGCTGTAAGCTCATGACACAACTTGAACACATGAGGAGTTGCTTCTGATGAATCAGCAAAGAAAGTGGTTCCTTGAGATGGAATCTACTCCTGATGAAGATGCTGTGAAGACTGAAATGACAACAAAGGAATCAGAATATTCCATAAACATAGTTGATAAAGCAGAGGCAGGGTTTCAGGGGACTGACTCCCATTTTGAAAGAAGTTCTACTGTGACTAAAATGCTATCAAACAGCATCACAAGCTACAGAGAAATCATTCATGAAAGGAAGGGTCAATCAGTGCAGCAAACTTCATCGTTGTCTTATTTTAAGAAATCACCACAGCCACCCTGACTTTCAGCAACCACTGCCCTGATCAGTCAGCAGTCATCAAGGTGCAGGCAAGACCCTCTACCAGCAAAAAGATTATGACTCACTGAAAGCTCAGATGACAGTTTGTGTTTTTCAACAATAAAATAAGTTTATTTTTGAGAGAGAGAGAGAGAGACAAATAGAGTGTGAGTGGGGGAGGAGCAGAGAGAGAAGGAGACAGAATCTGACGCAGGGTCCAGGTTCGGAGCTGTCAGCACAGAGCCCAACACAGGGCTCAAACTCATGAAATGTGAGATAAGACCTGAGCTGAAGTCAGATCCTTAACCAACTGAGCCACTCAGGTGCCCCAACAATAAAATATCTTTAATTTAAGGTATATACACTGTTGTTTTAGACATAATTCTATTGTACACTTAGTAGGCTAAAGTTTAGTGCAAACATAACTTTTCTATGCACTAGGAAAGCAAAAATTTCAATCGGCTTCCTCTGTTGTGATATCTGCTTTATTGCAGTGGTCTGGAACCAAACCTGCAAAATCTCCAAGGTAGGCCTGTATATTTTGGGAACAGTCGTGTTTTCCCTATAATGGCAGAGCCATTATAGTGGGGCATCTTTTCCTTGGTCTGGGCCTGTGGGTCAGTAGGAAGATTTTTGTTCCGAGTTACACATTATGCCTGATCTAGAAGCTGGTTCTTACCAGGACATGGCTGCTCTAGGTGCTGAGAGTAATGTTCAGGACAAGTATAATGCTCACAACACTCAAACTATGAATGGTAGAGATGAAAGTAGTTGTTTGAGTAACCTGTGGTTAAAGTCAACTATCGAGGATAAAGAACTGAACTGGCTATTCTCAATCAGCCTTACCATTTTCAAATTATAAAATGTTAGTCCCACAGGCCATAAATTATAAGGTTGGCTCCTTCAGAAGGGCTCATGATATCATCAGAGTGCCATGTTAATTGGTAAATACCTTAATTATTTTAAAAGCCAATTTATATTACTGTATATTTGGTGCTATTCAGTGAACATACTTATTTTGCCTAAAACCTAAGCGCTCTAATAATATTGGTTTTGCTTTCCTTTTACTCTTTTTTTTTCTTTTTAGGGGCAGTTGGGGGTACTTAGTATACTTGGCTTAAACCTCAATGAAAATGAAAGAAAAATTTATAAAAGTTATTCATCATTGGCCTTTCCCAAAAATTTATACTGGAGTCTATGGCAGGGGTTAAACACAGAGTATGCTTACAGCTCAGATTTCACAAGGGGAACACATGGCAGGTCTCCAAGGAATGTCAAGTCCAAGACGCCAAAAGGGAACTTGAGAAAAATTAAACATGTGCAAATTTTAGTTGTATTTTATTACAAAGCAAACAGGAAGTCTGACATTAAATGTAACAGCCTCATAGGCTCATTAGAAATTCTAGGCTTTCATTTAATGAAACCATGGTAAAGTTACAGAAATCTCAGTAGACGGCTAAAAACCTAAAAGAAAAAGATAATTCTAATAAAAGCTTCTTTTTATGGTTTAATAAATTTAGCTAAAACAATCATCTGAAACCTGGGAGCAAATCTAGCAATGAGAGAAAACACAGTCTCTGGAAACTTTTCTGGACTCATCCCTGCAAGTCAGAAGCAGTTCCTTGCCTCTTGTCTTGTGAATTAAGGCAGTTTCACAATGATGTACAAAAAGCCAACTCCCAAACTGTGAGGTGCTAATTTTAAATTTTACCACACATCTGAAAGCAAAGGAACTCCCACATATTGCAACTTGGATGAAACCAAATAATGTATTTGTTGATAAGGCTCTTATTCCTGTTTAGAACCTTGTGAATTTAAAATGGGATCATTAAAAAGGTTACTAGTCAACAACAGTGTTTCCCAATAATGTGGTCCTAAAACTACTCAGCCAGAATCACCACGGGAAGGAGGATATGGAAGGGTTCTGGTTAAAAATGAAAATCCCCCAGGCCTTAGCCTAGACCTACTGAATATAGGATCTCTGAGGGTAGGGCCCTAGAATCACCACGTTCCCCATAATCCTGAGATTTGCTAGGATGGAAGACCAACAAAATAGTGGGTCCCAACTTTAAGTGAATAAGGAAACATGTGAGGAGCCTTAAAAAGTAAAGCCTAATCTCATACACAGAAATTCTCTTGAATTACTTGGGATGCAGCCTGAACATTTGGATTTTTAAGAATCATCCTTGGATGTGAAGTTAAGAATTATTGTAGTAGAGTGTCTTCCCACTAATAGCCTCTTCCTCCTAATCATGCAGAAATAAAACATGAATCATAAAATAGCTATGATCAAATAGGAAAGTTTCTGTGACTTATTTCTAAAACACTGCTAAGAAGCTGAAATTCTTCTCTGATTTTATGGGGCAACCCAAGGATTTGGGACATAAAGTAGCTCAAATAAACTGTGTGAGGTGTGATTTAATTATTGTAGACAAAAAGAGAGAGCTGAACAATAAAGTTATAGACTTTATAATCCCTGATGATAAACCAGAGAAATAAGGATTTCATGGTTCTTATTCCTTCAAAGTTGACAAAGGAGTTGGGTCAGGTTTTGTAATTTGTGGCCACAGTCAAGCATTATTAAATATTTTTAAACCTTAACTATTTTCTTTTTAAGTCAAGAGTACCAGTAGTTAATAATAACATCCAATAGTATTGACTTCTTACTATGTTTCAGGCACTGTGTCAAGCATTTTAAATGCATTATCTCATCTATTGCTATGTAGTAAGTACAATTATTAGCCCATTTTATAGAATATAAAACTGAGACTTGGTAAGGTTAAATGTCCAAGGTTACACAAGTTTTAAGAACTTCAAGGTATATGTTTTTAATCCATTTGCTAATACCATAGATTTAAATAAAGATCCAATATTCACCCTCTAGTCACATACAGAGAAAAAAGAAAAAGAGGACTATATTTATTTCTGTGCAAAAAAGTATTCTTTGAACATACCGGGTTACCCAAGCTCTGATGAATGAGTCCCCATTCCCTGAAGTTCCAATGCTTCTGTAAGTACAGGAAATCTAAACTTTTTTTTTTTTTTTTTTTTTTTTTTTTCAGTGAATCCCACCCACCCTGGGAGCCTGCAATAGACCGGTTTGTCATGGAAGGTACCGTCTTCTATTTTAAACCACCACCAGCTCTAAGACAAATCCAATAATTTGAAGGAGTGAAGACCTTGTTTGGAAACTAGACAGAAAATCTCAAAGGTCCACAGGGACAATAGGGCACAAGATAACATGTGTTAGGGATCATCTGCCCACTCAATGGGAGTCCCAGGTCTTGAGTGCTCACATGTCTATATGTTCAATGATCTTCTTACCTCAGTTGCTCCCATTGCTGAACTGGACTCTTGTCTTATTAAATACTTAGAGGATAGATTTCTTTTTAATGCTATCTTTCACAAGTGGATTTTCTTATAGAGTGCATTTTCACATCTTTTTTTTTTTTTTAAATGTTTAAATGTCATGGGAGGACTAGGCTTGCAATAAAAAAAAAAAAAAGTGCTGGTGCCCACTGGACCAATGACCCTCTTCAATCATCTTGGGGAAAGGAGAAACATAGCCCTTCCATCAAATAAAAGTATTATGAGCAAGAAGATGAGTGGGAGAAATAAAAGCATTTGCTGATTTCTAGAGTCAGTGCCTGACATCTTTTCATCAGCTAAGATATTTTTAGCCTGAGAAGAAAAGCAAGGAATCCTGATTTCTTGTCCCTTTTCCACTTATAACTCACCGTGGCCTAAGCAAGTTGCCACTTTCCTGGGCCTCTCCCTTCCTCTCAAAAATTGGAGCTAATGATAGTATTCTAGCCACTTAATCCTAGTAATGGTGCTGGGATTAATGAGAAAATTTTAGAAGGAAAAAGAAAAAAAGTCTTTGATCACAGATGTGCGGTAAGTACAATATTTTATTATAAACAATAATAATGGGCCTTATGCTACTGATGCCTGGGGAGCAAACCATTCCCCTTTTGGCCTGCATTAATACTTGGACCCAAGGGTGCTCATTAGCACAAAAATATATGTACCGAGAGGCACCCTAGGGGCCTAAAGGAGTTAATCCATCCTTAAAAGGTGACTAATTTACTCTGCACCCCCCAACCTTTCCCATACAACCTTTCCTATCTATTATTATTAGTGTAGAATAACTGCACCCTTCTTACAGGTCTACTGGGCCCCATGTGCTCCATCCAATTTCCTTAACAGAATATAAGGGATCTGAATGTGCTGTTGGAATAGTACCTTCTAAGTGAATATTTGCTCTTGCTTGACTGATTGGTGGAAGCAGCCACAAATTAATAATGATTACAATGTGATAGTATATAATCGGTACAATTTCCTATTTCATTCTCAAGATAATTTTTTCCCAGTACAGAATAAGTCTGTTCTCTTCAGGTGCCATACTTTTAAAATTCTCCCTCTTCTTCCTCAGCTTCTCTCCAATACCTTTTGCCTTTTTGGTCAACATAGCACACTTTCTGCTCCCTTCACTGAAACAAACCTTCCCACAGATTAGCACAGAAGCCATCAAGATGCTGGCTAAGTCACCAAGATTCTTTGAAACAAATCAAGAAGAAAATAGGCACTTACACTATATCATAATGATTGTCATAAAAATCATTATAATTTTAACATAGCAGGGTCAATTAATTTGGAACAATCATCCCCTTGATAGCCATCCTGCTCTCTCTCTTTCATCATAAATACCAATATCACTGTTAAATAGAAGGTAGGGGTACCTAGGTGACTCAGGCAGTTAAGCGTCTGGCTCTTAATTTCAGCTCAGGTCATGATCTCATAGTTTGTGAGATCAAACCCCGCACTGGGCTCTGTGCTGACAGCATGGAGCCTGCTTGGGATTCTCTCTCTCTCTCTCTCTCTCTCTCTCTCTCTCTCTCTCTCTCTTTCTCTCTCTCTCTGCCCCTCCCCTGCTCACACTCTTTCTCTCTCAAAATAAATAAATAAGCTTTAAATAGATATATATAGAGAGAGAGAGATAGACAGAAGGTAGAAAATCCCAAGGAACTCTTGCCGTTAATAAATCATCTGACCTTTACGACACAAATGTCTCAGAGATCATCCGTATTTATTTTAATGTGTTGTGACTGTTATGTGAGCTTAAGAACATGAGCAGTATATACATCATGTTGAAAAACCTAATAACGAACGTAAATGTGCTGCTTACTGTGCATCTTATGGCAAATTTATGAAGCCGAGACAGCTGGAATCAACTTAGCAATCACCTAAACCAAAATTTCACCTTAGGATAGTGTAACCAAAGCCCAGTAACGTAAAGCAATTTTCTCAAAGATGAGTCCTGTCTACCCATTCATGGTTCTCTGCACTAATAAAGGTGAGGTGTAAAAAGGAAAATACTTAAAGACAACTCCTGTCAATTAAGATTTCTAGAGATTTGATAGAAAAATCACCTTAGGGTAACATCAACATTATCCAAATCAAATTGAAATACTACTCCAAACTACAGTATCAGCCCTAAGTCTAACATAGAATTGAATTTTATTTTTCTTTAACATAAACTAATCTCATAGAGAAATAATTAACCATTTATGTAAATAAGAAGAGAAAAAAGGCCGTAGAGAATGAATTTAAAATGTGTATATGGGCATGTTTATGTTAGCTTGACTTACTCTACAGCAAGCCTGCATTCCTGACACCAGTAGATAAACTCTCATAGATCAATTTGATAACAAGGAATTCCCAAACTCTACCTAAAGTATTAATCTTGAGTTCCTGAAAGGCAGAGCTTGTCACAGAGGCTTGCAGGGGATCTTAATGACCTGGTAAGAAAGGAGCTGTTACAGGATGATAACGAGACAGAGAAATGCCTCCAGGTCACTGAGAGCAGGAAGTACAGTGGAGACTCGTCCAGCCTCACACATAACAATGTTAAGCTGAGATTCATTCATCACTTGATCACTATTTTCTCTTCATCCACCACTCCCTACCTTAAGTAAATGCAAAGGGAAAGAAATGTGAACAATTCTTTTGAAAAAACACACTTCAGGAAAGTTTCCAAAAATAATTGTACCTCTGCAAAAAGCAAGGCGTTAGTTAGATGTTCTTTCAACTGAAGCATAAGCCTTCAAACAATACTTATGAGAGTTGAGAAAGAATTATTTTAATATATATGACTGACCAATTAAACTTAGAAGCTGCATTTATTTTTTCTCTATTTCTTCTAATTATCTTTAACCTCCAAAAGACTGTCTTATTGTGTATATGGCCTCTCAGTGATTTTTTTTTTTTTTGAGGGAATGATCTTTCAGTGACTCTGAAATGAGCACTGAGGTATTGCTGTCAACTGTGATTGACTACAACTGTAACGAAGAATTTCAAGCAAGGAGTGAGCATATAAGCCTACTTACTTATATTTAAGAGAATTTAAAATTAACATTTTTAAAGGTTTTTTTCTTCAATTATATCTACAAATTTTCTGCGGTGCTTCTCTACCATTTGATATTAAGTCCACTGTACTTTTCTATGAAATCAGATGTATTACCACCAGTTTTATCCCTTAGTGTATTATAGGTAAATAAGTAAAGAATGTCCTCAGTAAAAAAAAAAAAATAATAATGCTATACGAATTCAAGATGAAGCACCAAATTAGCTTACATACTTTAGAACAATAGCTTAAGATTTGTCCGTAGTCCAGATTCTAAGACATTGTTTAAATTTCACCTTCTGAAATAATATGATATTGGGCAATAGTTGATTAGTTGATGCATGCTTGACAAATAACATGGATTATTTATAAAACATTTCTATTTGAAGCCCCAAGAGATTTCACTGATGCTTTTTCCTAGACATTCTCTCTAGGACTAATTCTTGTGGTCAAATCAGTACTTTTTGAAAAGAGGTTGTATTATATGACCAAATTCAAAATCAAATGCATTTCTATACACTAACAATGAACTGAAAGAGAATTAAGGAAAACAATCCCATTTACAATAGCATCAAAAGCAATAAAACACTCAGGAACAAATTAAACCGAAGAAGTGAAATATCTATACACTGAAAACCATAAGACACTCTTGAAAGAAAGTGAAGAAGACACAAATAAAAGGAAAGACATATCAGAGGATATTGTTATTGTTAAAATGCCCTGATATTGTTAAAATGCCCATACTACCCAAAGCCATAGATTCACTGCAATCCCTATCAAAATTCCAATGGCATTTTTTGACAAAACAGGAAAGAATATCCAATGGAAGAAAGAGAGTCACCTTAACGAACGGTGCTGGGAAAACTGGACAGAAACATGCAGAACAATGAAACTGGACCCCTCTCTTACACCATACACAAAAAAAAATTCAAAATGGATGAAAGACCTAAATGTGAGACAGGGAAGCATCAAAATCCTAGAGAAGAACACAGGCAGCAACCTCTTTGACTTTGGCCTTGGTAATTTCTTATTAGACACGTTACAAGAGGCAAAGGAAACAAAAGCAAAGATGAATTATTGGGACTTGATCCAAATAAAAAGCTTCTGCACAGTGAAGACAACAATCAACAAAACTAAAAGGCAGCCTATGGAATGGGAGAAGATATTTGCAAATGACATATCAGATAAAGGGTTAGTGTCCAAAACCTATAAAGAACTTACCAAACTCAAATAACAACAACAAAAATACATACATACATACATACATACATACATACATACATACATAAAAAACAAATAATTCAGTTAAGAAATGGTCAGAAAACATAGACAGACATTTTTCCAAAGAAAACATCCAGATGGCTAGTAGATACGTGAAAAGATGCTCAATATCACTCATCATCAGGGAAATACAAATCAAAGCCATGATGATACACTACCTCACACCTGCCAGAACAGCTAAAATCAACAACACAAGAAAACAGGTATTGGCGAAGATGTGGAGAAAGTCTGTGGAGAAGACTTGTGGAGATGTGGAGAATAGTTACACTATTGGTGGGAATAAAAACTATGCAGCCACTCTGGAAAACAGTATGGAGGTTCCTCAAAAAGGTAAAAACAAAACTACCCTACAATCCAGCAACTGCACTACTAGGTATTTACCCAAGGGATACAAAAATACAGATTCAAAGGGGTACATGTAACCCAATGTTTATAACAGCATTATCAACAATAGCCAAACTATGGAAGAGCCTAAATGTCTATCAACTCACGAATGGACAAAGAAGATGTGATACATATATATACGATGGAATATCACTCAGCCATCAAAAGGAATGAAATCTCGCCATTTGCAACAACATAGATGGAACTAGAGTGTACTGTGCTAAGCAAAATAAGTCAGTCAAAGAAAGAGAAATACCATACGATTTCACTCATATATGGAATTTAAAAAACAAAACAGATGAACATATGGAAAGGGGGAAAGAAAGAGGGAAATAAACCATAAGAAACTCTTTATGACAGAGAACAAATTGAGTGTTTATGGAGAGAGGTGGGGTGGGGGATGAGTGAAATGGGTGATGGGTATTTAAGGAAGGCACTTGTCACATTGCATGCTGGGTGTCATACATAAGTGATGAATTACTAAATTCTACTCCTGAAAACAATATTACACTATATGTTAACTAACTAGAATTTAAATAAAAATTTGAAGAAAAAAATTCCAATGGCATTTTTCAAATAAAAAAAATGCTAAAATTCATATGGAACCTCATAAGACCATGAATAGCCAGTCATCTTGAGAAAGAACAAAGCTGAAGGCATCATGCTTCCAGAGTTCAAACTTTATTACAAAGCTATAGTAATCAAAAGAATATAGTATTGGCATAAAATAAGTCTAATAAACCAATGGAACAGAATCAAGAGTGCAGAAATAAGCTCACACATATATATGCTCAACTAATACTTGACAAGGGAGCTAAGAACACTCAATAGGGAAATAATAGTTTCTTCAGTAAATGGTGTTGTGAAAACCAGATATCCACATGCAAAACAATGAAACTGGACCCTTTTCTCAACCTAATCCCAAAAATAAACTCAAAATGGATTAAGGACTTAATGTAAAACCTGAAATCATAACACTCCTAGCAGAAAGTAGAAGGAATTCTTGACATTGATCTTGGCAATGATTTTTTTGGATATTACACCGAAAGCACAATCAACAAAAGCAAAACTCAACACGTAAGACTACTTCAAACTGAAAAGCTTCTGCACAGCAAAAGAAACAATCAACAAAATGAAAAGGCAACCTACAGAAAGGGAGAAAATATTTGCAAAGTATGTATCTGATAAGGGGTTAACATTTAAAATATATAAGGAACTCATACAATTCAATAGCAAAAAACCAATCTGGTTTAAAAATGGGCAGAAAATGTGAGCATTTTCTCAAAGACATACAAATGGCCAACTTGTACATAAAAATATGCTCTACTAATCATCAAGTAAATGCAAATCAAAACCACAATGAAATGTCACCTCACATCTGTTAGAATGATACATACACACACACACACACAAACACACACACACATGTTTGTGTGTGTGTGTATATATATATATATATATATATATATATATTTTTTTTTTTTTTTTTAAGTAAGAGAAAAATAAATGTCACCACGGATGTGAAGAAGAGGGAACCTTGGTATACTGTTCATAGCAATGTAAACTGTTGCAGCCACTATGGAAAACAGTATGGAAGTTCCTCAAAAAATTAAAAATAGAGCTACCATATGATCCAGCAATCCTACTTCTGGGTATATATCCAAAAAAAATGAAATCAGGATCTCAAAGAGATATCTGCATTCCCATGTTCATTGTTCACAATAGCCAATATATGGAAATAACCTAAATGTTCATCAACAACAGATTCATGGGTAAAGAAGATGTGAAATGATGGAATATTACTCAGCCATGAGAAAAAGAGGAACCCTTCCATTTGCAACAACATGGATGGATCATGAGGGCATTAAGCTAATGAAATAAGTCATACAGAAAAGGACAAATATTGCATGATCTCACGTACATGTGGAATCTAAAAATATCAAACACATAAAAACAGAAAGTAAAATGGCGGTTGCCAAGGGCTGAGGAATGGGGGAAATGGGGACATGTTGGTCAAAGGGTACAAAGTTTCTGATACAGATGAAGAAGTTCTCAGGATACAAAGTACAGCATGGTGACTCTAATTAACAATACTGTTTTATATACTTTAAAGTTACTATGAGTATAAAACTTTAACATTCTTACCATAACAAGCACATGGTAATTATGAAAGGTGAAAGATATGTTAACTTTCCTTATTGTGCTAAACAATATTTTGTAATATTTATGTGTATCAAATCATCACTTCATACACCTTAAACTTACACAATGTTATAGTCAATTATATTTCAATAAAGCTGAAAAATAAATGAGTTTTTAAAATTCACAAGCTGATCTTGATTAAAACCACAAGATAATTACAGGACCAAAATCATATGAAACTTTTAAAAAAATGAAAATAGGAGTAGTCACATGGCTCTTTCTAGCTCTCATATAACTAGGAAATAGCCATGCAATCAAAACCCCAAAATAAACCAAAAAACACCTTCAAAAAGCCAAACTGCATATAAGTAACTCCCTGCACTCATCTATGTGCACTTTATTAAAAAAAATAATAATAATAATTTAAAAGTGACTTTGAGACACTTTCCCTTATTTTGGGCACAATTTTATTTGGCTCAGTAATCTGTTTCCCTAAGACATAACATAATAAAAGCAAAAACTGGAAAGGGGGAAAAGAGCTAGGGAAAGTTACAGGAAAGAAATAAAAATATTAGCTGACATAGCTAAATGGAGAAGAATAGATTTGTTAATAGAACTATAAAAATTAGACCTTAGTACCCAAATGCAGCAAGGGGTAATTTAGCGAAAGGGCAGAGATCCTCACGACTCCCAGAGAACATTCTTATACTAGACCATAATAACAACTTTATATACTAATGACCCTGAGTCATCAAGAAATGATTCACTTATTGGGGCGCCTGGGTGGCGCAGTCGGTTAAGCGTCCGACTTCAGCCAGGTCACGATCTCGCGGTCCGGGAGTTCGAGCCCCGCGTCGGGCTCTGGGCTGATGGCTCAGAGCCTGGAGCCTGTTTCCGATTCTGTGTTTCCCTCTCTCTCTGCCCCGCCCCCGTTCATGCTCTGTCTCTCTCTGTCCCAAAAATAAATAAACATTGAAAAAAAAAATTTTTTTTTTAAATTTAAAAAAAATTAAAAAAAATAAAAAAAAGAAATGATTCACTTATTATTACAAATCCTATACCCTAAAATGTAAATGTATATAATATATATTATTTTTAAAATATATTATCAAAAGGAATAAAAATTTTAAAGTTTTAGTTAGGACTTTTTATGACTCCTCAAACATACTAAACGTTGTTATAAGGTAGATACTGTGTCAACAAAACAGAAACTAAATAATCATGGCAATAACTCACATTCCACTGAGGTACTGTCTAAAATCTAGCAACCTAAGAATTCCAAAAATACTGAGGGTAAAGATCCATGAAGATCTGGGAAGAAGGATTCCGGGGGGGGGGGCAAGGGGGAGCAAATGCAATGACCCCAAGACAGGAATAAGCCTAAATCAGCTGTCAGGGCTGCCATGATGTGACCAAAGGAAGAAGGGAATAAGAAAAGTTGGAGAATTAATTAGGGATCACATTACATAGAAAGTTTGGATTCTGTTCTAATCACAAAGATAAAATATTGTAAAGTTTTTTTTTTTATTTTTTTAAAAGTGTTTTTTTTTTTCAACTTTTATTTATTTTTGGGGGGACAGAGAGAGACAGAGAATGAATGGGAGAGGAGCAGAGAGGGAGGGAGACACAGAATCGGAAACAGGCTCCAGGCTCTGAGCCATCAGCCCAGAGCCTGACGCGGGGCTTGAACTCACGGACCGCGAGATCGTGACCTGGCTGAAGTCGGCCGCTTAACCGACTGCGCCACCCAGGCGCCCCAAAATATTGTAAAGTTTTTAGACAAGCAAGAATGAGATCTGATGTACGTTGTGGGTTTTTTTTTTCTT
This sequence comes from Herpailurus yagouaroundi, assembly GCF_014898765.1. NCBI lineage: Eukaryota > Metazoa > Chordata > Mammalia > Carnivora > Felidae > Herpailurus > Herpailurus yagouaroundi. The sequence goes on along the minus strand of NW_024412376.1, from coordinate 42,180,190 downwards.
TTTAATTTACATGGCTGTTTATGGGGAATGGATTGTAGGGAGTAAGAATGGGAAATGGGAAATGAGTTAAGAGGCTACTGGATTGCTCAAAGCAGAAGATAATGGTGTCCAATAAAAACAAGCTATCCTTTAAATAAAGGTGTCCATTTTGGTGGACACCAAATAAAGGTGTCCAATAATGGTGTCCAATAAAAACAAGCTATCCTTTAAAGAAACATAACATTAGTTTTGAGTATCAACAGTAACACAACTGCACACTCTTCATCTAGTATCACTGGCGATCAAAGGTATGTATTTCATTCACCTTAAAACTTGTTTATTGCATTAAGCATTTCAAAAGGCTGAAGTTGACATTCATAAAGACAACATGTGGAGGTGTTTGATATACTGTGCCAGGCAGAAAATGACCGAATTGGAGCCAGAGGGTACTTTCCAAAGGAAATTATCTACCTAATTTTCACTTACTCTTTCCAGAGTTTGATTTTAGAAATGTGACTGATCTAGCAGCATCTGCATGGCTCAGTCGGTTAAGCGTTGGGACTCTTGATGTCAGCTCAGGTCACGTTCTCACAGTTTGTGAGTTCTATCCCCCATGTTGTGCTCCATGCTGGCTCCATGTGCTCCATGCAGAGCCTGCTTGGGATTCTCTCTCTCCTCTCTCTACCCCTCCCCCCCCATCTAAATAAATAAATAAATAAATAAATACATACATACATACTTTAAAAAATAATGAAATATGAGCTTTGAAATCCCTTCAAGTCCCCTTTAGGTATAAGATCAGCATTAAGAAATTTCTAGCTAAATATTAAGTGAATTCAAGCATGGTCTCTTTCAACACACTAAGTTTCAATCCCCACTTGACTCTCCTTCCTTAGGCAATTATCACCTTTGTAAATGAGTTAAGGTTTTGAAAAAAGAGATAATATTTGAATTTTTTTTCATGAAAGATAAATCACCTTTCTATTCCTTACTCTCTTTGTAGATTCCCTTAGGAAGAAATCTAGTGAAAGTTAAACTGGAAAGAATGTGATCAGTTTGCCAAAACAATATGAATAGTTTGCCAACTTGATGGAAATGGATATACTACGTTCCAGTTGTCCTAAGTATGATTTCAGTTTCTAGAGTACTTCTGTGTGCCTACAAGCTCTTCAAGAACACTATGGAAGATTTTATAAGTATCAAAGTGTTCACCCACAAACAGGCACTAAGATTGGCCAGATAATACATAAGCATCTTTATTTATCCAAGGGTAATACGGTGGAGCATAGGAGAACCGGGGGTGCTTTGCCACTATCCTGCTTCCAACACACAAGCAACATCTGGGAGAATCAATAAGCAAATGACTGCATTTAGTTAGTACAGAAATAGCTACAACTACTAATTTAAATTTAGAACTATGTTTACATGTCTATGAAAATAGAAGTTAACAAAAAATAGATAAGAATCACTGCAAATTCCTATTTAAGAAGTTACACCCTGTACACTCCATAGAATTTCTGTAACAGTGAAATAGTGTATTCCTTTATTCAAAAATTTCTAAAGCATCTACCAAGAGAGATAAAAATCTCTAACCACTACTCCCAGTGTTCATTTTTCTCATACAGACTCTTGAAACAACTTCTGTGACTCTCATAAATAGCAAAGCATGTCAGCTCTGGTCAACACTGCCTGGGTTCAAATCCTAGCTCTATCACTCCCAGCTACACATCTTTGAACAAATGCCTCTGTTTACTCATCTGCAAAAGGGAGTAATAATAATACCTATTTCAAAGGGTTGTTGGAAATATGATAAGGGAAGATAGGAATCAAGAGGCAGAGAGGGAAAGATTAGGGCCTGAGGTCCCTGAGTAGGGGGAAAAACACCTATTCTGGAACAATGCTGGGAGAGTCTGCAAACCCCCTCAGGTGTAAGGTTCCTCTTAAGAATGTAACAGGCCCCACCTACTCCCCCTGAGGTTTCCCCTCAGGAATTTGACAAAAGACCTAATGGTGGCCATAGACCGGAAATGAGCCAATCAGGAACAGAAAACTCAGCACCTAGAGCTATCAAGCCAATAAGGGTAGAACTTGAGAAGGAATAGGTGGAAGGGATGGGAAGGGCTGACCAGAACCTTATAAAACAAGGATCCTGCCTACTATAACAGGCATTCACTTTCAAATGTCCCCTCTCTGTAATGAGAACTTTCATACTGTTCTTCCTTTCTAATCTTATATTCTAATAAACTTTAGCCTGCTGCTCATTTTGTGTCCACCTCTTCATTCTTTGAAATGGCAAGACAACGAATCCCAGCTATTACGGTAAAAAATCCTGCAACAGGAGGACTATATGAGTTTATATATGTAATACATATAAACAGCCCCTGAGATATATTAGGTTTAACACGTGCTAATTAATACTTAATCCCTACTTTCACCAATCAACATCAAAAGTGCATTCCCTCCCTACACCCCCAAATACAAGTATCCCCCACTTTTTGAAAGTTAACACTACACCACTTTGCTTTTATGAAAGATCTACATAAGTACCTGTTTTCACTAACAAAAGAAATCTGAAGAGTATTTTTGCTTTTACAAAAAAAGGTGCAAAGTAAAAATAGCATTCAGCATTTGTGTTGCAGCAAGGGGGCACAATCAGAACAAGGAGAGTGGCCCCGCCAAGCTCCTTCCCCGGGAACTACACTCAGCATCTCAGCATCAAGTGGCCACAGCCTTGAACTGTGTCTGTGAGCACCTGTGCTTTATCTGGATTTATGTTCTGCATCGTTAGCAAGATGTGTTCCAAGGTATCAGAAAAGCCTAAGACAGGTTATTTTTGGGGCCTCGGAATGCTCAAACATTTTTCCATATAAATTAATGTTAATTGCTTCTTTACTTTAAGCATTTTTGTTTACAAAAAGTTTCATAGGGATGTTCTACTTGCAGATAGCAGAGTAAACCTGTAAACAGACGTGTTCTCTAATCTCTTGAGAAAGTACTTGTCTGGGACCAACAGCCCTGACATCACCTAGGAGCTTATTAGAAATGCAGAATCTCAATCTTCACCTCCCCTATTTACTGAATAACAATCTGCATTTGAACAAGGCCCTTTGGATATATGTTATAATTTGAGAGCCACTGCTCTAACACACCATCTTCCTGTAATAACTACCTTCCCCAGAGCTGCACTCCCCTACACTGTGCCATCTGGAATTCTTGTTCCAAAATCAACACACAACCTTGTCTAAATATTTTCCCATCTCCTTACCGTACCTGAACCCCAGCCTTCCCCTTCCCCTAAGATACAAGTTTCTCTGCAAACTTCTGCTTATTCTTACACACCCCAAGGACATAGAGTTAAGAAGTGAAGTTGCTACCTTCGTTCTTCCCAGTTGCTGTCCTCCTCCTTTCTAGTAAAACATCCTGCTCTGTGGGGTCCCATGCCACTTGACTCCACAACCTTCTCCTACTCCCTGCCCCTCAGGCTTCCTATCTTTCATCCATTCACCTTCATCCATCGGACTTTGCCACCTGTCCTTTCCAAGCCATCCTCATCTCTGTGGAGGACTACAACAACCATATGGGCAATCAGAACCTGGCCTCTTGGTATCTTAAGTACCTTGTTTCCAATACCCTTCTCCAACACTTCACATCAGCACACATATCCAGGCTACACCTAGAACCTTGTGATCATCTGGAATTACTCCAGTACCAAAAGCACTAGTTTAAGCACCCCCATTCTGGTCATAACCTCTTTTTCATCTAGTTTGCTTACTCTTGACCACTCTTCACAACTTCACTGATCTTTCTAAACTTTCTCCTTATCAAATTTAGATTCTTGTCAATAATGTTCTTGCCAATCCCCTAGCTATGCATCACCAATATGCAAATCTCCCCTATAACTGTTCTCATCCTTTCTTTCCTGTGACAGTGAAGAAGTTGACTCTGGCATTGTATAAGGCCAATGCTTTCACTTTGCTTTGAATGCTATGCTCATTCACCTACTCAGAAACCACAGGAACTATGGATTACTTTTTTCTCTCCTTAATATTCAACTCCCTCCAACAAATGGATCCTTGCCATTAGCTTTTAAACATTTCAAGTCTTTTCCATTAAAAACTAAACAAAACTTGTCAACTATACTTCAATTAAAAATAAATAAAAGTTAAAACAAATAAACAAACGAAACTTTCCTTAATCTACATGTCCTCTAGCCTCCTTTCAAGATATGTTTTATCCTTTACAAAATATTCTGAAACTATTTTTTTACTCATTCATTCCATTTATTTGCCACTTACACATTCCCCAGGCCATTTTGATGTGACCTTGTCCCATAACACTCCAATACCACTACACTCGTTAAGTGCTCTGATGTTTTACAGTTCTAACAGACACAATGTTTGACGTTGTCTTCTTTGCTATGCTATATTCAAGACTGTCAGTAAATCTTTTCTCCTTAAAAATACCCTTTCCCCTTGACTCTACTGATGCTCACTCTCCCAGTTTTCCTTCTATCTCTCCGGCTATTCCTTCTCCATCTTCTTTGCACTAATATCAGTTATTGTCAGTGACATTCTTACAGCTGAAAGAGACTTTAAATATACAATATATTCTATATTTATACCTGTTTTAATATTAGCTATATACTTAAACCGAAATTAATATCACTTGAACTGACTTATAATCATGTTCAATTCTTACTATACAATAATCCTCTGCATGACTGCATGACTTATGAAATCTATAAAATCCCCCTTGACAAATCCAAGTTTAATTCTCTCAACAAACCCAAATCTAGCATGCCTCTTTTATCACCTTATAGCATTGGTTTGCATTTTTGTGTTTTGAACATACTGAGTAGTCAAAGATTTAACAACTAAAACAATTTCCTTAAGCGCACATAAAGCCATGATGATGGTTGAGAGAAATCTGCATGCAATATTTGAATATTGTCTCTTTGCATATACTATTTATATATCCTCCCCCCTTAAATTAAAATGACACATTGTGATAACTGCAGATGATAGGGAACCGGGTAATGGACATTTTGGATAAGATTAAATGAAAATTAATGAGACACTTTTGAACTTCCCTTTCAGTGGAAATAATAATTTCTTAGAAAATTGGCTCTAAATACCCTCCCCCAAAATGTGGGTTCTCTAAGTCATAGTGACCTTTTCCCACAATATTTTTATAACAAATATTCTCCCAGGGACAATCTGAAATTCAGGTAGTTTACGCCCCTTCAAATAACCAATAGGAAAGAACATAAATAAAGCCAAGATTCCTACTTCAGATCAGTTTCCTTCCAAAACTACACATTCAGAAAGCTAAGTTCCCACAAGTATCCGAATGGTAACTAGAATTATATTTTTATCTTAGTAACACGATGAAATCCTTTACTTTAAAAAGCTGAATATCATTATCAAGGCAATTCTTAAGTATTCATCAATTATGAGGATTATGCTCATGCAAGAAAGGCTTCTCCCCAGCTGCATTTTCACAGTGATGAGATCAATGTCTGAACTGTGGGGCTTCTCTGTTCCATTTCTCTGTGATATGGGGGAAAGAGGACCTAGATTTGAATCATTTCTCTACCATCTATTAGTGGGTTGGCATTGGGCATGACACCATTTATTAAACCTTCTGTTTTGGCATTTGTAAAATGGGGACAATAGTGTTTTTCTCACATCGTGGCTGTAAATATTAGATTAAATACTGTAGCAGAGATGAGGCACAGATCCAAATATCAACAATATGGGGGAAAATATTAAAAGATCATTAAAAGACAAAATATAGGTGGCAGGAAGCATCAGATCAAGGAGAACTATAGCCAGGAGTCTAGAAAACTTGCCTTGTGGGGATAATCTAGCGTAAGTTCTATGAAAAAGAAAATATATGTATTAGTCACTGCCCCTGGTTCCTGGCACCAGGCTCCTAAAACCCTTATAATTTCCTAAATGTTAAAAAACTAAGAGTACCTTTGTTCTCATATTTGGTCTTTGACCAAGTCCCTGACACAGAGCACCTAAATCCCTTGGAATATCCTGGGTGACAGTGGTATCTTTTATTCTGGTGAAGTGACTTTTGTTGGGCTCCTGGATGGGGCTGGTCACCAGAAAAAACAAGCCATGATTAGAAGGTTGGAATTTTTGGCCCTACCTCCAACTCTCCAGAGAGGGAACAGGGCTAGAAATGGAGTTAATGCTCTATCAAGCATATGTGATGAAGCCTTCATAAAAATCCCCAAGTACAGGTTTCGGAGAGCTTCTGAGTATACATGTTGGTGCTAGGAAAGTGGCATACCCAGAGAGGTCATGGAAGCTCCACCCACCCCCTTACCCACATATCTTGCCCTATGTATCTCTTCATCTGGCTCTTCATCTGTATTCGTTATCATATCCATTATTATATAATAAACTGATGAGCATAAGTGTTTCCCTGAGTTCTGCAAGCTGTTCTAGCAAATAATCAAATCCAAGGGGAAGGAGGTCATGGGAATCTCCAATTTGCAGCCAAGCTGGACAAAAGTTATGGGTAACCTAGGAACCTACTACTTGTGATCAGATTCTGAAGGAGGGGGCATTCCTGCAGCACTGAGCCCTTAACCTATGGGATCTGATGCCATCTCCAGGTAGACAATGTCAGAATTGAGTTAAATTGTAGGACACCCAGCTGATGTCAGAGGGAATTGCTTAGAGAGGGGAAAACCCCTACATATCTGGTCTCAGAGTGTTGTTAGTGTGGTAGTGAGAGAGTAAATGAGGCCATGTGTTCAAACAGGTGAAATGACTGATAAAGAGATTGAGAAGGGGCAGGCAGGTAAAAAAAATATATATATATAGTGTAAATCTCAGATTCCAGGAAACTAGCATTGGAAATGCACTCTGAGGGCCTACAAACCATTCTGGAAGAGATTCAAGTACGGGAACTGGGTTGTGGAACACTGATGCAAGAGCCAAGAGGAAATGGTACATGTGTCTGAGACAAGAGAAAAATAGATATTCTCCATAAAAAGACAAAGTTCAGCACATAACAAAGATCTGGAATCTGACAGTGAGGAGGAAGAATAGCTTACATAAAACACACAAATAAAATCAAGTACTAAGATGTGTAGTAATGACTATGAGAGCAAAAAAGCATTCTGCAAAGCTCTGATGGATGATAGAAGAGCTTTAAAAAAGGCTTCCTGAAGGTTATGGGATCCAACTGGGACAAGGCCTAGAGGGAAGGCAGATATTCTGGTATTCAGCATTAACAAATAATATGGAGTTCAAGAAAGAAGTAACTGAGGAAACTGTTAAAGAAATAGGAAATGTAAGCATACAACATTCCATTTCAACATGCATGTTCATTACCGTCTCCTTCAGAACAAACAAAAAAATGAAACTATGGGCATGGAAAACAGACATGGTTATTTAAAACAGGTGTCTTTGGTTGCAGTTTATTTTAAAATGAAAATATAAACTTGGGAATTCTCCACTGAAATGAGTCTTTTTCTCTCCACAGTTTACTACTGATTATCAGTTCTCTAGTTGTAGTTTTGTATTTTATGTAGAAGAAATTGACTCTTGGTTATTATGCAAGTCAATGACAAGATAAGAGTCAACACATTACTAGCATTTTTGACAAATAATGTGTACATTGATAGGGAAGTAACTTTTTGGATTGTCCATACCCTGATCTTGACTAATAAAGCACAGAAACACAAAAATCTCACATATTCTTCTCAGCTCACCAAGGAATTCTCCTGCAAACAGAAGCCTTTCCCATCCATTTACAGGATACTCCTCAAATCCCCCCACATTGACCCCTCCCCCACCTTCGCAAGTACCCCCACCCTTGCTCCTAGATCCCCAAGCCCTGTTCTCTTCCCTGAGCTTGTGGGCTGAGTTATGTCTCAGGCTCTGGGACCCATCAGTCCTTAAAAACCATTCTTTAGCTCACTTTCACAGCCATTTGCTAAAACTAAGCCTTCATTTTGCACAACCTCTCTGGTGCCTGATCGTCTGCCTTGCTCCTTCCTACTTGTGGCTCAGTAAGTGGTCCAGAATGCACATCTTCTAGAAACAGGAACCAGTCTTACATTCGCCAATCCTGCCCATGGGGTGTGTGCCCAGTTCCATTTAGGTCTTTTCTATTCATCTACAGCTAACCTTCATGTTTCAGGAAGCCATACCCCAGGCTTCTCATCTATATTCATTAGGCAAGAATTAAACCACTGCCAGAGTACATACTGATCTTTTAGACCAAATGCAACTTCCTCCTACTTCTTTGTCAATGGCCCCCAAAATCTGACTTACCATCTACATATTTTTTTCACTGATTATTTTGTTCAATGTTATACGTTAGTGGTTGAGATAATGATGTAGATTATTTTGACTCCCTTGTAGCCTTTGTTAGGAGGAACAAAGTCCAATAGAGAATTTACTCAATCTCTTCATGGCCTGGAACCAGGATATAGAAACCCTACGAGTAATAGGAATGTCTTAAACCGCCTGCCACATTCACAGCGGCGCAGAGAAAGTGAATCCGCCACTGCAAACAAGGAGCAGACACAAGGCATAAAGTCCCAGACCAAACCTTGCTTTCTTACGGTTCCCTTACCTTCTTACGGTTGCATGCCTCCCGCTTTGGGTTAATTAGCCCTGGATCTCTATAATCAGTTACGGTGAGTCAATGTCTGTTCTGAAGTGCCATAACCAATATATATTACATGTTATATTCCCACAGAGGGACGGCAACGACCTGCTATCAAGTGGGTCTGGAGCTCTGGCGGGGGGCGGGGGAGATCCTCAGGAGCACAGGGTCTCTTGTCATTTAAAAAACTATGTGACTATTCAGTCAGAGAAAGACAAATATCATATGACTTCACTCTTATGAGGACTTTAAGACACAGAACAGATGAGCACAAGGGAAGGGAAGCAAAAATAATATAAAAACAGGGAGGGGGCAAAACACAAGAGCCTCTTAAATATGGAGAACAGAGGGTTACTGGAGGGGTTGTGGGAGGGGGGATGGGCTAAATGGGTAAGGGGCACTAAGGAATCTACCCGTGAGATCATTGTTGCACTATATGCTAACTAACTTGGATGTAAATTTTTTAAAAATGAAAAAACAGGGGCGACTGGGTGGCTTGGTCGGTTGGTCGTCCGACTTCGGCTCAGGTCATGATCTCACGGTCCGTGAGTTCGAGCCCCGCGTCGGGCTCTGTGCTGACGGCTCAGAGCCTGGAGCCTGTTTCCGATTCTGTGTCTCCCTCTCTCTCTGCCCCTCCCCTGTTCATGCTCTGTCTCTCTCTGTCTCAAAAATAAATAAACGTTAAAAAAATTTTTTTAAAAAATAATGAAAAACAAAACTATGTGACTATTGAACGTGATTTCCTCTTCATGGGATGCTCTTCAATATCCCTCCACCACCTCCTTATTCATTAATTCAAGTTACTCCTTGTGTCCAATGTCACCAGGTACAGTTTCTCCCTTCTCTAAATTCCACTGTAGTCTCTTCAAGAAGGTAAATTATATTCTTTATCCTGTTTTTTTCTAAAACAACTTGGGGTGATGGTGACTAAGTGTATGACTCTGTGACAGTTTTTCTCATTCACTAAGCACAGGTGACACAGTTCCTGGTAGGCCTGCTATTCGGGTAACTGCTACCCTGATAACTTCCCCCTTGGGAAATCCCAGGACCTTTCTCTTTCCCTTGTAGATAATGGACACAGATTCCCATCTGTGAGCCTTTCTAAGACTCCTGGGTCAAGAAGCACATGGCTTCAGGGCTGCTTGGGTGGCTCAGTCGGTTAAGCACCACACTTTGGCTCAGGTCATGATCTGACAGTTCATGGGTTCAAGCCCTTGCATCCGGCTCTGTGCTGACAGCTCAGAGCCTGGAGCCTGCTTTGGAATCTGTGTTTCTCTCTCTTTTGCTGCTCCCCCACACTCTCTCTCCCTTTCTCTCTCTCTCTCTCTCCCTCTCTCTCTCAAAAATAAATAAACATTAAAAAAAAAATTTTAAAGTACATGGCTTCAGAAAAGCAGATGGTTTCACAATGTGAAAGGCTTGCACTTAAAAAAACAACACCATCACAAAAATCCTAAAACCAAGACATCCACATTTCCCATGGTATTAAATAGAATTATTCTATGTGTAAATCACTTTGTTTCCATCTGCTTTTCATAAATGGCCATGACAGAAATGGGAGGAAGGGAAGAGCAGTGAGATGGGAAATTCAGTGGACGTTCTATCCCACTGAGTCCCCCCGAGGGGTATGCTTTCTTCCCATTCTCTTCCCCACAACTAGGAAAACACCTCTCAATCGCCACTGCATGAAGAAGCAAATTACACAACTCCTACAACAGAATTATAAAGTTGTGCTATCTTTAAGGCACTTAGTGAAAATAGTATTTTTTTTAATATTTTATTTCTGAGTTTGCTCAAACTCAACATAGAATTGTCATTTGATATGATCTAGATGAAAGACTCCAAAGTTTTCTTATTTTATAAACTTTTGCTTGGCTTATTTTCCTAATATATATAGTGTGCATATTTTACTTTTTTTTTTTTGGTCTGTAAAAACAACAAAAATATGTCTATTTCGGTGAGAAAAGGCCTAAAAGTACGCTTCATAAAGACAGTGATAAGCTATAAAATAACAAATTATTGCATATTCAATTTATTTTTAATCATTTAATGGAAATAGTTATGCATCACGAAATTACAAAGGGCCTGTATATATTGGTATGTCTAAAGTGATATACTGAATTGTTACAATTTCATGTTCTTTTTGCTAATTGAGCAAAAAGAAATGAAGTACTAGACCTCTCCAGTGTAAATAATATAGTTCACCAAGAAGATGTAAACAAAAGTTTAGATAATGAAGAATTATGAGCCTTTAATGTTTAAATGTCTTTTGAAAACACTTCAAAGTAAACCTAACGAGTCTTAAGAATGGCCAAATGGATGGCTGCTGCTATGAGCATCTGGCCTTAGAGTCCACACCATCAACAAGAGAAATATTATAACCCTAAGCAAACCCCACTCCCAAATCTGATGGACATTAACCTAACATGCTGCCAAGAAAAACATTTCTCATTCACTGCCCTGAATAAGAGTCCTTCCTATGTACATGGGAGGAAGTCATTTGCCAGATGTTGCTGTTTATTTTACAAGTCTCCCTTTGACTTATGCTTATTTTCTCTTGACCTCCCCAACTTCTCCCATACACATCACATGGAGAAAAATCAAGGCTCTGTAAACCCTGGTAAAAAGTACCTAGCTGTTGTAGTCAATACCACAGTCTCGACATGTGTTCTTGTTTATGAATCCAGGCTAATTGCTGACAGAGACTGAATGATTAGGCCTCCCCCATTCAATGCTATCTGGACATCCATCAGTAAAACACACTATTTTACAACTTGCCATCATGAATGCCATCTATGATGAAAACTTTCTCTTTTATGATAACAACAAACCTATCAGTGATAAATCAAGATAAATAAAAGGAAGTCAAAACGAAAGAGAAAGACTGTGCTATTTTCTAAAGGCACGTTAGGTCTTTAGAACTCCCAAAAGATCACTCAGTGGAATGTCAGAGGTTACACTTTACCAAATGGGATTCTAGCAGGAATTTCACCGTAATCTTGCTTTCTCCTCCTGACGGAGAATCAAACTGGCTGATTCAGCAAAAAGGTCTTGTTCAATTTTTAGGTTACACATCTGTTGCTAACTTTATATTAAAATGACATTGATGTTCACAGGGCCCCTGGGTGGCTCAGTTGGTTAAGCATCTGACTCTTGGTTTTGGCTCAGGTCACGATCTCACTGTGAGTTTGAGCTCCATGTCAGGCTCTGTCCTGACAGTGTAGAGCCTGCTTGGGAGTCTCTCTCTCTCCTCTCTCTTTGCCCCTACCCCACTTATGCTCCCTCACTCTCAAAATAAATAAACTTAAAAAAAAAAATTTTTTAAATGACATTGGTGTTCATGCAGGCCACCGTGTCCTTGGCCAGTTGTGGCAGGGGGGCAGTTCTCACACCTCTCATACCCACTTGCCAAAGCCAAAAACTTTTGCAGTGGAGGCTGCTTCTGTAGTGGGTGCTCCAGCTTTAGCTTTTGAATTCTTCTGTGATTTCCATTGTCCTGTCCCACTTGCTATGTTCTGGGTCTATTCCTAGAATAGAAGCTAGGAAAACTGGGGTGACAGATAGTGGGGCCAGGAAAATAGGAAAAGCATGGTTGAAGTCCAACCAGCTAAGAACATTCTGTAAATGTGCTCAGTGGGCCTGAGTTCTTCAAGGGTTCCTCAAGGAACCCAAAGCCTACCTTTAAAACATCTCCAAAAATGTCTGTATATAGACAACCCCTCATACTATTCCATTAGCACATTCTAACATGCAGAGAGTGGTCCTGGGCATTTATAAGGTGCCCAATATAAATGAATGAATGAATGAATGAATGAATGAACGAACTGATACTTACACAACAATTCTTTCGGTGAGAGACTAAACAAAGATATCCTCAGGATATCCTTGTGAAGACACTCGACTATTAAGCAAATTAGTACGGCTTGGCCTCTCCCAAGCTTTTGCCAAAATTTCTCACAGGAATTAAGCAAAAATTGCCCTTATGCAATTATAAGCCCCCAGAATCCTTTGAATCTTATTCACCTAGTTGACCAAGGTTTAAAAAATTCCTAATGATACAATTTACATATATCAATCTGGTATTTTATACTCAATGTGTTTTTAAAATACATTATTTTCAGGGTGCCTGGGTGGCTCAGTCAAGTGTCCCACTTCGGCTCAGGTCATAATCTCCTGGTCCATGAATCTTAGCCCCACATCAGGCTCTGCTGACAGCTCAGAGCCTGGAGCCTGCTTCAGATTCTGTGTCTCCCTCTCTTTCTCTGCTCCTCCTCCACTCATGCTGTCTCTCTCTCTCTCAAAAATAAATAAACTTAAAAAAAAATTTTTTAAACATTATTTTCAATTCAATAGCAAAGCCTGATTTGATTGTGGTTTAGCACAGTGTTCTCAAACTATCTGTAGTAGAAGATGAGTTTGTTTTTTTTTTCAATTTGCAATCCAAAACAGGCAGATATTTTTACAAAATAAAAGAGATGAATTACCAGAAAAAGTAAATAAAAACATCCATGTTCATTGCAGCACTATCCATAATAGCCAAGATAGGGAAACTGCCTAAGGATTCATTGGCAGATGAATGGATAAAGAAAATGTGAGATACATACATAGACACATACACATAAATATGATATGTGTATGCATTATATATATATGAATATGTGGTGATATATATACACATACATATGAATATATATACAAAATAAAACATTATTCAGCCATGAGAAATAAGGAAATCCTACCATTTGCAACATGGATGAACCTAGAAGACATTACACTAAGTGACACAAGCCAGAGAAAAGACAAATACTGTAGGATCTCACTTATACATGGAATCTTAAAAAAAAAAAAATCAACAAACAACTCATAGAAACAGAGAATAAGAGTAGTTATCAGGGACTGAGAGGTAGGGGAGATAAGAGATGCTAGTCAAAGGGTACAAGCCTTCAGTTATAAAATGAGTAAGTTCTGAGGAATCTAACATACAATACAGTAAGTAATACTATATTGTGTATTTTGTTAAGAGAGTAAATCTTAAGTGTTTTTACTAAAAAACAACGGTAACTGCATGAGGTGATGGGCATGTTAATTAACCTGATTACAGTAATCATTTCACAACGTATACGTATGTCAAATCATCATGTTGTACACTTTAGGTATACACAGTTTCATTTTTCAATTATACCTCAATGAAAATAGAGAAAGAAAATAAAAACAAAAGGGACAGAAAATACAAACACCGTTGTTTCTTCTATTTTTACTTTTTAAAAAGTATTTACTATATTTTTGAGAGAGAAAGAGAGCGTGGGGGAGGGGCAGAGAGAGAGAGGGAGACAGAATCCCAAGCAGGCTCCAGACTCTGAGCTGTCAACACAGAGCCTGACGTGGGGCTTGAACTCACAAACCATGAGATCATGACCTGAGCTGAAGTCAGATGCTTAACCAACTAAGTCACCCAGTCACCCCTCATTGTTTCTATCATTAAATTCAATAAACAAATAATTACACTTTCAAATTTCTTTCAGTTACACAAATGTTTTTTTTTTTTTTAATGTTTATTTTTGAGAGAGAGAGACAGAGTGAGAGCAGGGGAGGGGCAGAGAGAGAGGGAGACACAGAATCCAAAGCAGCCTCCAAGCCTGGGGTGTCAGCACAGAGCCCGATGTGGGGCTCAAACTCATGAACTGTGAAATCATGACCTGAGCCAAAGTTGGACGCTTAACCAACTGAACCACCCAGGCGCCCCTACGCAAATGTTTTAACCACTCTCAAACCACTCTCAATGTTTGTATCTATCTGGTCACAAACTGTTTACAATCAGTCTGGTCAGCAACACCAATTTGTGGATCACATTAAGGACTGCACTAATTTCCATCCAATCTTCTTTCTTTTGCCCTGCGTTAGGGCAATAAGTTGGAGTATATCCACATTTTCTATTACCTTCTCTCCGTAACACTTAGCACTAAGATAGATCCTTGCAGAGGAAAAAGATTGCTCTGTGCTCCCAATATTTTTCAAGCATAAAATTATGAAGTCATTTTCAATCACCATATGCTTCAAGTTTTTGAAATACTGAAGATTAAAATATTTGCCAAAAGTTAGAAAATAAAGGTCACTAAGAAAATGTCCCTTTTTCACGAAGAGTGATTAATCTCACTTACACACATCTCTGTTCTCCCACTGAAATGCTACCAAGCCATATTTTCTTGACATTAGGGAACAGTGAAAATACATGCCCAGACAACAATGAGCTCACACAGAAGACTGAATGACTCCCAACATGTTGCCCTATTAAGGGGCTGGGAGAGGGAAGACCATGTCTTATGTGTTCTCTGCATCTCCCTCTCTCTCTCTCCACCTCTCTTCCTCCCACCCTCCCTCACACACACACACACACACACACACACGCACATGCACACGCACACACACATGCATGCACAGCGCATACCACAACAGCTTAGCAGTTGAGAGTGTGGCTTTGTGACCAGGCAGCTTTATTCAAGTCCTGACCATGCCACTTATTAGCCATGAGATCCTGGGCAATCACTCACTCTTCTGTGTCCAGGTTTCACAGGTGACTCTCCATAAATATTTTTGAATGAGCAAAGGGATACAAAAAGAAACATAGGATTGAAGAGTAGAAGAGTAGAAGAAGGTGGACAAATAGCATCATAATTTTTCATTTGTGCCAGGTTCACATACACATACACATACATCCAACAATTACTGACCCAGGTCATAGTCTGAAGTACGTTATCAAGAACAGAAACCATAGACTGTCTTATGAAAACTAATGAACAAGGATATAGCTTTCCTTCAGTGATAGTGCCCTTCTTCCTGATGGCCAAAAAATTACCTAAGCAAGCAAACAGAAAATCTACGTCAAATTACCACTTTTCTGTCTTAAGTCTGTTATCACACATGCACTTCTTTTTTAAAAATGAATTGGATCAGAATAGATATTTCTAAAAAAAAAAAAGCATTACTTTCATTCAACCACCATTTTATAACAGCAAAATAGAACTGAATCTTACCAAAATACACTATCACAGGACACACTTCTAAAGTTATTATTGCTGTATTATTCCTTACCTCACAGTAAAAGATGGAGATTTTACAGATTCATACAAGCAATAAAGTACAATTTCAGAAGAGCTGTGTTACACAAAGTGTAAAAGTTGTAGGGAATTTTTATCTTGTTAATGGAATGGGGACCCTACAGCAGAGGGGCCATAAATCACAGGAGATAGGGGAAAATGACAAGGAATTTGAGAGCAGAGGCCATGGGAAGACCACACTGTACTGCCAATTTTTAGCTACAATTCAGTTTTCCTTCATCTTTAAAATACAAATAACGATACAAACTCCCAAAGGAGTGTTATAAGAAATACATGATACATCATATCTGAAAAGCATTTTTGTAAGTTTTCAAATGTTTTTAAAGGTGATAGGGAAAAAATAGTCCACTTTATTTTAATTTACACAGCCTCTACAAGGGCAGAAATGCAGAGAGCCTTATTTAAGACAATAACATAGAAATATTCACCTTTAAAACCATTGACAGGATCGTGGCATCAATTGTACAAATCCCAAGGCTGAAGAGTTTACCAAGACACTGCCAAACACAAGAGCAATGTGAGACATGTCACGTTTCCCTCAATAAATACTCTTCTTCTCCACCTTCTAAAGAGACAGAAAATGCAAACTTCTTCCCAACTAGTGAAAATAATTGCTTTTCCATAAGGAAATAATAAACAGGAATGAACAAGGGAGCGCCCAAAGCAGTGTTATAACACAAACAAAAATGGAAGCCAGAGTATATGCCCATCCCCTTCCTCAGCTCTAAAGAGGAAAAGAAGTATAAAAGCTACATGAGGAACTACTTCCCACAAGCTCTCTTTATCAACTACGTGTAGGTATTTGCATTTTGGAAATACACTTTCCCAAGTTCACTTCCCATTCCCTGGTGCAAATGGCACACGGTCATTGTCTACAAGCACGCTGCTCAGGTGAGCCATGCTAGAAAGAGGGTCTTGCTCAGCACTGAATACTGAGGTCTTCTAAATTGTTTTGATGCTTCAATGGCCAGTGCATGTTAGTTTTGGCAGAACAGACCTATGGAAAACTGTTCTCATATTTGTTGGCTCTGATACTTTGCATGTCAGATGAAACAGCAATGCAAAACTAAAACTGCTCCAGGCCAAAGAAGGCTGAATTTTGTTTGGCTTCTGGGAGACACAGAATCACGGTGGGAAAGCACTCGGTGGCAGTCTGGAGATGTGAGTTCTAGACTCCACATCATTGGATTTTTATTGGTTGCATACTATTCAGCAAATGTACATACCAAAATTTATAGTCATTCCCCCACAGATGAGCTTTTCAAGTAGTAAGTTGTTATACAAGTTTAATATTGGTGCCTAAGTATGTAAAACTTTCATCAAGGGAATAAACTGTCACATTTGGAGACGGGATAAGAACAAAGAGGAGCTGCAGCCAGGAACTTCGGACCACTAGGCAACTCTTCAGAATAGATGCAAATAAGGAATCCAGGGAAAGGCCTGGCACTCTGCCTCCATGGAGACAAGGCAGTCAAGGAAACTGGGCCTCCTGGTAACTAAGTTAGAATAAATACTTGTTCCTGGGAGAAGTCTCACCCATTCCACAGCCACGCAAAAATGCTCATCAAGGAAAATCTGATTTTCTGCAGCAGCAGCAAATGGCCACCAAAGCAGCTTAAGGTAAAGGGCCAAGTGTGGGTGACAAATTCTGCTGTCTAAAGTGCTTGAAAGGCAGTAAAGTGAGAGGTATCTCTGTAGCGTGAAAGTTGTTAAGGAAAAGGAAATGCAGTTGGTTTCAATCTTAGTGTAAAGAAATTTTTTAATTTTTTTTAATGTTTATTTTTGAGAGAGAGAGCGAGCATGAGCAGGGTAGGGGCAGAGAGAGGGAGACACAGAATCCGAAGCAGGCTCCAGGCTCTGAGCTGTCAGCAAGAGCCTGACATGGGGCTCGAACCCATGAACTGTGAGATCATGACCCGAGCCAAAGTCGAAGTCCAACTCAGTTGGACTGAGCCACCCAGGCGCCCCCTCAGTGTAAGGAATTTTTTTAATTGCTCACCACAGTCTGCAATATATTCGTATATACTATTTACAGGCATTATATAAACAGATATCTCTTTTTTTTAAACTGTTTTCCTTCTTTTATGTAGCACTGGAGTTGAGGCGATATACAGAGGATTCATCCATCCCTGACAGGGCCATCTGAAGTGAATCCTATGTTTAAACTTTCATAACTGTATACAGAAGACATAAAATAATTTTACCAGAAAATTTTTCCCAATAGTAGTTTAAAATGTACCAGTGACAACAGAGACACCTCTGTTGAAATATGATGGCTAACTTAGCACACAGCTTAAAATTTTAAGATAAAGGGCAGTGACTTTGCAAAGTGTTTTAGAATTTAAAATGACTTTGACCATCTTTTTTAAAACAGGCAGAAAAGTAAACTATACAAATCCAAGATGTAAAATGACTGAGTCTACAAATCCTACGAAATCCAAACTGTAATCTGAGAAGTTAAAAAAAATAATATGCTTCGAAGAAAACAATGCTGATGAAGTTTATTAGACACCAGACTGATTTATTCAGAGTTTATTAGTTCCCTTTTCTTCCAAGTGTGTAAGCATATGGCAGAGAATTTTCTCTTAAAAAAAAAAAAGGAGGAGTTTTATAAAAGAAAAGATGGCCTAAAGTCTAGACTGTCTCTTAAGAGCCCTTCCTGTGTACTAATCCTGAATTTCATTCATAACTCATCTCCTTAGAGGTAATCCAAACAGATTAAGAAATAAAATGCTTTCTTCTTCTGTCTTTTTTGCTTTGCAAACTGTTTTTAAATTAATACTTCCTGCTCCCTCCCAAGAACCCTGGAACCTTTGCAAACAGTTGTTAAATAGCTATAATTCTTTCTCATACTCATTCAACATTCACCAGCACTCACAAGATAAGCAACACCCACTTGAAGGTATCATAGTGTCAAATGCTGTACTAAAAAAAAAAAGTGATTTACAGCAGCTGGTAAACACAGACATCTAATTCAAAAAACACTGCAAAAGACAGAGAAGATCTGTGCTTTAGACAAGGGTTGTGAGAGTCTGAATTGTTAGCACTTCAAAGCTTCATTCTATTACACTATATATAACTCAACTCATAACTTATTTTTCAGTTTTCCTTGGGACTAAACAATGCTTAAAACAACTACCAGACCACCTGCCAAATTTTATTTTTTTTAATTTGTATATTCATTTTCTTGTGCAATTTCAGTTCTGGAGTCAACTACAGAAATGATTTATGATTTACTCTGGTAAATTTCCACAGCTTTGTGTAAAGAAAAACTCAAAAGCATTTTGGCAAAAGAATTATGTGCTGCCAAACATACAATGTATGCATCAGGTTCAGAATGTTGGGAGGCAGATTCAAAGGAAAAACTGTTCCCACCATCTTTCCAGAAGAAATCTTTGCAAACATGGCTAACTAAGAATTGATGTAACCTAGTATTTTTAAAGTTATTTGGTTTTTAGTCAGGAAATACGTTCAATTGAGTAACAAAGGAGAGAAAACAAAACCCACAAGACTCTCTTTGGAGTTAAGTCATCCAAACCATTGGTTTTACCAAGTAGCAAAAACAACCACATTAATACAGTTCTCATCTTCTCACTGCTAAGTGATTTTCTTGATTCCATACACTGTTGGTACACATTTTACATAAAAACTCTTTTAAGGTTTAAAGATCTCAGTTCCCACAGTCAGTGGTGCAATGGTCCAAACTCAAACTCTAATTGTAGTGTCTGGATAACCACAAATGAAAATATTTCACAGTTTGTCCCAATTAATCAAAGGAACACTTGATCTAAGATTGAATCCCAGCACCCGTGGTCATACACAATCTCTTTAGCGAACATAATCTTACTAATCAGCAAGAATTTACATTGTAATTTTTGTGATTTTTAATTTTTATTTTTTATGCAAGTGTTTTCAGAAATAAAAGGAGTCCATCTCAGGCAGCATAGAAAGTTGGTATCTTTCCCAATGACTATGGGAATCTTTGGGAAAGTGTGGTGAGAGTTCATCATCAAATAAATTTTAACATCTCAGTGAGTGATTTTCAAATTTCAGTATATAGCAGAACTGCTGTGGTTAAGTTGAAGCATCTCTAATTTTAGTTCCACAGGTGGTGATTCAGATGCCCATCCAAGCTTTAGAACCACTGATCTAGATTGTACAATCAGGATCTCTCCTAGATTTTATCCTAGGAGTTATCTTTTAATATAGCTTACCTTATTAAATCTGGATTAAAAGTCTATCCTTAATTCTATGACTGCTCATCCCTTGTCTTCTCTGTACATGATCGATTGCTCTCTGGTTTTCAGCAACAACTCACTGTCTGGCTAAGTCTCCCTGATCCTAGGGAGAGAAAGGAAGGGGTCAGCTCCACCAGAGGGAAACCCTGTGGATGAGTGAGACCTGAATTCAATTAACTTAGTTCAATGATATCTCCATTTCCTTAGAGAAAAAGAACATGTCTAGCCCTCATATAAACTGCTGTAACAGCTGGATCTAGATGAAATACATGACATCGCTTCCCCTCTGGAAGATCCTAGTTCTTCAGAAAATACCGTGGGAAATCTGCTGACAATTTCCTGTAGCCTGACCAACACTAATTCCCAGTGATGTCAACCATTTCCTCTCCATGTGGTTTTGCAAAGCCCTTTGTCATGGCAAAATCTGTTCTTCAGGAGAATTTGCTAAGATATATTTTGCTCTTGCTGTATCTCATGCCCAGAGAAGTGCCCAAGCATAGTAGGCACACAATAAGTACCTGTTAAACGAATGGTCTCCTGCCACATACAGTGTGTGCTCTTTATCATCGTCAAGGACATAATAAACTCAGTACACAGAACTCTGCAAAATAACAAGGCAGCTATCTTTGTGCATAATTGATCTACCACAGAGTTGACTTCCATTTTATATACATATTTATCATTGAAACTTGTCTTAAATACAACATTATTCAGATTTCTTACCTGTACCATAGTTCAATTGATATGATACCAGATTTTTTAGTATTAGTTTACAAATTTAGTCCATCTGATACCGGCTAATATGAGATGGCCCTAGAATTTACCCTAATATATTCTGAAGCATGATCACATTCATGAAAGACTCTCTATCCTTAAATATACAAGCAGAATCCTAGTGTAACCCTCTGCCATCTGAATAGTGTTGTCGTTTCTGAAATGGTCAGATTTTCCAGGATGGGCACCTCCTGTCTCCTACTGACTCAGCAAATGAGTGCTCCTTCTACATATATTACAACAGAAAGTCTGTTCTATTAATATAAAGCTTAGATTACATGAATTGAAGCTGTTTTACTTATGCAGGGTTAGACTCTATCCAATAAAAATGATCTCTAAAAGTTGTCTATCAATCAAATTTTGTAAATTGAATTATAATCTAAATCACAGGGAATTTGTCAGTTGATGTGAGCCTATGATATTGCCTTTTGTAAACTGACAAAAAAGGAAATGTAATTATAAAAGTAAATTGTTTTACTACCAACAAATTTGTCGTTTTTGTTATTAAAGTAATGTTTTGTTTCAGCAGCTTGAGGAGGCCCTTTTGGATATGGTTCATGTCTTAAAGGAGAGACTAGGGCATTTATAAAAAACACAGATGAGGGACCTGAGTGGCTCAGTTAGTTAAGGGTCTGACTCTTGATTTCTACTCAGGTCATGATCACACAGTTCATGAGATCAAGCTGTGCTAACAATGCAGAGACTGCTTGGGATTCTCTCTCTCTCTCTCTCTCTCTCTCTCTCTCTCTCTCTGCCCCCCCCCCTTTCTGGAAATAAATATTAAAAAATAATAAGATAAAAAACACATATATTTACCAGCCAAGTGAATTCTCCCTAAATTCTTTCTTCCACTGAAAAGACATTTATTGAAATGCTAAGCCAAACATTAAACAATAGAGAACTGGACAGTCACAGCTCCTGCCTTTATAAAGTTTACATTCAAGAAGGAAATGTGAACATTAAGAAAATACTTACAAGTACAACAGGCGCTAAGAGAAATCCAGATGATATTGGGATATTTAAAATGATGTCTTCAAGCCCTGCCAGGGGATACCTCATTTAGGCGGAGGCCCAAACAATGAATGACAATGCCAAGCAAAGTAAGAAGAACTAAGAAACACTGGGTTCAGAGGCAACAAACACAGATTGTTATGTAAAAGGAATTGAACGAAGCCCTGTGAGGCCAATGTAGAGAAGTGATGCGAAAGGAAGGAGAAGTTGGCAGGGGAGGCTGAAGGTATGGTTAGGACTCAGCTTGTGGAGGTCCATGCCACCATGTGAGATGTTTGAGACTTTGTTGTGAGAACAGGAGAAAACCACTGAACGGGGTAAAGCAGGTATTATGGTAATGATTTCATGAACACACGTCAAGCCCAACACTTGGCCAATTCTCACTAGAGCCATCTGTTGCAGTCTAACGTAACTTCTAAGGGCCAGAGCCAGAGGCATACAGGGCTGGCATGCAGACAGTTGATTTTAGGCAGTGAGCCCAAAGAACATGTACCTAAATAGCTGAAAGTGTACATGCCTAGTGTGGAATAAGACAGCCCCAGTGGTGAGCAAGAGGCACTTGTGCAGCTGAGGCAGGTGCCATTAAGCTAATGGTATCCTGTAGCTGACTGGAACAGCAAGGCTGAAATTAAAAGATGGGATAAGAACATGTGAGGCAGGGGCACCTAGGCAGCTCAGTAGGTTAAATGTCTGACTTTGGCTCAGGTCATGATCTCACGGTTTGTAGGTTCGAGCCCTGTGTCAGGCTCGGTGCTGACAGCTTGGATCCTGGACTCTGCTTCAGATTCTGTGTTTCCCTCTCTCTCTGCCCCTCCCCTGCTTGCTCTCTCTCTCTCTGGCAAAATAATAAACATTAAAAAAATAAAAATAGGGGCGCCTGGGTGGCGCAGTCGGTTAAGCGTCCAACTTCAGCCAAGTCACGATCTCGCGGTCCGTGAGTTCGAGCCCCGCGTCAGGCTCTGGGCTGATGGCTCAGAGCCTGGAGCCTGTTTCCCATTCTGTGTCTCCCTCTCTCTCTGCCCCTCCCCCATTCATGCTCTGTCTCTCTCTGTCCCAAAAATAAATAAAAAACGTTGAAAATAAAATGAAAAGAAAAGAAAAGAAAAGAAAAGAAAAGAAAAAAATAAAAATAATAAAAACCATGTGAGGCAGGACATGAGAAGCATCAGATTTGCCACCCAATGTACCATTCCCTCAAGAGCTGGCTATAAACCCGAAATTATTTATCATCTAAATGCAGAACCCACGTAAAGCATTTGGAGAACAGGTACTGGAGAGGAGAACTGGTCCTTTAGTGTCTAGTTCCATTTACAACCAATGCTTTTATCTTTCCGAATAACACCACGTGCCGGACTCTGTGCAAACACTTTACAATGTCACATTTAATCCTTCCAACAATCCTATGAGGGGGTGCTGTCATTCTAACTGTATCATTTATCTATTGCTGCAGAGCAAATTATCCCAAATTCAGTAGGTGAAAACAATAAACATTTATTATGTCTCTCGGTTCCTGTATGTCAGAAACTAGGGGGAAATCTGGGTGTTTCCAGCTCAGATTCTCTCACAAGGTTACAGTCAAGACATTGGCCAAGTTTGCAGACATCTGAAGGCTTCACTGGGCCTGAGTATGTGCATCCAAGATAGCTCACTTATATGGTGCTCTCTGTATGCAAAAAACCTCAGCTCCTGCCAGGTGGGCTGTTCCTCAGACTGCTGGACTATCCTCACAACATGGCCACTAGCTTTTCCCAGACTGAGCAATCCAAGAGAAAGGGCAAGGCAGAAGCCACAATGTCTCTGATTACCTAGCCTCAGAAGTCCCGCACCATCATTTCCACAGTAACAAGTCAACCTTATTCAACATGGGAAGAGACCACACACATCACAAATACTAGGAGGCAGGGATCACTGGGGCCATCTTGGAGGCCAGATGCCACAGTCACAATATTACACATGAAGCTACTGGGGCCCAGAGAGCTAAACTGACTTTCCTAAGTCACACATTAAGTTGAACTGGGTTCTCTCTGACTGTAACTCTTATGTCTTCAGTCACTGCACTATACTGCCTCTTTAAGTAAACTGGTACTTAAAACCAAAGATATTGAACCACACAGGGAAATATTTAATCTAAAATAATATCGAGAAAAAAACCTGGGGCCTACCAACAGACTTAATTTGGCATGGATTTCTGGCTCCAGCTGTCTTCTGTAGAGACTAAATGGTCAGATTTATAAACACAGATGTACTTGTGCCAGAATTAATCGAACACTGCATGGCATCATGTAAAAAAAAAGGGGGGGGCACAATCTGAAAAGTTTAATTTAGTAAAATAAACTGACTTCAAAGCAGCCCAAATCATTTCAATACTACCCAGGAGAAGGAGAAGGAAGAGAAGGAGAAGGAGGAGAGGAGGAGGAGGAAGACAATGATTAAGGACGTGACAGACATATATAACCATTCTGTCCTTGCTACAGGATGGGGGCAAGGATTGGTTTCTTCTTTGTATTTACAAGGCATGGAAACCAAGGCCAGATGACTAACTGTTGCTATAAATCAACCAGGATGCCCAACTTGAGTACTCTGTGGAGATGCTTGGGTTACAGTTCTCAGCAGTGCAGTGCTGTGCAATTAAAGCAAAATGTGAAAGCTGTGGAGCAAATAGGTGTACTAAAGGATGTTCTCCACCTGTACCTATGTGGTATCAACCCAGGGACCCCATCACATCCATTTAATGAAGTATCAGTACTGGAGTAGAAAGATAAAAGGAACAACATTTACATTCTGTGGTCCAGGCAATATCAAACACATTGATACTTAAGTCACATACGGAAAACATAGGGACAATATTCTCGGTGTAGAGTGAAACTGTATTCTCATGACCTCCTTAATCATCACACAAGCCCTGGCTTAGGTTGCCTCTCACGCATCTCCAGGCCCTCCTGCCAGTGGAGAAAGACAGGGTGTAATCCGTCCCAGTTCTCACTGAGGAGTCTGTCAATCTCACTCTCCACACTTCTCACAGACCTGTCCCCATCATCTTCCACTACCAGAACAATGCCCCATTGTTTAATGTAAGTAACAATCTTAGAGCTTCATGTACTGGTTCTTTTCAACCACAGCCCTTGTGAAAGCTTTTGCTCTCTGTATTTCCTTCTCTTTTATGAAAGTTAACAAAAAGCAGCATATCATGGGCTGAGATCCATGCAGCAAATTGAAGCCATTCCACACTCAACGGTTTCCAGCAGTTTTTCCTATCTGCAGACCAGGCCTACAAACTCAAATCATTTTCATTCATTTAAACTTCTGTTACAAAGCTTTAGGGATGGAATAAATTAGCCAGCTCATCTTTCCCTCAATTTCATAAAAGCACAGAGTACCATTTCTTTAAAGAGCATTTCATGGAATAGACATCATTTCTTGCAGTAGAGCAGCCTGATAAACAGGGTAAGGGATTGCAACAGTGTTCAACAAGATTTGAAAGGAACGTTGAACAAAAAGTGGTAGGGGTTCTGCCCCAATAAAGCACTTTGAACTTTCCAAGGTCTTTGATCTTAAAAAGTGAAACTTTGGTACATCACTATAACAGCCTCCCAGAATATTTCTAGTATTTTTTTCCTGAGAAAATGGAATCTCCAAAACATTAACTAACAAACATAAATCTTATCAACTGCTTTCCATCCCATTTCCCTGTCCCATACCATTTCAGATATACTCATGTTAACCCTAAGAGATATCCATACTTTTATAAAGGATGGATACACTAATGTGGAAGGACAAAATAGTTCCACAGAAAAACTCCAAATCGATCATAAGACAACCACAAAAACAAGAGTTTTTAACTTGAGCTCTTTGAGTCAGGGGGCACTGGAAGGAGGGATTCAAGAGGGGGGAAAAAGAAGCAAAACCGACAGGGCTTCTGAAGAACAATGGAGACCTGTTCCAAGCAATTAAACTTGAAAATCAACTTTGGTTCCCACCTAAAGCCAGGAATATCTATGAACTCCTTACCACAGCACCAGAAGTAAGTGGATATAATGTGATACAATGAAGCTTAAGCTCTGGGGTCCCTCACTTTCATGGGTCCCTTCCAAGAACATCTCTGTTCCTATTTTTATATTTGTAATTTTGAGTTCTTTTTTCTTACACGGGGCTTCCCAAACTATTTAAGATCTAGGGCCCTTAAAATTTGGATTCATTTCTGCACCACACATTTTTAGAAGTATCCCTTCATCATTTCTACAAATATAAGCAAAAGCAAAGAGAAACAAAAATAACTAAAGCATTTAAAGACACTTAGAGCTGGTTACCCAGTGGCTATGCTTGAAATCCTTCCAAGGTTTCCCATGATATTTTGAACAAAATCCAAACTCTAGTGGTTTGCAAAGGCCTCCATGATCTGGCTCCTTCTTCAATTCCAAGTCATTCCACTCTCCCCATAATCCCCCGTATGACCTCCAGTCACACTGTCCTCCTTGTAACTCGTCTACATCGTCAACCTCTTTCCCATCTCACGTCCTTTCCCTATTGTTTCTGCTATTGAACCTCTCTTTCTCCCCCTTGTCACATTGCTGGTACCATGCTGTTTTAGGGTTCTCTGGCCCTCTCTGATGGCTAAGATATCATGTTCTGTATCTCCTCATCCCCACCCTTGGGTTCTCTATCATATTCTCTTCCCCTGTAGCCTTTTATACAAGTTATTGCCTTTTTTTTTTTTTTTTTTTTTTTTTTTTTTGCCTGTTTGATAACTGCCTATCTCTGCAATCCTGCAACTTCCATCAGGACAACAACGGTGCTTACTTTGTCTACCACTATGGATCCAGCCACCTGGGTCAGTGCCTAGTTTACAGTGGATGCCCCATAAAAATGTGAGCAAAGGATGGTGAATGAGTCATGCAACACAGTTAATCTTCCCGTTAACTTAATCCTTTAAAGCACAGAAACCAATAATAGTAATAATAGTAATAACAATTTTGGTGAGAATCTTTCCATGTCTTTGTAAATGGACTACTTGAATGTAATATAACATTTTTCTGGCAACTCGGGGCTAAAATAATGAACAGTAAATATGATGCCTTGTAGCCAAGGAATGCTGTCCTTGGAGATTTTTTTTTAATGTTTATTTATTTATATTTGAGAGACAGAGAGCGAGTGAGCCAGCACGAACAGGGGAGGGGCAGAGAGAGAGGAAGACAGAGAATCCCAAGCAGGACCTGCACTGCCAGCACGGAGCCCCACACAGAGCTCAATCCCATGAACCGTGAGATCCTGACCTGAGCTGAAACCAAGAATCGGACACTTTACTGACTGAGCCACCCAGGAGCTCCTGTTCTTGGAGATTATTGATACAAATCAGTTATTTCTGGCGCTCATATGTCAGAGATTGCTATAATTTTTTTAATTTTTGTGTCTGCTTTCCTTGGTTCTTCTGCTTTGGTCACTGTTAGGCTGTCAAATCATCTTCTTGAGCTTCTCAAAGAACCTTCCTTAAGCAACTCACAATCTCGTCCTACTTCATGCTACTTTAATCTGCTTATTGGAAAGTATTAAAACTGGAAAGTAGATAACAATCATGGAGAGATGTATGCAAAGTAATGGTAGACAAGACCCTCAAATGTCCGTTAGTGAATTCAGTGAGTACAGTGGCACTTATTTTAGCCACTCAAGACAATCTTTACTTGGTAACTGTAATCTGAATGGAATGTAAGCCAGGTAAGCCACCCCTGATTATTGTATGGCTAAAATGCTGTAGCCCCTGAAAACACTGTTGTCTCAAACACCCTACTATCAGGGCTTCTGGGTGTCTCAGTCGGTTGAGTGTTTGACTCTTTAATTTTAGCTCAGGTCATGATCCCAGGCTCGTGGGATCAAGCCCCAGGTCAGGCTCTGTACTGAACATGGAGTCCGCTTAACATTCTCTCAGGACACCTGGGTGGCTCAGTCTGTTGAGCGCCCAACTCATGATCAGCACCTGCTCAGGTCATGATCTTACCATTTGTGAGTTCGAGTCCCGAGCCTGGCTCTGGACTGACAGTGCAGAGCCTGCTTGGGATTTTCTTTCTGTCTCTCTCTCTCTCTCTCTCTCTCTCTCTCTCTCTCTCTGGCCCTTCCTGTCTTTCAAAATAAATAAACATTTAAAAAAAGAGAGAGAGAGACTCTCTTTCTCTCTGTTCTTGCCCTGCTCGCTGTCTCTAAAAACAAAAACAAAAATAAGCCACTCAACTCTCAATACTTCTGGCCACCACGTATGTGAGGGTTTTTCCCCACCAAGCAATTCTAAGTGACTATGGACACCTAATGGGTGTCCTATGATTCAATTCAATTCTGACACCATCTACCTGGAAAAAGCACCAGATCCCACAGGTTAAGGGCTCTGTCCAATAAGACTGCCTTCATTTCACATGCCAATCACAAGCCCAGGTTGTCACCTGTACCTCTAACTCACCAGCTATAAATTAGAGGCTCCCACGACCCCCTCCTCAGGTTCAGTATTTCACTAGCATGGCTCACAGAACTCAGGAAAACCATAAACCTACTAAACTACCAGTTTATCATGAAAGGATACAACTCAGGACAGCCATAAGGTAGAGACACATTGGGCAGGTTTATGGGAACCGAGCTTCCATATCCACTCCAAGCACACCACGCTCTCCACATCTCCATGCATTCACTATCCTGGAAACTCCCCAAAGCCAGTATTTTTAGGGATTTTTATGGAGACTTCCTTACTCAGGCATGATTGATTAAATCTTTGGCCACTGATGACTAATTTAACATCAAGCCCCTCCCACCTCTCCAGAGGTCAAGTTCCAAACTTCTAATCACCTGGTTGGTTCCCCTGACAACAAGCCTCCATCCCAGTGTTAAGGGGCTTTCCAAAAATCACCTCATTAACAAACTCAGGTTGAAAGGGGCTTGTTATGAAAAACAAGACCCTCATTTAACCTTCATCTCCCTGGCACTATCTGAGGACTGGAAGACAAAAGGCCAAACATTAAAACAAAAAAGGGCGCCGCGCTCTTATCACTTAAGAAATTACAATGGCTTTAGGAGCCACATGCCAGGAAGATCAAGTATATATTTCTTCTTATAAATCACAGTATCACACCCCATACTCATTTGAGTTGTTTGCATGTCCCTTCTAAAAGAGGCAAGACAAATGCAAGCTTAAATACAAATGCAAATGTTACATAGAGAAATATATTTGGATTCTCTTGGAGAAAGGGAAAATCAAAGAAAAATATTATGCACCAGGAATACGAATTGAGAGTTAATAATTCAAAAAAAAACATACCTGAAAGCGCAAAAGGATCTCGAGCTAAAATGAAACTGGAAGCTGTGAAACGGCAAATCTCACGCATGCGCGCTGGGAGGAACGGAACTCCACGCTGAGGCGGAGACTCCTCTCCTGATCAGTGAACGTCCGCGAAGCATCTCTGTCCTGCACAAGCCAATGAACTTAATGCTTGGACTCTGGCTGGACTTCCCTCTTGTTGCACTCCTTGCCCATGAATACAACCCACCCAAAAGCCTCCAAGGCTTCGTCTATAGCTTGCTGAAGCCTGCGTTCACCCAACTGCAGCTACTCTGCTATTCCCAGATAAACTCAATTTTAGCTAATTCGAGTTTGCCTCAGTGTACTTTTATAAATAACGAGTATTTTGTCAAAAGGATACTTTGACAAAAGTAATGGCAAAGGTCAACTGTAAAATCAATTATACCTCAATAAAACAAAACAAACAAAAAACAGAGGGGAAAAAATTTTGTAGGCTCAATCATTTAAAAAGAAAAAACGTCAGGGGCGCCTGGATAGCTCAGTCGGTTAAGCCCCCGACTTCGGCTCAAGTCATGATCTCACGGTTTGTGAGTTTGAGCCCAGCTCGGGCTCTGTGCTGATAGTCCAGGGCCTGGAGCCTGCTTCGGATTCTGTGTCTCCCCCTCTCTCTGCCCCTTCCCCATTTGTGCTCTGTCTCTCTCTTTCTCTCAAAAATACATAAATGTAAATAAAAAATAATTAAAAAGAAAAAAGCCACAATCTGTAAAACATAATAGAGGTAATAGGAGTACATGATTAATAACATAAACCTACAAATTGCCACCCTGACCTTTGGTATGTATATCAAATTCTGTCTAACCTCCTAACTTGGAATCTTTGCTGGGCTTCTCTACCCTTTCCATCTCCATTTGGTTAGCACCTACTTACCCTCCAGGTGGCACTTTGAAAGTTACTTCCTCAGGGAACTCATCTTCTACTTCACACTAGCATCCTTTATTTTTCATTCAGATTATTTATATAATCATTGAATGTCCTGTACAAGACTGCATGTAATCTTTTTGAGGGCAGCACACATTGTTTTATTCTTTGCTCTCTTCCCAGAGCCTGATCTAATGCCTGCTAAATACTTTTAGTTTATTATGACTATGGGTAATAAATATATGTTGAATATGTTGAATGAGTAACTGAATGAATGAATCCAGTCTCCAGTATACTTGGAGAAGAGTGTCACTCTTCATGAGGAAGTTACCGATCAAAGAGTAAATAACCCCCTCTACTACATTTGCACAGCTCCATTCCCCATTCTGTGGAGGCCAGTATTTGACACCATAAAATGGAGAACAAAAAAATGTGTCACTTTGAGATTGCTTGTTTTGAACTCTACGAAGTAGGGAGTAAAAATAGAGCTTAAGAGATTCCAATGTGCACCTGACAATTTTATTTCTTTAAGTTTGCTCTTGGCCTAAACAGAGATGTGGACTAGTGGCTCTATCATTTCCAACAGACAAAAACCAAACTACTGGCATTACAAACGTAGTAAAAGTCCTGGGTAGAGAGTAATGTCATGACAGTGATACTGGTTACTATGGAAGTTAAGGACTGTTATTAGTGAATTCTGTAGCTATTCCTCTGGAAAAGACACAGTGGGAGTTTACAGTTGCCCTTATAAGCAAAAGCCTAATGTCCTCAGCTACAAATATAGATTATAGGAAATCAAACAGCTAGGAGAAATGTCAGAGATGTAAATTAAATTTGGGAGTTTATGAAAATGACTAGAATTTCTAGAATAACAAATGTGAACTATAGAATTCTCCTTTGCTTATAAAAGGATATAGAAGAAAAAATGGATTAGTTGGTTGATACCAGCCTTTTAGAAGTAATTAACCCACTGAATCTGGGTCTATTATAAATAATATGATGGGGCACCTGGATGGCTGTCTGTTAAGCATCCAACTCTTGATTTCAACTCAGGTCATGATCTCACTATTCGAGAGTTTGAGCCCTGCATCGTGGCCTGCTGACAGTGTAGAGCCTGTCCAGTGCAGAGGGATGCTTTCTCTCTCTCCCTCACTCTCTGCCCATCCCCCACTTTCATGCACACTGTTTCAAAATAAATAAATTTCTAAAATAAATAAATAAATAAATAAATAAATAAATAAATAAATAAATAAAATGACAATGGAACTGTCTTTGGAACATTACCAGCATTTTGTATAATTGCTATAATTTGTCACAAATGCTTGTGATAAATTTTACGTAGTTGAGATCTCATTAAAAAAAAAGAGTGAAACAAATACCTCTTTTTACATGTGAGATAATAATCTGATATTAGCAAATAACCAAATAAATGATTTATTCCTCTATGAAGACTCCTTTCTGAGTTAGAAAGGAGAAATAGGTGAATTGGAATTAAATATGAAAATATTAAATCTCTGATGATGATGCACCATGGGCTCTTCCAGATGACTGTGAAAAGTGAGAAAAAGAATTCACTAAACAATAAGCATTTGAGGCCAGTATCACTCCTGGGAACTCACTTCCACTCTTTGAACTAATCCATTGTATAAGCTAATACCACAAATATTACCAGTGTGAAATGATCCCAACATTTGGTTTTCCAGTCTTTTGTAGCATGTGTTAACATCATTCTCCCAAGTGAAAATTTATCTGATACTAAAAAAGACACATTCTTGTATTTTTAAATGTTTTAATTGCTCCTTATCTCATTTCAAAAATGATTGAAGTAGCTTATAATAAATAAAAGTACACAATAAGGAAGTCAAAAATGAAAGAGAAAACTAATTCTAAGAAATTGGAGGGGCTCCAGTGTGGCTCAGTCAGTTGAACATCTGATTCTTGATTTCAGCTCAGGTCATGATCTCATGGTTTCATGAGTTTGAGCCCCACATTGGGCTCTGTGCTGACAGCACAGAACCTGCTTGAGATTCTCCCTCTCTCTCTGCCCCTCCCCTGCTCATACTCTCTGTTTTTTCTCAAAAAAAAAAAATAGTGGGAAACAATTAAGTTAATATCAAAAATAAGCAATGAATTCAGTTCAACTCCGCTTTCTAGAAGCCAAACTAAACAAAGGTCAATGGTGAATTACACATTTCTTATCTGAACAAAAAATATATATTGTTGATTTAGAATGTGCAACTTCTAAGCAAGATGTATTGCACTGCTCCTTCTACAAATGACTTTAGACAACATGGTAGACAATTCACAAGAAACTCCTATTCAGAGGCTGTTCATATGTTCACTAATATAGTCATCCCCACTTATCTATAGGGGATACATCCCAAGACCCCCACTGGATGCCTGAAATTGCAGATAGTGAACCCTATATACACTATGTTTTTTCCTGTACATACATACCTATAATAAAGTTTAATTTAGAAATAAGGCCCAGAGGGGTGCCTGGGTGGCTCAGTCGGTTGAGCGTCTGACTTCAGCTCAGGTCACGATCTCGCGGTCTGTGAGTTCGAACCCGCGTCGGGCTCTGGGCTGATGGCTCGGAGCCTGGAGCCTGCGTCCGATTCTGTGTCTCCCTCTCTCTCTGCCCCTCCCCCATTCATGCTCTGTCTCTCTCTGTCTCAAAAATAAATAAACATAAAAAAAATAATAATAATAATAAAAACAAATAAGGCCCAGAAAGAGATTAACAACAATAACTAAGACTAAAAATAGAACAATTATAACAAAACACCATAATGTGAAAGTTATGTAAATGTGGCATCTCTCTTTCTCAAAATATCTAATTGTATTGTACCTGTCCTTCTTCTCATGATAATGTAAGATGATAAAATGCCTATATGATGAGATGAAGTGAGGTGAATGAAATAGGCATTGTGAGATTGTGACATAGCGTTAGGCTATTAAGGACCTTATGATGATATGTCAGAAGAAGGATCATGTGCTTTTGGACCATGGTTGACCAAGGGTGATGCAAACTGCAGAAAGCAAAACCTCAGATAAGAGAGGACTACTGCATATACCTACATATTAGTAAATTATTTCTGTATGCATTATAAATATGCTATATATACACACATGCGCATTTCTGAGTTGTAGCTTATATATACCTACATAAATATTCCCATACATTGCAATAAACTAAATGTTTGTGTCCCCTTGAATTTCATATGTTGAAATCCTAACCTCCCAAGCGATGGCATTAGGAGGTGAAGCCTTTGGGAGGTGATTAGGTCATGGGGTGGGGCCCTCAGAAATGAAATCCCTGCCCCTATAAAAGAGACTCCAGAGAGTTCTCTTGCCCTTTTCCCACCACATGAGGAAACAAAGAGAAATTAGCAATCTGCAAAACAGAAGAGCACTCTCACCAGAACCCAAGCATGCTGGCACCCTGATCTCAGACTTCAATCCTCCAGATTTGTGAGAAATAAATTTCTGTTGTTTATAAGCCACCAAATTTATGGCATTTTCTTATGGAAGCCTGAATGAAGAGACACATACACACATACTGACACATAGGAAGTAACTCAGAGAATGTGCTTCTCTAAAGAGACAACGTAATAGGCTTGAGTAGACTCTTGCCAATGATGGCCACAACAATTCCTCCCATCCCTGTATGCTAACACTTTGCAATGTGTCTTTGTCATTTTCTCATAAAGTAGTGGAGTATATTTCTCCTTCCTTTAAATCTGGGCTGGTCCTGTGAGCAGCCTGAACCAACAGAAGTGATGGTGTGTGATTTGCTAGCCCGGGTTTCAAGAGGCCCTGTTCCAGCTCTCATGCTCTAGCAACAAAACTGCCACCACATGCAGAAGCACAGGCAGAGCGTGCACCTTGTAGACAAAAATAATGGGATATTTTGTAGCTTAACCAGTCTAAGACCACTAATTTGGCTGAGAGCCAATCAGCCCAGTCAGGAATTTTTTAGCAGCAGACTCACATTACAAAAAAAAAATACTAAAATTGAATGTAAATGTTTCTGGTCTGGCAGCTTTCCTCCAGGGAGTAACTCAAGGATCCAGACTCCTTCTATGTTGTGACACTACCATCAACATATGAGGAAGAGAGAGAGAGTGAGAAGTTGGTATCCCAGACATTTCACCATCTCTGCCTGTAAGGGACATATACCACTTGTACACATACTCCATTGGTCAGAACTAGTCAGGTGACCCCACCTGGAAATAAGGGGGCTGGGAAGTATGATCCTGGCATGAGCAGCTCCTTCCAGAAACAATGCTATGAGAGGCGTGAATCCTAGGTGGTTCACTAGCTGTCTCCATCACATCTGTGAACAGAGACACAAAATTTCAGATGAATTTAAAGTAAATCAGTATGAGAAACTAAAGAGTGATAGGGACTGATTTTTAAATAGGATAACCAGTGAGGGCATTGGTGGAGGTGACATTTAAATAAAGGCATGAAGTGAGGGGCACCTGGGTGGCTCAGTCAATTGAGTGTCCAACTTCATCTCAGGTCATGATCTTATGGCTTGTGAGTTTGAGCCCCACATTGGACTTGCTGAGCTGAAGCTACTGTCAGCAGGGAACCTGCTTCAGATCCTCTGGCCCCCTCTCTTTGCCCCTCCCCCGTTTGTGCTCTCTCTCCCTTTCTCTCTCAAAAATAAATAAACATATAAAAAGAAAGAAAAAAGAAAGAAAGAAAGAAAGAAGAAATAAAAAAGAAAGAAAGAAGAAAAGACAAACATGAAAAGAGGGAGATATTTAAGTTATCTAGGGAAGTTGTGTCTGATACAGAAAAAACAGCAACTGCAAGGCCCTGAAGCAGATATGTTTGATGTGTTTAAGGCAGGGGTTGGTGAACTTTTTGTGTAAAGGATCATATAGTCAATACATTAGATCTCTGTTACAACTACTCAGCTCTATATTATACTATAAAACCAGCCATATACAACATATAAATGAATGTGTGTGGCTATCATCCAATAAAACTTTATTTACAAAAACAGGCAACAGGACAGATTTGATCATAGGCCATAATTTGTCATCCTCTAGTTTAAGGAAAAGCAAGGAAGGCAAATTTCTTCTCAGAAATTTGAATAGTGGGCAAGGGGGCTAGCAGAGGATAGTGAATTTGGACAGGAAACCAAGTGTTAAATCAAATGGAGCTTTACAGGTTATACTTATTGAAGGGTTTGGATTAATTCCAATGGCTTGAGAAAACAGTGGGAAGATTTTTAAATAGGGATGTAAAAAGTTCTGATTTACATTGCAAAGGATGATTCTGGCTGCTATAAGCAATAAACCCTAGGGAAGTGAGAGTAGAAGCTGGCGGAACAGTTAGTAGCAGCTAGAGCTTATACTAAAGCTGAGGGTGGCTTCAATGCGTGGGTTAGCAGTGAAGACAGTAAATAGTTGCCAGGTTGGGGACTTTACTTGGAAGAACCAACAGGATTTGCTAATCAGACAAATGTCCTGTAGGGGGGCTTTTGAGCAAGTAAGCTAGAAATATTTTTAAAAACTATGTAAATTTGAGATTTCAGAGATGATGAAATTTCTAGAGTTGACAAGGTCAAGACATGTCTATATAAGAGAGTAGCAGCACCAAAAAAAATTAATTAATTAATTAATTAAATAAAATAAAGATAGTGAAAATCAGGAGGAAGGCTGAGGAACCATGCTCAATAAGAAATGAAAAGTAATATGTATTAATAATCCTGTGACCTTTGAGTCAGCAGTGACCAGGATGATACTAAGAGTCAGCTGTGTCCTGCACTGTCCATTTAATGTGATCATCTAATCAAAGAGTGATGTCCCCAGAGATCTGTCCAGTAACCACAACCAAGAAAAACAAAACAGACAAAAAAACAGGTAAATCAAAGCAATCACCATTAAATAATATGAAACAAGAAAATGTTGGTGCCTAGCTCCTCACAGGTCCCACAGAGAAACAAACACCTGGAAGTCAGACTTGATGAATTTTGACATTCATATGAACATCCGTTCAACATGACCCAAAAGCAAACTTGGAAAACAATTTAAATCTTTATGGTGGACATTCACAAAATGCCACTGGGATACCTTATCCCTAATCTACTTCAAAACCACTTTTTTCTCTCAATCCACAACACAGTAGGACAGTAACTGTACCACAGCCTTCCTTCTGTCTCTAAAACTTTTTAGAATTTTCTCTAAAACCTGGCCTATGCTAAGGTTTTCCTATCTTGTCCTTCATTCTCTTAATCTTTTCCATTTTGAGTTATTATTCTTCCAGGGCTTACCCCGTCAAGCTTATCTCCATTCTTTTCAATAATCCAATTCTTCATAACGAAACCCCAGAAACAGCTGGCAAAGTCAGCATTCTCCTGGGCAGGCATGAAAGGGAAAGATGCTGTGATATTTGGAGCAGTGCTTCTCAAATTTCAACATGCATCAGAAGCACCTAAAGAGTTTATTAAAATGCAGATTCCTGGGGTGCCTGGGTGGCGCAGTCGGTTAAGCGTCCGACTTCAGCCAGGTCACAATCTCGCGGTCCGTGAGTTCGAGCCCCGCGTCGGGCTCTGGGCTGATGGCTCAGAGCCTGGAGCCTGTTTCCGATTCTGTGTCTCCCTCTCTCTCTGCCCCTCGCCCGTTCATGCTCTGTCTCTCTCTGTCCCAAAAATAAATAAATGTTGGGAAAAAAAATTAAAAAAAAAAATGCAGATTCCTGAGTTCCATTTGGGGGGCAGGGATGATCAGGAGGTCTGGGTGAGGCCCAAGAATATGAACTTCTAACAAACTCCCAGGTGGATGATGATACTAGTGGCCCACCAACAACACTTGGAGTAGTAGCATGATGGAGCCCTTGGGAAAAAGAATTTAAAGGTCACTTAGGCAAATCCACTGTAATTCACTGCAGGGTTTAATATTTAGTACCACTTATCTACATACACATTTTTTCTTTCAGAATAGGAAGAAAGAAAGAAAGAAAGAAAGAAAGAAAGAAAGAAAGAAAGAAGGAAGGAAGGAAGGAAGGAAGGAAGGAAGGAAGGAAGGAAGGAAAGAGAGAGAGGAAGGAAGGAAGGAAGGAAGGAAGGAAGGAAGGAAGGAAGGAAGGAAGGTTAAATTTATCTGTCCACTTGACTGGCCAAGGGATGCCCAAATAGCTGATAAAACATTATTTTGGGTGTGGTTGTGAGGATGTTTCTGGAAGAGATTAGCATTTGAATTGGTAGACTACATACAAAAGATCACACTCACCAATATGGTTGATGTTCTCTTTGTTCTTGGGCCTTATGACTCAGATGGAAATTTATATCATCAGGGCCCTTCCCCTTCAGTTCCCCCAATTCTCAGGCTTTTAGACTCCAGCTGAATTATACTACCAGCTTTCTTGGTTCTCCAGCTTGCTGAAGGCAGATTGTGGAACTTCTCAGCCTCCATAACTGAGTGAGCCAATTTCTATAATAAATCCCCTCATATACATACATACATATATCTTATTTGTCTGTTTCTTGGGAAAACCATGACTAATACAAATAGATGATAGATGATAGATACAGAGATACAGAGATAGGTAGGAAGAACACTCATTGGAGAAGAACAGAGAAGGAGAAAAGAAGGAGCAGGAAGAAAAGAAAGAAAGGAGGGAAGGAAGAAGAGAGGGAGGGAAGGAGGAAGGAAAAGAAAGAATTCAAGATCTCCCCCTGCCAATCTGCCAAGGATATCCCTCTACAGGATCCACCCTCCGGCATTTTGTATTGCTAGTTCCTGCCCAACACCTAGTCTAATGACCGCTCTCAGATTCCCACAGGTGAGCACAAATACTACTTATCATTACCAGATGGGCCTGCAATAGTGTAGGCAGCCAGGAAATGTTGATGGACTAAGGTGGTTCCGGAGGACCCTCCCAGACAAGCTTCCTCAGCAACCTTAAACCCTTTAGTCTGCCTCACACTTCCTGCATGACTGCAAGGTGCACAATGAAGTTATCAGTCTCCTGCCCCATTTCTTCCATGCCTCGTGAAGCAGCCACATTTTACTATATTAGCTATTTCTTAAGAGTATGTACTTTTATATTTCTAAATAACATGATATACTGTACTTTTTTTTCTATTTTAGATATTTTTTCCTACTATAGGTAATATAAATTTAGCTCCTTATACCATATCCCATACAGATATTTTCCTTCCTATTTCCAGAATACAGTCTTATTACTTTGAGACAAATCATTATTTCATATTTTTATTATGACTCTACAACAATTATTCATCACTGAATCAAGTAGTGTATTATGAATGTATTTCCCTCTCTTGAGTAATTGAATGTTATTCTTGGAATAAACTGCTTCTTTTTTGCTTATATTTCTCTTTTTGAGGCTCTGGCTAAATCTTTACATATTCTTCAATGACTCTTCCTTTAATTTTCTATGTGGTCAAAACTATCATATATGTCTATCAGTTCCTTTTTTTTTTTTTTTTTTTTGGAAGTATTTCTCCCAGAGCCCTCCATCATCCTGTATAAGATGCTCCAGACCCGTGGGATTTCCCTTTTCCTCTTTCTTGTGCTGGATCTCTTTGTCCTTGATGCCAGCTTTTCTTTTTTCTTGACTTAATCCCTTGTTTTATAGAAAAACATCCTTATGTAGCTTGCTGAGAAAGTGTATAACGGATCTAAGAATAAAAAGACCTAGGTTGTTTGAAA
Source organism: Herpailurus yagouaroundi (assembly GCF_014898765.1). Classification (NCBI taxonomy): domain Eukaryota; kingdom Metazoa; phylum Chordata; class Mammalia; order Carnivora; family Felidae; genus Herpailurus; species Herpailurus yagouaroundi. Next base: position 42,141,552 of record NW_024412376.1, on the reverse strand, counting down.
ATGTCTTTAGGTTACATTCACACTGGATTGGTCATTTTGTGAGGTATAGACATCTAGACTGGAAGTCATTCTTCTCAAATTTGAAGCATTGCACCAGTACCTCCTAGCTTCCTTTATTTTAGTTAAAAGGCTGGCATGCCATCTTTAGTTTGGATCCTAGTATGTGACTTGTCTCTGTTGTTTTTTTTTTTTTCTTTCCTCCCTCTGGAAGCTTTTAGAATGTACTCTTTCTATACCCATATTTCTGAAATTTCATGACCATATGCCCTGAATAGTTCTTTTTTCTGATCATCATATTAGGTATTCAGTAGTCTTTTGTATATAAAAACCCATGTCTTTCAATTCCAAAATTTTTTGTATAAATCTTTGATAATACATCTCCTCCATTTTCTTGTTCTCTCTTTCTGGAATGCCTATTATTTGGATGATAGATTCCCATTACTTTCTGATTTCTTTTTCTCTTCTACTTCTTACTCCCAGCCTTTGTTCTACCTTCTAGAAGTCCTGTAACTTATCATCTAAATCTTCTCTTGAATTGTTTTTATCTGCTGTATTATTTTCCATGAATCATGGTTTCTTGATAAATGTTTTTAGTCCCATAGTAAGTGTTTTCTTTTTTGTAATGTTTTTTTTAATGTTTTTGTTTTTTTTTTTTTTTTTTGAGACACAGACAGAATGCGAGTGGGTTGGGACAGAGAGAGAGGGAGACACAGAATCTGAAGCAGGCTCCAGGCTCTGAGCTGTCAGCACAGAGCCCGACACAGGGCTCAAACTCATGAGCTGCGAGATCATGACCTGGGCTGAAGTTGGACACTCAACCAACTGAGCCACCCAGGTGCCCCTTTAATAGGTGCTTTCTTAAAGACTCTTATTTTCCTTTTATGTATATAAATTGTCTTACCTTTCTGAGGATATTAATTCTCTCTTTTACATTTTTTTCTGATCTCTGCATTAAATTTTTTCCTCTGATTTTTTTTCCTGTTTGTTTTGGTTCCTATTTTTAAATTACATTCTCTCCTTTTGGTTAACTCTTTGTATTTTTTTTTAATGTTTATTTATTTATTTCTGAGAGAGAGAGAGAAAGAGAGAGCAGGGGAGGGGCAGAGAGAGAGGGAGACACAGACTCCGAAGCAGGCTCCAGGCTCCAAGTTGTCAGCACAGAGCCTGATGCGGGTCTTGAACCCACGAACCGTGAGATCATGACCTGAGCTGAAGTTGGATGCTCAACCGACTGAGCCACCCAGGTGCCCCTAACTTTTTGTATTTAAAGGCCAGTCACAAAATCGTCACTAGAAGCTTCAGTGTATGGTTTGTCAAGTGATGGCTGCCTGGTAGATGCCTGGCCATTCAGTGCCAGCAGCTCTTTCCCCCACTTTCCTGCCAGTGTCCTGGGAGCAGACCAGATTATGAGGTCAGAGGAATCTCACAGTCAAAAGGTGGCTTTTCGTTTAATCTTGTTTCTGTATGGCCTCGTTCCCATCTTTGGCTGCCAACAAACACATTTTCATCTGTCACAGTTTGAGTACTGATTTGTCCTTAGTAAAGTTTGGTCACCATCAGTGTGGATCCTGGGTGTTAGGGCAGACCTGGGAGTCTTGTCGTGGGGTGGAAGGGAAAACATGACAAAGGGCATCCTGAATCCATTAGAATCTTATTTTGGGGAAGCAGAAGAGGTGCCTGAACACAGGGACAGCAGGATATGAGGGTGGCATGCAGGTGAGAAGGTGCCACTCTGCAACTCTTAGGCTGTCCTTATCCACTCACTTCCAATAGGCCATGCAATTAACCTTTAATTCACTCTTCCCACTGCTATCTTACTCTGTCTTGGAGCAGTGAAGTGGCAGAGAAGGTAAGCCTGACTTCAGGAGTTTATATCACGGAACTATGCCTTTCTGGTAACCTACTATGCCCAGAACTCTTTACTGGATACACTATCACATACAACCCAGAAATTCTGCTTCTGATGTTCATGTTTCATTCACCCAGAGGACACAGAACAATATTGCAATAGGTATCGCTATTTTGTAAATGGACTACAATTTTAAAAGGCACAATAAACTTTGTGTATTCCAACCATAAAAAGGAATTTTCCCACCCCTCCTCTTATTTCTCTTGGAACATCAGCAAATTGAATTGCAAGGGAAATATAATGAAAAGATTTTAAGTTATCCTGCAGACATGAAGACATGGGAAGTTGGCTATAAAATTACATTTGGGTATTTTTGCTTATTCCCTGTTCAAACTCTGTCCAAAATTTCTCTATGAAATAGGAAACTTTTCCCCTTTCTCACCTCTGCACTCTGCAAGTCTAGAGCTAGCTGGCCTTTTATTAACCCCCCTCTTCACTCTCTACCCCACCCCTAAAATGCTTAGCGGTAACAGAGATTCATTCTTCATTGTCTGAACTGTTAAAAAAAAAAAATAAGTCCATAACAAAGAGCTTCCTACTACTGCCAAGATACACTATGGTCAGTCACAAAAATCAGTACGTATTCCAAGAGAGTAAGTATCAGCAGTTGTAGGGAAAACCAAGATGCATGACCAAGTAAACATAGTATATACCTAGAAATACAGAATCAGATGTACAATACTAAAGGCAGAGGGTGTGTCAAGAGTTATTGATTAAACTCCCAAACTAGAGTTCATATAGCATTTCAGTAGCAAACACCACAAGCTGTTTCCCCTTGCTTTTCCTTTTCTTTCACTTTTTTCTCCCTTCCCATTCTCTGGGGTGCAGGGTGAGGAGTGGTGAGAACAGTAAAGATGATATGGATTTAATCAAAATCACATTCATTGTAAAACTTGGGATATACTCTTCACCTAAAACATCCTGATTCTTTTTCCCATTAGACTCTAAAGATGGAAAGGGTGGTATTTATGTCAATGTCTTTGTTCTGCAACTTGAGAATAATTCATAGCCCTATAACCTGAAGAGTATGTTACATTCTCAATACTAAAACATTCAGAACAAGTCTTATTGAAGAGACTCAAATGCATGAACTAAGTTCAAAACTGCTTCAGGGAGCCTCACTTGAGCTTTCCCACAGGATGAGGGGAAGAGAAAGAGAAATCAAATAAATTCCAGCTAGATAAGCAGTCAAGGTGAAGGACAAGAATGGTGAGAGAGAGGGACGCCTGGGTGGCGCAGTCGGTTAAGCGTCCGACTTCAGCCAGGTCACGATCTTGCGGTCCGTGAGTTCGAGCCCCGCGTCGGGCTCTGGGCTGATGGCTCAGAGCCTGGAGCCTGTTTCTGATTCTGTGTCTCCCTCTCTCTCTGCCCCTCCCTCGTTCATGCTCTGTCTCTCTCTGTCCCCAAAAAATAAATAAACGTTAAAAAAGAAAAATTAAAAAAAAAAAAAAAAAAGAATGGTGAGAGAGGGAGGAGGTAGAAGAAAGGGTATCATAGAGCCAGGAAAGAAAAGGTTCATGAAACTCAAGTTTGAAATTGTACAGTTAACAAAGAGAGATCAAAACAAGGTGGGATATGTTCCCAGGACTCTGAGCAAGTCAGCATCTGGCACCTGACTTATATGTATGGTGATGTGAACAAAGTAGATCTAGAAAACAGGGGATTGATTGAGAATTGGAGACGTTTCAGGGCAGGCACTTACTTCCTGTTTCAGCATCACTGAAATTGCAAGAGGTGCTACACAGCTAAATCTTCAATTAAGAATTGAAATATTCTATCCCAGACAATGGTGGCTGGGTTATAAACATTGTTCATAGAAGAACTAAAAACTCTTGGGAAATTTAGCTAATGAGATTAAAAAACAATAGATTCCAGATTGTGTTGTCATTTTGACCCATTCTGAACTTGTTCTTATTTTTTCCTCCATGTCAATCAGTTTACCCTTGACATTTATCAGTAAAATAGATCAAATGCAAACATTCATGGTGAGAAACTGCACAAAAATCCAAAATGCCACATTAAGTAATTCTTGTGGGAATTATTTGCAAAATTCATGAACAGGCAGCATTTTAACAAATGTATATAGGAAAGAAGATTCACCACATAAACTACTCTTCTCTCTGTAGGAAATGATAGTCCAATATCAACAACACTTCCTGCAGGCTGACCCCTTAGTCACAGGAGTCAGCTGTTCTTGTTAACAACACAGGCATGATTTATCTCAAAGATGTAAAGGAATGAGAAAGGCTTACCAAGAAAGTAATGGTATGAGATTGGATGACATTGGGGACATCAGGGGACAATGACTTTCTCACCATTTACATTTTCTCTTTTATACATTCTGAGACCAAGCTACACCTCAGGATCATTTGGGTGTTAATGCCCATCACTATCCTGATATTTCACTTTTTTTATGCTAGTGTTCCCTGTAGCTAGAAATTCATTAGCTAAATTGCTTTAATTTACAAAGTAACCTTATTTTTTTTGGCCAGAGCAAGATTCATTTTGTTTGACTGTGTACTTATTTTCAGATATATATATATATATATATATATATATATATATATATTGGCATGAGTTAAGCCATGTTTCTCCACACTCAATAATTTTTCTGAAGCATAATTCCTAGTCTGATTTTCTCTTCCTTGTACATTTCTAAATGAAAAAAAAAAAAGAGATTCAACTTGAGATATAATTTCTGCTTGAGGAGACCGATGGATACAAGAAACAGGAAACAGTATTTATCCAACTCAAAAATCCACACCCAAAGATCCAGCTGATAGAAGGCCAATGTTTTTATCTTTTCTTTTACAAATTATTTTCAGATTCCTTTTCCATAAGTCACTATAATGCTTCTTTCCTGAATTCAAACAACCAAAAATTCAGATAACTGGAATTTTTGTCTACATTTTACCTTCATAAAAAGAGACAAAACAAATAAACAAATGCATATCAGAGACTTGGGGTTTTATTATTGTTGTGTTTTATTTACTGTTGTTTTTCTACCTTTTAGACTATATCATGAAATAAGTATATCTTAGACTAATTGCCTACTTCTTATACACCAACGGTACTCAATAATGGCATGTATGTTCAATTATAATTATATTGAGGTTTTTCATGGCATGAGCCAGTAAAGGAAGAAAAAATTCATTTTAATGATGTCTGTACTAGAATTTATTTGAAAACTTTTTATTTATTTTTTTGTTTATTTATTTTTTGAGAGAGAGACAGAGAGCACATGAGCAGGCGAAAGGGCAGAGAGAGAGGAGACAGAGAATCCCAGGCTCCACACTGTTGGCACAGAGCCCAATGCAGGGCTCAATCTCACAAACCATGAGATCATAACCTGAGCCAATATCAAGATTTGGGTGTTTAACCAACTGAGCCACTCAAGCTCCCCAGTGATAAAAAAATATTCTAAATTTAGATTGTGGTAATGGTTGCGCAATTTTTTGAATATAATAAAAATCACTCAATCGTACACTTTAAATAAGTGAAATGTATAGCATGTGAATTATATTTCCATAAAGCTTTTTTTTTTAAATACCCTCTCAGAGGTAGTTTCTCAGAGATGCCCGTTGTATGGGGAGGTCAGTGTAATCCAACTGAGAGAGTCAAACCTTTGAGTGAATCTCCTTTGCCTTCCTCCCCTTTTTCTCTGTCAGAGATATTGGAGTAATTTCTGTTTCCTTCTCTGTTTTCATCCCATTAACTTGGAGTTGTACTTCCCATCTGTTCACTAACTCGGCTTTGAATTTTTGGCCTTTCTTAAAATAACGTCAAGGGCTCCTTTTAGAATGTCCACAGATCAAAAACCCTGCCTCTTGTACCTCATACAAAGTCTAACACCGGAGCACATTCTTCCATTCTTGACCAACACACTCCTGGACTCTGCCAAATCTCCATTGTTTCTAATCCAAACCTCAGTCTTCTCCCAGACATGTTAAGTTAGAACCAAGATAGGGTCTCTGATGGATACCAGGCAGGCTCCTCAAGAAGCTCTTCCTTGATCTTGTGGCAGTTACCTGCATCTACATGAGACACTGTGAAATATATAGATACTCACACTAGACAGCACCTAACCCTTTTTTCAGCCATTAAACTGACCCTAGATACTAGTGGGTTCTCCCTGTGGATTGGACCACTTTGTACCCCATGAAGACATAGGTTACAGAGCAGAATGTTGGGAAGTTCACAGCAACACTGTCTGGTCCCCAGCATCAAGGGTGCCCCCATCCGGCCACCATATTCAAGTAGGCTCTGGAAACACCTCTCCAAATAACAGTCATTAATACTGTCCACGTTTGGAATGACTTAGAAAAAGGAAAAGTCCTAAGAGCTTATCTGATCTTATGGAAAGATAGAAGTCATACCTGTGGTTGTTTCTTTTTCCTTTTCCCAACCTTTTCTACCCCAAATTCAGAGCTCCTTTTGCCTTAATCTGCAGATTCTCTTCAAGAAGTGGTGCCTGAAGGCCCAGCTGAGTTACTGAGTTGTCCTGTGGTCTGACTCCCTGACACTTTAGATTTTGATTTTAAGAAATTGCTTGACATTTTTTCTCACCACTGGCAAATGGCAAAGTTTTCACATCCTAAAAGCAATGCTTTCTAAGTGAGAAATATAAGAATCAATTTGTCCATCATTCCATTATTCTGCTTAAATACTTAATAATTAATGGACATGCCAGAACACCTCAGCTAACTACTTTAAAAGCTTTTTTTTAAGTAGATGTTGATGTTGATGAGCTGCCAATAGTCTAAGAAAAATTCTTTTAGGCATTTACCTGAAAGTTGTCACAATTGGAATGAATAGCTTATTGAAAATGAAATTTAAATTTCTCTATAGCAATTTTGGTTTCATGGAACTTTAAATCTTAGAAATAGTTTTAGCACAACTCCTTTGCCTTCTAGCTAACAAAAGTAAGATCTAGTGAAGAGAAGTGACTTGCCCAAGTTCCTTAGCAAAATATATGACAAAAATAGGACCAGAAACCCCCAATCCTCAGGCTCCCAGAACAGGGCCTTCTCCTACTCCATGATGTGGCAATAATTTATGATGACGTCTTCTGACATTTACACTTGGCTCAAGGACAAGGAGAAGATTTTGAAGGGATAGGAAACAAGGATCAAATAGCATCTTTTTCTGGGCCCTTGCAATAATAGAAATAGAGAATATTGTGAGGACTATTATCTATCCACCTGGCAGCTATAGAAGCTGGGAAACAGAAGGCCACCTTACTGCCCCACACTCAATTCCTGGACACTGGCAGACCACTGCTTCCTGTGTCAGGACCCAGACAAGCCCAAAATGAACCAAGATTCATGCCAACCTTAAACAGTTGTAATAATCTCTTATGCTTATTTGAATATTACTTTTTCATACCAAAATAACAATAGGAATCTAACATAAATGAAATAAAGACAAAATTACTAGGAAAAAGTAAAATATACTACATTTCATTAGACCCGTTTCCAGATTTTTCTTAGATTTAACCTAATTTCTCTTGCAGGTCTATTAGAAAATCACTTTCTTCTGTTGGTAGAAATTATCTAGAACTATGTTTCTTTGTTGTTGTTGTTGTTGTTGTTGTTGTTGTTGTTGTTTTTAATGAGCTGTTTGGCCTTGCTCATCTATAATTCTATGGAACATTTGCATGGGGAGAAGGACAACTGAGTAAGTCACAGATACTCTTAGGAGGATGATAAAGCTCTTTGTCTGAACAAGAGGTTAGTCGTTCAATAGTTAGAGGGCCTATCAGTTATTCATCTCCTTGTAGATGTTCCTCTGAGTTGAATAAGAATCTTTTAGGGAGTTTCATCCCAAAGCAAGGGGTATTGGAGCAGTAGGGTAGTACCTTGGTGGTGATAAGTACAGAGACTAGGTTAAACTTTGGTTCCCTGATGACTAGCTTGATGACACTGGATAAGTTATTGAACCTCTCTATGAAATGAGACCAGCTGTCGTAATGCCATTATGTTGTTGCAAACATTTAGTGAAGTAAATACATGATTCTACCTAGCTTGGTGCCTGTATAGATTATATTCTCCATAACAAATAGTTTTCTTCCTTTCCCTTCATTAAGGGAATCAAAGTTCTGGCTGTACTGTTGGAAAGAAGATTGTACCACAAACAGGTTTCACTGGGGCCACAAGGACTTTGGGAAGATTGGACCCAAACAGCAGCTTAGAAAATTGGTGAAGGAGCCCAAGTCTATCCAACATTAGAACCAAGATTTTTAACAGTTCAGACGAATACAATCAAAAGTGTGGACCTTAAAGGTGGAGGGCCTGGGTGGCTGAGTCGGTTAATTGCCCCACTTCGGCTCGGATCATGATCTCCCAATTTGTGAATTCGAGCCCCTCATTGGGCTCTGTGTTGACAGCTCAGAGCCTGAACCTGCTTTGGATTCTGTGTTTCCCTCTCTCTCTGCTCCTCCCCCCCACCGCCCTCTCAAAAATTAATAAACATTAAAAAAATGTTTTTAAGTGTGGACCTGGGGCCAACAGCATCAGTATCATCCCAGATCTTCTAAATCTGGCTTACTGGGGGGGGGGGGGGGGGGGCAGTCGGGCAGGAAGCCATGATTCTACCAGCTCTTCAGATGATTTTTTTACATGCTCAAATTTAAGAAGCATTGTCCTAGAGAAAGTGTTACCAGCAAACCTAAACGGACAAGAAGATAGAAACTGGGGAAACAATCCATTTTTTAGGGGCTCAAGTCAAGGAGATATTAAGGAAATATGAGAGAGACAACTGGTATTGAGCCTCTAGGGAAAATCCTTAGATACCACAACAATTATGAATTTTATAAGTGCTTTTATTTACTTAACAAACATGAATCCACATGGTGCTTATTAATCTTATAACTATAAATGAGCCACTGAGTTTACTACCAACTGGCTTGGTAGGTCGATCCCCAAGACAAGAAGAGATCAACTGAAAAACCCCTTAAATAGAAAGAGCGTGCGTGCTTATTTTTGGTAACAAGTGGAGAGATGGGAAGATACCATCTTACTCAGCAGCCAGTCCTGGGAGGAAAAGAACCAGTTTAAAATCTCTAGGGCTTTAAAGAAAAAACAAAACAAAACAAACAAAAAAAGTGAGCCATGGGACTGAAATCAGGGCTGAGCCACAACCCATCAACCATAACTGGCAAGAGGCCCAGCAGCAAGGCCCCTTCTTAGGAACTAAACATCTGCCTGCTTTCACATCTCCACAACACGCTAAACTTTTAGCAAAAAGCTGTAGCATTCCACAAAGATCAAGGGCACATGACACTTAGAAGATTCAGTTCCACATGTAAATATTTACCAGTGACTTTCTTGGGGTCTACAGACCTGTTCCATTTTATTGGCAGCCTAATTCCATCATTTTAGCGAGCTGCTCTATTCTCCTAGAAATATGGGACGGGTGGGGGACAAAACTTGAAGCAACTGGGAAAAATATATTACAGATATTTACTAACAGCCCCACTAGTGCCTCTAAAACATGGCAGCAGTGGGGGTGGGGGATGGGGGGTGGGAAGAGCATTCTGAAGTGGTTACGTCCATGTTAGAGGAATTTAACATTCTATAATGATCCACCAGGCTCCCAGCTTCCTGCAACTTTCTCTGCTCAAAGTGAAGGCCACTTAACTCTATTTCCAGGTTGAACCCTTCCCCAGAATGTGGATCCAATATAATAATTAATCAGAAGAAACTGAGGGAGGTCCAGCTGAGTATCTCAAAAAGATATGCCTTCTAGGTAAGCTTATTCCTAGACTGGGTTATAGTTCCAGTTATATTAATTTTGCCTTGGCCCTGCTCTTGTCGGCAGCTCCCTCCTTATGTTTTATCATATACTTACTACATGTCTGCCTTAGAGCTAAAATCTGAGCCCTTCCTTCAGGAAGCCAACCATCCACTTTTTCTTTAAAAAAAAATGTTTTAACCTTCCTTCCCAGGTAAGTAGAAGAATATGTATTCTGGCCAGAGTGGAAATTAAAAGCTCAATAGAAAGATTAGAAGATAAGGTTGATGAAATCTTTTAGAAAGCAGAGCAAAATGGAAAAAAAAAAAAAAAGAGGATAGAAAATACAAGGGGAAAAGATAAAAAATGGGAGTACTGGTTCTGAAAATCTAAATACATATTTTTCTGGAAAAAAAAGGACAGAGAAAATAGGAGGAAATCCATTTAAAAACTCAAAAGAATGTCCTAGAACTGAAGACCATGAATGTGACTGTTTAGCATGATGGATGAAAATAAAGCCACACCCAGGCACATCACCGGGAAATTTCAGAGCCTTGGGTATAGAGGCAAGAGTAAGCACTGCTCCAGAGAGAGAGAGAGAAAAAGTCATAAATGGAGGAATCAGAAAGCAAAATAACCTCAAATGACACAAAAGCAACTGAAAACTAGAAATTAATGGAATAATGCCTTCAAAACTCTGATGGAAAATTATGTCCACCTGAAATTTCTATAAACAGCCGACCCATCATTCAAGTGTCAGCAAAATGCAGGTATTTTCAGATATTCAAGGACTCAAAAAATTTGGGGAACATGGTGAAGGCCTTAGGCATCAATAGTGGTAAGTACAATAATAAATAAACAAATTTAAAACAAGACAACTCCAGGGAATACAGAAAGGTATGCAGTGAAGGGGGAAAAAAAGACACATGTGCATCATGCATTTATTAATAAAGTACAGAGATAATAACAATACAAACCTTTCTATTGACATAGCCAAAAGTATATTTGGAGGTCAGGGGGATAGGAAAAAAGGATGCGAGTAGGGTGTGTGTGTGTGTGTGTCTGTATGTGTCTGTGTGTATGTCTCTGAGTGTGTTTCTGTGCAGAGAGTGGAGGGAAGAGGGCTAAAATACTCACTTTTCAATGTGGAAAGCCAATAGATAATGTCTAAAATTGGAGAACAGAAATCAAGGAATAGAAATGGTAGCATTTTATTTGGAAATATGGGAGGAAATACCAAAACCAAAAACCAGCTGAAGTGTTTTCTTCTAGGGAAATGGAATTGGAGGATGAGGGAAAAGGAAATAGTTTTTCATCACTCATTTTGTAGGGCTTTTTGACTCTTAAAAGTAAAGAAGGTAATGTTGATTAAAATAAACATGCAAGAGGTTGAGGGCCAGCCCAGATATGAAAGGTGACAGGACAGAACCTCGAGTTACAGCACCTTGATTCGCATCTTAGTTAAGTCCCCCTGGCTAATTATGTGACCTTGGGCACTTTAACCCCATGAACTTCAGCCCTCTCAAATTAAAATGGGAGGTTACAGTGATTAGCAGTGCCTGGCACACAATAAGTACTCTTCTGTTCACTGAACACAATGTAGAGGATCTACTATAATCAGGCACAGTTGTAGACATTTGGGATACATCAGTGAATATAAAAGATCCCTTGCCCTTGAAGAGCTTACTAGAATTAGGGGAGAGATACAGATAAGAAACAATAAAATACTACTAAATAAAGTATATAGTGCATGAAAAAGTGACAGGTGACACGTGCTATGGAATAAAATAATACAGGGGCGCCTGGGTGGCCCAGTCGGTTGGGCGTCTGACTTCGGCTCAGGTCATGATCTCACCATCTGTGAGTTCGAGCCCTGAGTCGGGCTCTGTGCTGACAGCTAGCAGCCTGGAGCCTGCTTCGGATTCTGTGTCTTCCTCTCTTTCTTTGTCCCTCCCCTGCGCACGCTCTGTCTCTGTCTCAAAAATAAATAAATAAATATTAAAATTAAATAAAAATAATAAACTAATACAGGGAGGGGGGCTCCAGACTGCAGGAGGGGTAGCACCTACAATTTTAAATAAGTTAGTCAAGAAAGGCCCCATGAGTCCTCAAGACTTTTGAGCAAAGATCTGAAGGAGTCGAGAGGTAAACCTTTCATATATTTGGAAAAAAGCATTTGAAGGCAGAGGAACAGCCCGCTCCAAGTGTGTAAGTAGGCACATGCATCACAAATTAGGCAAAGCAGGTGTGGGTTGAGCCGTGAAGGGAGAAAAGCAGGAGATGAGCTCAAAGAGGAAACAGGACCAGTGAGATCATGAAGAGCCTTGAAAACTTGAGCAGGACTTTGGCTTTACATAGAGTGAACCCAAGAGCCATTGCAGGGACCTTAGTGTGACATGGTCTGATTTGCCGAGACAAAAGTCATTCTAGCTGCCATGCTAAGAACGGAGCATAGCGGGGCATTGGTGGAAGCTGGGAGATCAGTAAGAGGTGCCTGCAGTGTTCCATTGAGATGGTGGTGGCTCAGACAAGCAGAGTTGGAGAGAAGTGACTGGATTTCCTGTACTGAATAGAGTTAGCTCTTATTATCAATTACAAATTAATGACAGAAATAGGAAGCATGCTACAACCTCCCAGTCTTTTTCGGAATAAAGGAAAACTATAAATGGAAAATCTAAATTGAAATATAGTATTATTTTGTCCTTATTATTTACCTTAACAAAATCTGTAAGGGATGCATTTCCCCTCAATCATAAAAATCTCTGTTATTCTGTAGCTCTTGACACTTGTATACAATGTAAACATCTGGGATTCAAAAGGGGCCTTAGCATTTATAACAATGATACCATGCACACTACCTTATACAGTAAGTGTAATTTAGATACTGCTTAAGTTAAGATTTATTCATTCACGGAATATTGTTAAATAAGGCATGACACTTCCCCTCAGATTACTTAAGAGTGTAATGAAGGAGAGTAGACAAACATAAAATTTAAGACACCTAAGAAAGAGGTTAACACCATAGAACTATACCTAGGGTTCAATTGCCCTAGGGAGTTCTGAGGACAGCAGTTATTCCTTTCAGCCGGGGGAGGACCAGGGGGTGGTATGTGAAAAGCTCCATGGAGGAAGTGACATCTGTGTAACTGTTTATATCTGGATATTACAAGATGAGGCAGAAGGCCTGGATATTCCTGGCAGTGAAAAAAAATTTTTTTAAGCACCTGGGTAGAACATTTCAGTGTATATAAGAGGAACGATAATTTCTGAAGAGTCACTGGAATGTAGCACATGGGAAGAGGAAAAATGGAAATTAGGGGAGGAAAATCAATAGACTCAACACTGCCAGGTAAACGACTCTGGATAAAGGTCACCACGAGAATAAATAAATGCTAATGAGAATCCAGTTATCAGAGAATTGTTCTACTATGCCCAGCCTAGGCATTGAGCACTGGGCTGGCTGTGAATTTCCCGACTGTCAAATTCACAGTCCAAGATTAGAATGTGGGCAGAAACTTGGAGGTAAAATTTTAAATGCCAGCCAAAAAAAAAAAAAACACCAAAAAACCTACTTCCTATTTTAATTTCTTTTTCATGTAAGATTTCTTTATCTTTGGATGCTTATTTCTCTATGTTGCTTTGCTTTCTACCCAAAGTCAAGGAAGAAATGACAGCAATCTTCTCTTCCTCATCTCCTACATCCCTCTTTCCCCACTTTAGGAAAACGGCACCATCTAGATCTAATGACGAGCCTTGTGCTTTGTGCTAATTTTTACTTCAAGTCACTGGAGTCAGAAACAAAACCAAACCAGGACCTCATAAAACACATCAAAGAAAATGTTTAAATGCTACACGAAGTGAAATAAGCCTGTAGCCAGCCTCTGCATCTCAGTGAACATGACTTCAGCAATTTGGGTAAAGATTTCTGGTGTGTTCCACAAATCTCTCTCATGCCCTAATAAGTAGAAATGTAGCACCCACTCAGCAGGCTGCAAGATTTTGTGCAACCCAGATTATTTGGAGAGCTCTCAGTTTTATGATGGAATTTTCCAGTCTTTAGCAGTCCCACAATCCCCATTTCTGCCAATAATAACAGCTAACATTCATTAGAACATACTCTGTTCTAACCGGCATGTACAATTTCATTTCATCCTCACAACTCCATGAGACAGGTGCATTCATTGTGTCCATTCACAAATAAGGAAACCAAGGCATGTTGAAGTAATTAGCCATAAATCATAGAGCTAGAAAATAAGTGAATGAATGAATATTTCTCTCTCCTTTCTTCACCAAGAGTCCATAGTCTGTCTCAGCAGCTCTCACTTGATTCTTTCCTCTCCAGCAGGGTACTCACCTGAATCTGGGAATGAAGTCCTCAGATGATACCTCAGTTGCTATGAGGGAACCTAGATTTGTCTCCTAACATGGGCACTTGCCAAATCATCTTGGCCTCTCCAGCTTTTAGACGTTTTCATTAAAAAAAAAAAAAAAAAAAAAAGCCCTCTTAACCTTATCCTCTATCACCATTATTCTGTTATCTTACCAGAACTTCCACTATTTTATCTGGAGAGTTTTCTCCCACTGTATTTCATCATTTTCAAATGTCAGATTAATTTGTCACCATGTATACCCTTCTGGAGACCCTAACATCATGGTTCATCAAGACAATGCCAGAATCCACAACCCAATCCAGACAAAAAACTGAGAATTAAAATGTCATTACCGGAATGGGGAGGAAAAAAGTCTGTTCTCCAGCTGCATATACATCTGTGTGTTTCTTTGCTTTTGACTTTGAAATGCTAAAACACTGCCACATGGAAAAGATTCATTATTTTGTAGTTTATGCATCTGAATACACAAGCATATGCTTGGGAATGCCTAGAGAACCTGGCCTTACAATGCCACCTAATTCTGTCAACATGCTCAGAGGCCTTTAATTAATTTTATACAAATTTACAGAAACTAGTATATTGCCCTTGTTCATAAATAAATTGATACTTTTAATTGTATCACTCATATAAGAAAAGTTCGTCCAAATAGCCCCAATTCTCCTATGTATGTAAAGAATATTTTCTTAAAATTTGCCCTTAATCCTTTTTATGGAAGAAAAAGGGACAAAGGAACATTAAGCTTTATTTCTCTAAAGTATCTTCCAATTGTTTTCACTGTACATACATAAATACATTTTTATGTCATTGTATCATGCATTCAATTGTTTTGTATTCTGCTTTTCCTTGTACCTAAGTAAACCTCATCCTTGTCTTTACATGGTGCTTCTTCGAGATGCTATTTCTGTTTACCGACCCCCCCCCCCGTTTGGGTTTTGGGGGCTTTGTATTATTTTCTCCTATTTTAAACTGAGCTATTTTTTAAACTTTTTAAATGTTTATTTATTTTGAGAGAGAGAGAGCGCGCGCGCGCGCACACACACACACACACACACACACACACACACACACACACACGTGAGTGGGGGAGGGGCAGAGAGAGGGAGACAGAATCCCAAGCAGGCCCCACACTGCCAGTGCAGACCGCAATATGGGCTCCATCTCCTAAACTGAGAGTTTATGACCTAAGCTGAAACCAAGAGTCCCACACTTAACCAACTGAGCCACATGGGGACCCTGAGCTATTTTTAATGTCATCATACAATTCACATTTTTCTCTTTAGGATACCTCCATAGAGCACTAGCTTCAATTAAATTTTAGTTTCTTCTGAACCCTTTGCAGTGCAAAGGAAAAACTCCAAACTCTGACCTTACCTGCACTCTTTTCCTTGTAGGACTCCTTAGAGCCTGATCTGAACATCAATGCCACAGGTAGTCCCAGAAACGGAATGACCACCTCAAAATGGAGAAACAGTGTTAAAGCTTTTTCTTTTCTTTTTTTCCTTCAACTTTGCCAGACCATTCTCAAAAGGACTAAAGCAATTTACAATGCTGGTAGCTCTCTATGATTGTGGCTTTCTCAAGCCTACCAACCCCCATTGTGTTTTGCTATGATTATTGATTTATTATATTTAAATAGGTATAAAATGGCTCCTAAATACTGTTTTAGAATCTAGACACTCAATTTTGAGCAAATCCATACTCTCAATTTTGTCACAAGCTGATTAGTTTTCTCTTTATTTTTATTTTCTTGTGAGTATATATACTTTCTTCTCATCTCCATATTGAATTGGCTTTTAATGCTGGTGTGACCCACTTATATAAATTTATTTAGCACGTGTATAATTCTTGTATTATTTTAAATTACTTTGTTTTTTCTTGTACATACCAGATATATTTTGAAACAAATTTTATCTATCATTTTGTCAGTCTGTTGTTGAGGGTTCAGAGATGTATCAAATTGGCAGCAGTCTGGGCCAGCCTGAGATGAATTGTACTGTATCTAGTTCTTATCTCTGTGTGGGCTATTGTGTGGTTTGTCAGGGGAAAAAAAAAAGCTTGGAATAGGTTAGAAAAAAAGGGAGGACTACATCAGAATCTTCTACTTATCTACAATAATATCCTTGGGTTTCTTCAATAGTCAGGAATTTATTTTCTCATTATAAATTTCCTATCTGGTTCCAAAAGTTTGTAGAAAAAAGTTTACAGAGGAATACACACAATATGATGATGTCAAAATAGAAGTAGAATTAGGAAATTAGGCCAAGGGAAAATATAAATGGTTGTAGAACATCAAGGTCTCCTAAAGAAGAACACTTAAAGTTTGGATAAGTTTCTGGTGTCCTTTTTGGTTTTTGGTGCTTTACTTTTTGATAAATCTTGAAGTTTTTATTGTAATATGTGGTACATTTGTCAGTAATTCAGTTCTTCTCTATACCAACTGCCAGTTGTCCCTGCTATATTTAGTGATTAGCGTGATGCCATTCTTTCTTGTTCTAGTGCTTCTGATCTGTCTTTCATTCTCTTCAAATAGTTTATAAATTCTTCTGAAATTTCAGTGTAATTATGTTTTCTTTTTAGTCGAATTACATCGCTTTTTATAACATGGCTTATTTGCTAGAACAGTTTTAGATGTACAAAAATTACGAAAGATAGTACACAATTGCCATATACCCCTATCCAGTTTCTCTTATTACTAAAACATTACATTAGTGGGGTACATTTGTTATAATTAATGAACCAGTATTGATCCATCCTTCTTAACTAAAATCTGTGCTTATTTTAGATTTCTCAAAAGTTTCCCTAATGTCCCTTTTTCTGTTCCAGGGTGCCATCCAGGATACCAGATTACATCCAGTCATCATGTCTCCTTAGGCTCCTCTTTGACTGTAATAGCTTCTCAGACTTATTTTTGAGGAGTATTGGTCAGGCATGTCACAGAGAATCCCTTACTAGGAACTGAATTATGCCTACCCAAAATTCATATGTTGAAGTCCTAACCCTCAGTGTGACTGTGTTTGGAGGTAGGGCCTGTGAGGAATCGATAAAGGTTAAATGAAATCATAAGGGGGGAGTTCTAATCTGTCTGGGCTGGCACTCCGATACGAATAGGAAGAGACACCAAAGCTCTGTCCCCACTATGTGAAGACACAACAAGAAAGCACCATCTGCAAGCCAGGAAGAGGGTTCTCCCAGAACTTGACCAAGCTGGTGCCCTGATCTCAGACTTCCAGCCTCTAGAACTGTGAGAAAATAAACTTCTCTTGTTTTAGCTTTGCAGTCTAATATCTTGTTTCTTTTATAATTTGATAGTGTTCATATGTTTGAATTTAAAACTATATTTTATTTTCAAAGCTATATGTATTACTTCAAAAAATCTATCAGGTAACACATTTTAGAGAAGTGTATTTTCCAAAGAACATACATTTGAAAATTTGGGGAATTTGGGATTTCACAGTTTTACAATATTCAGGAACATCTGTCAACTTTCTTCTTCTCTTAATAGTCACTTTATGTTCCTTGTTTCTTGTGCTTATTTGGTTTGTATAAATTTCTAAATTAATCATTTAATTTGATACTAAATTTATTAATATAAACTGGGAATGATAATATAAAAATAATTTAAAACATATCCTCAAATAATCTTTTGCATTCCTGATCTTAACTAATATTTTCTCTCTTTTCTTACCATTTAAAACGAGTTTTTAAATAAATCCTAAGAGTAATTTACCCAATTTACTCATTATTTTGAAGAACCAAGTTTTATCTTAAATGCTTATTCATTTTCCATTTTATTCCATCCTCTAGGTTTATTTCAGCATCCCCTTTTGCAAGTACATCCCCTTTTTATAGAACATTTTTTTAAGTTTATTTATCTGTTTTGAGAGTGAGAGAGAGCGGGTGAGGGACAGAGAGAAAAGGAGACAGAGGATCCCAAGCCGGCTCCACACTGACAGCAGCAAGCCCAATGTGGGGCTCGAACTCACAAACCATGAGATCATGACCTGAGCTGAAGTTGGAAGCTTCACTGACTGAGCCACCCAGGCATCCCTAGAAGAACATATTTTAAGAATAGCTTATGCCATTCCTATAGGAAGAAAACCAAATAATATCCAATTTGCTTAGCATAGATTGGTCTTTACTCCTGTAAGGGTCGTTAAGTCCATCATAACACATGAAAATGAATTGACCAGGGTGTAGCTAAGACAATTACAAATCAATAAACAATTGCCAGACTAGATATTCTATCACTGACTTACTTATCATTCAAATTCTGAAAAAAAATATCTTTCAAATATACAGAAAAATGCCAAGGTCATGTAAAAGATTTAGAAGGGATGGTTGCATTGGTTCTCTGCCTTTTATATAGCCATGCTTTCGAAAGGTTTATAAGAAGAACCAATAACTAGATTGACATTCAGGACTGACTCCTATCAGTCTGTCTACACAACACTACCAGGGCAAGAACTTCTCTCAGATCCTTGCTTCCAGATATGACTCACCTCACTGAAGCTCAGCCAACCTCTCTTACTTTAAAGAACTTCCTTTCCTCACAGTGCTTTGAAATTCTAATGAGATCTCCAGAAGTCTATTGCAAAATACCTGTGGCCCTTTACACACTTTCATCATTGGCTCGTAAACAACTCTTCTTTTGTCTTCAAACAGTCTACATGAGTTTCAAAGTTTATTTTTTTTTAAGTTTTATTTGACTATACAATTCTAGAGGATTTTGTATTTTTATCTAAAAGCCAGTTTTGGCTTTGAAGAATATCTTTTTGTACCTAAAGATATCTTCAGTTTACATTTTTGCTGATCATAGAGCTGACAAGTCTTGTAACAAATAACAAGTTGTCAACCTGACTAATCTTTGTCCTTAAAACATGAGATGAATCCCAGTAGGGTCTGTGAAGCTTCTTAACTTCACCCGCATGCTGCTAACGATGGGAGGTAGAATAAACAATCAAAACGCACAATGTAGTAGGGTACCTGGGTGGTTGTCAGTTAAGCATCTGACTCTTAATTTCAGCTCAGGCCATAATCTCATAGTTTGTGGGTTCCAGCCCCACATTGGGCTCCGTGCTGATGGTGTGCAGCCTGCTTGAGACTGTCGTTTTCTCTCTCTTCCCTTCTCACACTTGCATGTGCTCTCTTTCTCTCTCAAAAATAAACTAAAAAAAAAAAGGAATATTTAAAAAAACACACACAATGTAGCATGTACACATAACAACATACTGACTGAGTAGCTTCCCTTTTTCATCCTCTTTTACATTGCTGTTTTTGTTTTAAAGTAAAATCCCAGACATTAAGTTACTGCCTCCAAACAATGGGGAAAAAGAACAATAACCAGAGTATTGCTTTTAAATAAATACTAGACTGAAAAACATACAGCTCCAGACTGTCTAGAAGCCCCTGATGGGCAGAAGCCAAGTCTTGCTCATCTTTGTAATTTCTCTCCCTTGGGACAGTCATAGATGTGGTTCTTCATTCTTATTAACAAGGACTGGTTGCCACTACTCCACACAGTGCCTCCATAAAAATTAGAGGAAGGGGCACCTGGGTGGCTCAGTAGGTTGAACTTCCAACTCTTGGTTTCAGCTCAGGTCATGATCTCGTGGTTTGTGAGTTCCAGCCCCATGTCCGGCTCTGTGCTGGCAGCACAGAGCCTGCTTGGGATTCTCTCTCTCTCTCCCCCTCTCCCTCCAAATAAATAAATTTAAAAAGGTTTAATAATGCCAACTAATTTCAATTTAGTATTTTATTTAAATAATTACACAACATGCTTTCTTGGTAAATACATTTATTACAGCAATTCTACTATTTATTTGTAACTGGGTCTCATTCTATAAAAATGGCCACTTGGTTCAACTGTACTTTTTTTGTGATATTGTAGACCTTAGGCCATGTTTAATAAATTTTCAGTCTGAGAATAAATTCTCCACTGCCACCAACAGACGTAAATATAAACTGAGAACCAGGTAAGTATTGGGTGTGCAGTGAATTAAGGCTGCACAATCATGTCCCATCTGTTACTCCTTACTATGTTCATCAGTCAATTTCAATTATAAATTTGTGTGTACTTGTAGTAATTCATTTCTACAGTTTTTTGAAGTATATATGTCATCTAGAACAGAAGTTAGCCAACAATGGCTCACAAGCTGAATCTGACCCACCATCTGTTTTTGTACAGCCCATGAGCTAAGAATGGCTTTTGCATTTTTCAATGATTAGAAAATTGTTAAAAGAATAGCATTGCATGACACTTGAAAACTTTATAAAACTAAAACTTCAGCATCCGTAAATAAAACTTTACTGGAACACAGCCAAGCTCTTTTGCTTATGTGGGGTCTATGGCTGCTTTTGTACTACGATGGTAGAGCTGACAATTTGAACAGAGACCATGTAGCCCACAAAGCCTAAAATATTTATTATGTAACCCTTTTGCAAACCCCTGACCTAGAACTCTAAAAAGGCTGTGATCGTCTTTTTTTTCTTTTTTAGCTTTTAAAAAATTGTAATTCTAGTATAATTATCATGCAGTGTTATATTAGTTTCAGGTGTATAATACAGTGATTCAACAAGTCTATAGATTACTCAGTGTTCATCTGTGATAGTCTTCTAATACTGAAAACTTTTAAAAATGATAATCTTATTGTATCATTATTACGTATTAGTAGTAATGGTTATATTATGACACTATTGCTGTATGCTATTATTTTGTATTATTATGATCTATATTTACTGAATTAATATTGCATGTTATTATTCTTTGTAAGTCTATACCATTATTCTATCTATCTACATATTTAGGTATTTCCAATTACATCATCAAGCAGTTTCCCAAAGAGCATCACACGCTGCTTCTCACATAGTTTTTAGTGACACAATGCTATCAGTTGATTCTCCCTCACATATTTCACAAAGGTTTTCAAGTTGTTTTTACATTTACTAAATGGGTTTTAAATACAATTCAATGTTCAGTTGAAGTCAAAAAGTAGCTGGTTAGTTCTTGAAAGATAATTAAAATTTAGTGGTGTCAAAAATATTTTTTAACTATATTGTTAGCTACCAGGTTTAAAGAATTCACAGATAAGAGGATTAAAGGTTCTTTTGTGCAATCTGTTTTTTCTATATATACTTTTCATATTATCTGTCCTTAAGACATGAGGTTAATCCCAGAGGGGTCTATGAAGATTCTCAAATTATTTTTGTCTTTAAAATTGTATTTTAAACTGTTTAGTCCATAAGAAATGCACATAATTTTTTAGTTAGTTAACAAAATTCCAAACCAAGAATTGACATTTAGAAATATATGCATCTCTAGAATCCACAAATCTAATAGTAATTTCTCTTTATTCTATTTGGCATACATCAGGGATTGTGTCCAAAATAATTAACTTGTGTTTTACATTTTTTGTTATCCAAACACTTCTGCTATAATTTTATAATTTTGGCTTTGTATTCCGCTCCCTAAGAAGTATGATATGTTGCCAATGTTTGTATTCTGCGCATATGTATTCTATGGTATTATAAACTTCTGCTATTGTTTCTAAAAAATGCAGCAAATCACCATTGTCTTATTAAGTTTCTTGAATAATTCTCAATGCTAGACACAGCCTTGCCAAAACCTGAACCATACATATTAAGAGGTCCATCACAGAATGCCAATATTTTTCTCCTTTCCAAGTAATCTCTGTTTAGTACCAAGAATTATAACATTTTTCTATAAGATTTCAATTTTGAATACTTCCATTACTGTTGACCGGCATTTTCCTTTTTTCATGTTTACTAAGAATATGTAATAAAAGCTCATAGTCATTTCACACTTTCTTTCATTAGTGGATTTTTTTCTATCCCAAGGCATTTATAATAGAGACAAAAGATAAATTGACTTGAGGTAGAATAACATATTCTAATCACTTTTGGCATTTGCAAGAACCTGCATATACTCATTTCTGAAATATTTTTACCTTTCTTCCAAGAATTGGATACTTTTCAACAAGAGTGGTATCTCTTTTTGTTTCATATTCAAATTAGATGACCATGAACCTAATCTGCAAATATAATATTCAGTATAATAAGTTCTTTTGTGTTTTTTCCTCTTCAAAGTATTCTTGAAATTCTTCATTTAGAATTGACACTGAAGTGGAATTAACATCTGCTCCATTAATAACATATCTATGGTCCATTTTGCTGAAAATTATGGTTCTGAAATCCTTTTCTTTTTGTTCTGTCAGTCCACCTATTATTTCTCTAGAACATTTATTTAACCAACCCAAATTTCTCTTTAATTTTCTTTTCTGAAAATTTCCCAATTATTCATTGTATGATACTAATAAATAATTTAAATTTTCTTTTCAACATCCAAGGGGAAACAGCATCCTTTTTCAAAAATTTGTAACATTTAAAAATATTATAAAACATGTCTCCAGATTTTTAGAGGTTAATTTTTGTAACAACATTTCTATAGTAACAAAAAAAAGCCAATATTATAACATAATTAACAAATTGTTACATGGTACTCTCTAATTGGTATCTATGCAAAACATACTTCGTAGATTATTAATAGAAATTGAATCATTACATAGTAATTTGTGTCATAAGAACTTGTAGATTAATTGGAAATTTAGCAGTACAATTTTGGTCCAGGAAACAAATAGCAGATGGTAAAAACTACAGCATATGATATCCATTAAGCCAGGGTACTAAAACCAATAGTGGATTTTTTTTTTTTTAAAGATTTTCACCAAGATATTCAATAAGAAGCTCCTTGTTTATTTTTTTTAATTTTTTTGTTTTTTTTTTGTTTGTTTGTTTTTTGAAAGACAGAGAGAGAGACAGCGCAAGCAGGAGAGGGGCAGAGAGAGAGGGGAGACACAGAATCTGAAATAGGTTCCAGGCTCTGAGCTGACAGCATAGAGCGTCACACAGGGCTTGAACTCATGAACCACGAGATCATGACCTGAGCTGAAGTCAGACACTTAGGCAACTGAGTCAACCAGGCGATTCATGAAGCTCCTTGTTTAAAGGCCCAGGTTATTGGATCAAAAAGTTTTATTGATTAAGCTCATTCCTCTTTTATAAGGTAAAGCATAATTATACATATCTTCTCTGTTATAATATGATACTGTACGTCCATCTGTTGGAAATTTGACACACTATGCTGGCTTTATTTTTTAACTTTTCAAAATTTTTTCTTTTTATGTGTATTTATTTTTGAGAGAGAGAGAAAGACAGAGTGCGATCAGGGGAGGGGCAGAGAGAGGGAGACACAGGCTCCAGGCTCAGAGCTGTCAGCACAGAGCTCTACATGGGCCTTGAACTCAGGAATCAGGAGATCATGAGCTAGACCAAAGTCGGATGCTTAACCGACTTAGCCATCCAGGTGCCCCCAATGCTGACTTTAATAAAGTAAAATTCCTTGCTGTCACAAGCCAGAAAATTGTCATAAAATATGCAGATCATCCATCTTTGGAGTGAACAATTAGGATAAAATAATTTTAAAATTTCAATAGAAGCATGTCTATATGTGAATGGAACCCCATTGCTATGACACCCTATTGATTAGATTAAACACAATCTAATCAATGTGAACAGCAGCTATCTATAAGAAGAAACCTGGAAATATTCTCCAGTTCCTACTGACCATGTAGATAAATAAATATTTGTTGAATGAGTAGCACCTAGTGCCTAATTTGAACATTCATTTTTGTTTTCTTTCTCATCTCATCTCCATCTTCTTTCCCATTTTTGTTTCTTTTTTTATTGTAAAGTCAACTTTAAATGTTATGACACAGACCTTGGAGCCTCAAACTTCTTCATTAAACTTATATCAGTGCTGAAAGTTGAGATTGTTCTGGGCAACATTAAGCATTTTATGCCTCTCAAGAAGATAATGAGCCAAGCCCAAGCAAAGAATAACTTAAAAATATGGAAGATTGACTAGTCAGTTGTCTTGGAATATCTTTGTATGATGACATATGGTATCTATACTTGTAATCATAGCATAACATACAAACTTGTTGAGTCACTATGTTTTACACTTGAAACTAATGTGACATTGGGTGTCAACTATACATCACTCTAAAACAAGAAATTAAAAATATGGAAGATTGAGTAAATGCTAATAACTATATTTTGCTGGGTTGCCCATATAAACAGTGAGGAATACAACTCTAGGGATCTAAGAAGAGATTGATTTTTAATGTGAGACAATAGTAGGTCACAAAAAAAAAAAGGTAAAGAGGTAATAATATGTCTCCAAGAGCATAAATTCAACCCTTAAAAGAATGTATTAAGCAAATGCAATATTCAGCAACTGGGCACCCATCCTAGGAGGAGAGATAAGCAATATACAAATTGAGCCTATATTGCTGGAATATGTGATATACAATGAAATAGACAAGGTGCTATGGGAAAATAAAAGAGAACAAAACCACTTTGACTAGGGAGGATGGTGAAAATTTCATTAATTGACTAACCAAATACTTACAGAGGACCTGCAATGTGCAGGAACTATTTTTAGTGCTAAAGCCAACGAAGCAGCAAAAACAATCACCCTCATGAAGCTTACACTCTACTGAAGGAAGCAGACCACAAGTAAATAAAAACTAAAACATCTTTCAAACAGTGCAAAGTGCTCTGAAGAACAACAGCAGCAAAAGACAGGCATGTGCTAGAAAAGTGGAATTTTAGATAGGATATTCAGGAAGGCCTCCTAGGGAAAGCAAAGTTTTAGTGGAGCCCTGGAGGAGGCAAAGGAATAAGTCATGTGAGTCTTGTGGCTATCATGCAGGTTAAGGTAAATTTATAATTTTTGAGGGTTTAAAAAAAATACACAAAAGGACAAGGCCACCCTGTAGTACATGCCCAGGGCCCTAGGCTTCAAAACATCTGGATTTAATGACATCTGACCTTCTTTCCAGCTCTGAAACTCTCTGTCTTGGAAAAGGGAAGTGCTTGTGCTAGAGTATGAATGGTGAGTTGGAGGAATGACATATTCAAGGCACAGCCTGAAGGCCAGTATGGCTGGGATGGAGGGGAAGTCAAATTGTATGGACAGAGAAAAAACAAGGGACAGATTATATAGAACCTCGTGGACCACTGTGAGGGCTTTCCTCCCAGTGACAAGGGAAACAATTAGAAGTTTTGAGCAGAGGGACACCTGGGTGACTCAGTCGATTAAGCGTCCAACTCTTGCATTTGGTTCAGGTCAGGATCCCACAGTTGTGGGATGGAGCCCACATCAGGCTCTGCCCTGAGTATGAAGCCTGCTTGAAATTCTCTATCTGTCTCTCTTATCACTGCTCTTCCCTGCCCCTGCTCATGCTCTCCCCCTCTTTCTCTGTCTCTCTGTAAAATAAAAAATAACTTTTTCAAAGAAGCTTTGAGCAGAGAAATGACACAGTGTGAGAACAGACTCAGGAGAAGCAAAGATGAAAACTGGAAGACCAGTCAGGCAACTATATCAAAACTCTGGACTGCCGGTGATAGTGGTTCAGACCAGGGTGACAGCAGTAGAGGTCCAAAGGCCTCATATATGAATACTTAAATTTCTCAACAAACATCTTTTGAGTACCTAACAGACGGCAGGTACTGTATCTAACCCAAGGGCTAGATTCAGGATTTGGAACCCCTTGAATGGACCCTCTGGACTTCATTATCAATAATTCCAAACTCTATTGAAACCGAAACTATCCCTCACTAAAATATCCCTCATTACTATTTCAGGCCATATTGACCTCCTGCATTCAGATTCCAGCCTATCGCAGACTACCTCTTGCTACAAACCAAGTATGTGATGACTTGAACTCCCTCCTCTCCATTGTCCATAAAAGGCACAGGTGGAAACTTTCATAACACATTTGGAGGAAAGCACCCAACCAGCCCAGACACCTAATATTAGAGTGTATATGAAGAACAGTGCTGAAATATGAAACTCTAAAGATAGGCTTGGCCTGGGGGTAGGGGTGGTCACTGTTTGACATTTGGGCTTTATCCTTAGGTCAAGACCAATGGACACAGGTCTTTTACTGCATGTTTTTTAACCAGTGCAATAAATTGGATTATGTTCAGCAGATATTCACTCATTTTTCCTAGGATCATACACTTGGTTGTTTATCAGACAAGTTTAACATATAGAACTGCTGTAATCTTTCACAATGAAGGAGGAAGAACCTCATACATCTGAGAAAATTAGCCCCAGGCCTAGAGAGAAAAGTGTTTCCAGATCCTTTTGCATCACTTTTACCTGTGGGATAAATTTGTTTTAAATAAATTTTTTTGTGATTCTTCCAAAAACCATGTGCACGAATTATCACATCTACCTACAAGATACCAAATTTAGAAGTAATAAAACCAAGTACTAGTCAATTGCATGATCAGTTTTCAAAAAATGTCTTGGGGCTCCTGGGTGGCTCCGTCGGTTAAGCGTCCGACTTCAGCCAGGTCACGATCTCGCGGTCTGTGAGTTCGAGCCCCGCGTCGGGCTCTGGGCTGATGGCTCAGAGCCTGGAGCCTGTTTCCGATTCTGTGCCTCCCTCTCTCTCTGCCCCTCCCCCGTTCATGCTCTGTCTCTCTCTGTCCCAAAAATAAATAAACGTTGAAAAAAAAAATTTAAAAAAAAAATGTCTTGACTGGGGCACCTGGGTGGCTCAGTTGGTTAAGGGTCCAACTTCAGCTCAGGTCATGATCTTGCGCAGTTCATGAGTTTGAACCTGCTTGGGATTCTCTATCTCCCTCTCTCTCTCTCTTTCCTCTCTCTCTCTTCTCTCTCTCTCTCTCTCTCTCTCTCTCTCTCTCTCTCCATCTGCCCCTCCCTCACTTTCACATTTGCACTCTCTCTCTCTTTCTCTCAAAATAAATAAACTTAAAAAAAAGAAAAAAGAAAGAAATGTCCTGACTGATTTGCACTAGATTGGAAAACTCACTGCAGTAAGAAGTTAGATATGCCTTAGGCTCCCCATTTAAAATGTGAAATTATTTTTTACAGAGTACAGAAGCACAGAGATGCTACCTTAGAAAGAAAAAAGGAGATTAGAAAGGAAAAGCTATTTTTCCCTACCAAAGACCTCAATATTTTAGACAGTAATGTTAGCAACTAATTAAGTTTACATGGAATAATAACAGCGACTCTTTTTCAAGTAGTTTCTATTTATAGGCACAAGCACACACAACCTATTTTAAATTCACAAAACCTTTTGAATAGGTATTATTGCCATTTTACCAGTGTCAAAACAGAGGCTCCTCAGCCAGTGTGAGGAGCTTGTCTGAACTCACACAGATAGCTACCATTCCTTGTCATCTTCCCATATGGAATCCACCAAAACATCTCACATGGAACATGGTCATCAGTACACTTTGCTGGACTTCAGAACATTCTCCACCCCCTACATTATAGAGCAACGCTTCACAGAAGAAGTATAGGGCGTGGATTTTGCTATGGAGCTTGTTGCTCTAAATATTTGTTGATCAAGTGATTGCAAAGTTAAATGGCACAAGTAAAAGGTTATTAGGAAAAGATTATTTTTGCCTGTCTCAAAGTCTGAAATACCTCCTTTTACTAACCCTGTTAGTTAGTTAGTAAGTTAGTTAGTTAGTTAGTTAGTAAAAGACTCCCTGTCTTTTTCATGAAATGTCAACAAAAAAGAAAAAAGATGAGTATAAGCTACTTTGAGGAAAATGAAGAGGAAACCACATGACACTTGAATAAAGTCACAGGTTGCTCTCTAAGCTTTTTCAGTCAAAGATTCTATATAAAAATGAGGTACTTTGTCTATCCCCCAACCAGCCCTCAGCTTATGCTGATAACTGATTAGCATGTAATAGGTTGACCTCAGCTCTTCCTCTGAGCTTTCCTCTATGTGACTAGTGAGAACCTACTTTCTTAGGACATGCCCATGCTCGATCTTTCTTGGGCTCTTGTCCACATTTCACTAGCCTCAAAATTTAATGGCAACTCCATGATGAGAATATGAATCACACATGTTGAAGTTACAGATTCTCCAATATTCTTGAGCAAGCTAGGCCTTATGTTTTATTTGGCCCAGGCAGACTTGACTAAAGGGCATGCCTAATGTTCAGTGAATCTAAAGAAGAGCCGCCTTCTAGCCTTATAGTTTCTTTGTGGTGATGCATTAAGGTTTAAAATACTTACATTCTTCATTGTTTTTCTTATGCTCTTCAACATAAAGACAAACCCAAAGGTTTTTCCCACCTGATAAAGTAATTTTTAATAATTATTCTTTACATCAATAAGAGTTCATCAAATTTATTTTTTTCATTGAATAGAACTACCAGCACAGCAGATTTTTCATGCTACAGCTGTTTATGTTGATGCTATAATGACAAAACACAAAGTACTGTATAGATCCAAAATAAAATAAAGCATAGTCTCCAACACCCTATGTGATAAGCCCATGCCTTCTTTTGACCTTGCCCCCAGCACTCCTTTACGTGATTGTTCTTCCCCAACCACACCATCCTTTCTGTTCCTCAGAGAAATCAAGTTTGTTCTTGTTGGGGGCCTCGCCACCTTGCTGCTCCCTCTGCCTAGAACACTCTGCTTCCAGGTTAGATGTATGGTTTGCTTCTACTTGTCACTCATGACTCAGCTTACACATCACACTCAGACCTGCTTTCCCAGGTCACGCCCCCACACACAAAACAAGGCAATCACTCTCTCGTTGCAGGTCTGTTTTCTTCATAGCACTATTCACTATCTGAAGTAGCTTGTTCATTTGTTTGTTAGCTGTTATCTGTCTATCTCCCCATCTAATATAAGCAGTCTAAGAGCAAGGTCCTTCTCTGTCTTGCTTACCAATTTACTTCTAGAGAATAGGACATTTGCCTAACAGAGTACTCAATGAATATTTGCTGTATGAATGAATTAACAAATGAACAAATGTATGAATGAATGAATGGTTTCTATGAAAGTTGTAGCAGAGCCACTAACACTAAATATACCCCAGGAGTTATGACAAATCAGCAGTCTCCTACAGCGGAGATGAATAACTTGGAGAACTAGATTCTATCCTTGATACTCATCCTTATATTTAGCCAAACTCCAAACAATGAAGAAAAGAAAATTCTAGAAGAAACCATGTCTAGGTTTCTCTCCTTGTGCCAAAAGATGATATTCCTAAATAGAAGCCAACAAATAGAGACCCATCATGTAGTAGCTATGTACTTTCTTTCTTCATAAAGGGATTTTTCCATAAGCAAGCAATTCTTAGTTTTCTCAATTTAATGCATTCCAAACACTATTTTTGCAGTCTAGTGGGTATAAAATTTCAATGTACATAGTTCATTCTTTGCTTCTGCTTAATCTTGATTAATTTCTGGACATTTCCAATTGCATATTCTCTCTCCCCTTCTCTCCCCTCTGTCCTCTACCTCTACCCCATCCTTTCCTCTCTCTCTCTCTCTCTCTCTCTGACAACATATGCCTAAATTAAAAATAAAAAGAAGGATTTATGGGCCATAAATCAAGCATAGGTATATCTTGAGTAATCTCTACAGTCAGAAAGACAAATAAAATAATTGTGTTACATTAAAAAATGTTGGAAAACTGAACTAGAAAGATGTCTCTTTTGCCTAAAGAAAAGCCACTCATAGTGGCTGCCTGACATTTTTTTTTAATTTATGGAGGCAAAAATATTTCTTTTCTACTTAGTGCTGTATATAGAAATTTAATAATTCAATAATTAAAAGCTGGCTATACTTTTTGTTATCATTCAAACTGTTATAGTCATATATATAGTACATTTTACTGTTTTATGAAGAGAAAAATTTTAATATTTACCATTAATCTAAAATGCCTGTTCACCTAAAAATTCACAAAAATAGCAATATAAAAATTAAAAATTCTCTTTATTTAGAATTTAGAACATTCAAGATTTAATGATCAACATTTAACAAGTAGTAATAAGAGTGATAAAATAAATAAAAGAGAAATAATTTATACCAATGTAAATGTCTTCACATTTAGGCAATTTTGACAAATTGCCACATGGAAAAAGTTTAGCCGGTACATTGATAAAAAACATATGTGTATATGTACATATATATATATATATGCACTATGGGCAAGGAGTCAAAATTTTAATTACCTAGCATTTCCTCTACAGAATGAATTTCTCCAGCTTTAACATGCTTTATGCCCCATTTATAAGCTAACACTATAACCTGTCCCTAAGCTAATATTCAGATAAAATGAGGCAATTTGATGACTCAAATTCATCTTCCCAAACCCTTAGCCTTTGGCAGGCAAAAACCTAAGTGTGCTAACTAATCTTTTCAACCTAATCTCAAATGCATATAGCTGGGTTTTTGTTGCTTAAAAACTGCATTGCAAAAATGGCATGATGACTTCCCCCTCACCACAAGAACTTCTGTGCCTATTTTCACTCAAAAAGTGCAACTATCACACAGATATTTTAAGACTAGGTCAGCCATTGTCATATTAGGCTAAGAAATATCAGATGGGGCCTAGTTGTGGCACTAATGAGATTCCCATCCCATGTAAGCCCATAATGTGTCTTCTCTTTTATACAGCTGTTTCCCCTTATCCATGGGGGATCTGTTTCCAAGATCCCGAGTGGACAGATGCCTGAAACCATGGATATTGCCAAACCCTATATATACTATGTGTTTTCTTATAATACATACCCATGATAATGTTTAATTAACAAATTAGGCACAGAAGAAATTAACAATAATACTAATAAAATAGAACAATTATAAAAATATCCTGTCATAAAAGTTATGTGACTGTGGTTTCTCTCTCAAAATATCTTATTATACTGTACTCATCATTCCTCTTGTAATGATGTGAGAAGATAAAACGAAGTGAGGTGAATGATGTAGGCATTGCAACATAGCATTAGGCCAATATTCACTTCAGAAGGACCTGAGGACACTTGAGAAGGAGGAACATCCGCTTTGGGACATATTGATCGTGGGTGACTGAAACCAGGGAAAGAGAAACCACAGATAACGGGGGGACTACTATATAGACTGACAGCTGGTATACACGTATCTAGGAATTCACATAAAGTAAGACACTAAAAAGGAAAAACAGAGAGTCAAAACCCTAGTGACTGCTTTTGGCTTTAGTCGAGGAATAATTTCTAAGATACTAACTTCCATTGTTGACTAGCCTTTAAAGATAGAGAACAAAAATTTTTTTTTCTGAAAGTAGAATAAACTTTCTTGAATAGTTTCAATTGCAATGAGGTTAACAATAATGTGAAGCCTTCTGGCTATCACTTTAACAGAAATGCATTAACCAAACATATTTCAAGTGTACACATTTCAAGTCAGTAACGTTTTGCCAATTAAACTGTCTCTTTATTAATGCCAGGACTCAGAGTTTACAACAAGTTTACCTTTCTGACAAGGGAAAGAACATGTAGTAAAAAGAACTGTGGAACTACTATGCTATGAATAAATGCCCAAGTGAAAATTTTTTACATCATTATTATTTTTTAAGGGAGAGCTTGGGGTCTAAAGTTAAAATATGTATAGCTTACAGGGATCATATGCAAAATCTTTTCAATACTTCATGAAAGTTTGTTTTTTGGAATTTAATCCAAGTTCACTTAATTCAGTGCTAAGAAAGAAAACAGTAACTGACAGCCGGTCTTCCTCTCTAACAGGCCAAACTCATGACCAGTCATCACACAAATGCCCATTAATTTAGATCACCATTCATTGTGCTATGAGTTTAGATGGCACACTGGCTTGGAAGGGGTGGATATGAATGTGTTTATATGTGTGTGTGTGTTGGGGATTTGCTGTCTTGAATTTAGTCTGACCAAGCAATAGGACGGAAGTCTCTGTACCCCTGGCTGCATTTTTGTGTAAGAAGGACCTCCACTCAACCTAAAGGAATGTGTTTGGCTTCTTGCCACCTCTTTACATGTATGTCCATCTGTGTTTAAGTACAAAATCTATCCTGCCCCTCAGATAAGCCACTCCACTAAATCTTATGGATTTTACTAAATATTAGGATAATTAGGACAATAGGAAGGTACACATCAATGTTACAATCTATATTTCCACTTAAGTTAAGAATTTGGTCATTCGGGTACCTGTGTGGCTCAGTCAGTTGAGCATCTGACTTTGGCTCAGGTCGTGATTTTGGGGTTCATGAGTTCAAGCCCACATCAGGCTCTCTGCTGTCAGCACTGAGCCTGATTCAGATCCTCTGTCCCCCTCTCTCTCTGTCCCTCCATCACTTACACAGGCTCTGTCTCTCTCTCTCTCTCAAAAATAAATATTAAAAAAATTTTGGTCATTTGACTCTATTGAGTATTTTGATACACACAGTGATGAGCAAACTATTCAGGGTCCTTACGTTCACAGGGCTTATAAAACAATAATGCTAAAAGAGAAGTCTTATACCTTTTCCTAAATATATTTTCATCACAAGAGTATTTTTTCTTTATATCTTCAAATTAGCTTTTGGTTGAAAATCCAAGGATAGACAGTAGCTATTTGTCAAAAAGAATATGGAAATATCTAAAGCTGTCCAGAGAAGAAATGAACCACCTCAAAGGCAGGGCTTTTAAGGTATACAGCCATGTGACTTGGGTTGTCAATCAGTCAGTGTTCAACAATGTAACTGAGTGACTTTTAAGATCCCAGTGAACCCTTTCTGAAATTTTTAAACTACTTTTCTAAATACAGAGTAGGGAAAATTGAAGTAGACAGCATGGAATTATCCCAACTGAAAGAAACAAAGTATTAGCAACTCATCACTGTCTTCTTTCTCTCCACTCTATATTTTTTAATTGGTCACTTTTCCATTCATTAATTCATTTATTTAGACAACAAAATTTTTAGCACTAGGCCGAACCCAAAAATTCTTCAGATGAACATTATGTCTTATAAAAGGTCCAGGGGCGCCTGGGTGGCTCAGTCAGTTAAGCGTCCAACTTTGGCTCAGGTCGTGATCCCACTGTTCATGAGTTCAAGCCCCACATTGGGTTCTGTGCTGACAGCTCAGAGCCTGGAGCCTGCTTCTGATTCTTTGTCTCCCCTCTCTCTGCCCCTCCCTTGCTTGCACTCTGTCTCTCTTTCTCTCTCAAAAAATAAATAATAAACATTAAAATTTTTTTAAAGGTCCATTTCTTGGGTTTTAAAATATATCTCCTTAATATACACTGGGAAGAAGTCTATATTTATATCTATTGGCTAATGAGTTTATGAAGTAAGGGATCTACTCGATAGGGGATGGAAAAGTTTCACTGTTATCCTTCAGAGAACAGTCTAACCAAGTTTGGTTTTCCTTTTTTTACTTTATTATTGTAAAATATAATACACATAAAGAAAAATGCATAAAACAAAAACTTAACAAAGCATTATACAACAAACACCCATGTATCCACCACACAGGTCAAAAAATACCATTCCAAATCAATTCCATCACTCACCTAAATGAAATTTTTCCTGTTTCTTATGGTAATCATTTTCTTGCTTTTCTTTAAAATCTTACCAACCACTATACATCCCTAAACACCATAAGTTTTGAACTTCATAAAGACAGCAACATACAGTATGCATTCTTTTGTATGTTTTTGGCAGCTTACTGATGGTGTGATTTGTCCATGATGTCCCATTCAGCTATAGTTCTTCCACTTTCTTTAATGAATAGTGTTACAATGTATAAGTACATACTATTTATGTGTCCTTTTTCTATTAACAGGAGCTTGGGATGCTTTCTCTTGTTGGGGCCATAATGAATCCAGCTACCATGAGCATTCTTGGACATGCAGGACATATGCAGGAGCATATGCCTTTCAATAGAAGTGTAACTGCTATGTCATGGAGATATCTTCAGTTTTAGAAAATATTGCCTATCTATTTTGTAAAATCGTACTAATTACATACCCACCAGCTATGTATGAGAGGTTTTGTTTTGTTGTTTTTCATTTTAAACATTCCGTTGGGTTTGTAGTGCTATCTCATTGTGACTTTAACAGGCATTTCCCTGATTATTAATGAGATGAATCACTTTTTTATATGTTTATTCAATATTTGAATTTCTTTTTTTAAATTCTCCTTTCAAATCTTTTTATACTAGGTTGTCTGCATTTTTTGTGATTTGTAGTCTTTTAAAGTACACTGGATACAAGCTTTTTATTGGTTATAGATGTTGCAAATATCTTCACTCATTCTATGGCTTGCCTTTTTCAGTCCCTTGGTGGGTATATACTATATGTAGAACTAAATGTATAACAGCATTAGAACAGGTGGTGGGAGTGTAATGAGAATTGTTTTCAGTATAATAATTAGTAAATTATGATATCAATTTAAAGAGGAAAATGATAGGATAAATGACATATTTTAAGCATTTGAATAGCCTCTAAAAATTAATGAAGAAATATAGCTAAAAAAAAGAGAAAAGATGTAATAGAAAAACCTTCTCAATTAACCTAAAATAAGATAAATAAATAACAAAAGACCAAAGAACAAAGGAAATAGGAAAAAAATTATAATTATACTTGGAGATTTTATTGCCCATTTTTCATAGTTGATTAAAGCAGGAAAAAACCTTGGGCTATAAAAATTTGACCAATATGAGTAAGCTAACATTTATATAGCACTAAAGCCAACAACAGAACACATATCCCTTTAAAGTGCACATGACATGTTCACTAAGATATTTCAATAAATTTCAAAGAATTGTTCTGTAACTGCAGTGGAACTGAATTAGAAATCAACAAAAATAAGATACATAGAAAATCCTTAGGTATTTGAAAAGAAGACATAAAATAAGACATGCCTATAATGTAAACAGATATAACCACTGTGGAAAACAGTATAGAGTTTAAAAAAAAAAAAACTAAACTAAAAATAGGGGGTGCCTGGGTGGCTCGATTGGTTTAGCATCAAACTCTTGATCTTAGCCCAGGTCTTGATCTCAGGGTCATGAGTTCAAGTCCCACACTGGGCTCTGTGCTGGATGTGAAGCCTACTTAAAAAAAAAAAAAAAATTTAAAAATAGAACTACCATATGCTATAGTAATTTCACTACTATTTTACCCAACTCAAACAAAAACACTAATTTTAAAAGATATATGCAAGCCTATGTTATTACAGCCTTATTTAAAATAGTTAAGATATGGAAGCAACTTATGTGTCCATATATAAATAAATGGACAAAGGAAACAACAAACAAACAAGCAAAGAAAATATAAACAGACTCATAAATACAGAGAACTGGAGGACACCAGAGAGAAGGAGAATGAAGGAACCAGTGAAATAAGTGAAGAGGATTAAGAGGTACAATCTTCTAGTTATAAATAAATTAGATGAAAAGTACAGCATAAGGAATATAGTCAATAATATTGTAATATGTAATATGTAATCTGTAGTATGTATTGTAATAACATTAAATGGTGACAGATGGTAACTATACTTACCGTGGTGTATAATGTGTAGAACTACCAAATCTATATTGCACAAAAAACTAATGTAACATTGTGTGTCAACTATATTTGAATAATAAAAAAATGTTTTAAGCTATATGAGTGGTCAATTAATACATTAAAAAATACCCAGTATCATTAGTCATCAGGGAAATGCATAGTATAGCATAGCCACAATGAGATATTACTTCATACTTACCAAAATAGCTAAAATTAAAAAGACTGACGATATCAACTGACAGTAAGGTTACGAGACAATCAGAAATACAATATGTCTGGCAGTGCAACATGGTACATTTTAGAAAATAGACAATTTCTTTTCTTTTTTTAAAATATTTTTAAAATTTTTATTTATTTATTTTGAGAGAAAGAGAGCATGCATGCAAGCAGGAAAGGGGCAGAGAGAGAGAAGGAGAGAGAGAATCCCAAGCAGCCTCAACACTGTCAGTGCAGAGCCCAAGGCAAGTCTTGAACTCACAAATTGAACCATGAGATTATGACATGAGCTGAAATCAAGAGTCAGACACTTAACTGATTGAGCTACCAAAGCACCCGAAAATAGAAAATAGACAATTTCTTAAAAAGTCAATATATACTTACTTGACCTTTTAAGTCAATACTTTAACCCAATACTTTCACTCCTAAATTTTTACCCAAGAAGAAAAGAAAGCATATTTCTACAAAAGGAATTATATAAGAATATTTATAACAAGCTTAATTATAATACCCAAAAATTGGAAATAAACCAAATGTCCATCAACAAGTGAATGGATAAGCAAATTGTGTTATAATATTATAATTGAATACTTATAGCAATGAAATGTTATGAACTATTAACACCAAAAACTGTATAAATGGATCTCAAAAACACTATAGTGAGTGAAAAAAGCCAGATACCAAAGAGAACATGATATTGATTCCATTTATAGATTCTATTTCTAGAACAAGTAACTCTATTCTTTGGCAATCAAAATTTAATCTAATTATTTGAATAAGGTAAAGTAAACTCCCTAGGTTGATGGAAATATCCTTGTTTCTTGGTTCAACTATAGTTACATGTTCATATACATTTGTCAAAACTCACTGAACTAAAATCAGTTCATTCTATTATAAGTAAATTATAACTCAATAAAGTAGACTAAATTTTAAAAGACATATCATAGAAGGAAATTTTAGTAATAAATTTAAAATAATGTGAACCAGATAATTATTTTCTTTAATCAAGAACAGCTTCTCATTTTGCACTTTTTTTTTGAGGCAAAATTTATATAACATAGAATTAACCATCTTAAACTGTCAGTACATTCACAATGTTATACAACCACTAACTCCATCTTCTTCCCAAAAATTACCATCATCCCAAAATAAAACCCTGTACCCATTAAGCAGCTACTCCTATTGTCCCCTCCCCAACTCTTGGTAACCACCAATCTACTTTCTGTTTCTACAGATTAACATATTCTGGATATTTCATATAAGTGGAATAATATAATATATGCAATTTCATGTCTGGATTATTTCACTTACTATAATATTTTCAAAGTTCATCCATAGTGTAGCATAGATCAGTATCTAATTCCTTTGCCAAAAAAAAAAAAAAAAAAAGATTTTACTTTCCAGTAATCTCTACACCCAATGTGGGGCTCAAATTCACAACCCCGAGAACAAAAGGTGCATGCTCTATCGACTGAGCCAGCCGGGAACCCCAGTACCTCATTC
Organism: Herpailurus yagouaroundi; assembly: GCF_014898765.1. Classification (NCBI taxonomy): domain Eukaryota; kingdom Metazoa; phylum Chordata; class Mammalia; order Carnivora; family Felidae; genus Herpailurus; species Herpailurus yagouaroundi. Next base: position 42,104,374 of record NW_024412376.1, on the reverse strand, counting down.
CTTTTTATGGCTGAATAATATTCCATTGTGTGTATATAGCATAATTTGTTTACCTAATCATCAGTTGATGGACATTTGGATTGTTTCCATCTATTACCTATTGTAAATAATGCTGCTGTGAACATGGTGTACAAGTATTCGAGCAACTGCTTTTGATTCTTTTAGATATAAAACTAGGAGTAGCATTGCTGGGTGATATGGTAATTCTATGTTTAACTTTTTGAGAAAACACCACCTATTAGAAAATAGACAATTTCACCACCTACTTTCCACAGCAGCTGAACCATTTTACATTCCCACCACCAATGTAAGAGACATCCAGTTCTCCACCTCCTTGCCAACACTTGCTCTTTTTCATTTTGTTTGTTGTTTTTATGTAGAGCTACCCTAGTGGATGTGGAGTGGTATCTCATTATGGACTTTCCGTTATTGTTATATAAAGTTTGAATACAGATTGATCAACTAATTTCCTTGCCAAACAATTTTTGTTGCTGTCTTGGTAAGTAAGGAGTCTCCCCACCCCAGGTATATGCCACTTTGTATCATTTAACAACAATAATAAAAATGATAATAGCTAATGTTTACATAACGCTTATTGCTTATTAGTAATATTATTGTTGCTGTTATTATTATTATCATTAATTTAACCCTCATTACTACTCTATGGGGTAGGTATTATTAGCTCCACTTTGCAGATGAGGACACTGGGGCACTAAGTGACTTGTTCAAGGTCTACAACCAGTAAATATTGGAGCCGTAATTCATATCCAGTTAGTCTAACTCCAGAGTTTATTTTTTTCTGTGGTTGCCAGGCTATTCCCCAAAATGCTTGAAGCCCTGTAGGCCTTATAGAAATAAGTCTGGGTAGCATAACTTAATTACAACACGTAAGTTCAAAATTAGGCACCCATGTTATATATAAAATGCAAATGTGAGATTAACAACAACAAAAGGACTGTTGTTATGGGGTGCCTGGGTGGATCAATCATTGAGTGTCCGACTTTGGCTCAGGTCATGATCTCACAGTTCATGAGTTCGAGCCCTACATTGGGTTCTCTGCTGTCAACAGTGGGGACCCCGCTTCAGATCCTCTGTCCCCATCTCTCTCTGCACCTCCCCTGCTCTGTCTCTCTCAATAATGAAAGGACTGTTGTTATATATGCCCCCTGAATGCACTCTCCACCTACCTCTCAGGTCTACTTTATTGAGTTTTAATTTACTTATAATAGAATGAACTGATTTTAGTTCAGTGAGTTTTGACAAATGTATATGAACACTCTCAGGAAGGGTCAAATACCCTCCATCCCAGCTGGCCAGGTAAGGGGAGGACCAAAGGCTGGAGGACCCTAGAGGTGGCTTTCTGCTACCTGTTATGCCAGCCCCTCGGAGACCTGTAGGGGGCGCCATTCCATCTCACCATCTAGCAAGGATTTGGCTGTGAACTGCCAACCACCAACCACCCCAGGGAGCAGAGGCAAAAATCTGAGCAGAAAAGTAAGAAACTATCATCTTTAGCTTTCCTCTTTGGACCGTCTCCATTTTCCTTCAAGCCTCTGAGCACTGGAAGCAGCAATGAAATTTCATGTCTCTGTGTAAAGAGAAAAGGGGCCAATTTCTCCTCTACCTCTGCAACTCAAAACTTAGTTCCTAAGCAGCAGCTCCTGATTCAGCTTCCGGCTGATAGAAATTCTTCCATTAACCTCACCTCATATTTTAGGGTTTCAGATGCAAAAGAACACTCCTTTCAAATACCTCCGCATCCCCCCCAAAACACAATCAGTCTTCAAGTGATAAAGAAAACCAGGTTTTTTTAAACAAAATTTTGAAAGAATTCATTAACAGCAAAAATCATGAACCACTAAGAATGTGAGCAAGAATTACCACAAAATGACAAAGAATGACTCAGAAGGTTTTATAATGTTCTTGAATCCCCCAGAGGGTCCAGAGAGCCCTGAAACCTTTGCCTTTCTCATGCTTGTCATTCCTGCCTAGACTGACCAGTGTCGGGTGGTGTTCTTGGTGTGTGGCCCTCCTATCTGAGAGAACAGGCCTGCTGTCATGGCCCACCACTGTCCAGAAAAGAAGGAAACGAACATCTGGTGAGTGCCTACTATGTGCCAGATGCCATACAGAGCACTGTACAGACATGAGCAGTCGCAACAGATGAAGAGAAGGGTCCTGGGGTCAGGCAGACCAGGGTTTGATGTTCCATGTCACCTCTTACCAGCCAAGTGATTTCATCAAGCCACTTAACCGTTCTGCACCTCACCTTTTTATCTGTAAAACCTAATAGCTCATATGTCATAAGACAGTGGGGAGGGCTGCATTAGATAATACTTGTCAAGTGCTTTGCACATAGCCTAGAATAGAGCAATTGCTCGAGCTAGAGTATTAGCTATTAATGGCAGCACTATCATTATTACTGTTACTATTGTTCCATCACCTCACTTTCTCTTCTTAGGCAAAGTCAGAAAAAAAACTCAGAATGGGAAGAACTTCTCAAGCTCTATCGGCTCTAAGTCAGCTCTTTCTAGGTTAATCCCAAGGGAAATTTTAGCCTGTAAGCTGTTCCATTCACCTAAAAGTGTCCCCACCACCAGGAAGAATCTGAGTGCACGCTAGGCTTCAGTGCATTGCTCTTAACTTTAGCAATGCCTGCTCTATAATTGCTCAAACACAAGTCTCTGTAGTTCTTCCTAATTGCCTTGTGAAAATAGGATTCAACCCCAAATGTAAACCTGTGCCACTTGCTGAAACAGTAAGTGCCATTACAACCAGCGCCGCAGGTCAAGGGTAGACTCACTGCTAAAATAACTGACTGCCTCCTGCTAAGAGATGACATTGCTCCTGCACAGATAAAAATTCATCTCTAAGATTTCTCATCAATGATGGGTCAGTTGAAAACTTTTGCCCATTTTTAGAACAAAATTGGAATTGGCCTTTTATGGTGACTCAAAAGCAGACAGATAGTATCTGCAATTATTTGCTTCTTTGCATTTATGGAATTGCTGCTCCCCCAAAGCAGGTGGCCTGAAGCAAACTATGCCAACTGCTTCCAGAATAATCCATGTTTGTATGTTCACTCCCCGCACACACACTTCAAAAAAAAAAATCTAGCAGGAACTAAACAGAAACAGGCACATGTAAAAAACAGGTCTCTGACGCATGCACTCCAGCCCACAGTAATCCAGATTTCTCTCCTCCCTTTCTGCTCAGTTAAATGTACAATTTTTAGCTCTTGTCTTGCTTGACTTTTTGAATACTTTCAGAAGCATTTACACTGTTGTGTAATGGAAACTTTACGGCTTAATGGAAACTGCCTCAACCCAGTTGTGACATCCTCCTCCCCAGCTTCTTTTGGCATCTCCCTGTCTCTGTCCCTTCATGGCTTCATCTTCCCCTGTGCTCCCCACTTACACTGTGGGTATTCCCTGGGATGCCACCTCAATGCCCATCTCCTTGCACTATCATGGCACATATAGCCTGCTACTAGGAGAAAGGGCATCTGAATGATTTCAACAATTCATGTAGAGAACATTCCAAAAACTTCAATCTTACTTTTAAAATAAAATATAAGCTGATATAATTACAAAAGCATTTATAAACCTAGAATAAGACAACTTAAGATAAAGTCTCTAAATCATGCCCTGTTTATAAGAAGAGAGGGAAATAGCCTAGCGGGAAAATTAAATTGCTACAACTTCTCTGAAAGCAATTTAGCAATAATTATCAAAAAGTCTTTACAATGTCAATACACTTTGATGCAACAATTTTATTTCCACATAATAATTAGGAATATGTGCTAATATTCATCTTTTAAACTCTTTTTAATGTTTATTTGTTTATTTCGAGAGAGAGAGAGCTGGGGAGGGTCAGAGCAAGAGGGAGAGCGAAAATCCCAAGCAGGCTCCTCACTATCAGCGCAGAGCCCAATGCGAGGCTCAAACTCATGAAATATGAGATCTTGACCTGAGCCAAAATCAAGAGTCAGATGCTTAACCAACTGAGCCATGCAGGTGCCCCTGTGCTAACATTCATCTTAATGGTCAATTGAAAATGCATTTGAAATAGCCAAAAATTGTAAGCAGTCTAAATAATTCAATAAACAAAGGCATATCCATATAATAACATTAAAAAATTTTAATGTATTATTTCACGAAAAAAGTTTAAAATAACAAACATATGTACATGTAGAAAACAAGAGGGAAATAAACGGAAAGAAGTCATATCCAATAGTAATAATGATTGTTTCTTTGTGTAAGAAATGTGGATGATTTCTACTTTATTCTTTGAGTTTTTCTATATTTTCAAAATTCACTAAAATAGCATGAATTACTTTTATAACAAGGGAAAAATAAACTTTTTAGGGAATTTTTTTCAAAAAGAGGCTATATACACAAAGATGATACAATTACCATTCTCCTAGAATACTGACTCTTGTAAGATCCATACACTGAGACTATTTGAAATACAACATATTTCAGAAGGAGCTTTTTGATTAAATAGACTTTGAATCCTGTTTGAGATCAGTCTAGAAACAAACATCTAAGTGGAGATGTCTCACTTATCACAACTTACTATAGGTAACAGAACAGCACCTGGATGACTCCAGAATTTGCCAGAAGATAACTTAGCTTTCTCAAACACAGTGAGATACATAGCGCAAATATGGCAGCCTTGCCTTTGGGATTAGAGCAGCATTATTTACCTTTTATCTATGTCACTAACTAGCTGGCTAGCCTGAGGGAAATAACTCAACACTTTTAAACCTCAGGGATTTTTAATTTGTGAAATAAGGACAAATCTTTTTGGGTTTTTTCTTGTGTTTTTGGTTTTTTTGTTTTTTTTGAGAGAGAGAGAGAGAGAGAGAGAGCACACAAGCAGGGGAGGGGCAGAGGGAAAAAAAGAGAGAAGCTTAAGTAGGCTCCGTGCCCAGCGCACAGCTCAATGTGGGGCTCTATCTCACAACCATGAGATCATGACCTGAGCTGAAATCAAGAGTCAAATCTCAATTGACTGAGACACACAGGCGCCCCAAAGGACAACTCATACCTCACACAGTGTGGATGTAGAAATTAGTTGATTCTTATTATTCATGGATTCCATATTTGTGAATTTGCTTACCCACTAAAATTTATTTGTAACCTCAAAATCAATACAGTGTTTTCATGGTCACTCACAAATATGCTCAGAGCAAGGAAAATTTTGCAACATGACCCACACATTTCTAGCAAGGTTGAGTAAGGGATACTCTGCCTTGTTTCAATTCTCATCAAGGAAACAAGTGTTCTTTTACAGTCTATTTAATGCCATATTTTTCACATTTCTGTACTCTTTGTTAGTGATTTCACATTTAAAATGGCTACCTATATTACTGGTGCTGTCCGGTGTCCCCAAGTGCAAGAAGGCTGTGATGTGCCTTAGAGGAAAAAAACATGTGTTAGATAAGTTTCATTCAGGCATAAGTCACAGTGCTGTTGGCTGTGAATTCAGTGTTGATGACTCAACTCTGTATGTTGATAAGGTATCTTTAAACAGAAACACACATAAAACAAAATTACATATGATTAGTTGATAGAAATTTTGTGACCAGAGTCTCATAGGAACCTAACCCTGTATTTCCCCTAGGAGCAATGGTTCAGTATTTGCTAATTCACTCTTCATGGCAAGTTTACAGACCATCACTACTGTGAATAATGAGAATAGACTGTATATACAATTCATTCCATGCTTTCCACAAATATTACATTAAGTGCATCATCAGCTAGATTAACACCATGCCTAGAATGAAGAAAAATGGGTAATCAATGTCTATTGAATAAGTTTAATGTTGCCTTAAATAGAAACAACAGATGTCATAATACACCTATTTTTAACCAACATCAAGTTACGATTTCTGAAAAGCCTTAAGCATGATGGCTTTACAAACCTCCTTTGCCTGGGCTAGTTGTTTGCAACAGTAGTTAATCTTAATTTCTCACAGGTCAATTTGCCCTTCAGTAACCAAACATTCTTACAAAGGAGAACATCCAAAACACTTTCAAAATTATGTTTTGGCATAAAGGTAATTACTGATTCTCTTTATGGAGAGCTTTCTATCCATAAATAAATAAATAAATAAATAAATAAATAAATAAATAAATTTAAATGAATGAATGAATGAATAAATAAATAAATAAAACAAAATGAAAAATTAAAAGAAATATAGCTTCTTTCCAGCCTAATCCATTCTCCTGTGCAATTACAATGTATTTATTCGTGGTGATATACTGATTCTACAACATTCAACATCAGTTGAATCAGAAAAAGTAGCCAGGAACAAAGTTGTTTTTTTAAAAAAGGGGGAAATATCCATAACCTTAATCTAACCATAAGGAATGTCAAAAAATTTTCAAACTGAAGAGCCTAAAAATGTGAGAGTCCTACAAAATACCACTACTCTTGAAAAGTTTCAAGGTCACAAAAGACAAGGAAAGGCAAAGAAATTGTCACATATTTGAGGAGCCTAAGGAGAAATGATAACTAAATGTGATGTATGATTCTGAGTTAGACCCTGAAACAGAAAAAGGACACTTTTGGAAAATAAGAAATTATAATAAAGTCTTTAGTTAAGGGGTGCCTGGGTGGGTCAATCAGTTAAGAGTCTGACTTCAGCTCAGGTCATGATCTCATGGTTCATGGGTTCAAGCTCTGCACTGACAGCTCAGAGCCTGGAGCCTGGTTCAGATTCTATGTCTCCCTCTCTCTACCTCTCCCCCTCTCACGCTCTGTCTTTCTCTCTGTCCCAAAAATAAATAAACATTAAAAAAAATAAAGTCTTTAGTTAAAAATATTGTATCAATGTAATTTCTTAGTTTTGCAAATTGTGTCTCAGTTATGTCTGGTGTTAACACTACCGGAAGCTGGGTAAAGTTTATGGGAACTCTGTGCTAACTTTGCAATTCTTCTCTAAGTCTAAAACTGAATTACAAAAAGTTTTGAACAGAGAGTAGGGGAGAGTAAGAAAGGGAAGAGATGGCTCATCTACGTTCAAGGTATGAATACTGAACTGAAGCCAGGTTCGGCGGGAGGGATGGACACACAGCTACTTTGGGTAGCTGGGCAATCCCCATAAGGGCCCATTATTTTTTTTAAAGAATTGACAGGAAGTAGTTCTTTACTCATACTACATGGGAGGACAATTCTCCCCAGAACCCTTAAATTCCTGTCTCCTGGAGGATTTCTTCTAGGCACCCTGAATACTGAGCACACCTCCCGGGCTGAAATGGTCCATACAGAAGAGTGACTTAGGAAGCCAGAGTTCTGAAAACATAGAGCCTATTTGGGTAACTGTTCTGCATCTGACAACTCAACATAAGGGCTATTTGTGGCATAACAGTGTTTTCCCTGGGCATGAACTTTTGCCTGAGAGACAAGTATCTCCAAATGTCCTTCTGTGAAAGCATAGGCTCTTGAGCCCCAGATCATGTCATAACATGACCATGACAATTCAAGCTCATAATTAGTACCTGCTACAGTTTGTGCCCAAGTTGCTTTGAAAGCCTGTTGCTGTTTAAAATTTTGTTTTTCTATAATTACTGGAGATCACAATGGTTATGATCTGAACATAGAGCAAGGAGATATTATTCCTTTCCTGAAAATACATCAACACTGGGGTTTCTTACTCTGAAATATTGGGAAATTTATTTTATTTTTCATAAGTTCCTTGAGCCAGCCCTTCCTGACAGCCAGCTGGTGAGTAAGAGGCATTCAGATCCGACTGCAGAGATTTAACCGCCCACTGTGCATCTATATGATTTTAGAACAGTTGTCATAATCATATTCTGCATCTATCCAAAACTATGAGAGCTCAGAGCTATATACCAAAATCCGTCTATCAGATGCAAGAAATTCAAAGTACTGGCTTCAGAGTGTCACGAGTCATACTTCCTCAAGCCAAACAAACAAACAAACAAACAAACTCAAGGGTCCTAAACCTTAAGTTCTGCTTATAAGAAATGCTCTAATTCTGGGACAGACAAGAGGCCTAGATAACCCAGGTATGTTCGCAACAATGATGGTGTAGGGCAGTAGCACAGCAGCAGTAGTAATGATAATGATAGGGAAATGCTAACACTGATCGAGCATTTACTGTATTCCAGGCACTGTGTTACGCACTTGATGTGTGCTATCACTTGTAATCCTCCCCACAACCTTCTGAGGTAAATATGATCATTGTCCACCATGTAAACGATAAAGGAACTAAGACTTTATGAGGTTAAGTAACCTGCCAGAGCTCATAGGACTAGTAAACATAGGAAATGAACAAAATCGCCCTGACCCCAGAGCCTACCAGCTGAACCACACTACCCTGAACTTAGCATTGTGCAACTTGATACATTCCAGGGTTCCTTGTTACCCCAATTTATGAATCAACATGACCTCTCTGAGGTGCTTTTAGGCAAAGTGAAGTGTTCAGAAACCACTTTAGTCCCTGGTCACTCTCTCTTCATGCCTCCCTAAATATACAGCTTGCTGAAGTCTCTAGTTGTGACTCCTGAAGGAGTCCTCATGGTTTCCAAGGCTTGAATTCACCAGGTAGGTTTATTTACAATGTTTAAATATGACTGCCTGCTCCCTGGTCCTCAGGGTTAGCACTCCTCTAGGGATAAGAGCTAAAAGCCAGGAATAGGCTTGTTTTCTGGTCCTCCCTCTGCCACTAATTACCTCCCTGAACTTTGATAAACCTCTTTATTTCTGTGGTTGTGTGTGTGTGTGTGTGTGTGTGTTTCATAGAGATATTTCAAACAAAGAAAACTGTTTTATCTGGGCATAAAAATAAATTTAAGTATTTACTAAACCAAACTGACTGAGTAATGAAAAATCCTGGGAGTTGAGATTCACTCTGAGGATCTCAAAATCATCTCACTCAGCTCAACTCTCTACCCTTGCTATCTACATTACAAACACCACCCAGTCTCTTCTCTAATAGACACTTTTATAGCTGTGGGCAGGCTGCCAGTCTGGCCTGGTTTTCTTTTTGGGAAATGTCTCCTACTTTCCACGAGATTCTATTGAGCCCATCCATCTGTTATCCCCTGCAGACACAACACTCAGGCTGACCAACGAGAATAATTTGTCATCCTGATACAAAAACCCAAGAAGCGTTTGTCCAAGTCCTTTCCGAGGGATTGACATGGGTATTTCTTTTGTGCTTTGATTCCAAACTGTAAGAATCCCAGTGTTTGTGGCCACCAGGGACAGGTTGCTAAGGAGAGAGCCTAAGAATAAAACAGAGTAGTGACAAACAATACTGAAAGACAGAGAGAGACAGTGACAGAGATAGCAACAGGGACAGAAAGGTGACGAGATTGTTTGAACTCCTGGATCAAACTATGTCTGAAACCAGACCTACCACTTGAAGCTCCCAGTTAAGTAAACCAAAATATTCCCTTGTATATTTGGTTGTATGGGATTTTTGGTACCATACAACTTGCAATATACAGTCCTAACCAATACAGTGGACATTAACAATGTCATGGATACCCAAGTCTCCTTCTTAATTCTTTGAATCTATTGTTAATTGTTGAGAAAGTGATAAAGTACGAAATAGTACCACTTCTCTTAAAAAAATAAATAAAATTCACGATTTCTCATGTACTATCCATGTGAAATGAAATTAGGAGATATAGAAAAATTGCCATAGTATGTTGGGTTAATTAAAATAATTAAGCCAAAAAGGCCCAGATGTGGTTAGCTTCAGAAATATTGACTAATATTACATATAAATTAAATGTGCGTATTTAAACCCCATGTAATCTCTAAAACTGTGAGTGTGAGTGTGTGTGTATGTGTGTGTATACCTATCACTGATTTCCAAATTTATGTCTCTCACTTTGACCTCCCTTGCTGAACACCAGACTCATTTTTCCATTAGCCAGCGGGACATCTCCCCCTCTGATGTCAATATGTATCCAATGTCCAAAAGAGAATCTGGTTCTCTTCAGAGTTTTCCTTTTCAATAAAAAAGAATCTTTTTTTTAATGTTTATTCATTTTTGACACAGAGAGAGAGAGAGAGAGAGAGAGAGCGCACGAGCACGAGTGGGGGAGGGGCAGAGAGAGAGGCAGACACAGAATCTGAAGCAGGCTCCAGACTCTGAGCTGTCAACACAGAGCCTGACGTGGGGCTCAAACTCACGAACCGTGAGATCATGAACTGAGCTGAAGTCAGACATTTAACCGATTGAGCCACTCAGGTGCCCCAATAAAAAGAATCTTTAATTCCCCAATGGCTAAGGTGCAAATCTTAAAGTTATTCTTGATTTCTTTCCTTCTTTCACCTCACATCTAATCAATAAATTTTGTTGGTTCTGCTTCCGGATGTATCCTGAATCCCCCACCACTTCTATCTCCACCATTATGACCTTGGTCCAACCCACAACACCTCTCAGATGGATAACTACAGCAGCTCTTAACTGAGATTCCTGCTTCCACTCTCAGCTCTGTCTAGCCAATTGTTCGCACAATAAGCAAAGGGACATCTTTTAAAATATAAATTTGATTATGTCACACCTTTCCTCAGAACCCTCCCATGACTTCCCATCATAGTCACAATGAGGCCAAAGTTCTTATCATGACGTATAAGGCCCAAGATGATCTGGATCCTCACAACCTCTGATGTCATCTTTTATTACTGCCTTTCTCATTCTTTTCCAACTGCACTAGCCTCTTTGCTATTCCTACAGTAAAGCAAGCATGCACTCACCTCAGGGCCTTTGCACTCCCTATTTCTTCTACCTAGAATGCTGTACCCCTCAGTTATCTGTAGAGCTTACTTTCTTTCTTTATTCACGTCTCTGCTCAAACGTCATCTCATCCAAGAAGCCTTTCCTAGCTGGCCTAAGATCATCATCCCCTCTTACTCTCTAGCACTTACTCTGCTTTATTTTTCTTCATGGGTCTTATGCTATGACATTGTCATCCTTTTCGTTTCCCTACTCTTTTATTGACTGATTGCCTTCTTTAGAATATAAGCTCCATGAAAGGCAGGACATTTGTTTTATTTATGGTATCATCTCCAGCATCTTGACTCAGGCAAAACACGAAGTGAGCACATGCTAAATGTTTGCTGATTAATGAAAGAAGAAATATTTCTAACATTCAAGACAGGCAAAAAGTTAATATCTCTAATACATGGAGAGATGTTCCAATCAGTAAGAATTTTTTTTTCATTTCCATAGGAAAAAATGGGCACACTCAGGCCCAGATCTTGGTGTTTAAATATGATCCTCCAGAAAAAGGAACCAGAGTTCCCTGGGAGAAGCGGCTGTCCAAGACTGGATCACAAAAAAAATACAAGATGAGCCTACATCGTTGTGCAGAACCATAAAAGAGGTACTCAAAAAATAAAAGGATGGGGTCATGTCAAAGAGACACAGGAGAGAAACGGAAGGAGTTCCCAGTAGCCAACCAAGAAGAATTTGAGCAACAAAATTAACATGGTATTAGGTTATAATCCAAAGTATAAAATAAGTATATGTGATTCCATACTGGTGTAAATAAATGGTTGAATATGTAAGTCAGTGGAGGGAAAGAGAGAAATCCTCCCTAGAAAAAAAAACCCAAATAAAATATATAGATATTCTTCGCTGTTATGGGCCGAATTATGTCCTCCCTCTGTCCCAAATGCATACATTGAAGCCATAACTTGCAACACCTCAGAATGTGACTATATTTGGAGATGGGGCCTTTAAAGAGCTAATCAAGTTAAAATGGGGGTGTTAGAGTGGACCCTCATCCCATCTGACTAGTGTCCTTATAAGAAAAGGAAATTAGAACACAAAGACACCAAATGTGCATACACAGGGAAACAGCCATGTTTACACACAGCAAAAAGGCGGCCATCTGCACGCCGAGGAGGGAAGCCTCGGGGGAGACCAGATCTGCCAACACCTCAATCTCAGACCTTAAGCCGTCATAACTGTGAGAAGTAAGTCTCTGTAGTTTAAACCACCTACCTGGTCTCTTGTATTTGCTCTGGCAGTCCTAGCAAACTAATACACCTCTCTTTTCAGAGGCAGTGCTTCAGCCCAGCCCCACCTTGAGTGTGGGCTGAACTTAGTGACTTGCTTCCAAAAAATGGAGTATGGAAAGTGAAAAATAATCAATTTACAGAAACCTGGCAAACACCACCAGAACAAAATGATAAAGGTTAATAGCAGCAGTGCTAAGTCATGTGGACAGCATGTACCCTTCAATAGGTTATGAAGGGCAAGGCATTCCACCTCTGGTAAACTTCCTCAAATCCTGTCATCGCAGCTGAATCATGAGAAAACATCAGGCAAATCCAAAGTGAGAGATATTCCACAAATATGTGACTAGTACTCCTCAAAACTATCCAAGGTCAAAAAACAAAGACTGCATGTCCAAAGACATACCTGGGGAGACTAAGGAAACATGAAGATAAAATGCAGTGGGGTACTCTGGATTAGATGCTAGGACAGAAGGGTAATAGTGGACAAACTACTGAAATCTAAGTAAAGTATGAGGTTTAGGTAACAGTTATGTACTAATGTTGATTTCTTGGTTGTGACAATGGTACCACAGTGATGCGAAATGTTATGTAGGATATATAAGACTTTTCTGACTATCTTTGCAATTTTTCGGTAAACGTAAAATAATTCAAAACTAAACATTTATTTTCTTTCAGATGGACAAGGAGAATGAATAGGCAAATCACTAAAAAAAAATGCATATGGTCAAACTCCATGGAAATTATGGACAAACATAAGCAATCAAAGAAATGTAAATGATAACAGTGAGTTATTTTTCACCCATCGGAGTGACAATGATTTTCAAAAGTGATAATACCCAACGTTTCTAAAAAGGTGTGGGAAAATATGTAATTTGCCACTGACATCTAATGTCTTTATCAAGTACATACTTCAATTCATTTCCCAAGGAAATAAGCAGGCAAGTACTGAAAATAATAACTAGCATTTACTGAACATTTACAATGTGTGCAAAATAGTACATATGTATTAGATCATTTGACTCTGATGATAATTCTATAAGGTAGATAATATTATCATCTATAAGGATGATAAAACTAAATTGTAATTTTTATAACAATTAGAATATTTATTACAGTAAGGGCCTCTTCCAATGAATCATTCCTCTCTGTATCTATGCCCTTGCATAATCCCCTCCACAGTGACTCGGGGTTTGGCCATGTCACTTGTTTTGTCCAATGAGATATAAGCAAGTGTCACAAATAGAGGGTTTCCCTTTCTCTTTCTTCTTTTGAAATCTTGCCACAATGCTAAGAAATCCTAGCCTGCTAAGACTCAAAGTCAGTCAAGAGCCAGCACCAAGCACCAGACAGGGGAAGGTAGCTAAACTGAACAACCCAGCTATGGCTGAGCTCTCAGATGGCTTTAGCCACATGAATGACACCAGATGGGAGAGGGGGAAGACCCACCAAGCTGAGCCCAGCCCAAAAGTTTGGGCTCACAGACTCGTGAACCATAAATGAACCACAAAATGGCTGTTTAAACCACTAGTTTGTTTTACAGCAATAGATAACTAATAGACAACCTTACAAGACTTTTGTTATAGCTAATTTATACATGAGGAATCTAACACTTCGTTAAGTAGTCTGTCTGGTAAGTAGCAGAGCCAGGATTCACAGGGACATAGCTAATAATCTTAAAAGAACATTCTTAAACTCCGTGTTGCTCCACAGACCATTCATCTTTGTAAAATAACTGAAAAGTATTCAAAAGGGGTTTGTTTCCATAAATTCTGTTATAAATAGATACAATAAGTGATACAATAAACTATTGCTAATGATAGAGTAGAATGCAATTATCCTCTCAGCAAGATAAACCCATTGTTGATCTGAGAAGATAATCAGAGTTCACTTTTATTGGGTGTTACTACATGTCACACACTGTCCTTAGTGTTTTATGTGCTTTATTTCATTTGCTATTCACAACAGCTCTGTGAATATTGTGAATGGTTCTCATTTATTATTATTCTCAATTATTCCCATTTCCCATTTCCTTACAAATGAGGAAAATGAGTGCAGAGCAATTGAACAACTTGCCCAAGGTCAATTAGTAGCAAAATGGGGAGTCTGACTTCCAATAGCCGTGTTCCTAACCACAGCATCATGCTGTTTTTCCCGTAATGTATTTTTAGTTGAGAAATATCAGGTTATGAAAACAATATGTGTTTCCATTTTGGTAACAAAAAAGAAAGTGTGGGTGGCTGTGTGGCCTCTGTTTATGTAGGCATAGGAAAGAATATGGAGGAACTTCTAAGTGTAAAGTATCAACAGTAGTTACTCCTGACTGGTAGGACTATGAGTGACTTTTCTTCTATATATTTTATGCATTTTCAGATTTTTTTTGCAATAAAAGTTTACAACTCTGATTATGGGGAATATACAACTCTTTTTAAAGGAAAACATTAGCACTTCAATATTTAAAAATTATAAAATAGATTTTAAAATTTGCAGAATAAACGTAAAGTCCTATGTGACCATATTAAAAATTACAAATTACTTTGTAGCTATGTATGGTGCTGGGTGTTAACTAGACTCACTGTGATCATTTTGCACTATATACAAATATCTAATCCGTATGTTGTACCCCTGAAACTAATAAAATGTTATGTGTCTATTACACCTCAATTAAAAAACAAAAAAAAGTACAAATTCAAAGTTAATTAAAACAATTCATCAGTTAAAACAATTTTTCTCATCAAATGGGCATCTTTTAAATGTTAATTCTCAGCTTGCAAGGGTCTTAGGAGATGCATATTTTCAGCTGCTGCCACTGGAAACATAATTGCCACAACCTCTCTGAAATTTAAGCTAGCAGTATGTATTAAGAAAGAATTAATATCACAAGCGTTGGTGAGGATGTGGAGAAAAAGGAACCCTTGTGCACTGTTGCAAACTAGTACAGCTACTGTGGAAAACAGTATGGAATTTCCTCAAAAAATTAAAAAATAAACTACCTTATAATCCAGTAATCACACTACTGGGTATTTACAAAAAAAAATACAAAAACACAGATTCAAAGGGATATATGCACCCCGATGTTTACTGCAGCATTATTTACAACAACCAAACTATGGAAGTAGCCCAAGTGTCCATCGATAGATGAATGGGTAAAGAAGATGTGGTGTGTGTGTGTGTGTGTATGTATATATATATATATATATATATATATATAGCATACATATATAGAGAGAGAGCACATATATATATATAGTATATACATATAGTTATGGAATATTATGGAATATTATTCATCAATAAAAAAGAATGAAATAATGGGGTTCCTGAGTGGCTCAGTCAGTTAAGCATCCGACTTCGGCTCCGGTCATGATCTCACAGATCGGGAGTTCGAGCTTCACATCGGGCTCTGTGCTGACAGCTCAAAGCCTGGAGCCTGCTATGGATTCTGTGACTCCCTCTCTGTCTGCCCCTCCCCTGCTCACACTCTGTCTCTCTCTATCTCTCAAAAATAAATAAACATTAAAAAAATTTTTTTTAAAGAATGAAATATTGCCATTTGCAACAACATGAATGGAGTTAGAGAGTATAACACTAAACTAAATAAGTCATTTGGAGAAAGACAGATACAGTATGATTTCACTCCTATGTGGAATTTAAGAAATCAAACAAATGAGCAAAGGAAAAAAAATAAAGAGAGAGAGAGAGACAAACCAAGAAACAGACTCTTAACTATAGAAAATAAAGTGATGATTACCAGAGAGGGGGCAGGTGGATGGATGGATGAGATAGGTGATGGGGATTAAAGAATGCATCACTTATCATGATGAAAAAATACAATAAAATAATAAAATAAAATAAAATAAATAAGCAAAAACAAAACAAAATAAAATTGCACAAAAAAGAAAGAATATTATATGAAACAGTAGCAATCACATCCTATTTATAATTCAACAAATTAAAAAAAACCCAAACTTCAACAATAAGAAAATGGTTCAGTGGGTAATGAAACATCCACATAATAGGAAAGAATATAGACATTAAAAGTCCTGTTTTCATAAAATATTTAATAACATTCATTATCCCCTATTACTTTCTTTCTCCTATTGCTTAAAAAGCAGAATATTGGTAAATAGCAATAATATCTATATGCAAGTAAATATGCGCGAATGAATGTGTAAATGTGCCCTCCCAAAAAAAACCTGAAATTAAATACAAAAAAAATTTAAAACATTATCTCTGAGTAATGGCATTTTAAGTAACTTTAATTTTCTAGTGAATAGTTGTCAAGTGCCTAGGACAAGTCCCTGTTGAAATCAGTTGATACTGGGGCGCCTGGGTGGCGCAGTCGGTTAAGCGTCCGACTTCAGCCAGGTCATGATCTCGCGGTCCGTGAGTTCGAGCCCTGCGTCAGGCTCTGGGCTGATGGCTCAGAGCCTGGAGCCTGTTTCCAATTCTGTGTCTCCCTCTCTCTCTGCCCCTCCCCCGTTCATGCTCTGTCTCTCTCTGTCCCAAAAATAAATAAACGTTGAAAAAAAAAAAAGACATCAGTTGATACTAAGAAGCATACTAAGTAGCATTCAAAGTCAGGATCTCTATCCCAGCTCTTGGTCTGGATAGCAACTGCACCTGTAAATCATGGCACACTGAAGGCCATCACAGGGGCAGTGCCAGGAGTTTTGCTGAGTATGATTAGAACCACAGTACAGATGAGGAATGATATTCCTGCAGTTCTCAAGAGAAGGACCTCACGAAGCTCCAGGTACTTTGGGGGAGTCAGATATACACTGGTTCTTCAGCCAGAACACAGGAGAGTCTTTTTAAGCTTCTGCAGCATGTAAGTCATTTTGAAATTGAACCTATTAAAGAATAGCAACCACAGTACCTGCCACTAATATGTGTTTATATGAAACATACAAAACATCTGGGGCCAGATCTCCCTCAAATCATAACATCACGCTTTGAATGTGGCTTCAGTAACCAGAATCTTACATTCCAGGTGCTTCTTGGGGGCCCCCCCCCCCGGGGGGGCGGAACCGGCCCAGGCCACCTGCTAGAAGGAGCATGGGAGGCCTCATGTTCTTTTGTAGAGAGTCAGGGCTACCTCCAAGGTAAGTATCATTATCTCATCTGTACAAATACATGACCAAGCCAGGATTCAAACCCGTCAGACTGCAAAGCCTAAATTTTAACCAGTGGCCTATGAATGTGAAGAATTCTGTCTTCTCCCCATCTACTCCCTATGGGGGGAAAGCATTGTACCAATATTTGATATAATGTGTACTTTACTGAGTAACAGAATGGATGAATCCATGGGTCTGATGGCAATTCCTAATTTTGATCCAAATTAACTAAATGCTGACTTTTAATCCAAATGATTATTTTTTAATTTACAGCCCCACTTTGTTACTTTGTTACCAAAAAGTAGCTTATAAAGATGCATAAAGTGTAGTAAGATAATATGAATTAAAATTAGGTGAAAAAGAAAAGCAAATACAAAAGGCGCTAGCTTCGAGGCTAACACAAAATCACACATCACCACGTCCCTCTATGTGCTTGGTATCAGCTCTTTTATAAAACTGAAACAGCATTTTAGAGTTGTGCCAAGTAAAACTCTAAGACAGTATGGTTTACTTCCTATTACCTTGTTATGTCCTAAAAAGACAGGACAGCTCTCCCGTATGCTGCTTCACATGACACCCATCATAGTAGCAAAAAAGGTCAGCAGTTTAGAACTGGTTTTAGAACTTGATGAACATGTGACCATGGATTGTGAACTAAAAAACCTTGAGATAACAGCAGTTATCTGACTCTTCTGTCATGCTGGTTGTAATTACCAATGCCCATAGGTGATAAAGATGTAATTTAAAATCAAGGAAATGCTAAATTCACCACCTCCAATGTCTGTCACATGCTGCAATTTTCAATCCCCCAATTAGTGACAGAACAGAGCTAGGTCCATGGTAGTCACAAGTAGGATACAGCATTCAACATTTATTGTATGTAATGTTATTAATATGACACAACTGTTTGATTGATAATAAACAAGAAACCAATATAGATGTTGATTTCTGCTTTGGAGAGATTTTATCAATGACCTACATCACATAAGGTATCACAAAGCTCAACTACACACTTAGGAACAGTGATTTTTCACTTTAAGGAAGCCCTAATACTCAGACATGCTACCCCCAGCACCAAGAAAGAAAAAAAAAATCAGACATGTGTGAGCAAGTATAGCATCCTGAAAAATCAAAAACATATACTGAGGGATTCTACTACTTCCAGAACCAGGAATGGAGGCATGTAGGGAGGGTACTCAGAAGAAGTCACATGAGCAATTTTAACAAAATCCTCCCTGCTTTCTCCTCCCTCCATCCATGAATTAAGACTGTATGGTTGGTTTATATCAGTAATTTTTAAATTTTAAGGAGTCCATGAACTGAGGATCTCTTTAAAATGTAGATTCTAATTCAGTAAGTCTGGGGTGGGGCCCAAGATTTTATACACGTAAGAAGCTCATACATGATGTGAATGCTGCTGGTCTGAAAACCTCAGTTACAAGTAGTACAAGTTTTTATTATATTTTTGTATCACTTATCACTAAGTTGATATATAAAAAGAGATTTGCTTTTACTTGGTACAACATGACTAGACTGAGGGATGTCCTGATAGCTAGTGAAACATTACTTCTGGATGTGTCTGTGGGGGGCTTTTCCAGAAGAGATTATCATTTCAATCAGTAGGCTGAGTGAAGAGCATCCTCACCACTGCAGGTGGACATCATCTACCCCTTAAGGGCCTAAATAGAACAAAGAAGTGGAGGAACAGCAAATTAACTCTCTCTACATAAGGAGAGTTTTTAGACTCAGACAGGGACTATACCTCAGGGTATAGGCCTCAGGTTTTTAGACTCAGATGGGGACTATACCATTGTCCCCCTGCTCCCCTCCCCGTGCACGCCCCCCCCCTCCCCGCCTCTAATTCTCAGGCCTTTGGATCTGGCCTGAATTACACCACTAGCTTTCCTGATTCTTCAGCTTGCAGAGAGCAGATGAGACTCCTCAATGTAAATAACCAATTAAGCCAATTCCTATAAAAATCTCCTGTTGGGGTGCCTGGGTGGTTCAGTTGGTTAAGCATCCGACTTCGGCCTTGGCCATGATCTCACCATTCCCGAGTTCAAGCCCCATGTCAGGCTCTGAGCTGTCAGCTTCAGATTCTGTGTCTCCCTCTCTCTCTGTCCCTCCCCTGCCCTTGCTCTGTCTCTCTCTTAAAAATAAAGAAACTCTAAAAAATTTTTTAAGCAAAAAACAATCTCCTCCTATACATATTTGTATATATCCTACTGGTTCTGTTTTTCTGGAGAACCCTAACTAATACACTTGAGTAAAAACAAACTATAAATTGATATTTGGAGACTCAATTCAATTCATAATGTGTGATATGATAACTTCTAGCCTTGTGTGGCTATTTAAATTTAAATGACTAAATAAAATTTAAATTTTCAATTTAAATTTAAATTCCTCAGCTACACTTGCCACATTTTAAGTGCCCAATAGCAGTATGTGGCTAGTGGCTACCATACGGACGGCATGGAAGAACATTTCCATTATCATAGAAAGTTCTATTGAACAGTGCTGAACTGGAGATGGTTCAGTTACCAAACAAAGATGTAGAGAATATAAGGTTTACTCCACTTTAAAACAAATCAAAAACTGAAATCTTGAACTGCTCTTGGTAAAACCCCAGCCATCCCTGCTCAAAAAACAAAACAAAACAAAACAAAACAAAAAACAACAAAACAAAAAACACCAAGAATAGGTCAGGACAACATGATACCCATTAATAAAAGCAGCTTACATTCCTTCTTCCCAGCAAAGGGCAGTACAGCTTAACCTCAAATGGAACGTGACATTAAGGGGCTAAAAGGGAAAGACGGTAACAGAGTTGCTGAAGCTAACCAGAACAGACCCCTTGCTCTGCATGCTTCATTCCAAAGCCATGTTCATGACCCTTAACTTTTATCAGTCAATCTCTTGACCTGATGGGGAAACTAATACCAGTGAGACAAAAGTGTGGGGGTGTAGAGCACAATTTTTCGCTCAGCTGTATCTGGAATACTCAACTCTGACTATTCAATGAAAGCAACAATAACAAAAATGAAACAAAACAAAACAAGAAAACAAAAGGATGTATTAGTCAGGGATTTAGATAGGCCGATAGATAAATAGAGATTTATTTAAGGAATTGGCTCACATGGTTGTGAGGGCTGGCGTGTCTGAATCTGTCATGCAGGCCAGAAGGCTAGAAATGCAAGGGAGAGCTGACATAGCTTTGAGTATGAAGGCAGTCTGGATGAAAATTCCTTCTTCCTTTGGAAGCCTAAGGCCTTTAAGACCTTCAACTGATTTGTTGACGCTCATTTACACTAAGGAAAGTATTCTGCTTTACTCAAAGTCTACTGGTTTAGACGTTAGTCTTATCAAAATCATATCTTTAAAAAAATACCTCCATGGCAATATCTAGACTGGTGTTTGACCAAACAACTGGATACCATAGACTAGCCAAATTGACACGGTAACGATCACAAGGGGATAAAGACTGAAATCTTTAGCTCCAGGTCCCTAGTATTTAGGGCCTCCCTACTAGCTTCCTTTCTGGCTATTTTCTCCAAACTCAATAGAATCACCAGTGGAGACTGTAATGTTAGTGATGCTGTAATAAAGGCAAACTTGGCTGTGGTGGCCACTTGTCACCTGTCCCACACCAGTTTGTTGACAATAGCAAAGTCTCCATGAACTTTCAGAATAGGATGCCTGATGTCAACACTGAGGATCGCTCTAGAACATGGGTAGCATAAGCATTAGCCTTTCTCCTTTCCCCAAACTGCCCCCTGCCAAAGCCTACGCAAGATACTAAAACTTGGGATTACGTTTTGCAGATTATATGACCACTTGGGAAATCTGGAAAATTAAAGAGATGGTTGTCAACTACTTTGAGCATCTCAAAAAACAAGCATGACTGGAGGAGAAAACAATTTTCATTAAAAGAGCCTTTCCAGGCTTCTAAACCCAGCTTGAATTTTTCTGTGGGTTTGGTACATAGAAGAGAAGGAAATTTGTTTACCTTCTCGGAAAAAAAAAAATAATAGTAATTCTTCCAGACCATGGGTTTCATGGTCTATGAGAGATAGAAGTTTATACTTCCAATAGAAAGTTTGCTCTGCCCTTCACTATACCTGATTTTACATTCATAACTGATGAATATATAGCCTAAAGTGGTGTTATCTGAGCAAGCAGAAATTAAGTTATAAATCCATGGAAATCCTTCCTCCCTTCAATGATATTAGATAATCAGGTAGCAGGTTTCTGGACTGATTTTCTTTATCACTTATTTCACAGTCTAACCATATGAGTCACAAGCACTAATATCCAACTTGCAATCCAACTGCAGCCTTTTGCCTTCACCATGGCATGGTCCTTGGGGCATTTTTTCTAAGCATTCAGAAGTCTCTGAATTGTAAGTCCTGCTTGTAATATTATAAGCTACACTCTGCATCTGGTTATTGCACAAGCCACCACTAACCTCCATGATTACCAGTTAATCTCAGCTGTTGACGGAAAAAGGGGATCAAAAATGCAGTTATGTAAATCCACAGAAGTATTGGTTTATTTCCAGTCTTGATCCAGACTTCAAAAGATTTCAAGGACCAAACCCCACCATAATTGGATTTCATAGGAAGTATAAGAATTGTGTATAATTAAAGTGACTTAGTTTCCAAGAGTCAATGTAAATTCAGGAAATGACACTAGTAAATTCATTCATATGAGAATATGTCCGTTCTACAGTCCCCACCCCCCACATTTTCACATTCTAGGCTTCTGTTCTGATACTCTCACCTACTATGTCTTGCATCCCATCCCTCCTTTTGAATTAATCCAATCCTTTTGCATTTATAGACTGACCAAAAGTCTATCTGCTAGGTCCCTACCATCAAATCCCCTATCTTCAATAAGCCTTCTCAGAGGTAATCACTTAGAATTCATCTCTACGCTTCTGTACTTTCAGAATGCGTGGTCTTTACCAGAATTAGAGCCTTTATCACATTTCCGGTTAGGGATACTTGGGTGTCTTTCTCATTAATTGTGACCTCTGACATAAAAAGTTACTGTGTGTCATTCTTCTCCCCCAGTATACCAAATGAAAGTTTAAAATGAAATGGGATGGAATGGGATGGAAAGGGATGGAAGTAGCTCCAAAGAGGGACAGCTTCGCAGACCCAGCTCAGCTGCTAATACAGCTCAGCTGCTAATACAGCTTTTCTGTAGGCCCAGCGATTCTGTGATGCAGCACCATGTCTTTAGCCCACAGGACCCCAAAGGCAGGGGTGAAATGTCCTTAGAGAAATGACATACAGATGTAGAAAAGAACAGGGCATCCAGCTAAGGGGACACGTTAGCAAGTACCAGCTTGTACTCAGTCTCCCAGAGTGGCCTCAAATTTCCCATTATTGAAAGCAGAATCTCCACCACTACATCTGTCCTGGCCACATGCAAAGTGGTAAACTAGGACTACCCCCCCCCCCCCACCAACTATAACAAAAATAAGTTGTGTTTAAAGCTCTTCCATATACATTACCACATTCCATTCATATGTATCCTGTGAGGTAGGCAGGTTAGCTTTATCTCATTTTATAGAAAAGGAATGTCAGAGATTAAATAATTTTCCTAAGGTCCCCTAGACAGCTTATGGCAGAGCTGGAACCGTAACTCAAGTCTTTTTCATTCCTGGTTTAGAAGTGGAGGTGCTGACCACACTCCCAGTGCTATTACAAGTAAGATTTCCAAACACTGACTACCATTTACTATTTCCACGCCGGACATTCTGGGGTTGGGGTGGGAGGGCAGCAAGGGCTCCGCATGTAGGAGCAGAGAAAGCTCAGGCAAGGAATGCAGGAAGTGGGGATAGTGCAACTGTGAGTGTTGGCTTTATTGTGTCAGGGAAATTCAGATTCCCAAAGAATCTTTTCCCCTAGCAGCAGAAACTTTGCACTTTTTTTTTTTAATTTTTGTTTTTTAACGTTTATTTATTTTTGAGACAGAGAAAGACAGAGCATGAACGGGGGAGGGTCAGAGAGAGGGAGACACAGAATCCGAAACAGGCTCCAGGCTCTGAGCTGTCAGCACAGAGCCTGACGTGGGGCTCGAACTCATGGACCACGAGATCATGACCTGAGCTGAAGTCGGCCGCTTAACCGACTGAGCCACCCAGGCGCCCCAGAAACTTTGCACTTTTAAGCCAAACCCTTTAGAGATCATCAGTAATTACAGTTTTCCAAGTCAGGTAAAAGGAAAGGACTCTACACTGGTATAGAGGAAAGAAGGAGCCCCCAGAACCCGCGCAGGAGTCATTGCTCTGGCGAGGGGGGAAAGGTACTGTCCATTTCTCCAGAAGAAAGGAAAAGGCAGAGTCTTTTGAGCTCTCAAAATATGCAGTCTCGAAACAGTTGATCTTGAGAGAAAGTTCAAGTACCTCCTTGACCAAAGTCCAGGATGTTCTGCAACAGGCAGCAGCCACTTTTCGTGGATAAGATTTGCTGACCAGTATGCCTAGTTCGATGTTGTGACATTTTATGGGAATTACCCAAATACTGTGGTTACATGCTAATGATAGGCTGGGGGGGGGGGGGGGGGGAAGCCGTTCCAAAATGCAAGGTAAAGTTGTTCATAAAAACTTTTTGACTCTTTGGCATCTGGTATGAAAAGGGCAAGGAAAGCATATACATTAAGTCAATGTATAGCACATGGAAATGATACATCTGATAATAAGAGGCAAAATACCTGTTATCTCTACGTAAGATTTTTTACAATGCTGAACATAAACTGGAAGAAGAACCCAAGTAATCCTTAAGGTTGAAGGGAAAAGAAAAAACCAACCCAAATGATGGAAAGAAATCAGTGAAAACTGAGAGTGAGGAAAAACAAAAACAAAAACAAGGTTCCGCAATATGAATATCTGCTCATCATAAAAGGATTTTTATTTTGGGGGCCTCTGGGTAGCTCAGTTGGTTAAGTGCCTGACTCTTGATCTCAGCTTAGGTCTTGATCTCAGGGTCATGAGTTCAAGCCCTGCACTGGGCTCCACACTGGACGTGAAGCCTGCTTAAAACAAAACAAACAAAAAAAACCCTATGTTTTTTAACACAGGTTGTAGCAGTAACATTTCATAACTTTATTTTAAAGATTACCCCATTTTGCTTCAGTAGGCTTAAAATATATAAAGAGTTTGGCTTTTTAAATATGAAATATTAAAATACATAATTTATTGAGACAGTGGGACTATGAACATTTTTTAAGGTTAGACAATTCTAATATTGTTTGGAATATGTATGTGTGAATATGTATGTGTATGTGTGTAATATGTAATATACAAAAATACACATTTATTATATATTTTTATATATTATATATAATATAATATAAAAGAAAATATAAAGAAAATATTCTTTTCTTTAAGATACTGGTAAAGAAAGATCTTAAGTAGTTTTTGAATGAACTTGTTTGGGTTCACTGGGCAAAAGAAAATAATAATTTAGCTAAAGAGACAAACTGATGAGAAGAATAAATGACTAGGTTGCCTATGTGAATTTTCTCCTGGCTGGTCCAAGAAGACAGATACAGAGAAGAATGGAAGTGGTACCTTGTCCTGACTACCTCCCATACCACCGCCCCCAGATGTCAGTCATTAGGAAGTGAAGCAAGAAAGAGCCGAGCCCTTTGATTTGGAAGAAGAGTCTTTGGAAAGCTGTAGACCACAGCTAATTAAAGAGCCAAACAGAAAAACCACTACCTCCTTTCTGATAAAGAGGAAGAAATTAAAGACTTAGTTACAGGGTTGCTGTATAGAGTGTGTGTGCATGTGTGTTTTAATGCAAAGTTAAATCAAGTTCTAAATTACTGTCAGGAAGAACCTAGAAACAAATTTTCAACTTTGAAAAAAGTCAAAATGAATTATATTTTATCTGAAGTAATAAATCCACTATTGTTTATTTATTATTACTTCGTGCCTATTTGAAAGAGAGACAAAGAGGGAATTTGATGTAGCTTTTTGTTAAAGTTGGGCATAAATGCTCTTGGAATAGAAATTAAAACCAGAAAAGAAGAAAGAAACAAATGCTTAACCACAAAGGATAATACAGTTACTGTGACTGAGCTCCATGCTTGGCCCCAAGATTCTTGGCAGTCAAGACCAAAAGGAAAACACAGTGAGTTATATAATGCCAATGAAAGAAAGCATACAAATGCTTCAAGGGAGAAAACCTTTGTTTCTGGTAATAAATTTTTCAAAAGGCATTCATCACTATATTAAACAATAATTGATAACAGTTGAGCTCTCATGGAAGGAGCTTGCATTTTTATTTCTTAAAGGTTGCTATTTTTTATCTTGGCATAAATGTATTATTCAATTCTTACCTATGGGAGGTTTATATGTATGCTGGTGATGCTACAATTACATTGTAGTAAAATGTAGAAGAACATGGACAATATGTTAAAGTCTTACTTGCTGTCATTTATTCATAAGCAAACCTTACCATTTTAATCAAAGCCAGATGCCAGTCCATGGTGGCATCCAGGAAAATTGGTTTTTATCCTCAAATCTACTAAAGGGTATAAAGAACTGTATCTTCATAAATAAGTGAGCATTCTTCAAAGAATGGGAGGATGGAATAAGAAATAGAGCCAATGGGATTTTAAAAGAGCTCGGATATTTTACTGTAGTCAGAGCTTTGTGGAGTGCAGTGGGTTTGTTTCCATTTTATTTTATATTTATTCATTTTTTGAGAGAGAGAGACAGAGCATGAGTGAAGGAGGGGCAGAAAGAGAGGTTAGAGATAGAATCCCAAGCAGGCTCCATGCTCAGTGCATAGGCTAACTCAGGGCTCGATCTAATAACCATGAGATCATGATCTGAGCCAAAAGCAAGAGTCAGAGGCTTAACTGACTGAGCCACCCAATCACCTCTGTTTCCATTTTATTTTTTTTAATTTTTTTTTAATGTTTATTTATTTTTGAGATAGAGAGAGACAGAGCATGAACAGGGGAGGGTCAGAGAGAGAGGAAGACATAGAATCTGAAGCAGGCTCCAGGCTCTGAGCTGTCAGCACAGAGCCCAACGCGGGGCTCGAACTCACGGACCGTGAGATCATGACCTGAGCCGAAGTCGGTCACTTAACCGACCGAGCCACCCAGGCACCCCATGTTTCCATTTTAATGTCAGAAGTGGGAGAATGGGTTTATGCTTCTTCCCTGGAATGATGGAGAGAAGTTCCTCTGTAAAAGCATACCACAGGCATCTGAAAAAAAGGCTATAGAAAAGATTAAGAAGTGAAAGATAAAGGATCATGCCAAGAGATAAAACAAGGGAATGCAGATATCAAGGGAAAGGATGTCGAAAGGCACTTATGAAGAGCAAGAGAAAGAGATCCAAGTGAATTTTCCAGGAAAAGGTAAATTTTAGAGAGAAACTGCTGAAAATCCTGCTTTAAAAGCAGAATTCAAGAAGTAAAAGGAAACACAACTTACAGAGACAACAGAAATTCTGGAGATCCAAGGGGTTACTTAGAGTTTAAGGTCTAGGATTCTGGAATATATCACATATAAAGTGTATGTTAGAAAATAACAGAATAATTACATCCACATACAAATTTTAAGCCTTGTAACTATCGCTGCCATAGCAAAAAAAAAAAAAGTGGAAAGAAAAGAAATAGATACTATAGGTAATTCAGTAGGAGAAATAAGAAAGAAAAGAGAGAGACAAGATAAAGCAGTGGCACAGAGGGAAAGAGCATGGATGTGGAAGTGGGTTCACAAGAACCTGAATCCCTGGTTCTGTGATATGGGACAGGTTACAAAATTTCTCTAAGCCATGGTTTCCTTGTTTGTAAAATGAGAATAACAACAGAATTATGAGGAAAAGTAAATGGAACAGTGTGAAAAACACATAGCACAGTGCCTTCCACAAAGATCAACGCATTTATAGGGTTTGGGTGGGTGGTTGAGGGTGGGGACAGACGGTGAGTGATTGATGGATGGAAGGAAGGAAGGAAGGAAAAAAGGAAAATGAAATCCCTACTTAGACTTCAAAGAAACATAAACAGACAAATAAGTTAGGGGAGGAAGCCCATACTGTTATATACTATTAGATGTATTAGAGTAGAAATTCCCCTTAGAGATTATGGATTTCAAATCCAATTTATAGGTAACTAATCTGAAGTCCAAGATCATATTAACTCAAGGTCACACTGCAAGTTTGCAACAGATCTCTTCTCTGGAAAAAAAATGTATATATATTACTGTTATTTTTTAAAAGAAAATAATGTCAAACAAGGTTGGCTGATTTATTTATGGGCATAAATAGGGGGTGAGCATTAGCTTTGGCTGGCCTGAATTCTCAAAATTTATAACCGGAATATTTTACTTATTTTGGCCTAGTCACTTGAAGACTTTCTCCTAAATTTAATGAATACTGTTTTATATTCTACTTAAATATAAACCTAAAGAATCTACTGAATATTTTATTCATTATAAGACTGCCAAGACTGAGCAAGTAGCTCTTTGGAGTATATAATTACTACCTCTTTGTTACTTTAACCACTGTCTCTGAAGACAATTTAGCCCAGACATGTCAATTAATTCCAGAATCGTTAGTTCTTGGCAGCCAGGGTTTCTTGATACCTTTTCCTCTTATTCTAGCCAAATTCTAGAAGCTATAATCACAGAGATCTTTTTCAGTGCCCTATAACCTTGTTATTATTTTTAAATTGTAGCCAGAAAGAGTATTTCTCAAAGGAAAAAAAATGAGGCAAAAATTACGTGTTCCAGCCAATGAAGCTATTGTTGAACATTTATAGAGAGTACAAGAATATGTTTCAGCTCTTCTTTTCATTGTTTCAGAGTCCAAATAACTAAAAACTACTTGGAATAGGATTTTGGGTTATGTTTATTTTTTACATTAGCATATGGCATATCTACTCAAGTGACTTCATCTTAGGAAAATGACAGAGGTACTTGGTTCTATTTTTAACTAGATTTCTTGACTTCTCACTTGGTTACCACTGTCAATCCAAGTCCAATCTGCAAACACTATGTTTTCAGGCTCTTTTAAATCCTTACAGAGAAGTGTCAAACAGATTTACCTATCCTTAAGAAGTTTAGCATCTAAATAAGGAGATTATACTTAAATAGTTTAAAAGACAATTACCAACAGATAGAAAAACATCATTCTGCCAATTACTAAATGAGTAATGCTGAGTTGAGAGGAAGGATGTAAAATGGTTAAGGAAGACCATCATCATCCACATCATCACCATCATCACCATCACCATAATCATCATCATCATTATATCTAACATGTATAAAGTGTTTATTACATGCCACAGGATAATTTAAGTACTGTATATCCATTAACTCATTTAATCTTTACAATAACCTATGAGACATGTGACAGTATTTTCATCTACAGAGGAGGAAATTAAAGCTCAGAAAGGTTAAGTGATCTATCCAAGATAACACAATTAGTAAGAGTCACAGACCTGAGATTTGAATCCACACATTCTGGCTTCAGAGTATGAACCCAAAGGAGGCCGAAAGAAATAAAATTTAATCTGGATCATGAAGGATGAATAAAAGCTCACTAAATGCAGTAGAGATTAGTAGGAAAAGGTATGAGCAAAAGCAAAAAGGTGAGAAAAGTCAGTTTGCCTGGAGTAGAGAAATACAAGATTAGAAAGACTGGCCATTGGTAACAACAACAACAAAAATCACTGAGACTTTTAAGCAAGAAATGGACATATCAAAATGACACTTTAGGAAAGTAAATCTGACAATAATGTGCATGATGGATTCAAATATCTAGAGGACTAGTTACAGACCTTCATGACAAGTGAGATTTGCAAGGGGGAGGAAGAGATGAATGAGAAACATTATAGGGGCGCCTGGGTGGCGCAGTCGGTTAGGCGTCCGACTTCAGCCAGGTCACCATCTCGCGGTCCGTGAGTTTGAGCCCCGCGTCGGGCTCTGGGCTGATGGCTCAGAGCCTGGAGCCTGTTTCCGATTCTGTGTCTCCCTCTCTCTCTGCCCCTCCCCCGTTCATGCTCTGTCTCTCTCTGTCCCAAAAAAAATAAATAAACGTTGAAAAAAAAAATTAAAAAAAAAAAAAAAGAAACATTACAAAAAGAAGTATCATCTCACAACTGAATTTACCTGAGGGGTCAGAAAAGATAGCTCTGAACCTGGACAAATAGGAATATGATATCACTATTGACAGAAATTAGAGTTGATTTTACAAAGACAACAATGAACTAAATTGATTGTATTTCCCCAAGTTATTGGTTTTCCTACACGAATGATTCTTCACTGTATTACTTCTTTATCTGACAATCCATTTTTGTATTTCCCAAGGCTTACTCCATGATGCTCTTTTCTACTTTCCCAATCTTTCCCCTGCAGACAGTGCACCCATTCTTGGGCTTCAATATTCATTTGTAAGTTCACAATTATTTTTTCCATATCTATATCCAGTTATAACCTATCTCCTGAGTTCAGTATCTACTCTGGTGTGCTAAGGCTTCCACTTGGAGACACGTCCACCATCTCATATTAACCTGTTCTCAAGTAAGTGAAGTAATGTTGCCTAAAAAAGCAACCTTTACTGCCAACCTATATGATCAATAGATCTTGATCCTTGCTATACATTAGATATAATTATGAAGGACTTAAAATCCACACATGACCACTTCATACCCCAGAATCTCCAGCAGAGGGTCATGAACATCCATGTCTGAAAACCTCCACCAGTCATCCTCTTGTGGAGTAAGGTTTGGAAATTACTAACCAATAATGTGATTGATCAGTAGTGGTACTGCTCAATGTCTGGAAAAAAGGAATTGGAACAACTAGAAGTTGGAGTTGGTTATAGAACAGAGTTCAGTTTCTTGCGTGAAACAACCCCAGCAAGCCTGTAGAGGTGTTAGGATAGCAAAGATGAGAAATGACTCTTAAGTCAAGACCAGGAGCATTGTACAACAAAGTCATGAGAAATAAAGGAGGCATTGTGGGTTGCACCAGCAGTTCTGTGAATGCAATTCCCTATACCAACTGCTTCAGCATCACCTGGAAATTTAAAAATGCAAAATCCCTCAACCACACCTAACCTACTGAATCTAAAACAACCGTAGGAGGGCCCAGCAATGTGTGTTCTAACAAGTCCTCCAGGTGGTGGCAAAGCACTGTAAAGTCTGAGAACCGCTAGTCAAGAATCTCAGAGAATGGACAGAAGGAGAGGACATGAGTAGAGAAGAGGATATCTAGAGGCCTTAAAATGTTTCCAGCCATCCTATGGAAACCTTATTAATTAACCATGCCCTATACTCCAAGGGAAGTTTCATCTACTACTAAAGGAATGATGTTATACAGATAGTATTCTCTGACAGCAATGCAACAAAATTAGAAACCAGCAACAAAGTCTGTAAAATATATATATATATACACAGTTAGAAAATAAACACCACACTGCTAAATAATTCATTTAAAAAATAAATAGTATCCTGGAAATTGTGAAATCCTTAGAAGTGGATATCAAAAAAAAATACATATAAATCTTACACAATGCCAATAGAGTGAGACTTAAGGGGGCAATTATAACCTTAAATATATACATTAGAAAAGATCAGGATTAAAAATTAATGAATTAGGTTTCCAAACATAGATAAAATAGGCCATTTTCTAAATTTACCAAAATTAACTTGAGAAGAAACAGACTTGCAATCACAGTATAAAGGGTTCTTGCAGCTCCTGGGTGGCTCAATCAGTTAAGTGTCTAACTCTTGGTTTCGACTCAGGTCGTGATCTCCTGATTTCATGGTTTCAAGCCCCACATAGGGCTCTGTGCTAGTGACACAGAGCCTGCTTGGGATTCTCTCTCCCTCTCTCTCTACCTCTCCCCCACTGTCACTGTCTCTGTCTCTCTCAAATCAAATTAAATTTTTTAAAAATATATCATAAAGCGTTCTCTAATTGAGAACCCCAAACCAGAAATAACATCACTTGGGTGCTTGTTATAAATGCAGATTCTCAATCCCCCATCATACCTACTGAATCAGAAACTCTGGGGGTTGGGCATAGCAATATGTATTTTAACAAATCCTCTCTGTGATTCTGATGCAACTAAAATAACAAAGCCTACTCTACAAAGGAAGCTACTGAAATCATTTCAGTGACTTTTATCACTGAAACACCAGAAAACTTGCTTATAATCATTGTGAAGATGTGAATGGATTTTCATAGGTAAAATTCGTGAAAGTCATGACAATGTAGATTGCCTAAAACATTTGGGAAACAATCGTTCCCACTTTGAAAGCAGGAAGATGGTATAAAAGTCTGGCATGCCCTGTAGCCTGTACAGTTCAGAATGGCACCATAGTCAAGATACCTAATTGGTCCCATGTCCAGCTTTACATTCAGGGGCTGTGCAGAACATCTGAAAAGACAAAGATTTGAGGTTTTTATATACTTTTTGGGCCTGCTTGCTAATAGATGTTGTACATGTATGAGAATTTGCTCTGAAACAAGCTTTCATTGTAACCTGGTGTGAGATGGTGGAGGAATAGCAAATCTGACCTTGTCTGTCTTGTGGCTACCATTATCTACCAAAAAGAATCTAATGGTTCTACATGATCAATTAGTCTGGGCTGGTTCACATTAAGTGGATTTAAATGAGAAGGGGAAAAGAGAAATTGGAGTCAATGAGTATAGATAATCCTTCCAAGTAATTTTATAAATGGGAACAGAAATTTAAGGGTATGACTGGTGTTGGGGGGGTGGGGGCTGAAGTCAAGAAGGATTATTGTATTTGCTCTGAATAGTCAGTAAAGTAATATTCCTATCTTTTCTTCTTTTTTAAAACAGATTTTTAATGTTTATTTTATTTTTGAGAGAGAGGGGAGAGAGAGAGAGAGAATGAGTGGGGAAGGGCAGAGAGAAATTGAACAGAATTTGAAGCAGGCTCCAAGCTCTGAGGTGTCAGCACAGGGTCCAATGAGGGGCTTGAACCCACAAACTGTGAGATCATGACCTGAGAAGAAGTCAGATGCTTAACTGACTGAGCCACCCAGGTGCCCCTCTTTTTTCCTTTTTAAAAACATATTCCCCCAATACATGGAAAGTTTCACCAAGAAAAAAATTGAGAGCTGGTGATGCTCATAAAAACTTTAAGGTATTTTAAGTTAATCCACATTTTTAATCTGTTACAGTCTACATTTGAATTTGCACATGTGTAATCTATTTAGCATCCCAAAGAGTCTGGCATATTAGGAAGTATATTTAGACTAATAAAATCAGTTTTTAAATTTTTAACATTTTAGCCACCAAAAAACAGAAGAGTCATGGGCTTTCCATTCAGTATCTCTTATTCTGTTCCACTTCTGTGGAATGCCATTCCCCTGCAACCATCACAAATAAACTTTCAACAGTATTTATTCTTTACAGTATTTTATTTCCATAACTTCAGGTCACAGGAAGGTTGGATAAGAGAGACTGTTAATGAATCCTCTTTCTCTAAAGACTTAATCCTGATCATTAGAATGCTTGATTTTCTTGTGCAATAAATATACCCCAGGTTATTTTCCCTGGTGAATTAGCTGGGCACAGATGAATTCTGAGTTTTCATGGCCTGACTTCAAAATGTTTTCTTTTACAATTCCCTACCTGGCAGTATTCTTAAACTGAAGACTGACACACAGACTGCTAGAGTGGGCATTCTGAATTAAAAAAAAAAAAGTGAGTCTCTTCAGCTGACACTAGTTACTGTAAGGAACTAACCAAGGAAAGGTGAATCCTAATTATCTATTCTAGAGTAAAGCTCAGCCAGCCAAAATAAATTAAATACTTAGACCAGGACATTCTAAACATTTCTAACCCACTGTCCAGATGTTTCTATGAAAACATCTCCAAATTGGTTCCTTTTGGGAAGCATAATTTTAAAACATTGATGAAAACAAACCTCTACTTTTCATCAGATCTAATGAATTGTTCTACTTTATTAAACAAAGAACTTATTATTCTTCATTTGTCTTTTCCTCATACAAAAAGTCCTCATTTTAGTAAAAAAAATAAATGTTTGAATTCAAGTTGTCATCTCTCTAAAGAAGTCAAGAATTCTATTCATTCTTTAAACATAATCCTTGAAGATAGTCATTGGCAAAGTATGAGAATACTTAATGCTAACTTATACTTACCTAACTTTGGTTTCTTAAAAGACCTTCATATTCATTCTCTCGACATCTGTGAGATAGGGATGGGTAGGTGTTACCACTGCCATTTTACATATAAGGAAACTGAGGTTTAGAAATTTAAGGGACTTGCTCAAGGTCCCACAGCTATTAAGTGCTAAAGGCAAAACCCAAATACAAAACTCCAAGCTCCAAACCCAATGGTCCTCTCATGACATTCCTTAGGTTCCATTTGAGTATCTAAGCAGAAGACAGTGGACCTACCAATAGCATCCATTTACAAGATGTTATATATCAATCCTTTCTCAGTTGATTTAGTGACTGAATTCCAGACTGGCCTTACTGAATGGACTCCCACAAGCACCACTGAATTTTTACTAAAACAACAAAAACAAAAACAAAAACAAAAAACAAAAGAAACAAAACAAAAACAAAACCTTTCAATGTTCAAACAAATTCATGGTTCAAACATATTAAGGAGTCTAAAGATTTAGAAATGTTCAAAAAATATTTCTAGCCAATACTGCATTCATACCATAATGTTAAACAATAATAAAAAAAAAACCTCCAATATTAACTTATCCACAGAGAAGGAAAAAGTATGCTTGTTAGAAAAGAGACTGAGCAAGACTCTAACAAAGTAATAGCAATTGCTATACAGAGCCCATAAAGCTTTCAGTTCAAGGCTAGACTAAACATACACGTTTACTTTTCATTCTTTCACAAACCTCATTTGAAATAAATATATACATATTTACATATGCTAAATATATATTCTTTATATGTAAATATATAATATAAACATATATTTATATGTTACATGTTAACATATAAATATATGTAAAGTATATATATAAATATATAAAGCATATATATATAAAGAATACATATATATGTATATATATACATACACACAAAATTAATCCCTAACAACACTGCAAACAAGAAAAAAACATAATCAGTAGACCAGAAATCTTGAGGAAATAAAAAGTAGATGAAGTCAGGTGGATAGAAAAGCCAAACCAGAGAAAACTGCAACACACAATAGGTGTGGGAAAGATGGCTGTGAGAGATAGAGATATTCATCTCTAAGGGCTCCATCAGAGAGAAACTGTCAGCTATGAATCTACAAATGTGGAGGGCAGACTAGAAGATAATAAATTAAGGAAACACCCATAAAACAGCTGAGCCAGCCATGTCCCTCTTCTTGTCTCTCACTGGGGTATTTGCTTCCAGAGGATGTAACTAGGCAGGGTTCCTTGGACAGGGCAAGAAATGGAAGCACAGCAGAGTCTGAGGTCATTCCAGACACTCACAATGAAAACACACACACACACACACACACACACGCACAAGAAAGGGACCACCTTTCACGTCCAAACATTCCTTGTACTGGCAATCCTGGGGGTCTCTGCACAACTGCTCCTAGCTAACATACTCTAAAAGAAAGCAGATCCGCTTATACAGAAATTTTAAAATTCTAGATGAAATGCTATGTTTCTAGAAAACATAAATATTCACAGTTCCAAAAAAAGCTGTAAGCCAAAACTGCACAATTGCCATCAGATAAATTAAATACATGGGGCAGGGCAATAAATGTACACCCAAAAGGCAATGGACCCAGACTGTTTCATGGGTAAATTTGTCTCAATAAAACCAATAATCCCTATGTACTTTAAACTGTCCCTAGATATTAAAAAAAAACAAAAACACTAAAAATCTCCCTGCTTCTTCCACAAGGCTGGCACAAACATATACACACACAAATGCTACTAGCTGGGTTCTATGGGCCACAACCATCTTGCCAATGATTATGTGTACATAGCATTGTTTAAGTTTATTTATTTTGAGAGAGATAGAGAAAATGAGCAGGGGAAAGGCAGGGAGAGAGAATCTCAAGCAGGCTCCACACTGTCAGCACAGAGCCCAATGTGGGCTCCATCCCATGAACCAGGGAGATCATGACCCAAGACGAAATCACGAGCTGGCCACTTAACAGACTGAGCCACCAGGGCTCATTTTATATTTATATTGAATGTAGATATTATGAGACCCAACATCCATTCTGTTACCACAGTCTGTGTTTCTTTCTTTATGTGCTTCTCTCTTTATGAGCCTCATCTACTCCACTTAAATTTTTTAACAAATTTGACTCCTTTAAGCATGTGAGCTCACTATTCTGACCACAGACCAGTTTCACTTATGAATGTGAATTTTAAAATTCTTACTAAAATATTAGCAAATCAAATCTAGCAAAGGCTAAAAGAGCAAAGCATGTGAGTTTAGGCATGTGAGTTCACTATTCTGACCACAGACCAGTTTCACTTGTGAATGTGAATTTTAAAATTCTTACTAAAGGATTAGCAAATCAAATCTAGCAAAGGGTAAAAGAGCAAAGCATTGTAACTAAATAGAGCTTATACAGGGTTTATCATCAGAAAATTAATTCACAGAATTCACTATATTAGCATATTAAAGAACCATTTGATAGGTGGAAACACACACACACACACACACACACACACACACACACACACACACCTGAAAATTTTGTATCCATTCCTGATTCTTTTGTAACTCTTAGTAAGCTAAGAACAACAACAACAAAAAAACTTCCTTAATTTGATAAAGAGAATAAATCTAAAACATAGAGTAAATGACATTCTTAAGGGTAAAAGGTGAGAGAATTAATAAAAAGATAATCACTATTATTAAAAATTATTCTGAGTTCCTAGATAATAAGACAAGAAACCAAATGAAGCATAAATATCATAATGAAGTAGACAATGTTTTGCATAGTCATAGTTCAAGATAATCAATGTAAATTATTAGAATTGAGTTCTCTGAGATATCAAGATACAAGTACACCAAAATAATGACATTACTATAAATCAACAATAATCCATTAAATGCAATAAAAATTCATATTTATAACAACTAGCATTTTTATATGTATATATATTTTAAAATAATCAAACCAGAAAAGTATAAGAAAATTATTATTTTGGAAAATGCTTTTTAAAAATCTAAGTATCAAAATACATTTTTTTTAATATCAGAAGATTCCATTGGTAAAGGTGTCAGTTTTTGCCAAGCCAATACTTGCAAATTGAATATGATTCTGACAAAAATCCAAACTATTTTCAATGGAATTTGAAAAGTTGATTCTTGAGTTTATTGTAACAGTAAATGTGCCTAGAAAAATAGCTTAAGAATGAAAAATAATAAGGATGAAAAATTTTCCCTGCCAAATATCAAAACAAACTATAAAGCCATGTTAATTAAAACAAACTATAAAGCCAT
>NW_024412376.1:42009563-42067766 GCF_014898765.1 Herpailurus yagouaroundi | reverse complement strand
AAAACAAACTATAAAGCCATGTTAATTAAAACAAACTATAAAGCCATGTTAATTAAAAATAATAAGGATGTGGGGCGCCTGGGTGGCGCAGTCGGTTAAGCGTCCGACTTCAGCCAGGTCACGATCTTGCGGTCTGTGAGTTCGAGCCCCGCGTCAGGCTCTGGGCTGATGGCTCAGAGCCTGGAGCCTGTTTCCGATTCTGTGTCTCCCTCTCTCTCTGCCCCTCCCCCGTTCATGCTCTCTCTCTGTCCCAAAAATAAATAAACGTTGAAAAAAAAAATTAAAAAAAATAAAAAAAAAAATAATAAGGATGAAAAATTTTCCCTGCCAAACATCAAAACAAACTATAAAGCCATGTTAATTAAAACAGAGAATTCATGTTAAAAATATACATACATAGACATATACAAAGTTATAGACACATGTAGACACACACACACACACACACACATACACACATACGCACACACTCTCTCCAAAATACATCCAAAATTCACAATAGTGAAGCAAATATATGAAACAAGGAAATAAATGAGTCTTCCTGAGTTGTCCATCCTTAGTGTACCACAATCAGCAAGAGTAACCACTAGAAGCTAAAAATCTATGAAATTGTGCAGTTCACAAACACTTAAAATACACTGTGGAGTATTTATTAAAACCAAGTGCCTTGTAACTGGTAAGTAATTTTACATATAAACCCAATAGTGATAATCTGGTTAAAGATGAGCATTTTAGTTTGTTTTGTTGGTTTTTGAGAGAAAGAGAGAGAGAGAGAGAGAGAGAAGAGAGAATGTGGGAGTGGGGCAGAAGGGCAGAAGGAGTGAGAGAATCTTTTTAAGTTTGAGAGAGAGTGAGCACACACACACGGGCACATGGGGGAGAGGGTCAGAGAGAGAGGGACAGAGTGAATCCCAAGCAGGTTCTGCACCATCAGCTTGGAGCCTGATGCAGGGCTTGATGCGACATGGGGCTCAATGTGGAGCTGGAACCCATGAACCATGAGATCATGATCTGAGTCAAAACCAAGAGTCAGATGGTTAACCAACTGAGCCACCCAGGTGCCCCACATTTTAGCTATTTTTCCTCCTGGGTCACAGTTGGCTTTATTCTTCAGAAACACAAGTATTATGACCCAATATCAAGGATCAAAGAAAACGCTTACACTATGAACCTGCAGACCAGAATTTCTCATCTGAACTTTTATAATTTGGGGGTATCTAATACTCAGTTGTGGAGCATTTCCCTGTGTGGCATCTGCTTCCTTTGGGCCTGGAGACTACTCAGTAGTGTGCAGCCTCATCTCAATACTGCTAACACAAAGTTCTGATTGGCCCTCTGTATTGCCCTGGCATTCCTGCATCACACCCTAGTCAACCACTCCCCCAGAGTCTAAGACAAAAGACAATAATTTCATCCCTTCCATTTTTCCCAAACCTCCATCAATTCACCCTCAATCCTCACTTCTGTCAACCACCAAAAGACAAAACTGCAAGCTGCAAAATAAAATATGTGCGTTTATTTAGGGTCTTAGAGACAGCAACTGGGAGACACAGATTCCACCAAAATCAAAAGCGGGCTTCAGAGAGACAAAAGAAGGTCAGAGCTTTTAAAGAGGAAAGAGGAAATTTACACAAGTTGTTTCAAACAAAACGTGATTGGTGCTGGTTCAGTTACACTAATCTATACAGGATTGGTTGCTAGGGCTAATGTTAGGCAGAAAGTTCATTTATGTTCATTTTAACACATAACAGATGCTTTGGCTTTCAGCTGAGTTCAGCAAAATTCCTAGAATTTCAGACAAAAGACGTGCATAAGCCCCACCTCCTCAATGTCCTCCCAGCTCCATTTTAAATAAACCTCTTAGTGATGCTTACTCCATTGTATTCTCTCCATTGTCACTTTTAACTAATGGCTTCAGGTCCTATTTCACTGAGAAAATAGAAGCAATCTGAAAATAGTTTTCTCATCTTTTTGCCACAAGTTCTACCAGCATTCACACATTAGTCTCCCCCTTATCCCTAGGGATTAAGTTCCAAGACCCCCAGTGGCTACCTGAAACCATGGATAGTAACAAACCCTGTATATACTGTTTTTTCCTATACATACAAGCCTACGATAAACTTTAACTTCTAAACTATACGCAGTAAGAGATTAAGAATAACTACTAATAAAATAGAACAATTATAAACAGTATCCTGTAACAAAAGTTATGTGAATGTGGTCTCTGTCTCTTTCTCAAAATATTTTATCGAACTGTACTTACGCTTTTTATTCCTGTGATGATGCGAGATGATAAAATGCCTGTTTTATGAGGTGAAGTGAAGTGAAAGGCGCAGGGCGCTGTGACATAGCATGAGGCTACTATTGACCTTCTGATGATTCACCACAAGGAGGGTCAGCTGCATTCTGTTGACTGTGGTAACAGAAAATGCTGGGAAAGCAAAACCACAGGTAAGGGGGGACTACTGTACCTCTATATTCAATCTTTTTTCCTGTTACAATAGGTAATCTCTCCCCGCTCCTAGCTATATTCATGTAATGATAATTAATACATACATGAATTTTATAGCCTTTGGTCATTCACACTTCCCACAATCCAAAGTATATGTGCTTACATTAAGATCCCATCTTATTCCAGTTGTAGCACTACTCTGAGAATGCTCCATTTTTAAATTCTGATCTTATAGCCTGGTAACAATATTTATCAATACCAATAAAGTGAGGAAACCTGATATCTAATATCTGTCAACAAAGTGTTTGAAGATCCAATGTCTTTGAAGGATGGAAGCTTTCAAACATCTGGTATTGAGCAAGCACATTCATAACTTTGGAAAAATTGAGGATGTTGAGGAGAGTTAAGATAAAACTTCTTTAATTTTTTAAGAACATCTCCAGTGAGAAAAAAAAATGTGAAAGCATTTTGTCAGGTATTTTTATTGAGTGCCTACCATGCTTTTTAGAATAGCTCTAAGGTAAGTGGGAGTCTTTAATAAGATATGTAACATCCAAATTTACCATTTTTCCTTTGGGGAAAATAGGATCTCCTTACAATGATTTACCTTATGATGCAATTTGCAGAGAAACTGGTAAGATGAAATTTGCCTATACCTGCCCTACTTCTTTCACGGGAACACTATGAAGCTTATAAAAATATAGACTCTAAGTGCAATTTGAAAAAATTAAGTGAATTAAATGCAAACAATTATCAAAAAAAAAAACTGCAGTTCTTATCATGGATATTTAATCCTAAGATGGGCAGCATGATTACTGTATATGGTCATCCTTTTAGCTTTTAAAATTTCTGGGACCAGGGACTATATTACATCCTTTCCCATTTTAAAGCTTAA
The DNA here is from genome assembly GCF_014898765.1 of Herpailurus yagouaroundi. NCBI lineage: Eukaryota > Metazoa > Chordata > Mammalia > Carnivora > Felidae > Herpailurus > Herpailurus yagouaroundi. The sequence goes on along the minus strand of NW_024412376.1, from coordinate 42,064,419 downwards.
ATAAGGAAAACTAAACAAAAGGAATATAATTAAACAAGCTTTTAAGTCATCTAGAAGACAGAGACCATGGAAGGCGTTCTAACGCCTGGAGTGATAAGCGAAAATGCACTCAGCTGGCCAAGTCTGGAAGGCGCTACCCACAAGGTGCATCCGCTATCACAGAAGGATGAGTGGGTGTTTCTGAAAAGGAACTGGGAGCCTACTCTGGTAAGAGTGAGGGGCACTCCAGATGGCAGACAGGTGAAACTGGATAGCACTAGCTTGAGAGTGGTCAAATGTATTTGTCTGACTACGTTCAGAGAGCACATAGGCTCATAAACAGGGCCTTGCCCATAACAGATCATAAATACAGACTAGTAGAATTCCATTTACAATGCTGATGGAGAGAGAAGACAGGAGTTTTAGTTTCCTGCAGTTCAGGGTAGACGATCATGAAAATCCTTACATGGTCCTGGGATGTGGGTGTGAATACAAGCTAACAACACGGTGGTTGTCTGCATTCTAGAACTGGTACTTAATAAAGACAGAAATGAGGAGATGAAGCAGAGTCTTTTATATGAACTTAAGTTAGTTCCCCACCAGCTATCAAGTATAAAGAAAAGAAATGTTTTGGGGAAACATGGCCACAGACCAGAAATGAAGAAAAGAACATTTCCAAGAATAAAGTAAGGCCTCAAAGTAAAAGAGCTTAAAATATTATTAAAAACAATGTCTAAAACTTAATATCCTCAAAGCATGATTTCTTTGTAAGTCTTACTTAGATGGAAATTACAAAACTATAGCATGAATGAACTTCACCTGTAGTGACTAATATCAACATAGTATTACTAAAATGAGGAATAATGACATACAACCACATCCTTACGACTCACCTACATCAGCATTTCCTAATGTTACTTACCCACAGAATGATTTACGAATTATAAAATGTTGATGGAGCACCAACATTCTGACAGAAGATACTATGCACACTGGATTAAAAGAGGATGGCAAAAAATAAGTGTTTCAGGAAAACCTCAAAATTGAATTCATATGTTTGAGAAGAAAATAAACATTTAGTGAAATCACAAATAAATTTACCAGGAAAATGTTCTTATATTTTACAGATAATCAACTATTGAGATGTGAATGTTATGATGTCCATAACTTACTTTAAAATACTTCCACAGAGGGGCGCCTGGGTGGCTCAGTCGGTTAAGCGTCCGACTTCGGCTCAGGTCATGATCTCACAGTTCGTGAGTTCGAGCCCCTCATTGAGCTCTGTGCTGCCAGCTCAGAGCCTGGAGCCTGCTTCAGATTCTGTGTCTCCCCCTCTCTCTGCCCCTTCCCTGCTCATGCTCTGTCTCTCTCTGTCTCAAAAATAAATAAACATTAAAAAATAAATAAATAAATAAATAAATAAATAAATACTTCCACAGAAATATGCACATTTATAAAGCCAACTGTGAACATTTTCTTTAAGTCATGCAAATGCAAAGATCAGTACATGAAGCGGCAAGTTGGAGCAGAGCTGTGGAGCCTGGAGTGTGGTGGTGTGTGCAAAGTGTGCCCACAAAATCCAGGCATTTCAAGCCACAGAGGGCAAGTGTTAAATGTTGTTATGGGCTGAATTATGTTCCCCCTAAAATTCATATGCTGAAATTCTAACTGCCAATACCTCAGAACGTAACTGTATTTGGAAATAGGGTCTTTAGAAAGGTAGTCAAAGCAAGACGAGATCATATGGTGGACCCTCATCCAATATGACCCTATAAGAAGAAAAGATCAGGACACACACATACCCAGTCACACAGAAGAGACCATGTGACACCACAGGAAGGCTGCCATCTGCAAGGCAAGGAGACTCGAAGAAATCAAGCCTGCTGACACCTCGGGCTTCTGGCTTCCAGAACTGTGAACAATAAGTTTCTGTTGTTTAAGCCACCCGGTTTGTGGTATTTTGTGACAATAGTCCTGCAAGCAAATACAAATGTCCTCCCAAATGTATTCCAATCAGGAAGCTGTAAACAAAGGTCCTTGAAATGCTGCCTAATCTGTCCATCATCCTTCAGGCAGAGCCACCTCTATGTCTTCCAGGTGAGGGATCAGAAGAGTGTCTGGGGAAATAACCTGATATCCGTGAGAGGTGACTGTTGAAGGCGATACACCCTGAGGATGGAATCTTGGAACCTCAAGTCCAAATTCTTTACACCTGTCACCCAGTTTGGGATATCTATTGCAGAAGAGTGGTCTTAAAGCTCTGGCTGACAAATGAAGATGAAAAACTTTGGAAGGCTTTGCTACAGAACACACTGTATTGAACACTACCTCAATTTAGTAAGTAAAAATACATGAAAAGCTGGAAGTCTCCATCGTTTTTCTCTTTAATTCAGAATTGAGATAAGGTAATGAAAAACATCTTGGCAGCATTCTAAAGACATAAATGGGAAATCGGGAAGAGGCTTTGATTCAACCTTTACCTCACATGCAAGCTTCCTGGTCTCTTGTTCACCTCTGTATAAAAAATATAAGTGGAATTGTTTCTCAATAAAATTCCTTTTCCAAATTTACCAAGAAGTCTTGAAAAAAAGCCCAACGTAGTACATGGTAATTGTAGATGGTGTTGACTTTTCTTCCACATATTACAGAAATAAATTTAGCAGAAAGATTTATACTCACTACTTAGCAATGTTCCTGCATGTCTCTTTGCACTGTTTCTAATTACTAAGTTATTTTGAATGTGTGTAAAGCAGAAGAGTTTGCCTAAAGGCTCAGCTTGACATCCTTAGAACAATATCCCCCTTATTGCCCATCTCCCTGACCCATTCTCCCTCTTCATTCCCTTTGACCTCTCTTGACCACCCACTCTTTCCTGTAACTCTCTTCTTTCTTTGTGTCAGAGACACTGCCCTTCCCTGCTTCTTTCTTTCATGCTTCCCTCTCTGTTTGACAAGCTTCTGGTTATTACTTACCCTAACTGAATGCTTTGTACAAGGCTCATCCTGGTTTCTTTGCCCTTTTCTTTTTCACATTCAGTCTACAAATGAAATGCTTCCAACTCATGGCTACAGTTCCTGATTACTATCCTCATTCAAGCCTGAAGGCCTCATCTAGACCCAGGCCTACAGTTCCATACGTCTTTAGATATCAATGACGTTCACTTGAATGTTTTCAAACTGCTTAAAAACTGAACTCATCTTCTTCCCACTTACATAAACCTCTCTTGCCCCTCAAACCTGGCTTCCTTTTCCTGGTACCCTAATGGATTCACTGTCAATCTTCCTCTCCTGGCCATTTTGTTCACATACTGTGTATGGTTACTTTTTTTATATAAAAGCAGAGTCCAGTAATTGTGACAGAGACTGTAGGGTCCACAAAGCCAAAGTATTCAGTAAATAACCCTTTACAGAAAATGTTCTCTGACCCCCTATCTAGCAGATAGCTCTATCCTAACCCTTAGTGGGTTACTTTAAAGCTATTTACATATCTTTCTCCCTATTAGACTCTAGACTTCTTTAGAATAGGGTCATGTCTTATTCGTTATTGGGTTTTTTAAATCTCTATTCCTAGCATAGAACCTGGTACACAGTATTTACTCAATAAACATTGGCAAACTGTTTTGAACTCCCAATAGGAAAATTTAGAGTCTTTTTTTTTTTTTACTTTTTCCTGCTTCATCCTCTAGATCCACTCTGCACTCTTTCCCCCCAAATAATTCTTGGTTTCATTAGATTGTTTGCAAAAATAGCTGCAATAGTTCTCTATTTCTATGCCCTTGGTTAGTCTTCTCCAAAACTGGCTCTGGGCTTGACCTTATTTGCTCTGGCCAAAGGGATGATAGAAAACATGGTGCAAGAGGACACTCGAAGAATACTTGGTTACTGGGGCTTGCCCCTTCTTCCTGTACTTGGAGCCCCAGTACAACCAGATGAATGAGCCAGGCTAGCCTGCTAGATGATGGAAGACACAAGACCCTGTGAATCCCTTGCTCCAGCCAAGAGCCAGATATGTGAGTGAAGCCATCAAATCCTACCTGACTGCACATACATGAGAAAACTCTACTGCATGAATGAGCCTAGTCAAGACCAACAAAAGAACCATACAGATGAGCCAAAACTGCTGACCTACAACAGCATGAGCTCATAAGCTATTGTGGTTTTAAGCCAATATGTTCTTTGGGGGAAGGGGCTGTTATACAGCATAAGCTGGCTGCTATTTTTGTCTCCTTCATTTTAAATATCTCTAGGATTTGTGCCTTACTTAGACTTGACCAAACCACCAAAGCTGTGTCCATCGCCACTTTATTCTCTACCCTCATGCTTTAAACTGAGATAACACACTATAGAAGAAGGAAAAAACTTTCCATCTACTTTTCTAAGTTTTTTGGAAGGTTTAATAATCAAATTAACAATAGACAGATTAACTAGAGAAAAACAATTTGAATTACATACATATGGGGGCCCCACAAAGACAATGAGACTCCAGGACAAACCAGACAATTGAGACTTACATGCCATCTTGAGATGAGGAATGGGGTAGGGACCTGGGCTTCAAAGAGGAGGAGGGTGATTAACAAGAGGGTAAGAAAAGCAGATGTTTGGTAATTATGCTTGTCCTGCCATTCAGATAGGTCATTCTGATTTAAAAAGAAGAAGAACAAGAACAAGAACAAGAAGAAGGAGAAGAAGAGGAAGAGGAAGAAGAAAGAGGAGGAGGAGGAGGAAGAGGAGGAGGAGGAAGAGGAGGAGGAGGAGAAGAAGAGGAAGAAGAAGAAGAAAGAAAAGAAAAGAAAAAAATTATCTCTCAGTAGTAGCTCTCTTTCTGGGGCAGGCCCCTATGTAAAAATTTTTAGGCAGTTTAAGGGAGAGTTCAATGTTTTTCTGGAGTCTGCTGCATTTTAATTGCCTTGAACTCAAAATAGTCTACATGCCAAAGTAGCACATTTTGGGGAGACTTGTTCCAAACTCCTTCAATACTAACCTGTCTTCTTGCTCCTAGTTTCTATTCAGATACATAGATTGTAAGCTCCACAAGAAATGAATTATAGAATCATAAAGCATAAAAAGTCTATAGATGATGTAATCTTGCAATTTCCTCTTACTTATGAGGAAACTGTCTCCTCTATGCATGTCCCACCACTGCATTTTGGAAGCACAGTTTTTGTAGGTTCACACCTGGAGAGGACTTTTCCCTTAGGATGAATTGTATCTCTAGTCTCACCCATATCTGATTTAGATGATATTTAGATGAGACTTTGGACCTTAGACTTTAGAGCTAATGTTGGAATGGGTTAAGACTTCGGGGGCTGCTGGGGTAGAATGAATGTATTCTGCATGCATGAAGGACATGAATTTAGGGAGTCTAGGGGAAAAATTTTCTAAACTGAATGTTTGTTTCCCCCTTGAATTCAGATATTGAAGTCTTGTGATATTGTGATTTATAAGGAATATAACTTGGTCATTCAAATGACGAAAATATATGTCTCACATATAATTCATCTTTAACCACCTCTGGCTCAGAGCTCCCCAGACCCTTGGAATTTCCTGAGCAATAAAAGCATATTTTGTTATAGTATTTGGTCTCTTGACCTCAGTGCCAAAAAAATACTTCAGATCCATGAAGGTGAAACGAGTGTCTTGTTATTCATGACAATCGCCTTTCCAACACAATTGGGTTTATGTTAAAGAGGTGAGTTTTGGAAAGCAAATAAGGGTAGGGGCTAGTCACCAGGGGAACCAGCCACAAAAAGGGAACTTTCAGTCCATGGCCTGATTTCCTGAGACTGAGTCAATTCCCAAAGGCCAATAATGTAATCAATGATGCCTATGTAATGAAGCCTCCATAAAAACAAAAAAGGAGAAGGTTTGGAGAGTTGGGGAGTCAGACAGCTTCCACATTCCACCATGCTGGGCCCCAAACTCCACAAAGATAGAAGTTTATTTGCGCAGGACCTCACCATATCTGTCTCTTTATTGGGCTATTGAATAGTAGCCTTTAATGTCCTTTGTCATAAATCAGTAATCTGGTGAATAAATAACTTTCCTGAGTTCTGTAAGGCACTCTAGGAAATTAATCAAACTCAAGCAGGAGGGCAATTTATAGGCAGTCAGTCAGAATGACAGGCAACAACCTGGGTGATTGTGATTGGTATCTTACGTCTCTTGGTACCGAGCACTTAACCTGGGAAACCCGATGCTATTTCTGGGAGGATGGTGTCAGAATTGAGTTGAACTGTAGCACATCTAGCTGGTGTTGGAGAACTGCTTGGTGGTGTGGAAAACTACACCCTCAAACACACCCTCCACACATTAAAATTGTTGATCAGAACCCATTAAGCCTTAACCTCAAATGTGATGGTATTTGAAGATGGGGCCTTGGGAGGTAATTAGGATTAGATAAGGTCACGAGGGTGGTTGGTGCCTTCATGATGGGATTAGTACCCTTATAAAAAGAGATACCAGGGTGTCTCTCTCTCCCTCTTTCTTTACCGCTGCCATGTGAGGACATATCAAGAAGCCAGGCAGATAGCTCTCACCAGAAACAGAGCCTTCTGGTGCCCTGATCTTGGACTTGCAGCCTCCAAAACTGTGAGAAAACAAATTTTTGTTGTTTAAACCACCCAGTCTGTGGTATTTTACTGTGGCAGCCTGAGCTGATGCAGATAATTAGTCAACATACACTTGCATCTCTACCAACCCAAATTAATTGTTATTTCTATGTTTAAGAATCACTTGTACCGCCATCAGTTTTCTACAACTCACAGAGCTGTAAAAGAACTTAAAGGTGATGGAAGGCACAGATAACACAAAAAAATGCACTAGACAGGACACCTAGTGATCTTTTCTGCCAATTTCAAAATCTATCGTATTTTGCCCTGACATATCTAAAGAACAAACAATAAGCTAATTGTCCTTACCTCTCCTGTTCTGATGTTATTCCACAAGACACCTGCTGTCACCTCTTTTGATTAAGAGTCTGTATTCAAGCTTTAGGGATATTTAGTTTGTCTTATTACATGTGCAACCCAGAGTTCCTGAGCCCATACCAACTATAAGGAACATTCAAGAGTCAAAGTCACAGTGATGTCCTCACAGCACCCACCTTGGCCTCTAGTCCTCACTGGCAAAATCGGGACCTCTCAGGCCCCTCCTGTGTCATTAAAGGGATCCCTGGGGCAGTGTAGCATAAGCTCGGCTGTGGATGATTGCTCTCACAGCCACCTGAAGATATCAGATCCCCTTTCCAGCATTTACCTTGTAGCTCCCCAGATGCCAGTGGTCTCCTTGGCCTTAGTCACAAGTACTATGTCACCTTTCTAAAGTCACCCATGTTACCATGTGAAGCTGCTTCTCCCACTATACCACTCTCCTCATGGACAAACAAGGAAGGAACACATGAAAGTGAAAAGAGCTATCACTTATTGAGCTCCCATGATGTGCCAGACTAGGTACGTTACATCCTTTTTTTTTTTTTTACTCATGTCATTTTTGTTTCTGCTTTGGTAGTTAAAAGTAAATTATATATACCCCAAAAGAATCTACAATATAAGACCATTCTTCTATATGCCAAAGATAATCACACTGAATAAAGTTCATTTCACATCTGATAAAATTAATAAGTTCTTCACAGCATCTAATATCTAGTCCAAATCTAAATTTTTCCAGGTGTCCAAAAAATGTCCCTTACAGTTGACTTCTCCAAACCAGAAGCCAACCCAGGATAGTGCAGCTGGTTGTCATGCTCCTTTAAGTCTCTTTTAATCTAGAAAAATACCCCTTTTTCATTGGCTGACTTGTTGAAGGGCTAGTTGTCCTGTAAAATGTCACACTTTCTGGATTTGTCCACTTGTTTCCTCACAGCATTTGTTACAATATCTATCTCCTACCTTTCCTGGAAACTGGAAGAGCTAAAGCCGTAATTTAAGTTAAACGGTTGTGACCAGATGGAATATGTCGTCAAAAGGAAACTAACATCTACTTGTCTAAACATTAGTGATGCTAAAACTGAATGATTTTTCAGCCCTCCAACGAGACCACCAGCAGTTTACAAAACACTGGGCTACATTATGCATTGAGTATATTTTGATGAGACAACCTGCAGTCTTGACAACCATGTGCAACATTACTGCAGTGAGAAAACACTTTAGAATCTTCCGCAACCCATTACAAGCTAGCATTTTGGAATACTTCCTTTTACTAGCAAACCGTCTATAGTGAATTTCAATTAAAAATGAAACTTAAACTCACCGGGCTTGCTTTTTCTTCTCCGGGCCAGTGATGTTGAGTCTTGACCATGGCACCGCCCAGTGTGAAGGCTGCAGTGACAGGCCCGGGTCTCTGATGTGCATCTCCCCGGTTTCTCCCCTCACAACAAGCGTCCCAGCCTTTCTTTAACTTTGTGGTTCTTCTCTGACCCCTTCATGTTTCCTTCCCCCAGGGGGCCCTAAAGGGAACACAACATTTTTAGCAAACACTGTGAGACTCAAATCCTTTATTGCATTTCAACTTTGAGAATCGTTAAGAGATAGCAATTGTGAAATGGATTTGCAAATTTGAATCAAGAAACTTAAATTCGCAAGAACTTTTACCCCAAGGACACATGAAAACTTGGCTCTTAAGTGCCATCTTGAGTACTTCTTAATTTTCAGCAATTATTATTCAGGAAATCAATAATGATAATATGATGCTGAGAAAAGTCAATGTAACTACCATTACAGTAATGCTCCACTTACGAGCAGCTTGAACTACAAGTCAAGTGTGATTAAGAAAGTCTCCTTGAAACCCAGAAGGCCTGCCAATCTGCATCCAACCTACCTTCCAGAGGAAAAAAAGAATCCTTGGAAATCAAATTAAGAAATATAGCCAAATGCATTAATTATATGTTCATTTAAAGTACATAGCAGGAATATAGAAGTGGGTGAGTAGGGGCACCTGGGTGGCTCAGTCGGTTGAGCATCTGATTCTTGATTTTGGCTCAGGTCATGATCTCATGGATACTGAGACTGAGCCCCATGTCAGGCTCTGGGCTGACAGTGCAGAGCCTGCTTGAGATTTTTTTCTCTCTCCCTCTTTCTGCCCCTCTCCTGCTCATTCTCTCTCTCTCTCTCTCTCTCTCTCTCTCTCTCTCTCTCAAAATAATAAACTTAAAAAAAAAAAGAAGTGGGGTGAGTATATAATGCCTTGTAAATGGGGCAAGGGGTTAGTGAAGTAGTTAATTTAAAGGAGAACAGATTTAAATCCACTGGAGTCATTTTCCCCAAAGTAAAGCAGAGAAGCCAAGAATATAAATCTCCAACAACTAAGGAAAGTTTATGTTGTTCTCACCTAGAATGAGGCAATCCCAATCAGTTACAAAGTTATATCTATGCTGGTGATCCGTGTAATACATATTTATTTACATTTGAAGATCTTTCTTAGAAGAAGCAGTAAATTTATTTTATAAACATATAGGGTAGGTATTATACAGAGGCAGATTTCATCTGAATGTCAGGAAGAATTTTTTTGTGTGGCAAAATATACATAATATAAATTTATCATTTTAACCATTTTTGAGTGTAAGGTTGTGGCATTACCTTGTGCAACCATCACCACCATCTATCTCCAGAACTTTTTCATCCCAAATGGATGCTCAGAAGCACATTAAACAATACATCCTCATTCCTCCTCCAACCCCCTACCTTCTGGCAACCACCATACTACTTTCTGTCTCTGGTTTTGACTACTACTCTAAGCACCTCATGTAAGTGGAATCATATAATACCTGTCCTTTTGCATCTGGCATATTTCATTTAGCATGATGTCTTCAAGTTTCACCTACATTGTAGCATGTATCAGAATTTCATTCCTTCTTAAGGCTAAATAATAGTTCATGGTATATATGTGCACTACATTTTATCCATTCATCCATAAATGGACACCTGGATTATTTCCATCCTTTGGCTATTGTGAGTAATCTTGCTATAAACACAGTGCACACATACCTGTTTGAGTTCCTGTTCTCAATTATGTTGGGTATATACCCAGAAATAGAATTGTTGGATCATACAGTAACTTAATGTTTAATTGTTTGAGGAACTACCATACTGTTTTCTACAGCTACTGCACTATTTTACATTCCCACCTACAATGTGCAAGGGTTCCAATCTCTAGACATCCTTGTTAACACTTGTCATTCTCTGCTTTTTGGTAATAGCCATCCTCATGGGTGCAGAAGAGGAATTTTTAATAACTAGACCTGTGCCACAGTGGGGTGAGCTGTTCCCAGGATGTAGGGGCTGATCGATGTGCTCTACCAAAGACTGGATAGACTAAGATGTTCAGTTGTACAAGCTGTGCACTCTCCAAGTGTGTCTGGTCACAGGGTGAGCAGGAGCTAAAATCCAGTACATGTTTCACTTTCCAAGTGTGAACCCTCATATAGAACTGCCTTTTCTGGGAGGAAGCAATAACAGTTTCTTCCCTGAACGTATTGCCCGCTTGCCAAGTCATGTGCTTGAAGGGGCACTTTTTTTCAATGCAAACTAAGGCACTTATTTATAAAAGCTATTGGTTATCCTGGCTGGCTGACTCTCTGTCATGGAAAGCTGTAGACAGAATAGATTAATGCACAGGGTAATACCTAGTCCAGTTGGACTAGATGACTATTAAGGTCCCATTCAATGGTGATATTCCGTGCATCTCTTTGATGGTCTTACAATATTCCCCCTAAAAATTCTTTGAAACTCCTTCCATTGACAGATGGAAGCAAAACCCTGTCACCTTGAATCTGGGATCAGTGACTGCTTGATAATAGAATTCTGCAGAAGTGACACTGTACCAGTCTCTAAAGCCCAGACCTTAAGAAACTGGCAGCTTCCACTTCCTGACTCTTAAGACACTCCTTCTTGGAACCCAGCCACCATGCTGTGAGGAAGCCTAAACCACTTTGTAGAGAGACACACATGGAGAAAAACCAACATTCGTCACCAAGTGAGTGAACTGTCCTGGAAGTGGAGCCTCCAGCCCCAACACAGATGAGCTGTCCCAGCCAAGCCCTGCTCAAACTGCAGATTGATGAGTAAAGTAAATGATTGCCGTTGTTTTAAGCCACTACTGTTTTAGGGTGACTTTCTTTAGCTGCAGTAGATAACCAGAACAGTCTGAAAGAGTTACCAGTGCTCCAAACTCACATTTCCACAATATGTCTCACACCAGTAGTGCAACGAAGGACCCCAAGGGAGAGCCTTCTCTAAGGAGTCCTCAGTTTTCTCTTGTATGTCACAGGCAATGGCCTTTGTCCTTCATCTCCTCCCCTACTCCTTAACTTAGGATAAAAATCTCCATCATGGAAAGATGCCCGCTTTCTGCAATGTCTGCACCCTCCGTGTTGGGATTTCTTGAGGAATCGTAGGTTTCTCTGAGCCACACACTGGAGCCTTTCACAGACTCTCCCGCCTTGCCTTGAAGTGGTATGCAAGAGACAAGGTAGTAGCAAAACTTGATCCAGTAAACTGCTAAGTTTGGTTCTTGGACGCGGTAAGCTTCAGAGGGGGCATACAAACCCAAGCAAAGGGGCGGGGATCACAGAGGAGACATCCAGCTTGGACCCCGGGCTCTAGCCGCAGTCTTTCCCTCACGGATCAAATCTGCCCGTGAAGGGGATGGGTTTTTCAGCAAGGCCTTCCACAGTTCTGAGTCTTGTCTGTTGGACTATTCTCCTCCTTCGACTGCCAACCCCCCACTTCAGTTCTGGAAGGAAATGGTTAAAAGGCTGTTGCCCTTCAGGGCCTGGGAGGCAGCTGGGAGGGGGCGGCAGCTTTGTGCTTTACAGTGTCTTCCTCCTGGGAGGGCTGGAAGGTTGGGACGTTCTTGCTGTCCCAGAGTGGAGGCGAAGGTCTGGGAGTGTTTCGAGGAGAAAGGGAGGACAGCCGGGAGGCGTGTTCCCCTGGAGTTTTCTTTTTCTTGCGAGCCTTCGCGCGCGCGCGCGCGTACAGTCATCCCTTTAGTCTGGCGATTGCGGACGGGCGGTGGAGAGGCTCCGTCCCACTCGGTGGCCGGAGGCTGGAGGCTCGGGAAGACCTCCCCGGAGGAGCCGTGCCCAGGAAGCTTTCCGAAGCGGAGGCAGCTGTGCTTCCCGGGCTGCCGCGGCGTGGGAGCCGGGGACAGCCACCACCCACCCTCGCCGGCTCCGCTTCCTCCCGCCCAGGCGCGGCGCGCGGACCCGGCAGCTGTTTGAGCCCGCCGAGCTCCACGGTCGGTGCAACTCTTTCCTCGGGGACCCGAGCGGGGGTGGGGGTGGGGGCGCTACCTGGGAGGACTGGCGAGCCGGGAGCGTTTTCGCCCGGCGCCCTGCAGCTTGGCGACCCTCCGCACAGGGGCTGGCACCCACCTGCCCGAGGGCGCGTGGCGGGGCGGGCGCCTCTGTGGGAAGGGCGCGCTCCGGAAACGTTTGGGGGTTGGGGGACTGATCGAAAGCCCCCAGCCTCCCCAGGCAGGATTAGGATTTTTAGTCAGAGGAAAACCAACGGTTTTCCTTGGTCTCCCTTTTCCCGCAAGCATATAAGAACTTTGTGGAACATCACGCCCTCGTCGCTGGCTCCAAAGCCTACTTGCGAAGTTTGCTTCGCAGCCTTTTCTTACTCGCCTGCTTCTCCTCCTTGCACACCCGGGGTATGCCAAGGGTAGCCAAGGGCACTTGGTGTGAGGGACTGATGTGTTTTGGAAAACCCCCAGTGCAGCTAATTTGGAAACCTGCCTGTAGAGGTCTGGGCGTTGTGTTCTGCGCTCTCCTTTAAAGGGCACTTGTTGCCTTTCACGTGCAGAAAACAAGGGCTGTGTCTAGATAATCAGCCTCTGTTTACACCATCCTAATGGAGTTCCCGGATAGAGTTGGCGGCGGAGGGGGTGGGGTGGGAGGCACATTAAAGTCAGTTGTCTGTAAGGAGAGTTGCTAGTTTCTTACCCAGCAAGCAGAACCCACAGAAGACTAATAAAAAGTTCCTAGTTTGTTTGGTTTTTTTTTTTCTCTCCTCTAGTAGATATTCGTGGCCTCCTGCCCCCTCTGTGTTAACTAATTGAGAAACATCTTGGCAATCATTTCAGTAAATTACGTGCTCTAAATTTATGCCATTTTGGTAAGGTTGGAATTTCCAAATTACTAATTACAGGTGAACTTTAATCCTGAGAATCCAAGATGTTAAATGCTTGCAGTGTAAACCTAAGGATTCAGTCGTCTTCCTTAATAATAGCTTTAGAACTCCATCAAATTCTTAGCCCCCAAATATGAAGAAGGCTGAATCTATAAACTGTGTTTTTCAGGGTAGACCCTGAGATGCTTCACTAGAGCTAGGTCTGCTTGTGACCGAGAGTTCCAAGCACAGCATGACTTGGATCCACGGAAATGTGCTACAGGTTCATCCATGGAGGAACATGCATTTGAGAGTCTTTTTGTTTATTTGCTTTTGCATTTTTCACCCAATGATAATATGGTACCCACATATCTTTGGCAAGTATCCCTTAGCTCTGCAGCTTAATATGTGTCAAGAGCTGATGGAGATGTCATCATAAATGATGTAGCAGTATCATTGTGAGAAGAACAAGAAACGTGGCTTTAATGGTAGCTAGCTCACACTTTGATGAGAACCTATAGCCTTGGCCTCCATAGTTCCTGCCTAATCAGCTGACCAAGCAAACCAGCATGCTGATGTTCAAACACTAGTGGTACCTTTCCTAACTGGCATAACAGGCATGATAGCCAGGTCAGTTCACTAAATATCCTCCTAGTGGACTCTACTGGGCAAAGAGCCACTCCATTTCCAGGAAAGGCCTTCTCTTTCTTATTTTCAAGGAAACATTACTGAAGGGTCCATCCCAACTGGGAAAGTAGGAGGCTGTAGTCATTAAATAGCATAACATACTGAAGGATTTCTTTTCTCTCATATCTATGATCTAAAGAAGAGATTGACAAGGTGCTTTGTTCTTAGAATCTTGGTCTCCACTGTAGAATGCAAGCAGTGGCATTTTGTAGATCTACAGTATTCGGTCAAGTATTCACTCCAAACTGTAAGAAGCAGGAAAAAACTGCAAACTATTTATAATTAAGCAAAGCAAAGTGAGGCATTATGCCTGTCCTGACACTCTTTGGCCATGAAGACTTCTTCAAGACCCACTTAACTCATGATTAAAATGGGAATATTGCCCCTGCCTACCAGAGTTATAAAGTTCAAGTCAGATAACAGATGCATACATAATAAATTATTAATATACATACAATGTTATTTTTTCACATTCCCAGGAAAAACCTCAGGGGAAGGCAAAAGTGTATGGTATTTACACCTTGTACTTACTTTAGACCTTCTGCACAACTTGAATAAATCTTATTTCATCGACATATTGAGTAAACCTAAGCTCTACTGATTTCCCAACATAACTGTCAAAATTCCTAAAAGCGGTTAATACCAACTATAAATAGGCCAAGAAAAAGGACACAATTTTTAAAAAACTACATTATAACCATATATATCATAGACACATGCCACTGCATTAATGAGGTTATGGTCTTCATTTAAAGAATCACTAAAAACTCACAGAGAAGAAAATTTACAAAATATTTAAGTGGGAGGAGCCATTTTTAATTTACCTTTGATTACTGTGTTACTACCAACCCCTCATTTCCTCCAACATCTTTTCTGTAAAAAAAAAAAAATCATTTATTTATTTTGAGAGAGAGAGACTGAAGAGGGTAGGGCAGAGAGAGGGAGAGAGAGAATCCCAAGCAGGCTCCATGCTGTCAGCACAGAGCCCGAGGTGGGGCTCCAACTCCCGAACCCACAAGATCATGACCTGAGCTGAAATCAAGAGTCAGACACTTAGCTGAATGAGACACCCAGGTGCCCTTCCAATGTCTTTTAAGGATTAAAGTATCCTTCTGAGCAAGAAGGACCACTTGCTGTCAGCAAGTCACTTAAACAAACAAGAAAACAAAAAATGAAAACAAATGATCTTTTGGAAACAAGTAATCACCCTCCCAAATCTATTGTTTCATGGAAACTCTGGGAGACTGTTGAAACATTTTAGGTGCTAAGAAAGCACAAGAATGAGAGAGAGATAGTGTGGTCTAGTGGCTAAGAGCCTAGGCTCAGAGTTGGACAAACCTGCCTTAGAATCAACATTGCCACTACCACCTGTGGACCTGAAGGCTCCTTGCCTTTACTGAGCCTCTGGTCCCCTATGTTTCTAGAGGAACTGTGCATCGGCCTCACAGAGGCATGGTGTGCATTAGACAACACCATGCATGTGAAGTGCTCAGCACAGTTGGTGTGACAAAGGTAACCACATAGGATGTTTCAAAGAAAGCATGAGACAGATAGCCCTTGGAAAGCCAAATTCTGTGCCTGGCCTAGAAAGCCATTATTACCAGCTTCACTTGCTGGCAAGTATTGGGATAATAATTTCTCAAGAATGGAAGAGAGAGAGAAAAAATTCCTGTCAGAGAGGTGGATTGTACACATTAATCATCAAGATTTTCAATAAAATGAATATTTGGTGTGTATCAATTACATAATTTTTAATCGAAACTAAGATTGTTAAATGTATTGGTGGTATTAACCAGAGTTCTGATTTTAAAAGAGCATTTTATGACACTTTAAATAACTACCTGTGCTACATTTTAACCCCATGTTCATTATTTACCATGTGTACAACAGAACACATTTTGGAATATTGAATTGTTAGTTACAAGATTTTGCTAATTTTATGCCTTGATACCATGTACATTTTACTCGGCAAATAATGCCTTTTCTCTTCCATTAATAAATAAAATTTTGTATCTCAACTCTTGAAGATTTTTGCAATTCAGATTTTTATCAGCCAGTGTAATGGAGAGAAAAAAGTAACTTTTGATCTACTAAAGGAAGAACCCATATGTCCTCATCCATATTATAATCTAGATATAATCATGGATGGAGATGAGAGAGAGAAAGAGAAGGAAGCAGAGGGGCGTAGAGAGAGACAGAGACAGAGATAGAGATAGAGATAGAGATAGAGATAGAGATAGAGAATTTGCCATAATGGAGCTTTGATCTTGTCTTTTTTCCCTGCCGTGGGATAACCTTACACAGATCTTATCTAATTACCAAATATATATTACTTTTTACCTGACGCAGTAATCATTGACTACAATTATTGGCAGCTGGATTTTGTAACCAATTATTTTTCCTCCTTTCTTTTCCAGGTGAAAAAAAAAAAAAAGCAAGTGTGTAAAGGGAAGGTAGTAAGAGACATTTCCTCAAATTTGCATCACGATGGAAACCTTTTGCCTCAAGGTGTCCTTCTGGGTAGCGCTGGTTGGATGTGTGATCAGTGATAATCCTGAAAGCTACAACACAAACCTAAGTACTCCAGTGGATGATTTCACCACTTTTCGTGGGACAGAGCTCAGCTTCCTCGTTACCACTCATCGACCCACTAATTTGGCCCTACCTAGCAATGGCTCAATGCACAGCTATTGCCCACAGCAGACTAAGATTACTTCAGCTTTCAAATACATTAACACTGTGATATCTTGTACTATTTTCATCGTGGGAATGGTGGGGAATGCAACTCTGCTCAGGATCATTTACCAGAACAAGTGTATGAGGAATGGCCCCAACGCGCTGATAGCCAGCCTTGCCCTTGGAGACCTTATCTATGTGGTCATTGATCTCCCTATCAATGTGTTTAAGGTAGGAAGTAACCACAACTGTATTTGCAGGTTTGAACATACGTTCTGATTCCACAGTAAGAGAGTTGCTGCAGACCTTTGGAGTTTTAGTCTGTGTTTTTACTGAGAGTGATTTATGCAGCCTTCGACTTTGGTGGCCTTTAACATTTTTATTATTTGTTAAATGTTACATTTATTTGCTAACTTAATTGTTCACAAAATCGCGTTTTGGGGAAGACTATTCAAAGTCACGGTCTTTAATGAAGCAGATTCTCATGCCAGCCCTGAGCTTGCTGAGTGGATGGGCAATCTTGGGAAGAAACTGGATTTTTCTGAGACTCAGTTTTCAGGGTGAGATCTATTGAGCCCAAAAGATACTTAAAATAAGTATTTCTTCAGTTTCTGTAACCTTTTTAATGTGATGCCACTCAGTGGCCAGATAGCCAGGGTACATGTTGAAATGAAAGTACCTGTTTTATTTTGACGATCTGGATTGATGATGGAAGCCAAAGGGTACGCTGGCTTCCCTCAGTTGTCTCGGTGACTTAGAGATAGTGAGGTCCACGTGATCTCAGCTCAGTGTTGACCTTGTTGAACAGTGTCACTAAAGCCATTTAAAATAGGCCTCAGTTTACTGTTGCCTTCTTCATTTCTTCAGTTTACAGAGTTTTTATTTGTGGAGTACCCACTATGTGCCTGCCCCTGAGCTAGGCAATAAGGATCCCAAGACAAATATGACAAAAGTGATGCCTCAGTGGGAGGGGAACATAACTCACCCACTGTCACTGTGATCATCTTGCTTTAGGGACTGGTTAGTACCAAAACAAAGTAAAGCCCAAAGGAATTAGATGTTTCGTATTTGGTCTAGTGGTTGTGAGGAGAAAATGGCTGCAAGAATTCAAGTGAACTAAAATTCAAGTAAAATTACGTGGTCTATGCCAGATGTTATGGAATGTCTTTATTCTAAACCCAGGAAAAGTACTTTCCTCAGCCTTTCTTTTTTTTTTCTTCTATGTCTTATCCATAAAAACAAAACTATTCTGAGCAAAAATATTCTGAAATATGACTTTAAGTAGCAAGTTTTGTTTGAAGACATGATAAATTTTAACTAAGAGTCTCTCGGTTTCCAATAAATACACTTAAACTATGGCAAAACTATGCTCGCCTACCAGGAAAAGCGGTGATACAATGAAGTGCTGACAGTAAAGATGAAAACAATGATTACAGTCTCAAACGTTACAAATAAAAAGCATTTCAAAAGTACTCAAGTATATTGTTGGCAAAATTGGAGAAATTAGACAACAAATGATAAAAAAAATTATATGCCATCTCTTTTCACAGAATGGCATGAAAACATATGTTTTCTATTTGAACTTGAAATGGGATTTTAGAACTGAACTTTGATGCAAAACTGAAAATGCATAATTAACTTAAAATGTTTAGCACATGCTATACAACTTAAATTTTTTTAAAGGTTATTAATTTTCTCTTTATTTAATAATGTGTGTGAACACGAGGCTTTCTCATGACATCTTTCTTTAATAGATTTAAAGTATTTATATGACTTATTCAAAATTTTACTCTAGTAGTTATGTTGTAGAGTATTAAACATTGATTATTCATACTTATATACTAGTTAACCAACCCATCATGCCTCAGAAGAATAATTAACTATCTCTGAATTAATTATTCCCGTTTGACCATTCGCAAAGAACATTTTTGGAAAACCAATATTTGCGACTGCTGGAAAAGACACTCGCTTATCTCTTTGAGGTGCTACCTGCCAGTCACTAGACTAAACATCATTTCTAGTCCAGACCAACACACGAAGCCAGACCGTCTGGACTATCCCCAGTTGGTGAAAATTCAAATAAAACTTGGTTTTACATTCATATAACAATGAATAATAATTTACACATCCTCATTTGACCAAATGGTTCTTCCTTTTGGGACTCTAATACTTTATATCCTTTATTGTAGTTCTATACAATGTAGACAGTTTGACAGGCTTTTACATCGCAGGGGTACATTTGTGTAATTACTGTTTTTCTAAAACTCACATAATGAGACATTTAACCAACATTAATTTTAGAAAGTAAACCTTTTGGGTTAAAAAAATACATACATGCTTTAGTTATTTCAATCTTCTTCCAGAGGAAAAGAAGAAAACATTTAAGCTAAAAAGCCTCCCAGTATTTGGGGGTTATTTCTACCTCATTCTGTCAGTCATCTTCTCTGAGTTGGGAGACGAGAAGATGTAGTTTCCCTGATATCTGCCCAGGAGAGTCCAGAGAAATCCTTCCTAGTGATGTGAGCTCTGGGCCTTCCTGCCTTTGGTCTGCAGCTGCCTCCTGCTGTAAGAGTCTGATGCTTTGAAGTCTCACCTATCAGACCTGTGGACTCCTCTGACCATGGCATATGCTGCAAGGTGAAACAGCAGCTGTCCATCTCCCTTTACCATGGTGTTTAGTGCCAAGTGGCTCTCGATCTGTGAGCATGGAAGAGGGGGTCCCTCCACATCTGATTTCCAAAAGTTTCCTAATCAATCTCCCTATCTTCAGGGTTTCTTTTCTCCAGCCTATACTGGTCTTCACTTCTACTTACCGAGTGTCATTTTAATAAAAATCACCCAGGAGCTTCCATGTTTAGTAGTCGAGGTCCTCTCCACTCTGACCATACTTTACCTACTTCCTACCAACTGCCAATGTGCAGGCACAGCTCTTGTCAAAATGCCATCACTGCACCTAACTAAATAACATTCTCAGAGGGGCACCTGGGTGGCTCAGTCCATTAAGTGTCTGACTCGGTTTCGGCTCAGGTCATGACCTCATGGCTCGTGAGATTGAGCACTGCGTTGGGCTCCAGGCTGACAGCGGGGAGCCTGCTCGGGATTCTCTCTTTTGCTCTCTCTCTCTCTCTCTCTCTCTGTCCCTCTCCTACTCATGCTTTCTCTCTCTCTCTCTCAAAATTAATAAACATTTAAAAAAATAATAACATTCTCAGAGAGGCTAGGTCTAGTCACTGAAGGACTGCTACTGAGGCATTTACAGATCCTAAATTGAAAAATAAGTCCAAAGTTACATGTGTTGCATAAAGAAGAAATAAGCCAAAAAGTGGAGAGAGTCTCCTCTGGCCCTAGCTTGTACTCTCACACACACAGACACACTACCTGGTGATAAAATCAGACAATCTGAGACAATAAAATCCAAAGCAGAAGGAACCAAAGGAAGCAAATAAATGCCAGTTACCTTCTTGGTTTTCAAGCATGCAAGGGCCTTGCAAATGGCAATGTTGGGGAAAAGTTGTTACTAACGTTATCACAGGATTACTCTAATTCTTAATTATGCAAAAAGCATAATATCACTAATTATAAGAGAAGACTGACCAAAACAGGAGAGAGGAAGGGAAAAGAGTTACCGACCCTTTCAAATACTCATGCTTGTCACCTAAACTGATGATGGATTTTATGTGTGAGGAAATTACATTATCTGATATCCTGAATTTTCAAGAAATGCACAAATTTAGCCAGTACATTGATCTGTGTATAAATTGTTTACATCCATTACAATGACAAAGCAATTAAAACCTTGTATCTTAGGGATACAAATAACCCCCAACTACTAAATGCCAATATAGGTTAGGACAGCAGAATCTAATAATTGTACTCTTTAATGATTCTTGAGATTATGTTAATGCCATAGAGTGCCATCTATAGGGAGATGGGTTATAATTTTGAATAGAGGGGAACCTCTAAAAGTGATGTTTATGCATGGGTAACCAGCCAAAGCTTGGCATCATCTGCTTTCAGGATAACAGCTCACCCATGTTTGCACACAGATATGCCCATAAAACACTGTAGCTCAGCCCCTTTAGTAGAAACAGGAATGTGGGGAAATATGTGTATGAGAGAAGTAGATTGCAAAGGATTAAAATGGTGGCCAAGGGAAGAAGTGGAGTCCAATGACTTAGCATAGAAATCTGTCACACGCAGAGCTGGGCATTGAAACTAGTGATGTCATAGATGATACTGTAGGTGAATAGTGTCTCTTTTTAGCATGTAGGGTAAAGCAGGTTTGTGAGAAGAAGCTAACCAGCAAGTGGCAGAATCTAGTAACTGATTGTTTGTTACTAATTTGGACCACTCTAAGCATCCACCTCTTATTGAGGACAACAATGAAAAATAAACAGATATAATTCTGTTTGAAATTATCAGAAATATTTTGCAATGGAAAGTCAAGACTCAATATGTTGCTCTGGCAGAGGATCTGAGCAATGTGGAAACCAGAGACGTTTGCTTGGAGCCAGTTATCTGCATATTCACACAGCCTTTGACATCTTGTGCAACTGGAATCCATTCTGTTGTTGGGGCAGCCATACCAAAGTTGTCTCCTGACACATCAAATCACCAAGGCAACTTTTGCCTAAAAAATAAATCACCACAACTTATAGATTGTGTGTCTCAAACATAGTAGTCATTCAGTAAGTGCTTTTTGGTATAACTTGATTTGTTCAGGGTCTTTACTGTTAAAATTGACTTCTTATCAGATTTCTCTGAGATCTTCCAGTTTAAATACTGATGGTACTGATGATTATGATGACAATTTGTTAGACAATCTTCATTTATGTACAAGACACAGGAAATTATCTGTGGTCTACACATCTTATTCCCCCAAATTGATCAAATTACCCACCAGATTATTGCCTATGTGATAATGATGGTGTCTCCCTTTTACTCAGCATCAAGCAAATAAAAACATATCCTTCTTATGTACTCCAGTAATAGTACTATAACCATAAAATTAGGGATAAAAACTATATTCCCTGAATTTTGATAAAGAAAAGTGTGTCCTTTGACCAAGATCTCTGTCCCTTGTTGGTGCATTGCAGCTAAATGTTTCCTACGGGGTAGCTCTGCCTCTGCCTTCCCTCCTGGGCCTCTCTCTGTACACATTCCTCTACCTCCCTTTCCTGGAGCTAACCTGGCCTGTCTGAGAATACCAAGATGGTCTCTCTACCTGGCAGATTTTCCCTTCAGGCTTCCTCTGGCTTATTCTGCTTTATTCTTCAGATCTCAGCTTAAACATCTCCTTGTCTGGCAAGTATCTATAACCCAAACTGGGTTAGTGCCTTTCTCATGCGCTCCCACGACACCCTCTATTAACCCTGAAATAGCATTTAACGCACACTCTGTTGTATTTGCCAGTTCGCTTGCCTGTCTGCCCCACTAGACTTCAAGTTCCTTAAGACAGGCTGCCATAATTCTCATTTATCATTGTATCTCCTGCATCTAGCATTGTACCCAAGTTAAAAAATATTTGATGAATGAGTAAAATAAGAACATGTACTGGTACTTGCTTCTATAAGAGTGTTTTTCCTCCCATGCAATTCAAGATCTAAAAGCTGACTTCCTTTTTGAATTTATTGAATTTCTACTTTTTTCTTGCAAATGAGCAACGTCTCAGGGTCCATAAATCTGAGGGAAATGTGTGCAAAGCAGAGCAGCACATAACAGGGTCATTTTCCCCTTCTGCCTATGTCCGGACGCTGTGTTACCTTCCTCTCTCTGGCACATATAATAAATTGAGGACTCTTTTTTCAAAGTTTCTGTGCAATATGCATTCTTTGAGCATACTTGGAATTGTGGTTTTGATTGGAATATTAAACCTACACGTGATTTGGGATATCAAAATGAACATTCATATCACTAAAGATTTTATTTGCTCTTCAGAGAACAGGAAATAGGTTGAGTTTGAGTTTCTGGCGTTGCTAAGACACATGCGCATTGCAAAAAATTCATTATGCTAACTAGCTGATTTTAGAATACCTGTACACATAAAATGACAGAGTGATAAATTTATTACCCAATTTACTGTTTGTTACAAGGAAGTTGCTGTCTGGAAAGGCTTCAGAACCCTCTCCAACTCTACCTCCCATTCTGACTTTTCGTTTCCTGTGTCTGGGAACCTCATTGCCTTCTCTCATGCTCATGTTAAGTAATTATTCTCATGTGAGGTTACTCTCTTAACCCTCAGCATTTGGCTCACACCACAGTTATTCCTATTTCAGGGAGGTGGGGGGATGGAAACCATCCATAACTGCAAGATTGTTCCCATGGCTGAGGAGAGAGAGATGGTTTCAGTCCCGTTCTCATTAGGAAGGTGTGGAGATGTAAAGAAGCATCATGGCTGATGATACTCCCCCATTGAACCATTCAGCTCATGGGAGAGGCTGCTGTGTTCTAAATTTAACATAAAATAGTGAGGGCTGGGGAGGGGATGTAAATGTTGCACTGCTTCAAGCGCTTGCAGTACAAGCAGCTGTTCGGGCTATTTCATTCTGAAATATTTCTATCGTGTCTTCATCTACGAGTTGCTAGGATATGAGTGTTATTTCTTTATTATCGTACAAGGGTATGCAGTTGGTATAAAGAGTGTGCTAACTAAAATGAAAGAGGGTGGGGTATCAATTTCTCTGTGTCTGAGGTTGATTCTAAGACTAGAGTGATTAAGTGTGGACTGTTCTGAGAAATTCTGTCAAAATAAATTTGATATACTGCGAGAAATTCTACAACTGCTTTCTGTAGCTACCCTATTCTCCTGGGAGTTCAAATAACTGCTTTCTATAGCTACACTTTTATTTTTAACTGTGTCTAGCTTTTCTTGGAAAAACTTTCTTACATTATAAAGTTAATAGTTGAGATTAAATTCGGTAACGGGACTAAACGTAAGTATCACTCTATATTAATTTTTGGTAGCCTTATTTTTAAATTTGAACATCAAAAATTTTACAAGACCACATGCTCTGAAATGTTTACTTAAACTTGGAAGGTTTGAAGTCCCCGGTGTTCCTGGACTCAGGAAGCAGCGATCCAAGTGTACCCTCAGAAAGATTTAATCCTATTTTTGGATGTGCAAATTGAGAGGTTACTTTTAGAATTTAAACCTCTGTATGAGGTTTGTTGACATCGTTTCCCATCTCAACTTTTCCAACAACTTACTTAGAAAAGAGCGTCTGTAATGGAAGCTGGTCATATAATTCTTCTCATAACATGAATCCTAAACATATGAGCCCTATTTTACTCTAGACGGTAAAGGGGATGGCAGTGGATTGGCCATTTGGTTACTCAGTGACATCAGATCTTTCCTCTCTAAATGTTCTTCCTTTATCCATTCAATAGATAGTTACTGAGCTCCTACTATACACCAGTCATTGGGGAAATAGCAGTAAAGAAAAACAGACAATCATCCTTGCCCTCTTGGAGCATACATTCAAGTAGAAGAATACGACAATAAGCAAGTTAAATAAATAAATATCTCACATATATCACTGATAAGGAGAAAAGTAAAATGGGAAAGAGGAATAGAAAGGGGGAAAGATACTAATTTTAGAGTGGTGGCTAAAGAATGCCTCAATACAAGATAACAGTTGAATAAAAAACCTAAAACTTTCCATGCCACTATCTAAGGTAAGAGCATTCCAGCAGAGGAAATGGCAAAGGCAAAGTCCCTGAGGCAGGAATGTGTCTGGACGGTTAAAGGACCAGCAAAGAGGCCATGGTGGTGAGTGGAAGGGAGACAGTAGTAACATGAGGTCACAGGGATAGGCAGTAGGCTATGTGATGAGGGAAGCAGACAACATAGGGCCTAATAATAGGGTAACCATATATTTTATCATTTAAACCAGGATACTCTGAGAGTGAAAAGAGACACTGTCATCAATAATTGCATCTGGACAATAGGCATAAACATGGATTGTCCTAAAAATATCATGTCCTAAACATTGTCACCCTACCTGTGCACCTTTTATAAAGCCCTTAGCCTTTTCCTCTGAGTGAGATAGAAGGCTTTTAGAAGGTCAAGAGAAGATTAGTGACATGATTTGGTTTATATCTTACCAAGAGCATTCGCTCTACTGTGTTGAGAAGCACTTCCTGAATCAATGAAGGAAAAATATGCAATCTTAAAATATGTTATGTATACCAATATGTACTGTGAGAATAGTATTCCCTGAAGCTTAACTAGCATTTGCCCTGTGTCAGGCTAACTTTTTTGATCCTCACAACAAACCCACGGTGCACTACAACTGAGATACAGTTTTTAAGGAGTTCCTCAAGGTTATACAACTAGCAAGTGGCAGTGCCGGGATTTGGATCCAGTCTGATCTCGGAGACCATGCTGTAGGACAAGCAGCCATACCACTTCTCTTCTGTATACTTCATAGGGCAAACTTTCCAGTCATCCAGATGCCATCCCTGGTCCAGAAATATATTTTCAAAGACCATGTTCAAAGATAAAGTCAGACCCTTTTCTCTCCTCCATTAAGTCCAATAACTTCTTTAGTTGCTTATTTAAGACAGAAGGAAAACATCATAAAGGAAAATGTGTATGATACAGAGACTGTTCTTCAGAATAGTATTTATGTTGTAAACCTTGCAGATTGCATTGGCACATCTGGTAAGCAGATTTTTGTATTCTATACTCGTCGTGTTGGTGAGGTCAACCGACAGAAAGGAACCAGAAAATAAAATAATAAAACAAAGGTTGAGCTCTTGATGAGCTGATTGTCTAGACATATACATCTGCTTATCTGCTCAGAGGGACACATTTTGCTAAATAGGTGTCTCACCCAGTTATTTCTGGGAGGGCCAGGCAATTTTTCAGTGGACATGAGACAAAAATGAGTGTTTGTGACTAGCCCATAGTTTTATTTGGGGTGGAAATGTGAGATTTTATTGCTAAAACTAAATGTTGCATTTCTAGACCTTCCTTCCTAGGTTTACCAGATGCACAGGAATTAAAAGGGGAATGTGGACAACAATGGATGATGTTTGGGAAATATGTCTCAACTGATATTTAAAAAGAAGCCAGAGGGGCGCCTGGGTGGCTCAGTCGGTTAAGCATCCGACTTCAGCTCAGGTCACGATCTCACGGTCCGTGAGTTCGAGCCCCGCGTCGGGCTCTGGGCTGATGTCTCAGAGCCTGGAGCCTGCTTCCAATTCTGTGCCTCCCTCTTTCTCTGCCCCTCCCCCGTTCATGTTCTGTCTCTCTCTGTCTCAAAAATAAATAAAACGTTAAAAAAATAAAAAGAAGCCAGAAATCTTCAATTTGAAAAAAAATGTACATATGAAGTATATATTTTGTGAAGTGGTCCATTGAATCTAAAACTAAGTAAGGAGTTTATTAATATCCCTAGTTATAAAAGCAACAAGTAAAGCAAATAATTACTGGACAAGTTAAAAATGTCCAAAGTCATTGCCTATCAGAGTATGAAAGGAATGGGATGGGCACACATCTCTGCCAAGTACTGAACAATATACTGTGCCCCATCCCACATGAGTTTTCTAGCTGATGAGGCAATTCTGCTAAATGTCTGTACCTGGAAGGAAGGAAGGAAGGAAGGAAGGGGAAGGGGAGGAAGGAAGGAAGAGAGAGAGAGAACCATCTTTGCTGTGAATTTTTAACTTAGTTTCATAAAATAAAAAATGTCCTGAACACTCCAAAATTATCCCTTAAAATAATGTCATTTATGTCATAAATGCTGTTTTTCTGCATATTTCCATTGTTTCCCCAAATTTGATTTTCTTATAGAAAATAAACCTATGAGGGCGCCGGGGTGGCTCAGTCGGTTGAGCGTCCGACTTCAGCTCAGGTCATGATCTCACGGCTGGTGAGTTCGAGCCCCACGTGGGGCTCTGTGCTGACAGCTCAGAGCCTGGAGCCTGTTTCAGATTCTGTGTCTCCCTCTCTCTCTCTCTGACCCTCCCCCGTTCATCCTCTGTCTCTCTCTGTCTCAAAAGTAAATAAACGTTTAAAAAAAAAAATTTACCAAAAAAAAAAAATTAAAAAATAAACCTATGAAAATTAGGGGAATGTTACATCATTTAAGAGCCATAATACTGTGTAAACTTTTTAAAAAGTTTATTGAAGTATAATATACATCCAGAACAATGTACATAAGTGTCAACTCTATGAATTTTCACAAAACGAACACATATGTGTAACCAGGATCAAGAAACAGAACATTACCTGCTCCCAGAAGTCCCTCAGTCATGAATCACCCTAACTCCCAAGGCAACCACTTTCCTGACTTCTAATGGCATGAATTTGCCTATTTTTGTATTTTATATAAATAGAATCATATGATATATATTCTTCTCTGTATGGCTTCTTTTGTTCAACATTACGTTTGTGAGAGTAACCCACATTGTTGTGTTGTAGCTCATCCATTCTCATTACTCTATAGTACTTCCTTGTCTGAGTATGCCACAATTTATCCACTCTATGTAGGCATTAAACGGTTTCTAAAATTGAGCTAATATGAATAGTACTTCTATGGAAATTCTCATATGCATCTTTCTGTACATACATATGCTGAAATATATATACACACATACACATATATGACCTACGTAGGTATATATAAAAAGATGTATGTAATATTTGCATATCAAAATATACCTATATATTAAATATATATTTTTATATAAATATTGATTATAAATCTTTAATCTAAATTTTGATCAGTAATTTTGGAGAACTATACCAGGGCATGGTACACTATTAAGAATTAGGCAGGGGCACCTGGGTGGCTCAGTCGGTTAAGCGTCCAACTTCAGCTCAGGTCACGATCTCACGGTCTGTGAGTTCGAGCCCCGCGTCGGGCTCTGGGCTGATGGCTCAGAGCCTGGAGCCTGCTTCTGATTCTGTGTCTCCCTCTCTCTCTGCCCCTCCCCCGTTCATGCTCTGTCTCTCTCTGTCTCAAAAATAAATAAACGTTAAAAAAAATTAAAAAAAAAATAATTAGGCAGCATTGCCTAAACAAGAATTTTTTTCTAATTCTGAATGCTCTAAAGACCTGTGTGGCATATGTGTGAATTGTGTTCATTGTAATTCTTCTTTGGCTTTCAAACAAATCTGTTATCTGCCTCTATAATGGATAATCCCCACATCAACTCACATATTTACTAAGTGCCTATAGAAAACACAAATCTAGGATAACCATGACTTTGAGTGGCACACATTCTGTTTGAGAATACAAACGTATACAATCAAATTAGCCTAACTGCCAGGGTAATCTTATACTCTGGTATTTTGTTGAAGTTTTTGAGACCACCAAACATGCACACACATGAAAATCATTTTAAAAGTGAAACACCTATTTAACATTTTCTTTAAAAATAGAAACACTGCCATTTCTCTTCCTCCCAAAGGAGTATCTGCAGCTGAAACAAAATTAGTCAAATTAATTTCAAGGGATACAGAAATAAGGTTTCGGCATTTTCCATTACTGCTATAACAAATGGTTATTTATTTAAAAATATTCAGGGGTGCCTGATTGGCTCAGTCAGTTAAGTGTCCAACTCTTGATCTCGGCTCAGGTCATGATCTGGCTGTTCATGGGTTTGAGCCCATGTTGGGCTCTGTGCTGACAGCATGGAGCCTTCTTGGGATTCTCTCTCCCTTTCTATCTGCTTCTCCCACTCTCTCTCTCTCAAAATAAATAAAAAACTTAAAAAAATAAAATGTCTAAACACACTATGAAACACAAATTAAAAAACAATGTTTACAGACAGTAAATGTATGAGAGTTTAAGTTGAATTAATGAAATTTTCCACACAATCTCTCTGAGGTTATTTTTGTTAAATGACATATCTTGGGTGTGCCAGTTGCTAGGTAAAACTTGGAGGTTTAGTTATAATCTGGTTACTACTATTAAAATAAGATTGGTAAGGGAAGGTTGCTATAGAAATTTACCAAGTTGCAGCTTATGAAGACAGAATAAAATCCCTCATAATATCATCCACAAGATTTGCATTGCAGCATCCCTAAAAAAGAAATTTTATTTGTCAAAACCACTGACTCAATTTCAAATGCAACTTACAATGGTCTTATAGCGCAAATAATACATACTCCCAGAAGGTATTCAGAAGTGAGTGAAATGTGTGTGAGCACTGGGTTTTGCAATATTATGAATATGCATTTAAACTTAGGTGATTTGTTGAAACTTCTCCTGCTTTTTGTTCCATGGAAATAGCTTCATAGGAATATTTTCATTGGTGTTATAGAGTGACCTTAAAATTGCCTCCATCTCCTGGGCCACCATCAAGGAGGGGAAGTAAATCTGGAAGTACTATACACTAAAAGAGATATTCCAGAGCTTCATGTGCAAGCACTGAGTGCTCACCATTTCTGCTTTCTCCTCATTCTCTGGCCCAGGGGTGGGTCTACGACCAGTGGGCCAAATCCAACCCAACACCTATTTTTGTAAATGAACTTTTATTGGAACACAGCCATACCCATTACTTAAGTAAATCATGTTGACAGACTCCATATGGTCTGCAAAGCCTAAAATATTTGCTATCTGGCCATTTACAAAAACAGTTTATCAACCCCTGTGGCATCTCACTAACTACCCTGTTCCTGCCTTTCATCCCTGCCTCTCACTCTCCTCCATTTTGTTCCATAGTAGGTCAAAGCTCAAAACCTGAACTTCAGAAATATTAATATGTCTTCATAACCTTTGATATTTTTAAGTGGCTTATGTCTCCAACTCCCAAAAAAGTAAATGGGCATAATCCCAGGAAATTAAAATTTTTTTAAATGGTTTGCAATTGATCTTAAATAAATCACTTGATCTCTCAAGTCATTATTTTTGTACGAAATAATGAGGGACCCTAATCCCATGGAGTCCCCTTAGACACAATGATGCATGGTAGGCTTGCTCCTCAAGTGACTACTAACATCAATTAGAAGAACACCCGGGGTGCCTGGGTGGCTTAGTCTGTTGAGCGTCCAACTCTTGATTTCGCCTCAGGTCATGATCCCAGGGTCTTGGAATAGAGCCCTGCAGTGAGCTCCATGCTGAGCATAGAACCTGCTTAAGATTCTCTCTCCGTCTTTGCCCCCACTCCTCTGCTCCTGCTCTCTCTCTCTAAAAGATAAATAAATAAATAAATAAATAAATAAATAAATAAAATCATTAAAAAAGAACAGGCAAGGCTGTTACTATCTCTTTCTCTCCCCCATTTAGTTATCACACATCAGAACTCTGGCCTCATTGAGGGTCTTGGTGACCAGGTATCCATGAAACCTATTGGATAAATCATGCATTTCTCATCAAAACTGAATAAGTTTTAAATTCTTTGTCATGATCTTAGAGCTGTTCATTATCTTGTCTTTCAAATAATTAAGATCAGCACTAAACCAAGTGACCAGATCTTTCAGCAATCATTCATGTTTCAGTTAGGAAAAAGAAGTAAAGAAGACTTTTGCATTTATTTTAGGGAAATATCATACAAAAGAAAAAAGAGGTACTCCCTAAAGATTTTAAAGACAAAAACTTTACATAACTTGAAATTAATGGATCAGAAAATCACTGTATATTTATTTGGTATGCCACTTAAATTACATGGTCATATGTAATTTACATACATACTTTAAAATAAATGAATGTTTTTATCTCTGTTCTATAAAATTCAAGGAATTTTTCTTTGATAATGGATGAAGGGCCATGTGATAGACAAAGGGGAAAGTGGAGAAAGGATAAGAAATACTCTGTGTTCCTTTTTTATACAGTGTGTGTGTGTGTGTGTGTGCAATTTTGTGGTACAGATATTCTCTGTATATATAGTCCTTTTCTCAATTGTTGGGGAAAAGAAGAAGGTGCTACAGGGGATGGAGGAAAGAAGACAGAGTTGGTGATGGATGCATCCCTGGGACTCAACTCTTAGACACTATGTAATTCATCAGGTAGACAGAAGACAGTTCATATATATTTAGGAAGGGAGGGAGAGAAGCAGGGAGCATAGACTCTCAGAATGTTAGGAGTCAACATCTTTAGTTCTGACTGTGTGACCCAGAACACTAAGCTATTTACAATCTTTTTTTTTTTTTCAACGTTTATTTATTTTGGGGACAGAGAGAGACAGAGCATGAACGAGGGAGGGGCAGAGAGAGAGGGAGACACAGAATCGGAAACAGGCTCCAGGCTCTGAGCCATCAGCCCAGAGCCTGACGCGGGGCTCGAACTCACGGACCGCGAGATTGTGACCTGGCTGAAGTCGGACGCTTAACCGACTGCGCCACCCAGGTGCCCCTGAGCTATTTACAATCTTACAGAGATACTAATTCAAACTGGTCTTGTGTTCAGGTTGATATAATAAAAGCAGCTCTCAGCTGATAGACCAGAGTCTATCTCTACTGTGTTTTGAAATTTTTTACTTATTTGCAGTAACTCTAACTCTCATGAAATGATAAACATTTAAGTTTGTGGAAATAGTCCAGAAGAGAAAACTGGTACAGAATTGAAGACATCTAATAACATGTTATTTCTCTGCCAGGAATTTTGGATAAATGAATGAGTAGAGAAAAGTAAGTGCCTTAGGGCTTAATGTCTATCATTCAATCCCTTTTTAGGTTCCTTGATCCTCAGTGCATCCCCTCATTCCGTTCAAACTATCTCTTCTCTGCTAAAGACATCCATGACCTATGACTAATAGTTAATTTGGAAAATTTCATGTTATGTATATTTTACCACAGGTAAAAACAATTTTGGGGGGACACCTGGGTGGCTCAGTTGGTTAAGCATGCGAATCTTGATTTCAGCCCAGGTCATGATCTCCCAGTTTGTGAGTTCGAGCCCCATGTCAGACTGTGCTGACAGCATGGAGCCTGCTTGGGATTCTCTCTCTCCCTCTCTCTCTGCCCCTCCCCTGCTTGTGCTATCTCTCTCAAAATAAATAAAGTTAAAAAAAAAGTAATTTTTTAAAAACTATGAACTTAAATGAAAATATAAAAGTATAAAATTTTAGGGACAAAAAGAAAGAAAATATTTGGGATCTAGGACTAGACAAAGCATTCTTAGACTTGATAGCAAAAGCACAATCTATAAAAGAAAGAACTGACAAATAGAACCTCCTCAAAACTTAAAACGATTACTCTACAAAGGACCCTCTTAAGAGGATGAAAAGAAACCTACAGACTAAGAGAAAATATTTGCAATTGCCAAGTCCAATAAAGACTAGTATCTAGAATACATAGAAAACTCTCAAAAATCAACAACAAAAAAAATCCAAGTAGAAAATGGGGAAAAGATACAAATAGAAATTTTACTGAAGAGGACATATAAATGACCCAATAAACACATGAAAAGATGTTCAACATCATAAGCCATTAGGGCAATGCAAAATGGAAACCACAGTGAGATATCACTACACACCTGTAAGAATGACTAAAATAAACATACATTGCTGGTGAGAATGAAAAATTGTAGAACCACTCTAGCAAAGAGTTTGGATGTTTATTATAAAACTAACCAGGGGCGCCTGGGTGGCTCAGTTGGTTAAGCATCTGACTTCAGCTCAGGTCATGATCTTGCATGTGTTTGAGCCCAGCATTGGGCTCTGTGTTGACAGCTCAGAGCCTGGGGCCTGCTTTGGATTCTGTGTCTCCATCTCTCGTTGCCACTCCCCCCACGTTTCTCTCTCTCCCTCTCTCTCTCTCTCTCTCTCTCTCTTAAAAAAAAATAAACATTAAAAATTTTAAAAAAGAAAAACTAACCATGCAATTACTGTCAGACTTAGCAGTTGCACTCTTGGGCATTTATTCCAAAGAAATGAAAATTACATTCATGCAAAAACCTGTTCATGCATGTTTGTAGTGATTTATTTGTAATAGCCAGAATCCAGAAACAACTCAGATGTTCTACAGTGGGTGAGTGTTAAATAAACTATGGTACATCCATTTCATGCAATACTGCTCAAGATTAAAAAGGAACAAGCTATTGATATATATATATAATAATTTGGATGAACAATTTTGGATGCTGAGTGAAAAAGCCAATCTCAAATGATTATGTATTATATGATTTCTTTTATAAAACATTCTCCTTTTTTTAATTTTTATTTTTTTATTTATTTATTTTTTTTTAATTTTTTTTTTCAACATTTATTTATTTTTGGGACAGAGAGAGACAGAGCATGAACGGGGGAGGGGCAAAGAGAGAGGGAGACACAGAATCGGAAACAGGCTCCAGGCTCTGAGCCATCAGCCCAGAGCCTGACGCGGAGCTCGAACTCACGGACCGCGAGATCGTGACCTGGCTGAAGTCAGACACTTAACCGACTGCGCCACCCAGGCGCCCCTTTTTATTTTTTATTTTTTTAACGTTTATTTATTTTTGAGACAGAGAGAGAGACAGAGCATGAACGGGGGAGGGGCAGAGAGAGAGGGAGACACAGAATCGGAAGCAGGCTCCAGGCTCTGAGCCATCAGCCCGGAGCCCGACGAGGGGCTCGAACTCACGGACCTTGAGATCGTGACCTGAGCCGAAGTCGGACGCTTAACCGACTGAGCCACCCAGGCGCCCCTATAAAACATTCTTGAAATGACAGAGTTATACAGATTGAGGACAGATAAATGGTTACCAGGGATTAGGAATGGAAAAGGGAGGGGAAGTGAGTGTGGATCTAAGAGGACATCATAAAGGATCCTTGTGGTGAAGGACCTGTTCTATATCTTGACTGGTGGTGGATACACAAACCTACACATGTCATAAAATTGCATAGAACTAAATACAAATGAGTAACATTGGAGGGATATGAATAATATTGCTGGATCATATTAATATAAAAAAATGATTGTACCAGTTTACAGTCCCATCAGCATTACATGACAGTTCCAATTTCTCCACATGCTCACCAGCACTTATTATGGTCTTTTTAATTATAGCCATTCTAATGATGCATGGTGGTCTCTCATTGTGGTTTTAATTTCTGTTTCCCGAATAGACTAAAGATGTTCAGTATTTTTCATTTTCATGTTCTTTTCTATTTTTATATCTACTTTGGTGAACTGTCTATTTAAATCTCTTATACTTTTTAATTTTTGTTAGTCTTTATATTTTTTAATTGTAGGAGTTTTTTTATATATTCTAGACAGAAGTCCTTCATCAGATATATGATTTGCAAATAGTTTTCTCTGTGGCTTTTCTTTTCATTTTCTTAATGGTGTCTTTTGAGGAGCAAAAATTTTTAATTTTGACTAAATACAATTTATCAAACTTTTATGGATCACGCTTCTGGTGTCATATCTACGAAATTTTTGCCTAAGCCAAGGTCACCAAAAAAATTCTCCAGTGTTTTTCTCTAACAGTTTTATAGTATTAGCTTTTGACATATAGATCTTTGATCACAGTTTTTGCGTAGGGTATGAGGTAAGCATCTAAGTTCATTTTTTTGCACAGGCATATACAATTGTTCCAACATCATTTTTGAAAACCCTCTAGTCATTGAATTGCCTTGGCACCTTTGTCAAAACTCAGTTGATGATCAATGTTAAGAGTTTATTTCTGGACTTTCTTTTCTGTTCCAATGACTTCTGTGTCTATTGTTTTGCCAGTACCATCCTGTGTTGATTAACTATAGTTTATAGTAAGTTTTTAAACACATATTGTAAGTCCTACTTTGTTCTTTCATTTCAACATTGTTTTAATTTTTCTAGATTCTTTACATTTTTATATAAATTTTAAGATAAACTTTTTCACTTCCTTCAATTTAGATAGGGATTATATGGACCTTTTAAATGAATTTGGAGAAAATTGCCATCTTCACAATATTGATTCTTCCAATCAATATTGGGATTATCAAATTCCAATATTGTATTATCAAATACAATAAACATGTATTTTAGATTTTTGATTTCTCCAATATTTTGTAGCTTTCAGTACATGTCGTACACTTCTTTTGTAAAATGTATTCCTAATTTTGACACTACTTTGAATGAAGTTGTCTCTTAATTTCATTTTTGGATTTTTGGATTTTTCAGAGCTGGAATATTGAAATGCAACTGGTGTTTGTATATAGCTCTTGTATCTTGTGCCCCCACTGAACCCCTCACCATTACTCTTGCAGCAGCAATTTTTTTTGTTGCTAGTGTGTGATGGTGAAAAATACAATGACTATTAAAACAGTTTGGTGCCACTGTCTCTATTTGTGCTAAGGGAACCAGCAGCTTTCCCCACCATTGCTTTTGTACCAACAAGGCAAAAGGCAATAATCTGCTAGTGTTCTCTTTTTTTTTTTAATTTTTTTTTTTAACGTTTATTTATTTTTGAGACAGACAAAGACAGAACATGAACGGAGGAGGGTCACAGAGAGAGGGAGACACAGAATCGGAAACAGGCTCCAGGCTCTGAGCTGTCAGCACAGAGCCCGACACGGGGCTCGAACCCACGGACCGTGAGATCATGACCTGAGCCGAAGTCGGACGCTTAACCGACCTAGCCACCCAGGCGCCCCCTGCTAGTGTTCTCTTGATCGTACAAAGGTTCTCAGGGATCCTCAGGAGTTGCAGACAACACTTAAAAGAACCACTGATATAGATGATCTCTAAGTACCTGTCCTAAGTCTGAAATTATAGAACTTTAAAAATCTAAGATAATGTTGTTTACCAAACTTGTCTTAATAACATTTGATTAAATAGAACTACCTTACAACCCAGCAATTGCACTACTAGGTATTTATCCAAAGGATACAGGAGTGCTGATTCAAAGGGGCACATGCACCCCAATGTTTATAGCAGCAGTATTAACAACAGCCAAAGTATGGAAAGAGCCCAAATGTCCATCAACTGATGAATGGATAAAGAAGATGTGGTATATATATATATATATATAATACTCGGCAATCAAAAAGAATGAAATCTTGGCATTTGCAACAACATGGATGGAACTGAAGTTCCAGCTAAATAAGTCATTCAGAGAAAGACAAATATCATGTAATTTCACTCACACATGGAATTTCAGATACAAAACAGATGAACGTAAGAGAAGGGAAGCAAAAATAAAAACAAGAAGAGGAACAAAACATAAGAGGCTCTTAAATACAGAGAACAAACTGAGGTTGCTGGCAGGGTGTTGGGTGGGGGAATGGGCTAAATGGGTGATGGGCATTGAGGAGGGCACTTGTTGGGATGAGCACTGGGTGTTAATATGTAAGTGATGAATCACTAAATTCTATTCCTGAAATCATTATTACTCTATATGTTAACCAACCTGGATTTAAATTTTAAAAATAATAAGAGAAAAATTTTAAAATAGCATTTGATTAAATGGCTGGTTTTCATGACAGTTAATATTCTTTAGACAAGCATAAGCATCTTTAAGTAATCAAGAAGATCAAGAAAAGGAATCTTGATGTCACTGTAGGCTAATTACATTAGATTCCAAATTTATATGTTTTCTGTTCTAGGTAGCACTAAAAATAAACAAAATGCTTACACTAGAGATACAGCACATATCAAATATCAAGATTAGAAGAAAAACTAGCTTATAATCTATTGGTCTTGACTAGCACAACCTAATGTTATATCATTTCCAACTAACTATAAGTAAGACAAAATAATAATCAAACTCATTTTCAAAACTTTTTTAAAAGCCCTAATTTTATACTACTATTTATAACAGACCCTTGACTGGAAGCTTAAAATAGCTACTTGCCTACTATTTTTTCCTGCATTTTATATATAGTCAGGATTATATTTAAAATATGATGCTTATAGCTCACTGACAAGTGTACTGTATATTTTAGCTTTTCCCTAGAGAGTAATAAAGTATTGTTGATTCATTCAAGGTAAATAGTCTCAATGCTTCAATCTATGGGATTCCACAGGTTTTGACATCCTTAATCCTTCTGGGTAGGAAAAAAAAAGGCAAAAGGACTGAAACAGTCACTGATTGGAAAAATAAAAGAGAATTTGGAAAAAAAAATAATTATGTAAAATGAAGGGAAAGATTAAGCTAAGATTAGGGATAAATTGAGTTGATAATAGTTTTGGAGAAACCAGTTATAGATGGAGTTTTGATGTGAAAAAAAAAATCACACAATTTCTGAGCAGGCAGAGAATTTAGAGATAAGAAATGTTGCACCAGAACTAGATTATTCAGCAGAGGAGGGAAGCAAGCCCAAAGATTTCTGACAGGGCGGAAGCTGGAAGTCAGGATTTCCAACTTCCCCTTTAGGATGTTCCATTCTTCTCTCTTCCCATTAAATATGACTTTTACGGTTTTAATACTCTCTATACCACACGTAGCACTTCCCAGAAGACAGCCAAGCTTCTAAAACTTTAATGGCAAATTGTTAAAGTGCATGTCATTTGTATGTGAAGTATTATTACATGACTGGTAATTTGGACATCTTAGGTATGTCTTCCTCTTTCACTTTATGTGTCAGCTACTGGAAATCTTGAAGTTTTATTGTCTAATGAATTTCTGTTATTAAATATTTAAAATCACCTGAACCTCTTGTACTGTAACATGTCAGCTTCAGCATCAACTTTTTTCCTCCCAAAGACACAAGAGTACCATTTCTTCATGCTGCATACCGTACATTAGGTGGGCCATTGTTTCTGTCTACACATAGGATAATTTCTTATGACCACATGTCATACTTGACAATGAAGAACTAACTCCAGTTCTTAAGATTTTGAAGAACTCATGAATGACATGAAATCATTAAATAAGCTGCATGCCTTCAAATATGCTATTGGTTTTCCCTTTTTCCTACTTATCACCAATCCTTGAGAAGTCTTTTGTAACTACTCCCTAAATCTGTATGTGGAGATCTCTACCAGTTTGTTTTGTTTTGCTTTGTTCTGCTTTGGTTTTGCCTGCAGCTTTCTTTTAAACAAGTACCGGCATGTACTTGCATAGAGACTGCTGATGAAAAGAAATAATAAAACATTTTCATTAGGTTTTGTGCCTTGTTTTGTGTCCAGGTCAGAGCACTTATGGGCTATGATTAACTATGCTTGCACTTTGTTACAAGAAAATGTAAGTCTCCACTCATAACACATGTGTGAAATCTTTTCTCCAGTCAGGAAAAGCTAGGGATCATTTTTTCCAACATAAATCTTCTCTCTGTTATGAATTAAATCTTAAAGTATTGGCACATATATTTGGCACTAACGTGTGTAATTTTGATATTGAGTCCTTCTAATGTTCCTCCTTTAAAGAATTTTAATTCTTCTCCATCATTCTCCATAATTATCCTTTGGTTTTACCCATGCAAAATGAGTAGAAGTCTCAAGGCCCCTGAAGACTGGTATCCTTACAGCAAACAGAGTTATTCAAAAGAGACATTTCTTTTCATTCCAACTTCCAGGTAACTGAGGCTGTTGAGGATAGGAAGCCCATGTCTTGGGGGAACCATCTTTCTTCTAAGGAAAAACCTTCGTGACTTTGGAACTCTGGTTTCAAAAAGTATTTTTTCTCTTCCCCGCCCCCACCCTCCTCCACCTGGTTGTTGTTAACAGCTATGTATCTCAGATTCTAAAAAAGTTATGACTTCAGCAAAAATGGAAACACTGAATATTCAACAGTGTAAGATACAGACAGCGAGGAGTAGCAACAATCCCATGTTTCCCATGGAAGTGCAGAATAGTGGGAACAGTCTCTCATGGGAACTAACATTTATGATCTGTGACAGGCCAGGCCCTGTTCTAAGTGCTTTGTGTGGATTAGTTCATTTCATACTCACATGCACCATATGGCATAGATTCTCTTTTCATGTCCAGTTTTTTCTGAGGCCACAGTTAACTTGTCTAAATTATGCCAGGCTCGGGTTCCAGAGCCTGTTTTTTCTGCCATGGTGCCATACCACTGTCTCCTTCTGTTGAGCTCCCACAGAACGTTGCTTACAGCTCCTTTAGGAACTATTATGTCTGTTCATCTTCCAGGTAATAATTTCCTTGAGAATGAGGTCTTTTGAGCTTGTGTCATCTTCCAGCACTCTGCAGCTGGTGACCTGGATGATCCTTCACATTCTCGTGGAAAAACAGGACAAAACGTAGAGACTGATAATGATAGGCTGTGCAAATATCTCACATTTCCAGATACTTACTTCTGCTAATCCCTCTGTATGGATCGTCTCTTCCGTTGCCCACAGAAATCCCCTGACGTAGCTGCCATCACTGTCTTCATTTTCTAGAGGAAGGAACTGAGAAGCAGTGAAGTTAATCAACATGTCAACGTCACACAGGAACATAGCAGAGCCTTAAGTCCAAGGAGAGCTTCAGGGCCCATGCTCTTAACTGCTCTGCCAGGCCACTTGCTTTAATTAGAAGTGCTTCTCCATCCCCCTTGGTCACTGAGGGCACCCAGCACCAGAATTGAGAACATTTATGGAGTTGCTGCTATGCTCTGCATTTGTCATACACTTCAAGTTTGGGGCTGGTCAGGAGGGAAGAGGAGCCTGTCAAAGGAATATGTGTATGGATAGAGCAGAGGCCATGGATTTTCCTTCATTTATCTATATGAAAACTCTGCCTCAACCCTGAAGCAATTAAAACATAAAGGAAAAGAAAACTCCATGCTCAGTCATGCAGTGATTTATTTTATTGCATCTGATTAGAGATTTGCAACAGAGAGCATGTTTTCATTAAAGGCCTTTCCTGGGCATTACAGGCATTATAATTAACTCAGTCTGTGCTATTGGAAGATATTCTTGTTTACTACAGATTCAACTATTCAACTTCTACATCCCAGCCCCTCCCCCAGCAAGAAAGAAAACCGTAGGACCTCACGTTTTCAACACTGGTACCTGGTCCATCGTATTCAATTCCAAGTGACACTACAATAATTCATGTTGAGGAGAGGAGAATATTTAATTTGATATTTTCAACTACTATAGACTGTGTTCATAAATCCCTTGCTCCTGTCTAGAATGGGTGGAGTGGTGTGAAGGGAGGAAAAGTATCCCTCAGCCGCACCGGATGGGCTGGAAGGAAAATTAGCACACAGAACAATGTGCCACCGGTTTTATTTATCCCATTATTAAGAAGCCATGACAATAACAAAAGTAATGTCCAAATAATAGCATTAAATGGCAGGAGATAACATCAGGAATAGATAAAGAGGGGTAAATTCATTTCTGTTATCCTTGTTTTCATTAAGTTGTGCATAAATGGGACATTTCCATGTATGATTACCAATTATAGCAGTCCAAAGTAACTAATGTTTATGTAGTGCAGATTCAGTTTGCAGAATTCTTTCACATGTATTGTTCTTATTGAGCCTCTGAGGTGGTCATCATATCATTGTTGGAGGAATGCAAACCATCCCATTTAACAAATACAGAAATGAGACTTACAGGGGTTTACCCAAGGTCACACAGGAACAGGTAGATCTCGGACTTGAACCTGAGTCCTCTGAGTTCACAACCTAAGTTGAATTTAGGGGAAAAACAGCCTTTTTCGGTAGCGCCAAGCTGATGAGGTCTGAAACATTAGGCTACAACATGAGGGTCTTGCGTAACAGTCAAGCCACCTGGTACCGAACTGTACTTTTACGTACTGAAGCCTTTAGGGACTACTGGGGTAAAGGGGCAGTGGGATGCTGTCCCTAAACTACTGTGACTTTTTAATTTCATACGTTTATGTTATAAACTATTTCTGCTTCTCCCCTATCTGGCTGTCAGCTGTCAGTTTTTGTTGATCACTGTGCTTCTAGAGCAGTGGTTCCCCAAGTTTGGTTGATGGAACAACACTATCAGCATCACCTAGAAACTCATGAGCAATGCAAATGCTAGGTATCAACTGTACTTCAATAAAAAAATAAAAGAAATAAAATAATAAAAAAAAGAAATGTAAATTCTCAGGCCTCATCTCAGACCTACTGAATCAAAAAGCTCTGGGAATAGAGCCCAGCAATCTGGTTTAACAAGCCCTCCAGGTAATTCTGATGCTTTGAAAGCTTGAGAACCACTACACTAAGCAATGATTCTCAAACTTGGCTGTACATTGGAATCACCTGGGAGCTTTAAAAACTACTGAGGCTTGTGTCCCAACCCCAATGATTCTGGCTTATTGGTCTATAATATGGTTTTCAACCTCAGCACTATAGGCATTGCGTGCTGGATAATGATTCACTGGGGAGGCCTATTCTCTACCAGCTAGATGTTAGTAGCCTCTGTCCTCCAACACAATTGTAATTACCAAAAATGTCCAGAAATTGCCAAATGTCCTCTCGGGGCCAAATTGCCTCAAGATGAGAAGTACTAGTCTAGGGGCATGGCCCAGGTACTGGGATTCTTAAAAGCTCCCTAAATCATTCTAATGTACAGGCAAGACTGAGAACTATTACTCTGGAGAGTTCCCAGTAGTGAGGAGCTCTGGATGTGCAGTGGACTAAGGAACAATAAAAGCTAAACTTTATAGCATTGAGTATAAAGAAAGAATAAATCAACCTGCAGTGAAGAGTCCAGCAGTTTGCCTGTAAGTAAAGTACATGAGCTCTAGGGCATAAATTTCACATCAACCAATGGGCTTCTTACATTTTTGCTTACTTTCCGTTTGTTATGTTCCAGAAAACTGACATAAACAGGTACATTGCACATAACTAAAACATCCCAACACAGTAGACATTGCTTTGTACTAAATATAGTGGTGGACAGAGATCCTGCTTTTGGATCTAGTCGTTCTACAAACAGGGTGCTTATGAGCATACCTTGTGGTACAAGTCCTTAGGTAAATCTGGTTTTGACGGGCTAAAAATGCAGCCTGTCAATTTTATATTGACTTTGACATAATCCAAATCAACCACACACATACATACGTATACATTCATATTCAATGTATACATTCATTTCTGCCATTTTAGAGGTATTTGAGTTTTCAGGTGATGATCAGGGACTTTAACAACATATATTTCAACTGTAGAAAATCCCCCAGGCTAGAATCAAGGAAAGGATCCTTCAGTAAAATCCATACCCAGCAGATTGCCCTCTGCTCCTTCAGCGATTGTTCTGTGGTGTTCCTCTGTATCCTCTTGAGAATGAGATTAGACCATGGGACGCACATCATGTTCAAGTGTCTGCTCTGTGGCTCTTATCAGGCTGGATAGTCTCATCACAGCCCAGACCGAGAGGTCTCCAAGCACAGAGTTTCTGGCAGCTCCTGTTTAACCTGAAGTCTTAAATAGAACAGTATTCTCCCACTTCCTCAAACGACTCATTCACAGGTGTGTGGTTTCTTTCAACGTGAGGAATGGAAATACTACACTGGGATGCTGATAAACAACTTTTAAGTAGAAAGTAAATTACAAGATGGATGTATTTTCAGGGCAAAAGTGGTAGTAATTTAAAAATATGAAAATATTGGCTTCAGTTAATGAGTTGGGATTATTAATTCATTCAACACCTACTATGTGCTAGGACCTGTGTGATGTCCTTGGAAGTTATAAATATGAG
Source organism: Herpailurus yagouaroundi (assembly GCF_014898765.1). Lineage (NCBI taxonomy): Eukaryota > Metazoa > Chordata > Mammalia > Carnivora > Felidae > Herpailurus > Herpailurus yagouaroundi. The sequence goes on along the minus strand of NW_024412376.1, from coordinate 42,022,523 downwards.
GGCTACATAATAGCATAGGCCCTTATATGGCAAAAATAAGCTATGACTGCCCCAAGGTGCCCAGTTAACCCTTGAACCAATCTAATTTGTCTCTTTGTCAGACTAGTTTGGTTTTTCTTTCAATGAAGTGATAGTAGCTTGTTAACATTAATGAAATCAACCAGTTCTTTTGCTCTATAAGATTTATCTTATACAGTTGCCTATCTTTTCCTATCCTAGTCTAAATTCTTTCATGGATATGCTTTTAAAAATCCAAACCTTTTAATTAGACAATAGAACTGCTTACCAAAAAAGTAGGCAAAAAAGATCATAAAAGAATGTTAAAAGGTATTATTTCCATATGTTCCCACTTTTTTTTTTAAGGGCATAGGAAGTTTTCTGGAAGAAAACACACTTAATAATTAACAATGGATGCCTTTGGGCAGGGATTTTAGCGGCCTTGATTTTAAGGGAGACATGCTTTTCATTACATGTTTTTATACAGCTTTTTACCATTTTAAATCTTGTGTTTTTAATTTTAAATGCTAGTAAATAACAGAAAGGATGCATTCCCAGCAGTCTTTCAGAAGTTCCAAAATATCTCTTCTAAATAAGAGAAAAATAGGTGAGCTACACTCTATGCCTCTTTGATTCCCTCTTTTTTTTTTCTTTTTTTGTATATGCTTTATTGCTAAAACAGAGTGAGCTGAGACTTGGAATGTAAAATTACCCCCACACTAGTTCCATGAAGAAAGAGATTAATAAGCAGAACCTGTTTGAGACCGGGTAGTTAATGGGGGCCTCTTTGAGGAAGCCACCTTTAATCAGAAAAGGAAGAAGTTGCCGCAGGCAGTCTAATTTCCCCTGGCTACATTAGGACAGTTACTTTCCATACATTCTTTCAGAATGAAGTGGATATAGGTTTTAGAAGTCTCCTTGTGATTGTCCGGAAATTTCCTCCAATGATTTCTTTCATTTCCCTTTGTCTTTAATTCCCAAGAAGAATCAAGGTCCACTCCAGGAGAAAAGAAAAGATAACAACATACATAACAAAGCATCTCCTTATGTCAAAGAAAGACAATTCTATGATCTCTTTGGTGCCCACCAATTCTATAGTATCTTTCCCTTCAGTCCTTCCTCTGTATCTACCCCCATCTGGCAAGCATGAAAAAGGAAAAAACTCAAGGGCCAGAAAGAATACATGCTCAGTTGTGTTTTTTTCTGAATCATTTTTCTTAGCACTTGTCATTTATTCCCTCACAGGACCTCAGAGTCTCCCTTGTTAAGCAAGAAACATCCTTTTCTCTGATTATTGGATGTGTGAATTGGGAAATCCATCTATGTGGATTTCAGGATCCTCTGTTTCTGAAATGAACCAACTGTAACAGCTAAATTACTCCAAAGCATATCCTATAACAATCCCTACACATTTCATTTACATCTCTGTAATACTTCAGTGGAGAATTACACTTGTAGGACAAAATACTAAACTCTATAAAAAGTAGTTTTCAGGTTTTCTTTTCTTTATAGGGGAAGAGTCATCTCAGAAATAGTGTTTTGTGTCTTGCATCAGCATTAACCAGCAGTCAGCAATGGTATAATATTTGTTAGCTTCATGAAAACTGTCAGAGTTTAGGGCAATGTTTCTGTGAAGAGCCCATCAATTGTTCTTGGACAAAAAGTGTATGTGGAAATTCTAAGAAGACACCCACCAAGACTGATCAGAATGCAAGGAAAAAGAGATGAGAGACAAAGTTGGATTAAGGACAAGGTCCTTTCAGCAAACTATTCAAAAGAAAAGGAAATGTGTTTTAAGTGTTTAAGAGAGAATTTCTGGAATAAGTCATACAAGGTCTTAGCCATAAAAATAGGATTTTAGGGGTGCTTCGGTGGCTCAGTCTGTTGAGTGTCCTACTGTCACTTTCAACTCAGGTCATGATCCCAGGGTCGGGAGATCATGCTCTGTGTCTGGCTCTGTGCTGAGTGTGGAGCCTGCTTGCGATTCTCTCTCTCCCCCTGCCCCTCCCCCGCACTCATGCTTGCGTGCATGTGCTCTTGAAGAAGAAAAAGAAGAAGAAGAAGAAGAAGAAGAAGAAGAAGAAGAAGAAGAGGAAGAAGATTTTAGAGTGCCCTATATTACTAAATTCAAAATGAGTATCATGTTAATGGCCACATTGACCATGAAATTAAGCCTTACATAGTCTTTTAGAAATGACAGAACAGAAATTCAAAGCTCAACTCAGAGTTACTAAGGCAATAAGTACTTTGCAAAAAAAAAGAGAAAAAAGCCCCATTTATCAAGTTAGTAGGATAGTGTTTCCTAATGAGTGGAGTAGGTTTCAATTCTGAGTTACTAAGCAAAAATTAGAAGGGAAATCAATACCATTTTTACTCTTGAAAAGACATCAAGTATTCAGCAGGGACTTCCCTTTTAGGTAGCTGAGCTATTATTCAAGCCCATGCTTTGGGTATAATGCCTAATTAGATAAATATCAGCAACTCACAGGGGACTTTATATTATTGCTACTTACCGCAGCCACTAGAGGGTATCCATCCTTTCCTTCCAACAAAGGTTTTAAATTGTCAACATAGAATAGATTTGCCTGCAAATGCCACAAACAGATCACAGTAACCACCTTTCTCCATATGATAAAGGGAAGTTTAAGCCTAAATAAAGAAAGGCCACATGTGACACACTTAGTGAAACAGAATCAGCCCTGTAAGCTAAATTCAAAATGACTTTAGGGTGTTAACCAGCTAACAAGTCAGTGCATCCTAAACCACTTCCTTCTCCCAGGATTCTCCATAACCTCTCATTCAGAGCCTTTGCTGCTTGTCTGGAGATAACATAATCTTCCAGCGCTGCTACTTGAAAACAAGCTTTACTCACGGTTTAATAAAAATAGGTAAGAAATGACTGCCTGCTTCTCATTCAAGCTGTCACCCAAACCCTAACCTTTTGCTACTCTTTGAAAAGTAGGCAGTATGACTACTTCACATAAGATCAAAGGTTCATCTCTTCTATTATTGTATTTATCATTCTCAACATTTTCCCAGATTAAAAAAATGCTACGGCTTTAAAATATTTTTTTTAATTATAATAATACTCTATCGCTGCCATGCTAACTGGAAAGCATAATGAATAATGAAATTTAGACGTTTGGAAGATCATTAGATATGTAAGTGTCCATGTATTCCATGCCAGCTCTGTCATTTCTTACCGTGGTGTCTCCTTTTTTCAGCTGCTGGCTGGGCGCTGGCCTTTTGATCACAATGACTTTGGCGTATTTCTTTGCAAGCTGTTCCCCTTTTTGCAGAAGTCCTCGGTGGGGATCACCGTCCTCAATCTCTGCGCTCTCAGTGTTGACAGGTAATGTGGTTCTTGCCCTCTACTCTTGTTACATTTAGAAAAACATTTTCTCAAAAAGAAGACAAAAAGCCTTGAGAGTTGGTGGCCAGGACAGTTGTTAATTAAAATATCAATAATTAAAGTGAATTAAAATATCAACAATCTTGCCCTACTGTTGAGAATTGCTTTACACATTTGCTGGTTATTAGCCATCTTTAGTGCAGGGGATTTGTATTTAGAGCATTTTGCCAGTTATAGCTATTTGGTACCCTATGGCAACAAAGGAAAAATGAACATATTAGATGGAAGGAACTTTGGAAAAGGAGATTTTTGGACATGCAAATCCTATATTTTCAATGGTAGATTTCTCATTAGAAAAAAGAAGATACCATTCGATTATATTTATAATGCTTAATTACTTGAGCTGAGTGGTGAGTACATAATACTGTTTTATTCTTCTTCTGTGTTTCTTTGAATGCCTGAAATGTTTCATAATTTTTTAATGTTATTTTTTAATGTTTATTCATTTTTGAAAGACAGAGAGAGACAGAGCACAAGCAGGGGTGGGGCAGAGAGAGAGGGGACACAGAATCTGAAGCAGGCTCCAGGCTCTGAGCTGTCAGCACAGAGCCTAATGTGGGGCTCGAACCCACGTGAGATCATGACATGAGTCGAAGTCAGACACCTAACCGAATGAGCCACCCAGGTGCCCCTGGAATGTTTCATAATTTTTTTAAAAAGGGCAACAACAGAAGCACCCCTTGATCAGATTCTGAAAAACCCATCAAGTATATCTTTCTGGAATTCTCCTCAAACATGGATGTTAAGACTTCTCTAAAGGAGTACTTCTAGATGGGATTTTCTTTACCGTCTAATTTTCATAGCAGGATCTATAAAAAGTGATGTTAGGAACTTTATAATACATTCTATGGAGTCCTTTTATATTGAATATTATCCTATGCAAATGTTCTTTAATGACCTATTTAATTTAGAAGAGGTTTCTATTTTTTCTGTCTCACACTCTGGTAATAATTCTATCAGAGCACCTGAGTCCCATCATTATAGACATAAAAGACTCACTTTATTAAAGAACATTTAAGTTTTTACAGATATCCTGTTATTTGTCATTTGCAATTAATTTCGGGGACCAAATTGTTATTGATAAAACATAAAAAATACTCGTTCCATTAGGAGTTGAAAATTATAATGGTATTCTTATTATAAATTTAAGCCTGTAATAACTGTGAAACACAAACCAAAATGTTTAGTAGTGTTATTAAAAATAAATGTATTGCGGGGTGCCTGGGTGGCTCAGTCGGTTAAGCGTCCAACTTCTGCTCAGGTCATGATCTCGCAGTTCATGGGTTCGAGCCCCATGTGGGGCTCTGCGCTGATAGCTCAGAGCCTGGAGCCTGCTTTGGATTCTGTGTCTCCCTCTCTCTCTCTCTCTGACCCTCCCCTGCTTGTGCTCTGTCTGTCTAAAATAAATAAATATTAAAATTAAATAAATAAATAAATAAATATAAATGTCTTGCAAAAAAATGTAATGCTGAAATTAAAACACAAAAAATTCTTTTAGTAGTTTAAAACATAGTGATGTGTTTGACAAAAATGCTGCTACAGCAATGGTAAACACAAAGATCAGAGATCACTTCTCCCTTATTAGTAGGATTCTCAGTAATTTCTAAGAAAACCTGAGGTCTATGTAGTTTTCTTCTGCATCATATCAGACATTAAGGGCTGCAGTATTAAAACATTTACACGGTGCAGGTGGCCACTGTATCACTTCCACCTGACTAAATAATAGACTGTGTTACTTGTGGCCATCTCCTAAAAAGTTGAGTAAGCATTTATAATCTGGATTTTATTCACTAATGAATTCTCACTCTGCTGCTCCTACCCTAGCATTCCACTAACATCATTTTCCTCTTATATCCAAAGTGTCGTACTTTCTAAAAATTAAAGCATTTAAATTGTATATGTGACATGACTAATGTAAGATTTTTCTTGTATTTGCCAAGTTGTACATTTAGAGATATAGCTATATAGTCTTATTACAATATTCAATTAAATTTTTAATTATAATATAACTCTAAAATCCACATGGGGCAAAGATATAAGAAAATAATCATGATAGTTTAAAAAACAATTATGTTTCCTACGTACATACTCTTCCTATATAATAGTGTTAAATGTTATAAAGCTACAGTATTTAAAGCAGTGTGGCACGTGTATATAAATATACTGAGAAATAAATGGGAAAGCCAGAAACAGGTGTTACAGTGTATGAGAACATAATACAGGCCGAAATCACTTTTGTAATGGAGAAAGGAAAGATCATCAATAAACAGTGCTATTTAGTCATCTGAGGGAAAAAGCATGTTAAAGTCTTATCTTGTTATTGTATGTCAATAATAATATTTATAATAATTACCACTTGTTGAGTACTAGTATGTACTGGGCCCTGCTAAAAATACAGAAATTAGTTTACTTAATCCTTACAACACCACCTTGTGATAGTACTGTAATTATCCTCATTTTATAGGTGAGGAGTCTGAGGTTGAAAGAGGTTAACGAAGGCCATTTGGCTACCAAATGTTGGAGGCAGTAATCAAATATAAGTGGTCTGCCTTTTTACCACTATGCTTCAGCATGTAAAAACTCAAGCCATATAGAAGAAAATAGACTAATATCTTTTTGATCACTGGAAAAGGAGGGCTTTGGAACTTAAAAAAGATGGCATAAATTCTGAATATAATTATTAAAAGGATTTCAGGAGATAAAGTTTGAAAATATGAATATCAAACATTCATAAATTTAAAAAACAAATATAGCAATAAGCTGGGGGAAATATTTGCAGCAAATACTTGTAGCAAAAGCTACAACATGTTAATATTCTTGGTAATTAAAGAGGCCATACAGATAGTCATTAAAATCATAAGACTTCCATATAAAAAGAGCACAAATATAAAAATACCAATGAAGAAGTTTGAATGATTAATTAGCATATGAATAATGTTCATGTAATCAAAGAAATTCTAATTAAGAACATGTTTCTTAATATCTGGTGGGAGTAGAGATTTAAACACCCCTTCAGGGGGGCACCTGGGTGGCTTAGTTGGTTGGGTGTCCAACTTGGACTCAGGTCATGATCTCATGGTTCGTGGGTTTGAGCCCCATGTCGGGCTCTGTGCTGACAGCTTAGAGCCTGGAGCCTGTTTTAGATTTTGTGTCTCCCTCTCTCTCTCTCTCTCTCTCTCTCTCTCTCTCTCTGCCCCTCCCCTGCTCATGCTCTGTCTCTCTCTCTCTCTCTCTCTCTCTCAAAAATAAATAAACATTAAAAAAATAAAATAAAATAAACAGCCCTTCAGGAAGATAAAAATCCTGTATACACTTTTGCCTTCTGACCTGGTAATTACAATTTTTAGGATTGATTCTGAGAAAACATTCCAAACAGAGAATTCATGCACAAAAATTTTCTTTACAATATTATTTACAGCAAAATACAGGAATCTTATTGTTCCATGTTAGGCCAATGGAAAGGAGGTCATATATAATTGACATGTACAGGTATATGAATATAAAATTCCTTAAAGGAAACATGATAAATATTATTAGTAGTTATATCTAGGGATGGGGGATAGGTTTTTGTAATGTTCTTCTATGAGTAGGAAAAAAATCTGAAAGTTTATTTACTTCTATTACCTATTACCCATTTTCCTTATTTATTCTATGCCATTTTATGCATTTTATTTTTTCTCATTTATGCAGCTCATTCCTATGACTGGTGTTCTATATCAAGACTAATTTTCTATGGGCAGGCAGCTCTAAAACACAAGCACATATGGGCACATAAACATGAACACAGAAGTTTGTATACATGGAGAAACACATGTATATACCCAGCCCAGAGCCTCTTCCATCCCTATTGTTGCCTTTACAAAAACACCATCATATTTGGGAAAAATAGCATTTTATCTCAAAATTAAACTTTGTCTCAAAGGCTTTAAAAACCAGGATGATAATGAGTGTTAGGAAAGAGGAATTTAGCATCGTAAAAGAAAACTACACCTCTGAGGAAACATCTAACTAAAAGCCAAAGCTAGATAAGATTAGCATATTACAAAAAAGAATGAGAAATAAAATGAAGACAAGGAGAATTCTTGTTTCCTATAAATAATAAAAATGTTTGAGATATCTAAGTATAATCCCCTGATAAGCATTAATAAAAGAAGAAGCCCAAAGAGAGGAAAGAACTAATCATCAGCGAAATGCAAATCAAAACCACAATGAGCTATCACCTCACACCTACCAGAAGGACTAGTGTCAAAAAGACAAGAAACAGTAAGTGTTGGTGAGACTGCAGAGAAAAAGGAACGCTTTTGCACTGTTGGTGGGAATGTAAATTGGTGCAGCCCCTCTGGAAAACAAAATTGAAATTCCTCAAAAAACTAAAAACAGAATTACTGTATGATCTAGCTATTCCAGTTCTGAGTATTTATCCAAAGAAAATGAAAACACTAATTTGAAAAGATACATGCACCCCTATTTTATTGCAGCGCTATTCACAATAGCCAAGATGTGGAAACGATTCAAGTGTCTATCCATGGATGAATGGATAAAGATGTGGTATATATAAACAATGGAATATTAGTCAGCCATAAAAAAGGATGGATCTTGCCATTTGTGACAACATGGGTGGACTTTGAGGGCATTATGCTAAGTGAAAAAAGTGAGACAGAAAGACAAATACTTATGATCTCATATATATATGGAATCTAAAAAACAAAACCAGCAAAACAGAAAAAAATGAGCTTAGAGATACAGAGAACAAATTGGTGATTGCCAATGGGCAGTAGGGGTGAGGGTGAAATGGGTGCAGAGGGTCCAAATTATTTCATAACTTCCAGTTATAAAAGAAATAAGTCATGGGGATGTGATGTACAGCATGATGACTGTAGTTAATACTGTGATGCATATTTGGACTTTGCTAAGGGAGAAAATCTCAAAAGTCCTCATCATACACACACACAATCCTATAACTGTGTGTGGCGATAGATGTTAATTAGACTTATTGTGGTGATCATTTCACAATTTATACAAATATTGCATCATTATGTTGCATACCTGAAACTAATATAATGTTTTATGTCAATTATACCTCCGTAGAAATAAATAAATGTTTCACTGTCATCCTTGTGATTTATTTCCTTGTTACAAAATTTAGAGTCTTTTTCTGAATAGTGTTATGTGGCATGGTTTAGTGGTCCCTTTTATATTTTATGTAAGTCTATGTCATCAGTTTTTTGTTGATGAAAATATTGTAAGGTACTTATCCCCTAGTGACATATTGTATAATAAATTATCCTAGATTGAGAAGCATAATTCATAATTTAGTTCAGCAGGGGCTCAGGCAGGAATGAGGTGATGGACAGACATGATGAATAAGGACTGGCTGCTGTCCCTTAGGAGTCTTCACGCTTGTGAAGATGGCAACCCGGAGACATGAGAGAATGAAATATTTGATGAAGGTATTTAGGCTATGGGATTCCTAAATCACCTAAATCTTCAAAACCCTGCCTTCCTTCCCAAGTTCACATTGTTCTGCCCTCTCTTTCTTCCTTGAGGGAATCTCAGGGAACCATTTTGCACAGCTTCGTTCTCCCCAATAGAAACTCTACCTCTGAAGGGGGTGGACGGGGGGAGGAGAAGGTGTGGGATCACCTCACCTTACCACTTCCTCCCCACTCCCATCTCAGGCATGGAGAAAACTGAAATAAATGTTCCATCACAAATGATCAGTTGTATATCAAATAAAATGTTCTTGGTTAAAAAAAGAAAAAAAAATGACATCAGGCATCTATTTCATTAAGACTTGGGCTCAGTTTCAAATCAAGATCATGAACCATTTAAAATTCCACTCCCACAAAAATCTGCCTTAACCTAGGAGATTTTCCTTGGTAATAAATGCTTTGTTCCCTGGGTCCTTTCTTTATTATTTTTACATTTCATTTGGTACTGACTCTAAGTTTTGGGATCTGAATATAGGGAATCTCTTTTGACATTTCTATTTCAAAAGCTTTCACACTAGAGAATGAATCATTCGCACTTAATTCCAGAAGATAAGATACTATTTGCTTTGAGTCTCGATTTGGTTGCATTATATTCTACTAAAAATAAAAAAAAAATCCTTCTTTAAGAAAATAAAAATAAAACAAGAAGTAAAAAGAGGGAAATTGGAATCTATTACAAAACAATTTACAGTTTGGGAATCCCTGCTTTCCTCTTATGAACTGAATCAAATTTATGGCTCAGGAAGAGTTCCCATTCTTTTCTAAATATATTTTAAATAAAAAATGATGAGAAGAACAACATATTCAAGTTCTGTACAATTTCTTTTTTTTTCTTCTTTGGGAAGACAATATAATAAAGAACGTATTTCACAAGTTGATTTACAGATTTAATAATCTATAATTTACAGATACAGTAAGAAAGGAAATGTTTTCCCACAACAATGAATAATAAAATGAAAACAACTGGATGAGAAAGATACTTGTAACTGATGTTTATGAACAGAAATTTTAGCCCAAAAATATGTACGCAAGAGAGATATTGGTTAATAAAGGCAACAGCTACTTTCTAGTGGAAGCATGGTTAAAGAATATGAATGTATGGTTATGTAAGAAGAACTATATCAAATGTTATTCAAAAGTTAAGCTTCCAGAAGAATTTCAAATTTTGTGAATTAGAGCAACAATGAGGTGTCATCTTAACTATAATTAGTAAAAATAAATCAATTTATTTATTTTATTTTATTATTTTTTTTAATTTACATCCAAATTAGTTAGCGTATGGTGAAACAATGATTTCAGGAGTAGATTCCTGAATGCCCCTTACCCATTTAGCCAATCCCCCATGCCCACAATACCTCGAGCAACCCTCAGTTTGTTCTCCATATTTATGAGTCTCTTCTGTTTTGTCCCCATCCCTGTTTTTATATTATTTTTGTTTCCCTCTGTACAATTTCTTTTTTAAAAAATGTTTATTTATTTTGAGAGAGACAGCAGGCGTGCGAGTAGGGGAGGGGAAGAGAGAGAGAGGGAGAGAGAGAATCCCAACTAGGCTCCACAGAGCCCAACACTGGGCTTTATCCCACAAACTAAGAGATCATGACCTGAGCCAAAAATCAAGAGTCAGATCCTTAACTGACTGAGGTTACCCAGCAGCCCCTGTACGATTTATTACTTTAATCGATTATTCAATGAATACAGAAAACTGAAAGATGGAAGAAAAAAATCTACCTTTCTCACTATCAGCTTTCAATCTGCAGAGGATAAACAAGAGAGTAAGAAGAAGCCCATAACTTGCCCCAGAAAGGATGAGCCTTCATGGTTAATATCAACTATGGACCTGTCTCAGCTCTACCTGTTCACTAATTCCTCTTCAAATCTAGCTCTTACTGATTTTTACTTTGCATCCTTAGTCACTTAAGAAAAATAAAACCAGAATTTCAGAGAAAGACTGAGGAAATTTAGAAACAACTTTGACCCCTCTTCAGATTTATCAGTGAACATTTTTTTTTTAATGCTAAGGTAGTGTACTCATAACACCAGCCATTACCAACAATTAAAATAGGTGTTTTTGTATGCCATAAGTGACAAATTTCAGATGTTACTTTGAGTTTGTTTGAGGGGAAAAAAGAGGGGGCAGGGAAGGGATGAGGGATTCAATGCTGTTCTTTGTAAAGTTAACTGTCTTGTTTAAAGTGGAAGATGACAGGGTCAGACCAGTAAAAGGGTCTGGGTACAGATCCAACTTGTAGTTAAAAATTGCCTGTGGAAGGAGATTGTAAAAAGGTAAAACTCTTTTAACAACGGCTCCAGGAGTGATGTATAATTAGATACCTGGAAAAGTTGCAGAGACCTAGTGATAAGGCAGTTTTGTTTCATAAGCCTCAAACTCAAAAGCCAATGTCAGTTCTTCATCCCAGCATTTTACATAATTGCTCAGTGGTCTCTATGATGTTCCCAAAGGTTTGTCCTAAGTCAAAACATGAAAGTGGTTTTCTGGAAAACCGGTTTTATTTAGACCTTGGACTTGGTTTCTCCTTATTCTTCTGCTGTTCTGATTGTCCTTTGCTGCATGACAATAGGGAAGACATGTAAGAAGAGCCAGAAGAGGGAACCCAGGGACAAGACACAGACAAAGCCAAATGCTGACTATAGAGCATTTGGCTCTATATTTGGGGGTCTGTTCCCCATTGCACATAGTTATTTGTCCTTTTATCTTAATTCTATTGATAAGATCAAGTGACTGGATAATTTTGCTAGCTTATTTTTCTTTTTTTGTTTTGTTTTGTTTTTATTTTTGAGAGAGAGAGACAGAGCACCAACAGGGGAGGGGCAGAGAGAGAGAGGGAGACACAGAATCTGAAGCAGGCTCCAGGCTCTGAGCTGTTGGCACACAGCTTGACATGCGGCTCGAACTCACAGACTGTGAGATCATGACCTGAGCTGAAGTCAGACGCTTAACCGACTGAGCCACCCAAGCAATCCAGATTATTTTTCTTTGATAACAACCTACCTAACAAAACCTACCTAACCTACCTAACAAAACTTAGCAGCTTAAAACAACCACCATTTTATTATTACCTCACCATATGGTGGGGTAGGAATTTGGGCAATTCTTATGCAACTTGTCACTTTGACTGGGGTCTCCTGGTAGATTTCATCTCGTGGCTCAGCTTGTCTCTTGGGTCCAAGATACATGACTAGCCCTTTGGCAAGAACAAATGGAAGTCTGAGCCTAACTCCCTCTCATGTAGTCTAGCACCTCTTACATTCTCTGAGACAGGCCCAGGGCTTCAGGGTGGAGTCGCTGCTCTGCTCGGAAGCCAGGCCTGAAACCCACAAAGCATCCTTCCAGCTCTACTCAGTCAGTCCAAGCAGTCACAGGCCAGCCCAACTGAAAGACTCTGCCGAAGAAGTATGAAAGTACTCACTGCTATATTTTAATCTACCATGCCTGGTTTCTCTTTAGAATTCTTCCTGCTGAGGAGACTATAGATGCTGGAGAGGATGTGGAGAAACGGGAACCCTCTTGCACTGTTGGTGGGAATGCAAACTGGTGCAGCCACTCTGGAAAACAGTGTGGAGGTTCCTCAAAATATTAAAAATAGACCTACCCTATGACCCAGCAGTAGCACTGCTAGGAATTTACCCAAGGGATACAGGAGTACTGATGCATAGGGGCACTTGTACTCCAATGTTTATAGCAGCACTCTCAACAATAGCCAAAATGTGGAAAAAGCTTAAATGTCCATCAACTGATGAATGGATAAAGAAATTGTGGTTTATATACACAATGAAGTACTACATGGCAATGAGAAAGAATGAAATATGGCCCTTTGTAGCAACGTGGATGGAGCTGGAGAGTGTGATGCTAAGTGAAATAAGCCCTACAGAGAAAGACAGATACCATATGTTTTCACTCTTATGTGGATCCTGAGAAACTTAACAGAAACCCATGGGGGAGGGGAAGGAAAAAAAAAAAAAAAAGAGGTTAGAGTGGGAGAGAACCAAAGCAAGAGAGACTCTTAAAAACTGAGAACAAACTGAGGGTTGATGGGGGGT
>NW_024412376.1:41793150-42009463 GCF_014898765.1 Herpailurus yagouaroundi | reverse complement strand
GTTGTATGGAAACCAATTTGACAGTAAATTTCATATATTAAAAAAAACTAAAATTAAATTAAATAAATAAAATTTAAAAAAATTCTTCCTGCTGAAATAAATAAATAAATAAAAATAAAATAAAATTCTTCCTGCTGGTATTTTGCCTCCAAACCTCTGCATGGAAGTTAGTTTGTCTATCATATAAGATACATAAATCGTAAAGAAACATTACAAATGATTGCATTTGCTGTTAAATAACAATGTGCATAGGTAAGGGTAGAAGTGACACTTACTGGAAGTGGCAACATGGAAGGGAAAATAATAAATTCCAATGTAGACAAGTATCGATAGGCACTTGGTAGAAATTACTGAAGTACTGAAAGTACTTCAGTTACCTTTTCCTTCTCTTGATTCAATAATTCCCCTCAAGATAATTAATCCAGGAAAATCATTCAAAAAGAGAAAAAAAACTATATATACAAACATATTTATAAGTGTGTTATTCACAACCTTGAAACACTAGAATTGATGTGAACTTAGGAGAAATATTTAAGTCAACTGTATCAATATCCAGTTATACTGTGTAGCTATAAATTAATAAATGCCATGCTTCTGTAGAAGCATAAGGCCATTTTTTATCATGAAAAGTAGATAAAGCTAAAAATAAAATTGTAATTGATATGGTTATAATATATATTTAGATTATGCTTGTGAGAATAGAAATAGGCAAAGAATAAGAAGAAATAAAAATAGGTTTTGTTGAAGTGGTATTTTTTAATTTGTTTTATTTCATCCTGTTTTAAAGTACATTCAATAATAAATATATTAAAATATACTTACCATCCCAGGCCATACCTCAAAAATTCAAAAACATGCATTAAATGCCTTTGGCCTTGGAAACATGTAGAAATCTATATATAGACATACACAGTAACAAACATCTTTACATAAATAAAATGCATAATTTATACTTTTATTTTGGCATATCACATGACAGGGTACAAGGTGATGTCGTGGGAAAAGACTCCCCTGGGTGTTGGCAGACCAGAGCCCTAGTCCGGGCTCTCCACGTTCACAGGAGATGAGGCAGACGATATAGTAACACTCCAGTCCTCAGGTTCCCAACTGGTAGAACATGAAGGGGAGAAAGATCACCCCAAGAGTCCCTCATGGTTTTTTAATTATTTGCTTCTAGGATTCTAAAAGTATTAGCTTTTTGTTTGTTGTCTGTCAAGGCTGCCTTAAAAAATAAGAAAATGCTCAGAATGTAGTGTGCTTTATTGGCTGATAAAGATAAATGCATGGCCAGGAAACAAAGACATTTACTTCGACAGATATTTATTTGGCACCTATTGTTCTAGGTATCGTGACCAACATATAAAATGCCTGCCCTCATGGCGCTTATATTCTAAAGACAAGGGTGGACAGAGACGATAAATAAAATATTTGATTGGTCACATATTGGTGACCAATTGGTAAGCGCTATGGAGAAAAACCAATCAGCGTGAGCAGGTCAGCGTAAGTCTGTAGGGGATTCTGGCAATTTCAAACAGGATGTTCAGGGAAGGACCCTATGAAAAGCTACACCTGAGTAAAGTAAAGCAGATGAGGAAGCAGCTCTGAGAACACCAGTAGGCATTCCCACTGGGCTGGAAACTGCTGGGGGATTTGAACCGAGGGATGACATGAGGGACTTACATGTTAACAGGCTCACTTTGGCTGTTATGTTTGGGATAGAATGAAGTAGGACAAAATGGATGAAGGGAGACTAGTTAGGAAGCTACTAAAATAATCCAGGTGGGATGGTAACAGGAGAGATGGTGAGATGTGGTTGCATTTAGGTGTATCGTGAAGGAAGAGGTCACAGGGTTTGCTAAAGAATTGGATGTGTGATAGCAAAGGGAAAAAGAGGAGTTAAGGCTAACTTCAAATTCTGGGCCTGAGATGGTAAGGACTGAAGAGAGGGCAGGGTGGAGGTCATGAAAGGGACCAGGAGTCTGGTTTGGGTAAGTTCGAATGCCTATTAGATTTCAAGTGGCCATATCAGTTAACTAGTTGGAAAGACAAGTCAGGAGCTAGAGGCGGGGACCTCGGTTAGACTTATAAATTTGGGAATTAATTATCAGTATATAGAAATTTTAAATGATGCTAAAGCCATGAGACTGGATGGATCACTAAAAGAAAGTGTGTTGATAGAATAGAAAAGAGGACCAAGGACTAAGGAGGAATCCAATGCTAAGAGTTTGAGAAGTGAGCAGGTTCCAGCCAAGGAGATGAGAAGAAATAGCCAGCCTTATCAGCTGGAGAAAGACCAGGAGAAATGTAGTAGAAGGCGAGAGAAGAAACCATTGCAAAAAGTAGACATCATTTCTGGAATATCAGCTGTTAGTGGTTGAATCTACACTTGCAGATTTTCTATGGCAAGTGAAAATGTCATATGTGTCCACTAGCTCCATTGAAGGATGTTTATAATCGCACCTAGTTAGGAGAACATATTTATGGATATGTGTGTTGTATCATTATATTCTAAATAGAAATTATGTTTGGAACATCCGGTATTTCTTATCTTTCACACCTTTCCCTACCCCCATCATCACAAATGATTATTTCTAATTAACTCTTACAATTGTTTTCTCATGTCATGTAAATGTCATCAAAATCAATGTGATTACAAATAAAAAATAGTCTAATTCTCAGTCATGTGGGTTTGCCACACTATACACTAAAAACTACTTCTATTTATTTTAAAATGTTGAATTTACATTAGATTATAGACATGTAATAATTTGAGGACTCATGGCATATTACAAAATGAAGCTGCTTTGTGAATATACTCATCATAACATGTTGACCACATTTTCCTTCTCAAACCACCTTCTATCTCCAATCCTGCCTAATAAATCTTGCTTCCTTACTCCCTTCGGAGATAAAGCACTTTATTTAAAGCATCTTTCCTGATAGTTGATCTAAGAGAAGGGGAAAAGAAATAGATATAACTCACTGACAGCCTCGGGATATAGACATCCTGTCTCCATTCCTTTTAGCTTTTACTGGACATCAGGCTGCCAGTCTAATAAGGCAACAAAGAAAAGTAAACAGAAATGAAAAGCAAAATAAATAGCAGTCTTTATCCCACTGGAAATAACCATAAATTTAAAAATGCAATCTTCGCTATATCGTAAAAGGATTTTCTTGGTTTCTTTGCATAGCTGTATTTTATTCAATTCTGAACTAATCTGGACTTTTTTTTTTAAGATTCTTATTGTACATCAATCTTATTTATCCTAAAAATCTTTTGCAAAAAATATTTCTTCAGCAAATTGTGCTATATGTGTGCCATATGGCATCGTCGTGCATACCCAAACTATAAGTTCTAATCTACAGTGAAGAACTAGGTAGCATAATTCCTAAGACCTGTGTTTTCACAGATGTACCTTGTAGATGCACTGAGACAACACAGTAAATATAAGTGATAAGAGTGATTATGGGTAACGTGTAGTTTGCCTTGGCTTTACTGACAAATCTTTGACATTAAGTCATGTGCCCTACAAGCCCATGTGCACCTGTCCCCAATGCCTTGGTCTGTTTTACAGTCTTCTTCTGGCACTATCTAATGAAAGCTATAAAAAGAGAATGTTTACTTTCCATTACAACAGCAAAAAAAAATTTCAAGAATGAAGCCACAAAAATACCATACCATGTCACAGGTCCCATCTTAATAGTAAGCCTAAAAGTAGTTAGCACCAGACCATCACCTCAGGTCAGAAACACAGACTTTCTGAAACCAAACTTTCTTTAGACTTAACATTGAAATGGGATTACTATCACAAAAAATATTAAAGTAGAAAATAAACAATTTCTTAATGCCAGTTTGTTTTTTGATTGACATGATTGTCCAGTAACATTTATGTTCTACATTTTTCTATGAACCTTTCTTTTCTATTAGATTGTAAACCCTAAAGATTAGGAACCAAGATATCTTTAACTCCACTTTATCTATTTTAGCTCAGGACCATAATGGGAGATAGTCATTCTTTGACTACCAGGTATACAGTGAGAGAAGAAAGGAGAAAATGATCAGCTATCTATGGTCATATTCATTTAAGGATATCTAGATCCACTTCATAATAATGTTTCAAGTTTCTTTTTTTAATATATAGAGAGGAGTAAGATGTTACCTTAACAAGTACCAGCAGCTTTCACTACACCTTCCATCATCCAGTTTTTTCCCCCAGCTTAAAAAACATAGGCACGGGGCGCCTGGGTGGCGCAGTCGGTTAAGCGTCCGACTTCAGCCAGGTCACGATCTCGCGGTCCGGGAGTTCGAGCCCCGCGTCAGGCTCTGGGCTGATGGCTCAGAGCCTGGAGCCTGTTTCCGATTCTGTGTCTCCCTCTCTCTCTGCCCCTCCCCCG
The DNA here is from genome assembly GCF_014898765.1 of Herpailurus yagouaroundi. NCBI lineage: Eukaryota > Metazoa > Chordata > Mammalia > Carnivora > Felidae > Herpailurus > Herpailurus yagouaroundi. The sequence goes on along the minus strand of NW_024412376.1, from coordinate 42,005,068 downwards.
TTCATGCTCTGTCTCTCTCTGTCCCAAAAATAAAGAAACGTTGAAAAAAAAATCTTTAAAAAAAAATAAAAATAAAAAACATAAGCACATTTATCTGATGCTGCACCATTATAAGCCATCACAAGATTTTCCTGAATCCCAAATGAAGACCTCAGACTCAGGCCTGCCAGACACCTGATTCCCAAAGGGGTGGAACTCTTAATGGTTCCACTTACTTTTCAAATCAGGACTCACAGAAGGGTCCTTATTTTTCACATCAGGACTCACAGAAAGTTCCAGGACTCATTGGAAAGTTCCAGTGATTGGTCACTGGCTAAGGGGAGGATCTTTCTAGCATTTATAATTATTTTTTAAATGAAATAAATTTTAAATTTCCTAACAACTAGGTTCTGCCTCCATTGCCCCCACCCCCACCCTGCTTTTGTTTTTCAGGTACAGAGCAGTTGCCTCCTGGAGTCGTGTCCAGGGAATTGGGATTCCCTTGATCACTGCCATTGAGATCGTCTCCATCTGGATCCTTTCTTTTATCCTGGCTATCCCTGAAGCTATCGGCTTCGTCATGGTGCCCTTTGAATACAGGGGTGAACAGCACAAAACCTGTATGCTCAATGCCACATCAAGATTCATGGAGGTATGGAGAGTTTAAAGGAAATTGGGGAGGAGAGGAGGTCTTCATATATACTTTACCATCGCCAAGACTTGTTGATATTTTTACAGTGCCCAGTGTGGCTTACTCTGTTAGTTCAGTCCCATAATTAGAGCAACTATTTTGTTTTCACTCTTATATTAGAGCACAATTGTAGACACAACTCTAGTTTTACCCCAAACAACTCAGCATCTGAAACAAACTTACTCAGAAAGATAGATGGGGGGGGGGGGGGGGGGGAGATAAATACACAGTGCTATTTGTTTTTATCATAAGTAATACAGCACAACAATTTCCATCTGATGGGCATGCTAATATGTATTTTATGTTATTTGGGGAAATGCACATTCCTCACACTTTTTTAAAGATAGATTTACTAACTTAAAGTAGGAAGTTATACTTCATGTACTTATATTAGTACAAATTCTATATGTAATATACAAATAACAAATTTGCAGAACTTTTTAAAAAGTGTTTTAGTTCTTTAACAAATTCAGTTGTTGTTCGATATATCTGACCACATTAATGTTTTTTTGAAAAGTTTAATTACATAACTGAGTGTACTGGGAAACATGTTTAAAATGCATATTTCCTTTGCCAAACTAGTCAAATGTGGACTGGGGAGGAAAAGGAGAACCATTTCTCTTAAATCAGCATAATTTAGTGCTTTGATGTAGGTTTCATGCAGCTCAGATTCCACATTTAATCCTTCACAGACATCCCCAGGTATGTTTTCCTAACTTGAAAAATTCACAAAATTAGTGGTTTTACAGTTGACCAGTTTTCCTGCATTGGAAATTCTTCTTTTAAAATTAAAAGTACTCATGAAAACTGCCAAACTGGCGATGTTAAAATTAAGGTCTTCTGTTTATCTACTGACCTTTTTATTAAGTCGATGTCCATAGTGAAAAACAGAGTAGCAGCAGGAGGTTATCAGAATTTGGGCAGTGCGAATAAGCAATCTAGCTATTCCCGACAAAAGCGTTAAAGAGAAGAGGCTTAGTATAAGAATGAGCTCACTAATCAGTTGAAACTAGACAAAATGAAATGGGCTACTTCACAACAACCGAGTCTCTCTTCTAGAGTGGGCAAGCAGACTAGCTAGCTACCTAAGGGGATTACAATGAAAAGTATGAGTTCAAACTGATTGTTTTTTAGATTCCATCCAACTCTGAAGTTTTCAGACTCATTCTCCCCCAGCTTGTGTTCCATTCTTTCCTCCTCAACTCTGCCCTAACCTAGAATGGAGGGAGGTCCCTCCATACCCTGGCTGATGACATTAGTTCAAAAGAAACGTGTGACCCCTTTCTCTACAGGCCTCTGCCATGGAGGGGGCAGGGAACTCCATTGAGACCCCTCAGAGGTCAGCTTCCAGACCTTCTGCAGCTGCTTCTAGGGCATTCACACCCAGGCAGCAATGCATCTGGAAGAAGGAGGTACAAGTGAAGAGAGCGCTTAAAGGAGTGTTTGTGTGCACTTAAACAAAGAGTTCTGATTTTTTTGTTCTTGTGTTTTGTTTTGTTTCCTTCAGTACGCAAATCTTTCTACAGTGTGATGTGGAGAGGGAAATACTTGTGTAAACAGATCTGAATAAACCAAGTCCCTTGGTGTAGTTTGCACTAACCTTAGGATAGAATTCAGGGGTCTGTGAACCTGAATGGAAAAGAAATTACATATTGATTTTCACTAACTTCTAACTGAAATTTATCATTTCCTTCTATTATGAATGTAGGCAACCAACCACAGTCATATTTAACAGAACCATTTTATTTCCACTAATGGAAGTAATACACATTTTCATAACATAACAGTTGGATAATCTTGAAATATCATTTCTGCTCATCATTATTTCAACTTCTGATGGTTATTAGAGCCACCATTTGATTTTTCATTTAATTTGTTAATAAACACCTAGATCAGAATTTTAATATTTTGATAGCTGTGTTTCAACATAATTGGCTACCACTGTAATCTTATTTTATTTTATGCATATAAAAGTATTATTCTCAGAAAGGATTATAGTCTTCACCAGACTTCCAAAGCATAGAAACAGTTAAGAACCTCTGCCCAGAACTTTTTTTCCTCAGGAACCATTTATAGATTATTTTAATAGACATGTTATAAATGTAGCCTACTGGGCCTCTTTCTATATTCAGCAACTGTCCGGTTTTTCACAGAGCAGCATGATTATTTTTTACTGTGGGAACTGAGATAATACAGGAGGCTGCATTATCCTTCGTAAATAAACAATCTGGAGAAAGAGTATAAGGAAAAGCATTTCTTCCTAAGTCGGTGATTAATTTAGTGGGAGGAAGAACGCAGATATAATTTTCTAATTTCCATTTTGTAGAGTACTAAATTTTCTCCTTTAAAAAGACATAAAACTTAATAATACTAGTATTTACAAATCCTGCCCACAGAGAGATAATGCTAAATAGGCCTTCAGATAAGATACTCTGCCTCAATAGTTTCCAGGTGATAAGTATTAAGAGCTCGAGAAAGGGCATGGTTATTGATGGCTCTAACTGGCTGGCTGCAAGGTCACATAGCAAGCATACCAGGCAAAGGGTTAACTCCCAGTAACCAGAGCTACACAGATAAGCCATTCATAACCTTCGCTGTTACCACACAAGATATTCACATTAAGTACACTTTAACCACAAGAGTCAAAAGTAAACTTGGCACTAGCAAAGTTTTGAGGCTCATCAATAAGTAAAGATAAATACATATTCTATCTATCTCAAAATCATGCTTTATGAGCTTTGGGAGGGAACTCTTCTTCTCGAGTAGGGCTCTCCCACTGTGTTATTAAAACCAATTTCGGTTTATAAAAAGTATCTTTGTCAGGATTATTTTTAAGTGCAATTTCTTCATGTGTTACTAGAAAGCCAGGATCATTTTTGGATTTTCCATTGGATTTTGGATTTTCCATTGAGTTTTGAGCACCACCAAGCCCTTTACCACAAGTGTGAATGTAGAAACATATCTACAAGCACGAAGATTTTGAAACTACCAGAGCACTGCCCAGTAAATTTCGATTACAATGCACCTCCTATTCTCTCCCTTTCTTCACCCTACAGTTTTACCAAGATGTGAAAGACTGGTGGCTCTTCGGGTTCTATTTCTGCATGCCCTTGGTGTGCACTGCAATTTTCTACACCCTCATGACCTGTGAGATGTTAAACAGAAGGAACGGAAGCTTGAGAATTGCCCTCAGTGAACACCTTAAACAGGTAAACCTAATAAGATCGTGAAAATTTGGCCAAGACTTATTTGTCCCAGACAACAGAAGGCCTATAAATAAGTGTATTTATTTAGCATATTTACCCTGGTTTGCTAAAAATAAAGTCTTATAACTGTTTTATTTATAGTTATAGTATTAGAAATTTCTTTTTTTTTAATTTTTTTAATGTTTTATTTTTATTTTTGAGAGAGAGAGACAGAGCACAAGTGGGCAGAGAGCAAGGGAAATACAGAATCCCAAGCATGCTCCAGGCTCCAGGCTCCAGGCTCCAGGCTCCAGGCTCCAAGCCATCAACACAGAGTCCAGTGTGGGTCTCAAACTCACAAACCACGGGACCATGACCTGAGCAGAATGAAGTCAGATCCTTAAAAACTGAGCCACCCAGGCGCCCCAGTGTTAGGAATTTCTTTTGTGAAATAGAGAGTCTGCCTGTAAAACAGGTGGCCTGGAGGCAGGGCCAAATAGAGAGGAACTATTCATTTAGTTTGCCAAGAGTATATTGAACATGTGTGTTTGTGTGTCTGTGAATTGAACTGGGCTTGGAACTGTGCCAGGACACAAAGAGGCATAGGACTTTCTCCCCTAGCAGGCTTTGCAGTCTTGGTGTAGAAATAAAATACAACATGAAAAAATTAGAAAATAGAATCACCAAATATGGTAAAAGTAGCCTATGCTGTAGAAAGCCAAGGATGATATAAAGACAAAGTCACAAAGACGCTTGTCATGGATGAGGGAGATCGAACTGTTCGTAAAGGATAAATGGGTTTGATGGGGAAGAAGAAGACAGAGGGCATTTCAAGTGGGAGGACAGGAGTCTAGTTAGAACATGGCACAGGCACCACGCATTTGGGGAGTGGAAAAAAGAGATGAACCTCACTAGAAAACCATCCAAGGTAAGACTCAGGATAGGAAATGGGACTGGGTACATAAAAAGAGGTCAGATTTTGGATAGCCCCCAAATTTGTACATGTCAATAGGAAGCTGCTGTTGGTTCCCTCCCTGCCCTCCCCTCCCCTCCCTCACTACCAGGAAGCAAACAGAACATGTACAGCCATGGACTTTAGAGGGCAAACCTTTACACTTATACTTGCTGGCTCTGTGTTGTTGGGCAAATTGCTTAATCTCTCTGAATCTCTGGGTCTTCATAAAATATATGCAATAATATCTGTACCTTTCTGTACAAATACTGATTCAGTTTTAAATTTTAAAAAATTAAATAGGGGTGCCTGGGTGTCTCAGTCAATTAAGCATCTGACTCTTGATCTCAGCTCAGGTCTTGATTTCAGGGTTGTGAGTTCAAGCCCCATGTTGGGCTCCACACTGGGCATAGAGACTACTTTTAAAAAATTAAACAAAATGTATATAATAAAACATCAAGAGGATTACCTAATGCATGTACAGTGTCTAATAGAGCCCAACTCATAGTAAGTACCCAGAAAATGTTTGATATATATTAATTCAAAGAGTAAAACTAGGACTACAGGTAAATTCTCCGTCTCAGCAGAGAAGTGGATAAGAACACCCAACCGCACCAAAAGATAATGAATTGTTGATGAAGCCTGTAAATCTGCTCTCTACAATTACCATACAAAAGCAACATTCTTCATCAGCAACTCTTCTCAACTATTGTACTGATTTTTCTGAGTCTTCAGCTTCTTATCTATAAATTGGGCATAATTGTATATGAATCAATATTATTACAAAAATCAAAGGCATTAGGTGCATACATGTACTTTGTAAAATCCTTACATGCCATAAAAATGGTAGCTATATTTTTTATTAAAATGTAACGGAAAATTATATTGAGAAAATTTAGTATGACTTTGTTCAGGCATGAATGTTTCAAGTGCTCCAGATGTAAAATATATCAAGCAATTACTGTGTTTCACTCCTGCAGTGGAGGTAATTAATTAGAATAGATTTATAAAAAACAAAAACAAAAACAAAACCCCATAGTGTTTTTCAATGTTGACTTTTTCATTAGCACCATGATTGAATGTTTAAGCTGAATGGTACCTGCTCTGAAAATAACTGAATAGGGATTGGTCACAATAATAGGATGCTCCTTCACATTTACATAGCATTTTATAAGTTTCCAAAGAGCATGTCATTTGCTTATTTGATTTCTTCCAAGCACCCCGAGATATAAGCAGGGTAGATGTCCGCATAAGGGTGGTTAAGCGATTGGCTTATCCAAGTGGAAATTAAAAGCAAAGACTTGGTCCTCCTACAGTAGTCACTGCCTTTGTCACACCCAAAGCTGTAGCAGTTTCCAACAGCAGGAGAGCAAGCCTACTGGAAGGCTTTCCATGGGGGCTGTAGGGAGCTAGCTCTCAGTGAAAGACCATGCCACCCTTTAACTAGTATCCTATATAGCTCTGGTCTTGCTTTCTGCACGGTTTCCTTGAATTTCTCTGTATTATTCTTTCAACATCTTTTATCAGTTAGGGATTGTGTTTGGATGCCGGTAGCAGAAAACCCAAAATAACATTGAGCAAACCAAGTGGAGGTTTCTTCTTTCTCCCACAGGAAAAAAAAAAAGTCACTGGTTCAGTGTTCAAGGGACTCAGAAGCCAGGGGTCTGCTGTTTTGCTGACTTTTCCTTTAGTATTGGAAGACAGTAGCTACAACTCTACCCCTATATCAGATTTCCAGGCAGCAAAAAGGGAAAGAATATAGATCATATTAGTGTGTGTGCATCAGAAGGAGTACCCTCCACTTTTAAGTAGCTTTTCCAGAAACCTCTTACAATGATTTCTACTTGATCTCAGTGGTCCGACTGTGTCAGGTGGCCATGCAGATGATTAGCCCAGGCTCACCTGCTGACATAATAAAATCACGGTTCTGACTGATAGTAAGGAAAACAGGAGAATAGATATTGGTTAAGCAAATATCAGACTACCATACAACATATTACCTTTCGAATGATCATCCTCTTTGAGGATGTGCTGAAGGGAGATAACCTTTCCCCCAGTACCCAGTACCCTCCTTTTCTCTTTTTCTGGTCACATTGTCTTCCTGTGTACACCAAAGGACCCTTTAAAATAATCCCCTATTCCTACAGATTGGAACTCTTTATTTTCTCAACCATTGCTTAGCTTATATGTTCTCTGAAGCCATATCCCAGCTATCCCACCCAATAACTCTGGAAGATTAAAGAACTCCAGTCCTTTGGTCTAGAGCAGCAGTTTGTGACAACTGCCTTGAAATCTTCTTAAATGGCTCTATTAATCATGTGGGTTTATTGTAGGCTTCCCATACTTAATGTTATATGCTTTGGGCTGAACCAGCGTTACCCTTCCAAATCCTGTTTTCAATCAATTTTATTTTGACATTAACTGATCCCAGTTACAGACGAGTTGCATTTTATGTTCCTAGTTAGGCTTTCAAATGCATGCGTTTTAATGCTGAAGCATAATGCACACAAATGACTGTTGCAGATAATTCCTAACCTATGATTTTTCTGGTCTACACAAACTCGAAAGTATGTAAACCTTCAAAGTGAAGTCAGTCCAGGGTCAACATGTCCCACTTGTTCTAATCATCATTGCTGATAATCCTTTACCCTCATCCCTCTGTTTGCAAACAAGATGTCGTTGGAAGCTATATGTCATTAATAAAAGAATTTTAGAAGCAAAAAACTCCCAGTGCTAGCTTTCTTCAACAGCAAGAAATGGGGGAAACACATTGCTATTGACCTTTTCTCTTTTTCCTACTTACGTTTTCCAAATATCTTCATAGATTTGTTCCTTCTTTATTATGCTAGGTTCAGTCACTTTGACTGCCATGCTGCCATTAATGCTAGCTACCCATTATGGAGGCTTTTAGCTAACCATCTCCCCCATATAGTCACACACACACACACACACACACACACACACACACAGCCACAGTGTTGGCTCGGCTCCAGCTAGTTCCCATTTCCCTGACATCTAACTTCTATCCTTACCCTAATAACCAGTTTCAGGCCACCATCCTTCCTGGCAGCCACCCAAAAGAATCATTAGCAACTCCTTGATTAGAAAGTTGGACTCTAAATATTGAAGAGATAGAGGCACTGTGAGGTATGCTGTTCTGGCTCTTTTTTAAGTAATTCTTTCTTTGCTATCTACAATTTCCTTTGTATAGTTCTTTCCTCTGGTAGAAAAACACTAAACTTATTGTACTTTTTTTCCCCTCACTTTCCTTTAGCGTCGAGAAGTGGCAAAAACAGTTTTCTGCTTGGTGGTAATTTTTGCTCTTTGCTGGTTCCCTCTTCACTTAAGCCGTATTTTGAAGAAAACCGTGTATGATGAGATGGACAAGAACCGATGTGAATTACTTAGGTATGATCCTGTGTACTCATTAGGAAATTGGAGTTTCCCTAATTTGCACACTTATAATACTTTTTACCAAACCACCTAGTCTATAGCCTCATTAGCCGTGAAAATTAAAACTGCCAAGTTGATTATTTTTCTTGAGCTGACATAGCCCATGACTGATCCCCAAATTTGTGCAAGCCATAGCTTGGCTTGTGGCTCCCCTCCTGAGGCTGTGCATAATGGTTTGAGCTAACCAAGTGGCAGGTATATCTGTAAATGTTCTGCAGAACTGAAACTGCCATTTAAACAAGCACTTTAAAAAAATTCTGACTGCCACCTATAAGAAATGGCTCCTGGGCAAGAAAAATGCTTATTCTAGGGATAAATGCTAGCTAGCAGATTTAAAAACATTGTCTTCTAATTATTCTACACTATTTTCTTTTGTTCTAGTTTCTTGCTGCTCATGGATTACATCGGTATTAACTTGGCAACCATGAATTCATGTATAAACCCAATAGCTCTATACTTTGTGAGCAAGAAATTTAAAAATTGTTTCCAGGTAAGAATGTTTTGCACGTATTTTTTAAGGACAACCAAATGGTTATATTAAATAGCCAACAAGCATGGCTAATTCTAGTAGAGAAGTTAAAATCATATTCTGTTACCTAGAGAGTCAGATTGTTAGCATAAAGCAATATTGTCCAGATGTTGGCGAGGATGCGGAGAAAGAGGATCTCTTTTGCATTGTTGGTGGGAATGCAAACTGGTGCAGCCACTCTGGAAAACAGTATGGAGGTTCCTCAAAAAACTAAAAATAGAACTACCCTACGACCCAGCAATTGCACTACTAGGCATTTATCCAAGGGATACAGGTGTGCTGTTTTGTAGGGACACATGCACCCCCATGTTTATAGCAGCACTATCAACAATAGCCAAAGTATGGAAAGAGCCCAAATGTCCATCGATGGATGAATGGATAAAGAAAATGTGAGATATATATACATATATATATACATACATATATATATACATATATATATACACATACATATATATATACATATATATACCTACATATATATATATATACACATACATATATATATATGTAGATATATAATAGAGTATTACTCGGCAATCAAAAAGAATGAAATCTTGCCATTTGCAACTACGTGGATGGAACTGGAGGGTATTATGCTAAGTGAAATTAGTCAGTCAAAGAAAGACAAAAATCATATGACTTCACTCATATGAGGACTTTAAGAGACAAAGCAGATGAACATAAGGGAAGGGAAACAAAAATAATATAAAAACAAGGAGGGGGACAAAACAGAAGAGACTCATAAATATGAAGAACAAACTGAGGGTTGCTGGAGGGGTTGTGGGAGGGGGGATGGGAAGGAATCTACTCCTGAAATCATTGCTTCACTATATGCTGACTAATTTGGATGTAAATTTAAAAAAATAAAAAATAAAGCAATATTGTCAGAAAAATTGTCAGAAAAGCAAGATCAGTTCAGACAACAAAATATTCAGAGGTATAAAAAAGACTAACTTAATAATATGCTAATTTAGTATGCTGCTTTAAAAAGAAATGCTCAAGGGGCACCTGGGTGGCTCAGTCGGTTAAGTAGCTGACTTTAGCTCAAGTCATGATCTTGTGGTCTGTGAGTTCCAGCCCTGCGTTGGGCTCTGTGCTGACAGCTCAGAGCCTGGAGCCTACTTCTGATTCTGTATCTCCCTCTTTGTCTGCCCCTCCCCTGCTTACTCTGTCTTTCTCTCTTTCAAAAATAATAAACATTAAAAAAAATTTTTTTTAAATACACTGTTTTAAAAAGAAATGCTCAAGGGGCCTTTGGGTGGCTCAGTCGGTTAAACATCTCGTTCCTGATTTCAGCTCAGGTCATGATCTCATAGTTCATGGGATCTAGCTCTGGGTCAGAGAGATCCCTGCTTGGGATTCTCTCTCTCCCTCTCTCTCTGCCCCTCCCCTGATCTTTCTCAGGTTTGCTCGCTCTTGCTCTCTCTCTCAAATAAGTAAACTTTAAAAAAAAATTTTTTTTAAAGGAATGCTCAAGGGGTGCTTGGATGGCTCAGTTGGTTGGGCATCCAACTTTGGCTCAGGTCATGATCTCACAGTTTGTGGGTTCGAGCCCCGCATCAGGCTCTGTGCTGACAGCCTACTTCAGATTCTGTGTCTCCCTCTCTCTCTGGCCCTCCCTCACTCATGCTCTGTCTCTGTCTCTATCTCAAAAATAAATAAAACATTAAAAAAAAATTTTTTTAAAGGAATGCTCAAATGTGAGCTCCAGGCTGCATAGAATACATAAAACCTATTCATGCTTTTCATTATCTTAGACTTTAACCACAGTCTCCAACAAAATATAAATTCTGTTGTTAAAAACAATCTTGCTAAATGCTGCTTAATACTATATTTAATAATAGCCTCTTCAAGGAGAGTAAATGCTTATTGCCCTGGAAATCTGAACTAATGTAATTTCATTCAAAATCAGTTTCCTTATGTTCTTCAAACTTCCTTGCAGCTAAGCTAACCCACGTCCTCCAGAAGCTCCATGCACTTCTTACCAAGGTGTCATTTCTGCAGTTCCTGGGATGATTTAGCATACAGTTAATTCTAACTGGATTTTGTTCTCTTTGGCCAGGATGTTTAACTTCAGTTTATGGCACATATTAGGAAGAGTAGGGTAGAGGTCAAGGCTGCAGGACCTGGAAGCAAACAATCTGGATTTACACCACAGCTTTGTACTTGCTAACTGTCTAACTCAGGTCCAGGTGGTACCCCTCCTGCCTCAGTTTGATCATCTGATTTTATAGATTATCTATCTCATGGGTAGGATTCAGTGGGCTAATATATGTTAAGCACTTAAGACAATAATAAGCTGTCAGTATGAGTTTATTATTATTAGCGGTAGAGAAGAGAGGAAAACCACAATGACTGCCCTCATGTAATTTGCCATCTAGAAGGAGACAAACATATATTTACCAAAGAATCATACAAATAAATGAATCTTGGCATGGAAGTTCTAGCCAACACCTTTTTGAAGTCTACTTGATAATGTTTACAAGTCATGAAATGCTATAAGAAAGATTCTGCCCAAAGAAGGATTGACTAAAATGCTGGTCATGATAATATATAATCTGGAGTTAACATCATTTTGATTAATTTACATACTAATTAGAGGGAAAGGAAAAATCAATGTACAAACTCTCAGAAATTAAACATGTCTTTTGACTGATCTGCAGAAAAAGGTAGCATATGCTGGAGAAATCTAGAGTCCTGGGTTCTAATTCCAGTTCTGCCTATTTCTCCCCTAAACCTCCCTGTCCTCATTAATAAAATGAGGAAAACAGCACCTACCACCTAAGGTCATTATGAACATCAGATGAGGTGCCCCATGCAGATGGTGCACACTGTGGAAATGCCAGGCCCCTCTGGACTCTTCTCCATCCATGCCTACCCCAAGTCATGGAACATCTCCCTCAGGCCAACACTGCCTTCTCTTCCTCTTTGACTTGGTGAATAAATTAAAACAAGAAACAAGGGATCTATTTTTCCAGCACTAGAATGGACAGTTTAACTTCTACCTAGAAATTATAGGCTCCATACTCTAGATTACTGTTCAGGCTCACATTCTGTCCTCAAATTTGTATGGACATTTCCCCCTTGTTGGTAGGAAGCCAAGGCCTCTGTGTTCTGCTGGGAATGGGTTGGTATGCTCATGTTATTTAGAATCTGTTCTTTCTCCCAGTCTTGCCTCTGCTGCTGCTGTTACCAGTCCAAAAGTCTGATGACTTCGGTCCCCATGAATGGAACAAGCATACAATGGAAGAACCATGAACAAAACAACCACAACACAGAGAGAAGCAGCCATAAGGACAGTATTAACTAAACAGCTTAAGAAACATTAATCAATATTCCTTCAAAGTCTGTTGAAGAGAAAAAAAATCACGCAGCAACTGTGTTTCCAGAAATCTTTTCTCCAAGTCTTCTCCCATGATGCAACCCCAACCCCAGAAAAATGCTTTCCAAAACATCAGAGCATGGACTGGCTTATAGTCACAAATTCAATGAATCTTTCTTCTTTAATTTATCTAATTTACATATTCTGCATGTTATATTCAGCACCAAAAAATGTTGGGAGTTAGCAGGGAGAAAGGAGACTGTTCAATTAAACCAGAAGGATATTTGCTACTTTTGCATGAAAATAGAGTCTCCGAGTACTTAACAGCTTCCATGGCAGTTCTGTGGAATGTTCCATAAACTCAGAACTGAGTTTATCATGTCAGTGAAATATAATTATCCCCAAATGCCACCATGAACTTACGGTTCTTCACTTCCCTGGGTTTCCAGTATGAATCGAAACACCTCCCCCACCCCTGCTCCTCACACGGTTACCATTTCAAAGGGCCCACAGTGACTTTTGCTGGGCATTTTCCAAGATGTTTACAGACTGTGAGTACGGCAAAAAACCTTTTACTGTGTGTATATAAATATATATAAACAACTGTACATTTCTTTTAGCCAATTTTTCTGTGATTGTCTTTATGGAATATACTTGTGTGTGTGATATATGCATGTGTGTGACAGTATGTATGGACTTAATGAAATCTAATAATAATGCCCTGTAGTTGTACTACAGCACACACTCTGAGTGGGTGGAATCTAGTGGTTGTTCATCATGACAACTGGCCTTAGTTTTAATATATCTGTGTTCACAATCCTTGTGACCATGTTGCCATTACAAATGGAATATGAGAGGCAGCATGAAAGAGGATGCACCATGGGTTGACAATAGGGTTTGTTTAATTAGTTGGTTGGTTGGTTGGTTGGTTGGTTGGTTGGTTGGTTGGTTTGATAAAACAGTATTTGGGGTTATACTTTTTCCTGTGCTAGAGCAAAAATCATTCAATTTTGAAGTAGTATATTGTCCTAGTTCCTCAACTCAATGTGCTGATGAGACTGACAAGAGGTCTGATGTTTCTATCAGACTTCACCAGATAGATTGCTGATGATAAATTACCTAAGCTGATTTTTTGGGCTATATTTTAGCATAGTCATGTATAAAATGATATCAGGTTCCAGCTTGTGCCATTGCAGGCCTCCTCTATGTGTGAGCAGTCAAATTCCGTTACTATACTGGTGACTCACATACAGTGATATATACCTATAAGCCATAGTTTACATCATTTTGTTTAGACAATTGTCTTCTTTTTAAAGATATTTTGTCTCTTGCATATTAAAAATGCATTTTATAAGTTCAGAGAGTCATAGATTTCTGAATAAAACACAGACTTCAATGTGCATTTAATTTATGGACCAGTAAGTAACCATGATTTACTAACAGGAATAGTTCCAATTTCTACCTTTACCACATCTTTCCAAGTAGATCTGTAGAAATGAGCCAGAGGCCAAGGCCCCTGCATTGGCAGTGGCCCATAAGTATAAAATAAAAGTTTACAGAAGACTTGCAAGTGTCTCTTCATTTTTACATAGTTTTACATAGAAAATGTTGATTACGTGATGCCTGTTGCAAACTTCTCCCTAGTAGTAGCCAGGCAAGCAATTTTACTTTCAAACAGGTACTTCCTATTCTCAACCTACTTTGTTATACTAAACACTTAACTCTTTCATTCATTCCTTCATTCACCTTTCCAGTAAGTTTTAAGCATCTACTATGCACCAGGCATTCTTCTAGGTTTGGGGGACATAGCAGCAAACAAAACAGGCAGAGTCTCTGCTCTCATGGAGCCTGCATTCCAAAGGAGGGAGTTGGACAATAAATCGTGTGTCAGGTGGATATCTGGAGGAAGATACTCATATATACCTACATGCTTATTTAACATCTCCAAATGAATGGCTAACAGACATACTATATCTAAAACTAAGCTCCTGATATCCCTCTAACCTGTGCTGCCATAATATTTCTCTGCTTATGTATTAGGGTTCTCCAGAGAAACAGAACCAATAGGATAGATAGATAATACATAGATGATACATAGATAGATAGGTAATAGGTAAGATAGATAGATAGATAGATAGATAGATAGATAGATAGATAATACATAAAAGAGGAAATTTATTATAGGAATTGGCTCCATGTGATTATGGAGGCTAAAATATGCCATGATCTACCATCTACAAACTGGAGAACCAGGAAATCCAGTGATATAATTCAGTTCAAGTCCAAAGGCCTGAAAAAAACAAGGGAGCTAGGGTTAACTCCCAGAGTCCAAGGCCCAGGAACCAGGAGTACCAAAGTCCAAAGGCAAGAGAAGATAGATGTCCCTCATCAAGAAAAGACAGAATTCACTGTTCCTCTGCCGTTTTGTTTTTTTCAGGCCTTCTACAGATGGATGACACCTGCTCACACTGGTGATAGCAGATTTATTTGCTTTACTCAAGCTTCTGATTCAAATGTTAAACTCTTCTGGAAATACCCTCACAGGCACACCCAGAAGTAATATCTTACTGGATGTCTCTTAGCCTAGTCGACACATAATGTTAACCATCATAGCTCATTTAAAGACAGCTTCATTCTTTGAGCTGTCAGGATAAAAACCTTGAAGTCATTGCCCATTCTTTCTCTCCTGTCTTATACTAAATGCCTCAATACATCCTGACAGCCCTATCTTCAATATATATTCAGAATTTGACTACTTCTCTTTCTCTGCTTCTACTTCCCTTTTCTGAGCCACCAATGCCATTTGCCAGGATAATCACAATAGAATTCTATCATGTTTTTATCACGCCTGCTATCAATGCTTCTATCATTTCCAGCCTTTTAAACACTATACTCTAATTGGAGCCTGTCTCTCGACCCCTATAAACGGTCTAAAGGTATTCACATTTCCAAGCTAAGCTGACCAGTATCCCCTGGAGAGTTTTCTAGTAACAACTAGAAACTGTGCCCTTTCCTACTGTGGCACACCTGGTAGGACATGACCATGGGAGCTGTGCCACCACGGTTTGGGCATTATGAGGAAAGTCAACGTAGACTGTTACAAAGATGAAAAAGAGCATATAAGCTCCTGGTTCCAGTTTTCCCTGATGCTTTCCCATGGCTTGAGTAAGCAAACTAATATATTTAGTCTTGTGCCTGTGCTAACAAATTGGGTTTTTGTTGCTTACAATCCATACATTCTAAGAACATCTCCTCTAAGTTATCTTGATTTATTTCTCTTTTCTTGTTTAAATTAAGAGGCTTTATGTTTTTTAGAGTTTAAGGTTTATAGAAACATTGATTGGAAAGTACAGAGAATTCCCACATGTCCTCTTTCCCTCCTTGCCTGCATGCAAACTCTATTATTTCCCTCTTGTGTCAGTGTGGTATACTTGATGATCCAATATTGACACAAGAGTATTAACTAAAGTGCAGAGTTTACATTGGGTTTCACTGTTTTGTACATTCTATGGGTTTTAATAAATGTATAGTGACAGTTTTCCACCATTACAGTATCCTTTAGAATAGTTTCACTGCCCTAAAAATACCCTATGCTCTACCTTTTCTTCCCTCCTTCCTTCTCCTTCTTGATTTCTCTTTTCACCCAATACAGATATGGTAAACACCCTCCATTATTACACTGTGTGAGTTGCTGGGAATACAAAACCAGATATATAAACAAATAAATAAATGCACTGACATTCTTAGTGGTGACTCATAGATGCCAGCATAGGAGCCGGTAAAGGCACAAAATAGTCAAGATTCTTTAAACTTCAACTGGTGACATTAGAGAACACAGCGAAAAGTTTTCCCTTCTACGATTCTTACTTTAATGCAAAAATATGTCACTGCTAGGAGAATGACATAAAAAAAGCAATAGACTATTGTCTTTACATTATGAGCTTTTTTAAGCTGTAAATACATGTCACTTTCCACTCAAAAATAAACCAAATATCTGTGCCTTTAAAATTATTAAGGTAATGAAACAAATGGGAGATTAAGTCCAGGAAATTGCCAAGACAAATATTAACCTTTTCCTAATCTCTTATCCTTATCATTATTTTTAATAGTATTACTAGTCCATAATAGAGCATTAAACACTATATAGGTATGGAGTGAGGAAAGTGCACTACCAGTATTCTCCAGCCTCTCCAAGCCTGAAATTCTAATACCATGGTTCCTTTATTTGCACAGCAGTGTATTTATTGACCTTTCTCCATACTTCAAACAGGCAAAGTTAAATCAGGGCCCAAGTCCACCATATGCAGTAGTTTCTGAAATTCCAGTGGGGTCTTCATACTAAAACCCCCCCATGGATTTTTTTTTTTTTTTAACAATCTTACATTTGGAGAAGTTTCTGTGACACTTTTCCTCTAAGTATTTACAAAGACAAACCAGTGTCTATATTTGGTCAGCACTGATACTCTGGCTTTTTTGTTTTGAGAGAGGCCACAGTTCTTAGAACCAGGGAATAATCAAGAACCAAAATTAACACTGTAACTGCAAAGCCAGGCTTTCCCCATGAAGCAAACTAGCATAGTTCACTTTTGATTTGATGAGGCCAGAAGTCCTAATATCTCATGGTTTCCCAAGCTTCTCACATCGATATTATTCAGTAGATGTCTTTGTTTCTTCCTGGGAGGTAATAAATTAGGAACAGCAATGCCAAGCGTAGATATAGTAAGACAAGTCATGGAATCTCCTAAGGGAATAGAATATTCCACAAATTTTTCCTTTTTGGCCCTAAACCACAGTCCTCTTTCCTAATTTATCTACATAGAACTGACCATCTTTCATTTGAATTTGATTCTGTGATGATAGATACAATTGTATATTTGGTGCTGTGTGACAGATTTGTCCTAGATGGGGGACAGTAATGCACGCTGCCCAGACTGTGTAGTATCGTATGATCAGCCAAATCACAGTCCCCAGGCACCCACAGGGCACAGCCCTGACTCACTCCATTTATGCAAGTTTTTACAGAATAAAAAACCATTTCTCTATGAACGATAGCTCATTATTTATCTTAAAGTGTGACAACTGGGATTAACTGCAGTTAAATTCTTGTTTCTAAAAATATCTTCAAATGAGAAAAGCAACTAAAAGTGATCAGGTGAAAGGAACTAAAAGTGATCAGGTGAAGGGAACACAATCAGGTGTGCTTTTAGGCTTTTCAGGCATACATCTGTGCATAATAAAATAAAACTGATTTCTTAGTCTAGTCTTTTCTCTATTTTATGAAATCTAATGGGGTTAGGCCTGGAACACAGTTCTTCATTTGCAGTCAAGACCTTGTTGGGAGGGAAGGATTTCTCTGATGAGTTTAAGCCAAGCAGGGCTGATTCAGAGGGAGCAGGCGGGGGACGGTGACTTCCCAAAGGAAAACCCATATGGCCTTAGAAAGAGGAAGAGGAACAGCTGCATCGCTTCCTTTTTTCCTGTTTGAGGATATTGTCCATACATCCTGCTACTCCTTATTTCTGCTGCTTTTCACATCTGTAGCTTAGTTAATTCTTTCATTTCTTTCTATTACTTCCTTTAAAAAGAATTTATATGCAGGGGGCCTGGGTGGCTCACTCAGTTAAGTGTCTCACTCTTGGTTTCAGCTTAGGTCATGATTTCATGGTTCTCGAGTTCAAGCCCCACATCAGGCTCTATGCTGACAGCACAGAGCCTGCTTGGGATTTTCTCTATCTTTCTCTCTCTGCCCCTCCCCATTCTCTCTCTCTCTCTCTCTCTCTCTCTCTCCCTCTCTCTCTCTCTCTCAAAATAAATAAACTTAAAAAAAAGAATTTTTGTTCTTCAAATTATAAAAACAATATAAAAAATAGATCTATAATATATTTAAAGCCCCTTCAGAACAAAACAATAATTAATGATCCATGTATTCAAGGGGAGAAAGTTTCTATACATGGGATTTTAAATATAATGTAAGATATATAGGTATAGATAGATAGCTATAGCTATAAATATTAGATACAGACAGATAGCCATCTGTATGTATATCTTACATTTAATTTATCCAGTCTTTTGCTACTACAAACAAGGCTACATTGTACATCTCTGTACTAGTCTTCATAGAGACTTGTGTGATTTCTCTGAGACAATTACAGGTGAGTAGGATTGCTGCTCCATCACAGGGGTTTTGCAAGTTAATACCCTTACATACTGCAGATTGTCCCCACCAGGTCTGAGTGGAGCCATTATTATTACTCGGGGCTCTGAGTGGCCTGCAACTGCTCCACTTTACACTGGCACTGTCACACCGGAGGACCATATACCTTTCGGCAGATATACAGATGCTGTCGGAGACCTCACTAGATCCTCCTGGATCTCTTGCACCAGCTCTGTTCACCCATCCCTAGCATCGTGTTTTTGCTACTATTTGTACCTACAACTTTAAAAGTGGCTTTCCCTTGGACACAGGAGCCTCCTAGTTTATAAGGAGAAGTGGAAGTGTGTGGGATTTTTAGGTTCACCTACAACTCCCACCTGTGGGCCAACGGCCTCCTGGTGTGGGAGCACAAAAGTGCAGCTCTTGTGTCTCAGGTAGGACAAACACCAAGCACCCCAGGAGACAGGGCTGCGACTTCACCTGAAAGCTCACCTTTCTTAGGGTCTTCCCTTTTCCCAACTTGCTGCTTCTACTCTCTTACTGGTTTCTGCTTCTGGGGCTGTGCCTTAAGAAACCACTTACACCCAAATCCTTGCCTCAAGGACTATTTCTGGAAGAGTCTTCTCAAAGCTAGCACATGTTTTTATTTCACTGCTGAATGTAATTGGCAAATTTTGACATTGAAAATATTAGATTCTTCAGCATACTGCATCAGGGCTCCTATTTGAAGCTACTCTTAATTTCTCTCTCCAGGGCCTCTTAGGATGTATGGACCTCTACTAATTGGCCATCCAAACTTCCCCACTCTCTACTTCAGTCCCATTGGCTATGAAAGAGCATGGCTTTTCTGTTGGGTGCTAACACCCAACACTCTAGGAGCTCCATTTCAAGCTCTAAGTTTTTCTGCGTATCTAACGGGATACTACTACACTTGCCCTTAGGAGAATATGCCTCTCCCAAGTGTCTGACAGATGAAGGTGTCAGTCATTTATGAAGCTGGAAATCAATAAGAGAGGTAACAAGATTAGTCAGCTGGAGACTGGGAAGTGCAGGGAGCAAGCAGAGACCACTTTTTCTGGGCTTGACAATGAGAGTACCAGAGAACTAGGATGGCAGCTTGAGAAAACAGCAGGGTCAAAGGAAAGGCTTCTGTTTCTTTAAGAGAAAAGCAACCTCAGCATTAAGATGGAAGAATTGAGGCCAGTGAAAGGAAGAGATCATGGATGTGTGAGGAAAAAAAAAAAGAAGATAATTGATGGATCAAGCTCCCAGAGATGATCTGAGGAGTCAGATATGGCAGGCTTTAAAAGGAAAGATTTGAAACTAAAAACCTTTGGATGTCAACTATATGCAAGTGAAAGAAAAAGGAAGAGAGGGAGGAAGAGAGGAAAGGAAAGGAAAGGAAAGGAAAGGAAAGGAAAGGAAAGGAAAGGAAAGGAAAGGATGGAAGGGAGGTTGATTCTTCCTCACTGACTAATCAATAGCATCTATTTCTTCAGGCATGTGATTTCCTATATCTTATTTAATTTATCCAGTCCTTTGTTACCACAAACAAGATTACACTGTATATCTTCCTACTCATGAATGTCCTTTGTATATGTTTTAGGCTTACAGACAAGAACAGAGCCTGTTTCTTATAGGTAGAAGAGTATCATTTTTAAATCATACCTTACGGGAACATCCTGGAAAGATACCAAGTGCACCTGTATGAATGAATGCTACACCTTAGTCAGCTCCTAGCTAGAGGGACTCAGAGAAGACTGACCTATAGCTAGACTCAGAATGGCCTCACCCACACTCCAGGCTATCTATAGGTGCCAGTGAAAACCATACCTGTACAATCTTTTCTATAATGAACATGTGATCCTTGCTCTGTAATCAGAGTATGTAAATAAATAGAGAAAAATTATCTTTGATTTTGATAATAGTGTTAAACTTTCTTCAGTTTAACAGCCAATGGGTTCTCCCAGAGAAACAGAACAAATAGAATATACATATATAGTAATATATAAGAGATTTATTACAAGAATTGCCTCATATGATTATAGAAGCCAAAAAGTCACACAATCTGCTGTCTGCAAACTGGAGAACCAAGAAAACTAATAATGGCATCATCCTATCATCCAGTTCAAGTCCAAAGACTTGAATCAGGGGGCCTAGAATCAGGGGGCCAATTGCATAAGTCCTGGTCTGAGTCTAAAGACCTGAGAACCAGAAGCTCCAATGGTCAAGAGCAGAAGACAAAGGTCTTAGCTCAAGCAGAGGACAAATTCACCCTTCCTCCACTTTTTTGTTCTTTCTAAGCCCTCGATGGATTGGATGATGCTCACCTGCATTGGTGAGAGCAATCTTCTTTACTCAATCAAATGCTAATGTCTTCCAGAGACACTCTCATAGACATACCCAGAAATACATTTTATCAGCTATCTAAGCACCCCTTAGGCCAGAAAAGTGAAAATAAAATTGAATAGTGAAAATAAAATTGACACATAAAATCAGTCATCAGTTATACAATAAATGCACAAGAAAAAACCAAAATCATTTCATTACATGTTTATGTTTTCTTATAGAAACGATCAGAGAAAATAAATTTCCAATAAGCTGGAGATGTATACTATGTACATAACTGTGCCTTAAAGCTTTCATTTTATAAACATCTCCCAATCACATAGCTGTTCCACATTAAAGAGTCTTTCTCACCATTCCAAATCTATCAGTCCGGGTAGCTGGTGGAGATTAAGCTCTGAAGCAGTCTAACGTGCCTACCTTGCCTTCCCCTGTGTGTCCATAGAGAATCTATAAAATGGTAGACTGTTTTCTAACTCCTCCCCCTTCACTGAGTGCTCCATTTCCAAACTACCCTGGGGCCAAAATTCATAGGCAGAAGGGAGCCTGAGTTCATTACTTCCTCCACACTGACCCTCTTTCTCAGATTCTACGTCATCTACAGATATTCAGCAATTGTATTGCTAAACCAATTGCACAACCTCTTGGGCTTGGTTAGTAGATACAGTCATCCACTTTTGTCATCAGCCTGGCATCCAGAATCTCTTTCAATGAAAATGGAGGAGGGTCATGGGAACTTAATTTTCTACTGAACCATGAATTGGTTTGGGAAAAATAACGGTATAACTTCTGACCATGCGTGAGATCACACAGCATTCCACCAGGTTGTCCCAGTACTCCAGGGACCACTGTGGTTACACTCAAGTACTCTCATCTAGGAATTATGCTGCATAATGTACAATTTTACAAGCTCTTGCCTCGGTAGATTACACAGTATGCAACAAATAAAAGGTTGTCATTCTGATTTCTGCCTAAATGTCGCCTCCTCAGACCTTTCCTGACCACAAAATGTAAATTACTCAGTCACTCTACCATATCATATATTATTTGGTTTTAATTCTCTGCATAACACATATCAAACTTAAGTGAGTCTTCAGTTTGGTAAGTTTGTCTATTGTATGCCACCTCTCACTAGATAAAGGACCTGGTCTGTCTTATTTTTTGTAATATCTACAATGCCTGAAATAATTCTGGATGACACATAGTTAGCCCTCAATATGTATATAGTAAATTAATTAAATCAAGGTGATACAATAGAAAAAAATGCCTAGGAAGTTACCTTGAGGCTACTTTTAATATAGGATGGTCAAAGAAAGTCTTTCTCGGAGATGAAACCTATATGACAATCAGATAAGAGTATGAGGTTTTGATTATTACAATGGCCTGAACGTTTTATTGTTGATATGAGACTGTTATTGTGAAAAAAGAGCTTTATAACTATTGAAGAGCAACCCAAAAAAATATGGGATTGGCCCAACAAGAGAACAGGAATGGGACTGGTGGGACTGTATGGGACTCTATTTGCTATTGCATATCTCCAGAGTGGGTTTAAAAGAGATAATGAGAAAATTCATTTTCAATGCTTCTCAGAACATTTTTCTTTTCCATAATCCAGAATTTCTTCCCCTAAAGCTCCTTACACAATTAAGGCTTAATCACCCAAAGGGAAGGGATGGCAGAAAACACCTAAAATAAAAGTCCCCAGTGAAAACATGATGAGAGAAGATTCTACCAGATTAGGAAAAATATATGCTCTTCTACTGAGCAGAAGGAAAGCTTAAGAAGGAACACTATGAACATCCCACCTGGGTTCTCTTGGATTTCAGTGCTCCCACCCCATATCCCTAAGATTTGGCCAGTTGAAGGGTTGATTGCAGAGACAGAAATCAGGCAGAGAAGAGAGACAAGCCTAAAACTGGTAAATTGTGCCCTTTTTAGAAAAAGGCTTGTACACTACTGTTTCTATTTGGAAAACATGAACAGACTGTCTCACGGAGCACCTGTTGACCTAAACCAACATGTCTTCAGCTACTGAGAAATAAGCATGAACTATTAGACATGGAGAATTTTATTAGCTATCCTCAAGTCTCCCATACTTTCCCATGCAATGTGGAAAAGATATAGACATTCCTACTTGCTCCCAGAGAAAGCCATGGAAACCAGCCAAGAGTCAAGAGCCAGAGAGCCTACCTTTGGGTTACTATATAGAAAGGTGAGATGACACTAAAGGCCATAGGCTAGACAGGGTAGGCCAGAGAGACAATAGAGGACAAAACTGGACATTTCAGCAGTGGATGCAGTGAAGACAGAAGTCACTCACTGCAGAGGTAAATATGCATCTCAACTGGTGATCAACAGAAAAACAGAATGATATCACCAGGGCAAGGAACCTTTGTCCATAAAGGATAAGTAAGCTCCTTCTTGCACCCAGACACCATCTTGGGCATATGGAGAAGGAAGGGAGACTCTGCAGAAGAGAAACAACTCTGGTGATGCTTATGAATTTTAAATTGTTTGAATATGGGTATATATAAACCCATAAAAACCAAATTATAATCTAGAATAGGTGAAATTACCTTCTAATAATAAGCTTTAAATGATTAATTTCTACAATCACCAGGAATTTAAGTAGCTCCAAAGTAACATAAGATCAATTATAGAAATACATACTTTAGATTGTTTCAATTTTGACCCTACTGTGTTATATATAGCTTAAGTGTCCACTTCTAATGTTACAGTTTGAGATGCTCGAGCATGTTCTATTCAACTCACAAACCTCCACACTAGGTATCCAAGGATTCCTTTGGTCTTATAGTTGCCCTGGTGGCAAACGTAGGGTACAAGTAAGAGTGCAGCTTCCTCTATTTGCTATAGAGTCAAGAAAAGGAGACTTAGCTGGGTATTGTTTTCATACCCACAGTGGCTGTATGACTTACTGCCAGGACACTTGAGGCCAGTAATATGAAATTCCCAGTAAAGACTAGGACATCAATAGTGTGACTTTGAACTTCTCTGGAAGTGACCCTTCTCTCCCAGCATTTGTGTTGACCTCTACACTTCCAGACACACTACTTCTCACATCCTCAGCCTCTCCCAATTAAACCTATGTCTCTCCTCTCCTCACTACAAAAAAAAAATTCTTTTTTCTCTTTTTTTCCAACACAGTAGTTGTTAAGAGCTAATAGGTAGAACCAAGATTATCCACTAAATTTGGACCCCATAGTATCGGTTCCTTCTCCTCAGGAGCAGAAAGACCTTTCTTCAGATCTCCCACTCATGGAAGGGAAGAGAGAGCTTTATTTTCCATGCAGCAAAACGTTGCCCAAACATTCACTACTACTTGCCTCTTGTTCCCACTAAGTCAAATGACTTCTAAAAATGCCAAAAGAAAAGGCAAACCCAACATGAGTTTTGAGGACAGAAGAGATCAATTCAAATGGAAAAAAAAAAAAGGTAGTTAACCAAAAAAACACAGAAAATATAGGATCCAGTAAAACAGAGGTTCCAACACAGGAGAGAGGCAAAAAACTTCCCAGAATAATGGAGATCAGCAGCAGGCCTAGAGCAAGCAGTCCAAATCAAAGAAGGAGGAGAGAAAGCTTGAGAAAACAGAGCTTATCTGCAGGGGAATAATGAGATAGAACTAGTAGAGTGTCTAATAGTGTCCAAATTGTAACATTGTTCTAGTGGGAATCACTAGAATCATAGAAACGGGAAACTGTGCCTGTGTGCATGTGTGTGTAAAAGAGCAAGAGAAAGAGAAGGAGAGATTGAGAGAAGACCTCATTTACCCTGAAAAGAAGCCAAAATATAATATGTAAAACTGTTAAATCCACGGAAATGATGGTGTGAGCACACTGTTCAAAGAGGTGAAGTTAAATACCAGTAAAAACAATCTAAAATTTGAAAGCAGTAGCCTCTGGGGGACAGGTATCAAGAGAGGCAAAAGCAAGGGGCTTCCTTTTTTCATTATTAGCTATAGAGGATTAAAGATGGTCACAAATTCTTTGACAGCACTCCCATGG
The DNA here is from genome assembly GCF_014898765.1 of Herpailurus yagouaroundi. NCBI lineage: Eukaryota > Metazoa > Chordata > Mammalia > Carnivora > Felidae > Herpailurus > Herpailurus yagouaroundi. Next base: position 41,980,429 of record NW_024412376.1, on the reverse strand, counting down.
AAGGATCTATTTCCCCTTTCCATGAATGAATTTGGGTTGGCCTATAACTGCTTACCAATAATATACCAGTGGACTTGACACTCTGTCATTTCCAGTCCTAGTTTTTTAGAGGATTAGAAGCTTCCACTGCGGTCTCATGAATCCCTGAATCAACCTGTAAGAAGACCAACTACCTCCCTTGAAAGACCACATGGAGAGGCCTTTAGACTGAATTAAGAGAGAAGTAACCAGCTGATCCCAACCTTTTAGCCACCCCACCAAAACAGCAGATATGTGAATGAAGCTGTCTTGGAACCACCAGACCAGACCAGACACCAGCCGAACACACCCAGTTAATGCTACATGGCACAGAAAAATTAGCCAGCCAAGCCCTGCTTGAATTCCATATCTACAAAATCTTGAGATATAATAAAATTATTATTGATTTGATCCATTATATATTGAAGTAGTTTGTTATACAGCAATAGATAATTGGAAACTAAGTCTTTTAGTCCTCAAGAGTAGTAAGTCTTTAGTACTAATTTTTTAGCATGTATATGTATAATTTTCATAAAAATAAAAAGTAAATTAAAATAGTTTGATCTGAGTAAGGTCAATGGATTATATTGAGGTCAATTTCATGATTGCAAAATTGTACTATAGGTATACAAAATGTTACCCTCGGGCAAAACTGGGTGAAGGGCATAAGGGAGGGGCCTCTCTATATTATTTCTTACAACTGTGTGAGACTCCACAATTATCTAAAAATGAAAACTTAAAAAAATAATTTGAACAGCTGAATGTCTGTATCTTGTCATATTTATATATGTTTAACAAAAAATAGTGGCATACTTTATATATTATCCTACATTTTTCTGTTTAATATATTTTATACCTATATCCATGTCAGCACTTATAGGTCTAGCTTATTTATTTTAATGACTACATTAGAGCCCTCTGTATGAATTTGCTCCCATTTACTTAACTAGCACCTTACTGATGGATATTTATGTTTTTTTCCTTTCTGGAGACTATGCACTCTATTAAATCAGAAGAATTCTAAATTCCCTTTGAGTGATAAAAAAACTGGGCAATATGGCAATATCCCTCTAGTATAAACTGAAAGAACTTATTTCTATCATTCTTATGATAATTCCTTTCCTGTCTTCACATCTTCCATAAGCAATTCTAAGCCTACTTCTAAATCCAGGAAGTGTCCACATATCTATACATAGCTAACTCAGCTTCTGGGTAGCAGATTGCAATGCAAACTGCTAGATGTCAGGGGAAAAAAAAAAAAAAAACATATAACTAAAACTCAAAACTCCAGCCTTAAGTCACCCTGTCTGAAGGGGTGTCAAAAAAATGAAACCAGTAAAGAACACTGATATATAAAAGAAAGAACTGCTCTTCAAAACCAAGCCTCAGACCACAATGCTTCCAAAACCCAATATCTCAAAATAACTATTTACTCTGACTAGCATGTTTTATATTAATGATAACATTAAGATCAAAAGAAAAAGTAAAAAGGATGTTCCAGGTAGATATACTGAATTTCTAGCCAAAAATAAGTTATTCTACCATCTAAAAACTCTCTGTGTTTTTAAGAAGGTGGATCTGGAGTGCATTCTTCACTCATTTACTAATTCATTCAGACACAACATCTAAGTGTCTGGTAGTGTGTCAGAAGCAGACAAAGGCAGCTATTGGTCCCTGGAAGAGCACATACTCCAGTGCAGGGACAGAGAACCACATAGATAAGTACAAACACTGTGACAGAGGGTAATAAAAATAAGCACGTGGTAGCACAGGGCTACACAGGAGGACATGCAAGCCTTTATGAAGGAAAATTTTTAAATTGTAAGGTAGGGATAGGGATGTCTGTGGGAGAGAGAGCTCATTCCACGTGGAAAGGAGCATGGACAAAGTCCTAGAAGCAAGCATAAGGTTGAGTGTAGCTTGCAGGTGGGATGGTACAGGGGGTCAGGTGGCTGTACACGCAGTTACATCTTGCCCAAGTATACAATGGAGCATGGAGTTCCATGAGAGATGGCCTGGGTCCAGATCATATAGGGCTGTGTGCCCTTCTGAAGACATTCAAGTTTATCCCTCAAGTAAGGGGGATCTAATGAAGGAGAGCCTTGCTTGGGGTCAACATATGTCCCACTTTGACCAAGACTGTTGCAGTTTATGCTCGTCCCAGTGTAATTATTAGTAGTGCTCACTTTCACATTCAAATGTCCTGGTTAAGATTATAACCCTACTTATTACCGTAGTTATGATAGACCTACTTCCAGTGGTACTCAGATCATTGAAAATCTAAGTGAGAAATAGCAGACAATAGAAGGAAAGGAAGAAGAAAAACAAAATCTATTTCCCACCGTGCAGAAAGTCTGATCAATGCTAAATTAAATAGTGGAGAAAGAGTAAGTGCAAAATTTTCATCAAATACATGCAGGAGCAATTTTTATTGTGTTTTTTTTTGGGGGGGGGTTCTGCTTTGGGAAACCCAAAAACAAGCGTTCTACAAACCTTTATTTTTCTTTCTTATACTTCTTTTTGAGGATTTTCTTTCCTCTTGATATTATACTTGTTGATTTATAAAAGGCATACATGAACATGATAATAATTATAAAAGTATAAAAGGAAAAATTAAATTCTATCTTCCCAGGATGCCTGGGTGACTCAGTTGTTTGAGCGTCCAACTCTTGATTTTGGCTGAGGTCATGATCCCCGGGTATTGGGATCGACCGCTATGCTCAAGGCAGAACCTGCTTAACATTCTCTCTCTCCTTCTGCCCCATCCCCCACTCATGTTCTCTCCTCTCTTAAAAAAAATCTATCTTCTCTCCCCAACCTAGGCCTACTATCCCAAATGACACCATATGAACTCATCAGTTTACTAAATAGGATAAACTTAATTGGGCAAAATAAGAGAATAGCTTTTTTCTTCTTCTATTGCCTTCAAACATGTTTGGTCTGCCCCTCTCAGTGTTAGCAAATTACTAAAATAGCCAACAACTGGCCTACAAGCACACCTTTCATATGCAAACCAATCAATCCATAGCACATACCCCAACCACCTCCTTTATCCAACTTAAGGCCATTAGTCCCCTGCCCTACTCATCCCAGGGCCAGGTGCCAAACAACTAGGGACAACCCCTACCCCAGAGCTCTTCAAAATTATTCAGACTAGGAGTGATAGCAGCAATATGGCCAAATAAGACAAGTCCATTAATATCTCCCTCACCTCAACAATTTGGCATCTATACACAGTATCTTTGGCTCCCAAAAGTGTCTTTGTGGGATTCAACACCATATGCCAAGGGACCAGGGAGGAGTCTTGCTGCATCCCACACCCACCCTTATGCTATGAGTAACAGGCATACAGACCTTGGACCCTGAAGTGGACCATGAACCAGCTCCAGCCTCTCTTGGTGGTGGTCTGGGAGGCTCTGGAGAACACTGTCTTAGACAATCACTCACAGTTGAGAGATCTTCGTGGAGCCCAGGTTTACAGCAGAGATGTTCCAGTTTGGAGCACTGGAGAAAAAAAAATATCAAAGTTTGGATGCATTGGAGAACATAAGAGGAATAGTTTGACTTAATCAGCACTAGCCCTCCCCCAAGGCAGCACAGGTTGGGCCAAGAGAATGATTTTTCTGCATGGGTGGAATAGTAAAATGAGAATGTGTGGGTAAACAGCTGGCTTTCCCAGCTATGCAGGATGCTGCCAATGAGGCCCATTTCTCTTTCTCACTAACCCAAGTTAAATTATGAGCTACATGACTCAGGGGTAGGGAGTGACTAGGAAAGAGGTAGATGGGACTCTTGAGGGCATTAAAGAGAAACAGATCCTACCACCCATGTCACAGATTATATCAAGAAGCTCACCCACAAACCCCAGGGACCCCTTGCCCTCAGATCTTCCCAAATGGCATCCCCAGCGCTCCATGTACCTTACACACACATGTGCGCACACACACACACACACACACACACACACACTCACACACACACACCACCTGTGGTCAGCTCCCCATGTGTGCTCACAATAGTAATGAGAGTAAGTTTGGGCAGACTCAGATAAAATTAGAAATGAAAGAGGAGACATTACAATTGATACACCAGAAATAGGGGGAATCTTAACAGACTACTATAAACAATTATATACCAACATGTTGGATAATCTACAAAAAAAAATGGATAACTTCCTAGAAACATACAACCTACCAAGACTGAATCATAAAGAACTAGAAAATCTGAACAGACCAATACCAGGTAAGGAGATTGTACCAATAATCAAAAACTCCCCAGCAAAGAAAAACTTAAGACCAGATGGTTTCACTGGTGATATCCTACCAAACATTTAAAGAATTTACACCAGTCCTTCTCAAACTCTTCCAAAAAAATTCAAGGGCAGGAAACATTCCCAAACTCATTTTATGAAGCCAGGAATACCAAAGTCAGATAAGGACAGTACAAGAAAAGAAAACTACAAACCAATATTCCTGATGAATATAGATGCAAAAATTCTCAAGAAAATATTAGCAAACCAAATTCAACATCATATTAAAAGGATCATACAGCATAATCAAGTGGGATGTATTCCTGGGATGCAAGGATGGTTCAAAATATGCAAATCAGTAAATGTTGGTACACCACATGAATAGAATGAGAGAGAAAACTCATGATCATCTCAATGGATGTGGAAAAAGCATTTTCAAAAATTCAACATCCATTTATGATGAAAACTCTTGACAAATTGGGTATAGAGAAAAATTACCTCAATATAATAAAGGCCATATATGACAAGCCCTCAACTACTGCCATACACAGCAGTGAAAGGTTGAAAGCTTTTCCCCTAAGATCAAGAACAAGACAAGTGTGTCCACTCTCATGACTCCTAATCAATATGGTACTGGAAGTCCTAGCCAGGGCATTTAGGCAAGAAAAAGAAATAAAAGGCATCCAAACCATAAAGGAAGAGGTATAATTATATCTGTTTGAAGATTATATGATCTTATATATAGAAAATCCTGAAGACTCCACCAAAAAATGTTAGAGCTAATAAACAAATTCAGTAAAGTTGTAGGATACAAAATCAACATATAGAAAGTAGTTGTGTTTCTATACACTTACAATTAAATATCTGAAAAAGAAATAAAGAAAACAATCCCATTCATAATACCATCAAAAACAATAAAATACTTAGGAATAAACTTAACCAAGCAGGTGAAAGATCTGTACACTGAAAACTATAAGACTGATGAAGAAATTAATGAAGACACAAATAAATGGAAAAATATATTATATTCATGGATCAGAAGAACTAATATTATTAAAATGTCCATATTCCCCAAAGCCATCTTTAGATTCAATACAATCCCTATCAAAATTTCAATGATATTTTTGATAGAAATAGAACAAAGTATTTTAAAATTTGTGTGGCACCACAAAAGACCCCAAATAACTAAAGCAATCCTAAGAAAGAGGAACAAAGCTGGAAGCATCCTCTTTTCTCATTTCAAAGTACATCACAAAGCTATAATAATTAAAACAGTATGGTACTAGTATAAAAATTAACATATAAACCAGTTAAATGGAATAGATCCTCACATATATGGTCAACTATTATTTGGCAAGAAAGCCAAGAATACTCGATGGCAAAATATTCTCTTTAATAAATGATGTTGGGAAAACTGGTTAATCACATGCAAAAAAATGAAATTGAACCTCTATCTTACATCAGTCACAAAAATTAACTTGAAATGGGTTAAAGACTTAAACATAACACCTGAAACCATAAATCTCCTAGAAAAGAAATTGGGAAAAATTTCCTTGACACTGGTCTTGGCAAAGACTTTTTGGATATGACTGCAAAAGTACAAGCAACAAAAGCAAAAATAGAGAAGTGGGACTACATCAAACTAAAAAGCTTATCACAGCAAAAGAAATGATCAACAAAATGAAAAGGCAACCTAAGGAATGGTAAAAACAAATATTTGTAAGCCATATATCTGTTAAGGGGTTATTATCCAAAGTATATAAGGAACTCATACAACTCAATAGCCAAAAAGCAAACACTCCTATAAAAATGGGCAGAGGACCTGAATAGACACTTTTCCAAAGAAGACACACAAATGGCCAACATATACATGAAAAGATGCTTAACATCACTAATCATCAGGGATATAAGATATCCACAATGAGATACCACCTCACACTCATACCTGTTAGAATGGCTAGTATAAAAAAAAAAAAAAAAGCAAGAGATTAAGGATGTGGAGAAAAGGGAACCCTTGTGCATTGTTGGTGGGAATGTAAACTGGTACAGCCACTATGGAAACCAGTATGGAGGTTCCTCAAAATAGTAAAAATAGAAATACCACATGATCCAGCAATCCCATTTCTGGGTATATACCCAAGGGAAATGAAATCAGGATCTTGAGGAGATATCTGCACTTCCATGTTCATTGAAGCATTATTCACAGTAGCCAAAATATGGAAACAACCTAAGTGTCTATAAACAGATCAATGGATTAAGATGTGGTATATATACACAATGGATTAATATCTAGCCATGAGGAAGAAGGAAATTCTGTCATTTGTGACAATGATGAACCTTGAGGACATTGTGCTAAGTGAAGTAACTCAAAACAGAGAAAGATAAATATTATATGATATAACTCACATGTACAATCTAAAAACATCAAAATTACAGAAATAGAGAGCAGAATGGTGGTTACTAGGTGCTGAGGGTTGGAGGAAGGGGATGATGTCAGTCAAAGCATACAAACTTCCAGTTATAAGATGAATAAGTTCTGGGGATCTAGTGTTTAGCACAGTAACTGTAGTTAACAATATTGTATTTTATACTTGCAATTTGCTAAGAGAGTAGATGCTCCTACCACAAATAAAAAATGTAATTATGTGAGGTTTTTGAAGTTTTAAATTACCCTATTGTGGTAATCATTTCAAAATATGTAAGTGTATCAAATCATCACATTACACCTTAAACTCACACAATGTTATGTCAAACATATCTTAATAAAGCTGAAAAATAGGGGCACCTGGGTGGCTCAGTGGGTTAAGCATACAACTCTTGTTTTCGGCTCAGGTCACGATCTTGCAGTTTGTGGGTTCGAGCCCTGCATTGGGCTTTGCTCTGACAGCACGGAGCCTGCTTGGGATTCTCTTCCTCTCTCTCTCTCTCTCTCTCTGTACCTCCCCTGCTCGCGCTCTCTCTCTCTCTCTCTCTCTCTCTCTCTCTCTCTCTCTCCTGCTCTGCTTGTCTCTTGCATATGCACTCTCTCTCTCTCCGTCTCTCTCAAAAATAAATACATAAACATTGAAAAGAGGTTTGAGTGAGAGAGAGCCAAAGCATAAGAGACTCTTAAAAACTGAGAACAAACTGAGGGTTGATGTGGGGTGGGAGGGAGAGGAGGGTGGGTGATGGGTATTGAGGAGGGCACCTTGTGGGATGAGCACTGGGTGTTGTATGGAAACCAATATGACAATATATTTCATATATTGAAAACAAATACATAAACATTGAAAAACTTTTTAAAAAGCTGAAAAATTTAAAAATTATTAAAGGTAGCCAATTCTAAACCTATCATTCCTCACCCTTCCCTTCCCACAGAAGCCACAATGAATCTCAGGCCACATTTTACCCCTTCCCTCAGCCTGCTGATGGACACTGTGCTTCTCTGTGTGCCCTGCATGGTGTGGCAGGGTCCCTCTTCTTGGGGGTTGTAAGTACAACAAACTGTCTTTTCAATGTCAATCATCTCCTGCTCTGTTTGCCTTACCATATTTGAATAATAATAAAACCTACATTCTAAAATAATGCTGCATCAGATTTGTCCTCTTCATACTTTAACCAATATCCCAAACAGATCTCATAGCTATCCTGCCACTTTTATTAGAAAAGTCTTGTTTTTGGATTTTGAAATGTTACTCCAGTTTGAACCAAAATTTTCACCTCTTGTCCATTTTAAAACTTTTTCCCTTCCTCCAGGTCAGGCCTGGTCCAGCTCAGGGCAGCAGTGGAGAGAGGCAGAATGGTCTCACTCCTTCTCTTCCCTTCCTGCTGCTCGATCATCCAGGAGCAGGGGAAGGAATAGGAGGTATTAGAGAAAGTCACAAAGAAATTCTTGTCTAGACCATATTGGTGGCTCTTCTTTGGACAACATTAATTGCCCATATCCTCTGTTGTGGCAGGTGCTCATAGGGAGAATTAATAAACAGAAACCATACACAAAACTATAAATATCTCCAAACTATACTATTTCCTGACTTATTTCACCTTCCAGCTGACATCTTGTCACCATCCCTCCCCAACTCTGCTTTTGGCATTATACCCTGTAGCCTCTTTCTTCTGATGCCTCCCTACCCTGTCAGGCAGTTCCTCTCCATTATGAACTACTGCTTTCTAAGCCTCTATGCAACTACCCTCCTGTAATTGCTTTACATTGGACTTCTGGTCTCTACCATTCCTGGATTCTGTATCTTCCTCTTAAGTTTTTGTTTTGTTTTGTTTTTGTTTTTTTAACTGGTGAATATCCTTGGATAATTGTTTCAGATGGAAGAAAATGTCTTTCTTTTACAAGCACTGGAAATGTCTTTATTCTTCCTTCATACCGGAATGATAATTTGACTCGTAATAAATGTTAGGTACAAATTCTTTTCCTTCAAAATGTTGACAGTATTGCTTGTATTCAGTACCCATCATTGTGGAAGAGACATCTACTAACAATTAAATGCTTATTCATTTGAGGTAACCTGTTCTTTTTTAATTCTCTCTGGTCACATTTGAGATGTTTCTCCTTTTCCTTAGAATTTTGAGGCTGCATGAAATATTTTAATCTGTTCATTCATTGAACAAATTTTTACTGAAACAAGTGATACAAGAGTGCAAGTGATAAAACTATGAACAAAACAGATTAAAATGTTGTTTTCTCATTTGTTTTTGTTTTGTTTGTTTTCATAGCTGGGGCCTCTGTGAGCCCTGCTGAGTCCATCCTAAAACTAGAGTCTTAAAATTTACAGAAATGGGTTAATTATTATTTTTTTAACTTTATTTAAGATAGAAGAGTTAAAGGAAAAGTTATCTCCTATTTTCCATTCTCTTCTTCTCTTTTTCTTTTCAGCTGTCAATTCTAATGATCTCATTTTATCTTTTAGGCTATCAACTTGATCTTTTTCCCCATCAATTTGGTAATTCAGCTAGTCTATACTTTTTTTTTAATTTCACCATTCTTTTTTAAATTTCTGTGTATTCTTTCTTGAACTCTGCTGTCTCCTTTTATGGCAGCCTTGTTTTGTCTGATGGGTACAATATTTTCTTAAATATCTCTGTGGATAGTATTTAGAATTTTTAAAATTCTCTTTTGTTCTCTGGATTATGTTTACTCCATAATCAATTATTATTTCAACTTTGATCTTCCATTTCACATTTTTTTGCTTTCCTCTTATGTCTGATGAACTGTTACCGATTCACATTTATCAATAATGGATGATACAGGTTAACACCAGGAACTGAAACAGATTTTCTCTCTATTTGTGTAGGCCCACTTCTCCTGTGGTCTCTCCTCTGAAAACTGACAGTAGAGAGGTGGACAGAGTTGTGTTTCCAGGCAACCAACATGGGTGATTAGCCAAGAACTCTTCCAAATATCAAATTATGACAGTTTAGTGTATTTTACCCCTGAAAACTTTCTCCTCTACCTCTCCTCCCTTTCCCTTCCTCTTCTTCTTCATTTTTAAAAAATTTTTTTAACATTTATTTATTATTTTTAAGACAGAGACAGAGCATGAACGGGGGAGGGGCAGAGAGAGAGGGAGACACAGAATCGGAAGCAGGCTCCAGGCTCTGAGCCATCAGCCCAGAGCCTGACGCGGGACTCGAACTCAGGGACCGCGAGATCGTGACCTGAGCCGAAGTCGGACTCTCAACCGACTGAGCCACCCAGGCGCCCCTCTTCTTCATTTCGTTTTGTTTTAGATGTCTAGAGTTATCTTAAATTCTATGCTACTTTTTTCTCAGTAACCTCTCTCCTGGAGCCTCATGCAAGCCTCTTGTTGGATGAAAACAGTTATTAACTTGGGCCTAAGGGTAAAGCAACTGCTCCCACAGCCCAATTTAGGGCATGGAAAAATAGTACTAGCAAGTAGGACCCAGTATATGATTTGTAGGCCTTGGTGCAAAATGAAAATGCAGGGTCCCTTGTTTATAAATTACTAAGAATTTCCCGACAATGACAGACCATTAAACCAAGTGGAGGTCACTTCTAAGCATGGGGGCATTATGCCACTATACAGGTTACATGCCTATGAAGATGGCTCTGACTTGCCATTGGGCATTTCTCTAAGTTCTACCAATAAATACCCTTAAACTCCTTGCCATTACCATTGTTTTGTTTTTCTACTGTTCAGCTTTTTCCATCAATTCAACACCTTTTGCTTTCTATTGGTCAGGAATTCCCCAAATCTTCTGGTTTGCTGATGATACTTTTCCTTTCTTTCCAGTGATTTTTTAGTTTTATTCTCTTATAAAGCAGATTTTTTATTTTTTTGGAACTTTGAGAAGAAGAGGAAGTAGATGTCCATTTAAAACAAAACCTGGGGGGCGCCTGGGTGGCACAGTCGGTTAAGCGTCCGACTTCAGCCAGGTCACGATCTCACCGTCTGTGAGCTCGAGCCCCGCGTCGGGCTCTGGGCTGATGGCTCAGAGCCTGGAGCCTGTTTCTGATTCTGTGTCTCCCTCTCTCTCTGCCCCTCCCCCGTTCATGCTCTGTCTCTCTCTGTCCCAAAAATAAATAAACGTTGAAAAAAAAATTTTTTTTTAAATAAAAAAATAAAACAAAACCTGGTTAAAGCGCCTGGGTAGCTCAGTCAGTTGAGCGTCCAACTTCAGCTCAGATCATGATCTTACAGTTCATGAGTCCAGGCCTCACATCGGGCTTTCTGTTCTCAGTGCAGAGTCCAGATCCTCTGTCCCCCTCTCTCTCCATCCCTCCCCTGCTTGCACCCTCTCCCTTAAAAATAAATAAACATTACAAAAAGTAACTACAAGACACTTGTTGGGATGAGCACTGGGTGTTATACATAGGGGATGAATCACTGAAATCTACTCCTGAAAACATTATTGCATTATATGCTAAAATAATGGATGTAAATTAAAAATAATTAATTAATTTAGAAAATAAATACATAAATAAATAAATACAAAAACCAAAACCTGGTTTCTTTTAGTGACAAATAACCATAAATATACGGGTGGTAAACTGATTTTAAAACCATCCAGTTCTCTATAATTTATTAACTTTAATAGTGCCAGAGCTTAAGTATTAACCAGTAGACCCAGAGCTCAAGTTTAGAAATACTAAAATAATACATTTATGGGGGCACTTGTGTACTTATCCTTTAAAAATTTCACATTATTGGGGCACCTGGGTGCCTCAGTCAGTTAAGCTTGGCTCAAGTCATGATCTTCGGCTCAAGTCATACTTTGGCTCAAGTCATGATCTCATGATTTGGGGATTCGAGCCCCATGAGCTCTGTGCTAATAGCTCAGAGCCTGGAACCTGCTTCAGATTCTGTGTCTCCCTCTCTCTCTGCCCCTCCCCTGCCTGCACTCTGTCTCTCTCTCTCTCTCTCTCTCTCTCTCTCAATTAAATAAACATTTTTTTAAAAGCTTAAAAAATAAAAAAGTAACATTATTTCCTATATGAATTCATTTAAAAAATAACCTTTGATATCAATTTAGTTGTCAGTTTTCAAAGTTGGTGGGAGTTTCCCATTATACAAAGGAACGTCACTTTACCAAAAAAGTCAACTATTTAAAGTCCAGTTTTTTTCAGCCAAAAGATATGGTTTATATACAGAGAGATGAATGATGCTATAAATCTGATGGGTGGAGAGGAATTTTCTGATTTTAGCTTATTATTTTTTACTTACTATATGCCCATCTTTACAAACTCCACCCCCATCAAAAGATGGAAGGTTTAACTGATACTTCACTACCTGGTAAAGCCCTTGAGTAAGAAGAGATTTTCACTTGCCTCTAAAACCTACTGCAATTTTATTGAAATGACTTATCAGAAAGTGTTCAGCATCCTAAGACCTCCTTTTACATGAACATAGTTTTTTCTGCGTATTTTCTTTTGTGTGTCTAAATATTTCTGCTATATACTCCATCAGTTAAGGAGAAGTGCACTTTACTAAAAGTCACTCATGTCCACCAGTTCATGACTTGTGAAACAAATTTGCTTGTTTTCTTGCAACTTACAGAAATGAAAATTGACCAGAAAAGTGAGACATAATAATATCATATTTTTTCTAGAAATAATACAAGTCGATACACTATTTTCAATGGACAGAACAAGAGCCTTAAAGGCAACCCACACATTTTGATCCACCAAATCCAATTCCAGAAATCTACCCCAAAAATAATCTGAGAAGCAAGTTATGTGCTAAAGATGTGAATTTCCAGGGTTTTTTTTTTCAATAATAGGAAAAAGTAGTAAATCCTAGGAAATGTCTGGGTATGGCATCCGTCTAAAACAGAGCCTGGGACACAGATTCAGGCAGGTAGCTTATTTGAAAGGTGACTCTAGGAAACAGTAAAGGAGATGGAAGATTAAGAGAGAGAAGGGAAAAAAAGTAACAGATGGTCTGTTTTGAGCTATAGGTAACTGGGGTGTGGTACTGCTGGGGACCCTCTGAAGAACCTGATTTTGTGCATCTCGAAGTTGGAGGACACAGCCCTAAGCCCACAGGGTGTTGTCTCTTGCTCTAATTGTATCTGAGACTTTAATAGGACATTCCAACTTTTTATCAAGCTATTCACTTTCTATACTATATCACTTTCTATACTATATCACTTTCCAAGTGATATGGTATATTGTAGTACTCATGGATCTTGTGGTCATGAGTCCATCCATGGTCATACATCCTTTGCCCCCAAAACAGGTCACTTGGTCCAAGGTAAGGTTACAGAGGATCTATGTCAGTAAGTCAAGTATAGTAGGTCATGAGACACTCATAAGGACAGAAGCACTGTGGGAAGGGAAAATAAACCCATGTTCTGCTGTAAAACAAAACAAAACAAAAAAGCATGGGCTAAACAAAATGAATGATGAGCCTGAGTCTGAACTAAAATAAAGGCCACATAGAGAAGCGCTGAAGCACTGAGGTGCCAAGCATATGAGTAAAGAAAGGCTTCTTGGACCTACAAAACCAGACCAGCCCATTGCTGAGCACAGCTAAATGAGTGACTAACCCCATGTGGAGCAAAACATCTAATCCCAGCCTGGCCCAAATTCCTGACCCGGGGGCGCCTGGGGGGCGCAGTCGGTTAAGCGTCCGACTTCAGCCAGGTCACGATCTCGCGGTCCGTGAGTTCGAGCCCCGCGTCGGGCTCTGGGCTGATGGCTCAGAGCCTGGAGCCTGTTTCCGATTCTGTGTCTCCCTCTCTCTCTGCCCCTCCCCCGTTCATGCTCTGTCTCTCTCTGTCCCAAAACTAAATAAACGTTGGAAAAAAAAAAATTAAAAAAAAAAAAAAATTCCTGACCCGGAGGATGGTAAGAAATAATAAACCATTTTTGTTTTGAGCCACTAAATTTTGGGATGACTTACCAGTTGCAAGAAGCCAGTAGCTTCTGTTTTCGTGCTCTTGGAATGCTACCTCTTAGAAGCCAGCTACCATGTAAAGAGTCTGACTACTCTGAGACCATTATGCTATGAAGAAGCCCAAGCTAATAAGTAGAGGGGCATTATGGAGGAGCTCCAAACTCCCTAGCCAATAGTCCTAGCTCAGTTAGAATCAAGTAATGCAAAAAAGCAAGCAGGCAAGCGAGCAAGAGAATAAAAAGAATCAAGTAATGCAGAAGAACTACCTATGCAATCCACAGAATCATGAAAAATTTTTAAACAAAACAACACAAAAGAAGCATTGTTGTTTTAAACCCTTAAATTTTTGTTATGGTCTGTTACATTGCAGTAGATCATTGAAACATATGGCTACTCCGTTCTTGGGCCTATTGCACAAGCATTGACAGAGGTTGGCTAACATCCCCCAGATGCATTTGTCCATTCTATTGTCAAGTGATTCCTCTGTCATGGATGCTTCCTAGCAGATACTGGAGAGCACAAAGATTTTTTTGTGCCCACACTCATAGTTCTATCTGCCTCACTCTTTTCCCAGATCTTTTACTTCAGTCTTCCAATCTTGTTCTGTTCAGGCCCCTGACCAACAAGCCAAGACATTTGCCAATACTCAGACCATTTCTGTCATACAAAAATAACAGAAGTGTACTGCTGAAAGATCTACCCACTGGGAGGATTTCATCTCATTACTGCCCTATAGGGTATACTCCAAGGAGGGACAATAGTCCCAGAAGCCCATTTTCAGATATCACCAACATATTGAGCCAACCCATCCATGAACCAGGCTGAATGGTTTTCTCCTGTTTTTGGTTGGTCATAGAGAATTCCTCAAGAATCTATGGGGTGAGCTGAGGGAAAGGTATGGGTGCAAGAGAAGTAGGTAACATGGAAGGCAGGGCTAGTTAGCATTGTAACTTTATGCCCTCTGATTAGTTCCCAGATGTACTATATTATCATATAATACTGCAGCTTTCTTTCCAACATTATGATTTGGGGGCTCCAACTCATGACAAAGTTCCTGATAGGCAGTTTCAATCACATAGTTATTTGATACCTCCATTGTCAGGCATTCAATTTCTGCTATAGTAGCATTCTAAAAAAAAAATTTTTTTATGTTTATTTCTGAAGGAGAGAGAGAGAGGAAGAGAGACAGAGCATGAGCAGGGGAGGGGCAGAGAGAGAGGGAGACAGAATCTGAGGCAGGCTCCAGGCTCTGAGCTGTCAGCACAGAGACCGATGTGGGGGTCCAACTACAAGCCATGAGATCATGACCTCAGCCGAAGTCGGACACTTAACTGACTGAGCCACCCAGGCACGCCTACTATAGTAGCATTCTAGAAGCTTATCCTTTCCTGTCCATCATGGGACTCCTCTGATGGGTAATCTTTGCCCTGGGCTCCTCATTGACCTAGCAAAGACTTTCTCAGAGACTCTTAATTATTGCAATGTTACTATCACCAACAATAAGGCTTTGTTGTCATCTGGTTGTTAAGTGATTCGTTCCTAATAAACAATTCCAGCCTGAATGTCTACTTTCTAGAACCACCTTTGTACTCCCTGTCTTAGATACAGACTTGAGTGCAAGTCTACTTCGGAAATGATCTCAGGAAGCAGAGTAAAGGAATAGGAGAGAGAAAGCAAAGGAGGGAAAGTTAATTAAGGGTAAATTTTTAAGTGGTGGGCAATTAGGGTTCAATCTCTTTGTGGATTCTTACAGGAATCATGTAAATGCACTTCAGGATTATTCTCCCAAAGAACAGGAAACTGGCATATTTATATGCCAGCTCCCACTCCTTTATTAGTTGAGGGTTGTTCCCAAGGATGTTAATTCTTCTTGCTCTTAATACTTCTATAGAACCTAAGAAATGTCTTAAAAGCACACATTTCTTCATACTCAATCCCCTGGCCTCTTATTCAGGGCTTTTCACTACCAGAACAAGTCTAATAAAGGGGTAGAGGTAAGTGTTCACTTCTAGCAGGCACTTCCAGAAAGGTACCAGAAAAGGCCTTTGTGACTAAACAATGGACCTCCAACAGCTTGGGGATGCTGGAAATCACCTTCACTCAATGGAAATGAGACCTCAAATGCAAGATCCCTTGGGGCGGAAACTGACAGAGCCCATCCAAAGCTTGAACAACCTAGAAGAGATCATAATAGAGGGCTGGGGAGGGACTGCATGGAGGGAATGGTGGGGTATCATGGAGAGGAACAAGGAACAAAGAAGAAATTGTTAAAGGCTCTGTATTTCTTTCCTATGGCTGCTGTAACAAAACACCACAAACTGGGTGGCTTAAAACTACAAACATTTATCTAGATTCCACAAGTCCAAAATCAAGATGTTGGTAAGGTTGTTTCCTTCTGAAGTCTCTAAAGGAAAATCGTCCCCTGCCTTTCTCCTAGCTTCTGGTGGTTGCCGACAATACCTGGCATTCATTGGTTTGTAGATATATCACTTCATTCTCTGCCTCTGTCTTCATATGTTGTCTTCCCTTTGTGTGTCTATGTATCTGAGTCCAAATTTCCCTCTGCTTATAAGAACAACAGCTATTGGATTAAGGCCCAATCTAATCCAGCATGGTTTCATTTTTACTTGATTACAACTGCAAAAACATTATTTCCAAATAAGGTAATACTCTGAGGTTCCTGGTGGACATGGATTTGGGGGGGGGGGGCCCCGGGAGGAACACTCTTCAAGACAGGGCAGTCTCCAAAGACAAATAACTAACCAAATAGCTCTGTTCTTTTGGCCATATGGATATGTGGCTTCAGGGGCCAAGAGAGTAGAAATTATTACACATTTATCATGTTTTGCATCATTGGACAACTGGACCATCAAAGTCTTCTCCTTGCATGTGCCAGAGCTAAAGTACAGTGGTAACCATGCCAAGAACATTCTCTAGTTCAGTGGCTTCTAAACTCCTTTATCCAAATAACCCTTTGTTCAAATGAAACAGGTGTTAACTAAGTGTGTTCAGATAAATATAACAGATTAAAGCTGTTCTGAAAGAAGTGGAGCTTACAGGACCAGGGTCTCCTGCTCCTGGATCAGATCATGAGGAAAGGAGCTTCACAGAATACTATTGGAAATCCACTTTTACATTTCTCTGTTTAGTTCAGGAAGCAAGTGATAAGTACTGCTAACAGTAAAATAAGTACATAGGGGCTAAGAGAAGAGGTAAAGAGAAGAACAAGGTTAGGGGCACATGGCTGACTCTGTTGGTTAAGCGTCCAACTTTGGTTCAGGTCATGATCTCTTGGTTCGTGGGTTTGACCCCCACATTGGGCTCTGGTGCTGACAGCTCAGAGCCTGGAGCCTGCTTCAGATTCTGAGTCTCCCCCTCTCTCTGCCCCTCCCCTGCTCTCTCTCTCTCTCTCTCAAAAATAAATAAACATTTAAAAAGAGAGAGAGAGGGAGAAGAACAAGGTAAATTTAAAAAGGGCTGGAGAAGAGATAGTTATGGCCACCTGATGTATTTGGTTGCAAAAAGGAGAGGAAAAACACAAAAATAACAATCTATGGCCTCTTGGTAATACCAGAGGAGAGGGGGAAAGGGTAAAGAGAAGAAGAAGAAAGGACGTCCTTCTATAATGATTTAGAGTGGTAGGTAGTATTTTATGGCCCTATGATGGACTAATGGATAAAGCTCTAGAGTTTCCTGGGTCAAGTTTGAGGCAATGAGCTACAAAGTGCAGGCAAGTTTATGCTGAATGACTTTGAGATCTTCTGTTTCCTAAATAAGTGGATAAACAGAAGACTTTAGTCTCCAGACTCATTAATCTAATACCTTCTGTGAGCACTGAGCATACATACAAAGCCAAATAAAAGCATTCAATATAAATAAATCAATAATAATTTATATCTTTTGATCTCTCCAAAGAGAACTGTTTATATGTGGAGAAAAAATAAATAAATTGACATTTAAAGAAAGAGCCGTCCTTCCTCACAAACACATGGAACGTTTTTGTTTTTTGTTTTTTTTGAAGTGAGACACTAAGCCATTTTATGCGTCTTTAGAGTCTTCACCAAAGCGGGGAATTATCTGTCAATAAGCCAAGGCATGTGAGTCAATGGATCAGTTAGTTTTTGCTAAAGTCACGCTCCCAAGAAAGCACTTTGTTGTGTCTTCTTAAATAGTGTAGTGGCTTAACCTATTAATTCTCATGTCTTAAAACTAACTGACTCTGATATAGGGGAAAGTGGTAGTTGGGGACAGTTCTGATATCAAAAGGTTGCTAAGCAGTATTACAATTTTGCAAAGAGACCTGAATAAATGATATTTTGTTCAATGAGCACTGTGCCACCAATTCCACCTCTTTGAATACTTCTCAGTGCAACACTCTTCTTGTAGAGGGGCTTGATCAGCTTGGGCTACTACTACGACAAAATACCACAGGCTGGGTGACTAAAACAACAGACAGCTATTTCTCACAGCTCTAGAGGCTGGGAGGTCTGAGATCAAGGTGCTCACAGACTCAGTGTCTGGGTGAGAGTTGCTTCCCAGCTTGCACATGGTCACATTTGCTGTACCCTCACCTGGCAGAGAGAGAGAGAGGAGGCTGTTTTGCTTTTCTTATAAAGACACTCATTTCATCATAGTGGCTCCACCCTCAAGGCCTCATCTAAACCTAAATACCTCCCACAGGCTTCGTCTCCAAATACCATCACACGGGGGTTAGGGCTTCAACATATAAATTTGGGGTCACACAAACATTCAAACCATAGCAGGGGCTTTTCATCTTTTTGAGTCATGGACCTCTCTGGAAGTCTAGTGAATAATACTCTTAATGAATTCTTTCAAATGCATAGAATATGTTCCCCGGAAATGAGGTGTCTGGGTGGCTCAGTTGGGTAAGCATCTGACTCTTGGTCTTGGCTTAGGTCATGATCTCAGAGATGGAGCCCCGATTGAGGCCCCGTCAGGCTCCGTGTGGAACCTGCTTAGGATTCTCTCTCTCCCTCTCTCTCTGCCCCTCCCCCATCTCTCTCTCTCTCTCTCTCTCTCTCTCTCTCAAGAAAAAAAAATATATATATATATATTCCTGGGAAAAATAGAAAAGCTACAATACACATGCCTGTGTGTATGTATGCACCCACATATACCCATCATACATATGACAGTAAACAGTACTGGAGATAGAATTACAGTTTAGGTATCAACTCTGCATTCAAAAAAAAACAAAAAACAAAAAATAAATAATAAAATAAAATACATAGAATTATACGAATACCTATTACATTAAAATACAGTTGTCACTCCATTACCCCCCCCCAAAAAAATACAGTTATCAGAGTATTTTTTTTTTATTTTGTGATAGGGCAATATATGTCTTTTGTACTAACACATTAAATAATAAAATCTCGTGGCAGGTCAAACAACTGTCATAATGTCAAAGGGGTGATAAGTATAGATGATATCTTGGGAGACCTTTCAATAACTGTAATATGATGTGAAAATATCTGGGATTTTCTATTGGTGATAAAGCCATAGGTACAGTTAACACTACTATGAGGTGTTGCCTTTATTCATAATTGAAGGAAATGCTAAATATCAGTTGGAAGTGCAAAATAAAAATGCAATTTTTTTCCCATCCGCATACTCAGCCCCCAGATTGAAAACTCCTCTCTTTGATTTCAAAAGTTCTCCTTTCCTCAGTCCTCACAGGGCCTGGATGAAGAAACACACCTTCAGAAACCCCTCCTTTTACAGTTCCCGCTGGCAGCTCTCTGAATGAGGATTATTCGTTATCTCACCTCCACCACTTTGGCTAGGGCGCTGCACATCAGAGGCTACCATTCCTGGGGTATGGGGAGGAAGGTTGTAGTTACCATTTCCCAGACGATGCCCTGAACCCAGGATGCAGTAAAAAGAGGGAGAGAAGAGAATGAACATTTACCGAGAACCTACTATGTGCCTGGTACTCTCGTAGGCACTTTATATTCATTATCATAAGATGCCCTTAGGAAACAGAAAGAAAATGGGTTGGAGTGGATAAATGGGCTGTTGCCAGTTAGCAAATGACTGTCCTGGGTTTTGAATCCAAGTCTGTCTAATTCTAAAGTGCACAATCTTTTTTTAGTACATCATGTATTGCTGACACTGGGTTGACCTCTTGACCATTCAAAATCAGATTCCTTATCTGGATATAATGATATTGTGGATCATTTGAGAATATGCATACAAGTGTCCTGTAAACTATAAAACACTTAGCACATGTTACTGCTGTTGTAATCATATGTCACCGTTGTTCTTACTATCATCAGAAGTTTGGTATACAATAACTTCTGAAATCACTGAAAATCCTGGGCACCTAGACAATTCCCTTAAAAATGAGCCAAAGTAAGGAAAATTATGTCACAGTATATTCTGTCACAGAGCTATTCTGATTTTTCCTGGTAATTACTTTATTATTTAAGGAAATTGGGTCTTTCCTAGTAAGGAAAATAATTTGCAAACTACATCCCACTTACTTAATAAAATATTCAATTTCTAAGAACTTATGTAAAGCAAGAAAAAAGTAATAAAGTTCATAATCTATGATAAGAAAATCTCTTATTCAACGCTGAGGTAAGATAAGCTTTATTCAAGGGGTCAAAATTTCTCAATTCTGGGGCAGCAGCTCTGTGAAAATGGATGTGCAATATCTTCTCAAGTGCAAACTCGTTCTTGATTTTTTTCCACAAAGTTTTCATTGTGATGTGTATTCCCTTAAAATAAAATGGCTTGTTTTATAAGTTTTTAATATTATTTTCTCCTGTTTACAAAAATAACCTCTGCTTATTATAGAGGGGATAAAGAGAAGTGCAGATGAAAATTAAAATACCAGAGATAAGCAATGTCAACTTGCTGTGTAAACTTTTCAGCTGATTTTTAAACATTCCAATAAATTCAATACTTTTCTTTTGAACTCTGACTCCTTTTAGCAAGCAGACTCCCTTTTAGGGGATTTAGCAATAGTGACTTTCTATATATATTTAGCAATAGTGACTTTCTAACTTCCCTGATAAAAGGAATATGTTCCAACGATCCAACCATACAGCAACAGTTCAAAAACTATAGAAGATCTGGGGCACCTGGGTGGTTCAGTCAGTTAAGGTCCAACTCTTGATTTTGGCTCAGGTCATGATCTCACTACTCATGGGTTAGGGCCCTGCATTGGGCTCTGCACAAACAGCACAGCACGGAGCCTGCTTGGGATTCTCTCTCTCCTCTCTCTCTCTGCCCTTCTCTCTCTCTCTCTCAGAATGAATAAATAAATAAACTTTTTAAATGTATATATAGAACCATGGATCTCTAAAAAGACACTCTTTTAAAAAAAGACACTTAGAAAAGTTACCATCTGAAACTCAAAAGGAGTACAATTGTGTCAAAACATATGTGAGGACCTTGGGGAGAGGCAGCAGAGGACAGAGTTGGGTAAGAGAGGAAGGGAGAGGGTCACATGCCCCAGACACATGTCCTATTTCCTGACCTCCAGATGGCTCTCCCACTTGTAATCGTGTGAGGGAGCTCCTCACCCCCATCCTCACTGTGGGGTAGGGATAAGAAGAGGCAAAGCTATGCCCCAGTCCTTCTGACCTTCCTTCTTCTCACTCTGCAAAGCAAAATTGGTATTCAAGTCTTCATGATCCAGTGAGTTAAATAAAATGTAATTTCTGGGGCCTGCAGAGCCTCATTTTCTCACCAGTTTGCCAATTCTTTTAACCAGGGCTGCCTTTCACTTCGGAAATAGAAATAACGAGGTTCATTTCCGAAAGTGTGGCTGAGGTAATATTGCAGCATAAATATGTTTTAATAAAAGTGTAATCAGGTAAGATGGGAAGCCATTTTCGAATATGTATGAGGGCAGGGTACCCTGGGCAAGAAGAGACTTGAAATGAGGAAATTCATGAAGATACGATGTTTCCCAGAATAAACTTTGTTTATTTTTAGCCAACAGAGAACAAATAAAAGCCAGGCCAAATTATTTTTGTCGTTCAATTGCAAACATAGATGACATTGTGTACATAACTCCAAAGATGTGCCCATATGCACAATGCTGGTAGCTAACACACAGGGCCTCCCTTACATTCTTTCATTAAAACCCAAGATCCTGGAGCTGAACGTGATTTTTTAAAAATCATCTAGTCCAACCCCCTCATTTTCAGAAGAGGAAAGCAAATTCCAGAAAGTTAAATAAATAGCTAAAAATCGGTTCCCTAGTTAATGATTAGAATGCAGGCCCCCATGGAACTTACTGCAATCTTACTTGTATTTTGCTCATGGTCTCTCTATGCCAAGTTCAACATTAAGAGGCTCACACAAACACTAAATGGGATTGACCTATACAAGGTTGCTGACCTACACCTGTTTTTACTCAAGATATTGTTATTGCCCACTGTCTCTTTATAACACTATACAATGACATTAAAGAATTAATGACATATACAAAAGATAGAGTAACTATGGTAAATTTTATATGTCAGCTTGACTGGACCACAGGGTGCCCAGCTATTTGGTTAAACATTATTCTGGGTATTTCAGTGAGAGAGTTTTAGGTGAGATTAACATTTAAATTGACATACTTGAAAGAAGCAGATTATCCTCCCTAGTGTGGGTGGGCCCCATCTAATTAGTTGAAGATCTCAATAAAACGAAATACTAACCTTCACCCAAGTAAGAGAAGAATTCCTTCCTGACAGTTGAAACTGAGATATCAATTTTTTTTCCTGCCTTTGAACTCAAACTGAAATATCAGCTTTCCTGTGTCTCCAATATGCTAGCCTTCAGATTAGAACCATACCAATGAATCTGCTGGTTCTCTGGCATATAGACTCACACTAGAACTAAACTATTGGCTTTCCTGAGTCTCTAGCTTGTCAGTTTATCCTGCAAATCTTAGGACTTTCCAGTCTTTATGATCATGTGAGTCAAAGTCCAATAATAAATACATTAATCAATGAATAAATGAATACCTTATTGGTTCTAATCCCCTGAAGAATCCTAATACAGTGACCTTTCCTAATGTTCAGATGTTGTGTTTCTCAGGTATCTCAAAATGCACATTCAAGGAAATTTTATGAGCTTTTGCCCAGATGTCAACATAAATCATTTGGTGCCATCACCATAGTTCATATACATTAAAGAACAAAGGAGTAGAATAAACATGAACTCCCAAAAGTCATTGCTAAAATGAATATTGTACTATTCCAGTTGTCTTATGTTGATCATCTGAGAAATATGGAGATTAAGTTCCTGGAGTGGTAAAATTTTATTACTAGATCAGAAGTTCTCTGGGAAAATAAGTTAGGCTGGAAGTGATTGGCCAGAAAATGGGAAGAGAGAAAGGAGTCTGATAAAAAAAAAATAGCAATAACTAGCATTTATTTGGTGCCTACTGTACTCCAGACACTTGGCAATCAATTATTCATCCAACAGATATTATCGAGAACTTTTTATGTGCCCGATATTATTCAGGGTGCTAGGGATACAGCTTTGTAAAAATAGACTTGATTTCCTGCTCTTATGGATCTTACAGTTTAGAGAAGGAAGATAGACAAGTAACAAATGTTATGGAGAAAAATAAAGCAGGGAGGAGACAGAGGCAGTACAACTGGAAGGGATCATAATTTTTGGTAGGGTTGTCAGAGAAGACATTACCAAAACCAAGGTAACGTTTGATAATAGAGCTGAATGAAGGAAGTGAGGGAACAAGTCATATGGGGGACATTTTTCAGGCATTGGAATCAGTAAGTGCAAATGGCCTAAAGCAGATGGATGTTTGCATGTTCAAAGAACAGCAAGAAAATCAATGGGGCTGGGGCTGAGTTTTTAGCAAGGCAAATGCAGTAGGAGAGAAGGTCGTAAAAATAATGATAGTAATAGTGACATGATAGTAATAGTGTCTAAGTGAGATAACTGGGGCTCAGAGTGGTTTGTAACTTTCCCACAACTTAGCTAGTAGATGATGGAGGCTGGCATAGACCTAGGTATATCCACCTGGGTGAAAAGCTTTGACTCTTTCCACTTTATTACATTGTTTCTCCAGAAAAAGCTTCAATATTCTCCAATTGTTTTGTGTATTCCTAGCATAGTATTTTCAGTAAATATTTGCCTTTTTTTTTTACTACCCAACATATCACATATCCTTCCTACTTGGAGGGAAATCCCCAATGTGTGAATCTTGGCTTGCCATAATGAAACCAAATGTCCAGACAGTTCCTTCTCCCTAGCCCACAGCAGTCGGAGGGAGAGCATGGGGCCTGGGTCAACTTGATGCCTACACCTAGACTTTGAACCTTGAGGGTGTAGTCCAAAAAGGCAGGGTTACACAGCCAGATGGGGTGTCTAGCAATGCTAGACAAGCGGCAGTGTCCAGCAGAGGCAGTGGCAGGAGTAGCACTCTGACCAGAGGTGCCTACAGCAGGACCTTGGTTGTATTGCTTGATTCCTCCCCTTTTCTCAGCCTGGTTTTATCACTGCTAATGGTGTTGCAAGACAAAAGAGGTGAGGGAACATCTCCCTTAGCTCCAATGATGTATTCTTGTTGGGAAAAACTGTTGCAAGACTTTGGAATGGAAAAAAAAAAAGATTATTGAGTGTCCTCTTTAAAATGTTTGTTTCTTTGTTTATTTATTTTGAGAGAGAGAGAGAGAGAGAGAGAGAGAGAGAGAGAGAGCATGAGCAGGGAGGGGCAAAAAGAGAAAGGAAGAAGAGAATCCCAAGCAGGTTCTGCACCATCACCACAGAGCTCACGAATTGTGAGATCATGACCTGAGCCAAAATCAAGGGTCTGACACTTAATTGACTGAACCATCCAGGTGCCCCTTGAGTGTCCTCTTTAATGTACTCTTCCCAGCTATCTCTGCCTTTTATCATTTTTGAGCTATTTTACAACTCAGTAATTTGTAGAAAGCTGGAAATAATACCAAAGATTCTTCTCCATACAAATACAAATCAGTTGTGTCAGAAAGAATGCATTCCCACTTTCTTATATAATTGTGTGGTACTTTGAATTCACCTTTCAACCAGTTATAACTTCTCATCAAGTTCCCCCAGTACTTAATGGGTGAAAAATCTATGCCATATCATATTTATTTGTCAATTCATTTCATTATTTTTTATCTGCCGATATGTGTATGGTACCTTAGAGTTTTTCAACCAGTAACATCTTACTGGTGCCCTTAACAATTATTAAGTTACGGGGGCCTGAGTGGTTCAGTCAGTTAAGCAACCAGCTTCAGCTCAGGTCATGATCTAGCTGTTGGTGACTTCGAGCCCCACGTCGGGCTCTGTGCTGACAGCCCAGAGCCTGGAGCCTGCTTAGGATTCTGTTTCTCCTTCTCTCTCTCTGCCCCTCCCCCTCTAGGCACTCTGTCTCTATCTCTCTCTCAAAAATAAATAAACACTTTAAAAATAAAAAAATAAACCAATAAGTTAAATAAAATCCATGATGCATGTTCATTTTATATTTGTATCAGAGGCAGGATTTTGCCACTTGGAAATATTCTTTAACAATAATGAATAGGAAAATCACATCACTGTCCTGTCTTTGGCTTGGAGCACTCTCTCTCTGACCTTCACCAACACAGGCATGCACTTCATGAGACTGGACACCCAGATGCTGGTCTTAGCTCTCACCTTAACCAGTGAGTTAATTCACACAGCTTCCCTGGACTTCAGGTCCTTCATCTTTGAGATAAAGAGGATGAATTCAATATTCTTCAAGATCCAACTCAGCTCTGACTTCTTATGATTGACTGTGTTACATGCCCTTAGGTGTTCTCCCCACTATCTTTTGTGAGTTTTTTGTCCTTTTCCCCAGGACCTGCTGTATTTGGTTCCCTTTATTTCACTCTCTGCCACAGCTGGGCCTATTTTCCTTCTCTTAATTTCCCAAGGTTCGATTCCTCGATATTCAGCTTCCTGTCTCCCCACATCCCGATAAACACACACACACACACACACGCACACACGAATACAAACCTCTTTATGGGAACCAAAAGACAATAACAAACTTGTAGTTATTATAGGATTACATGGAAGAAACAAGGAATTTCCACTCTGCTTTGCCATTAATCCCTCCAAAAGAACTACCTCAAAACAAAACAAACAAGCACTTCACTAAGAAATAAACTAGTTGAACAAACAAAGCACTTTGATCTCACTACTCAGTTTCACCCAGGGGTAGATAATAATAGCACAAGTGATGGGCTTTTCTCTTCTTTGTTTCCCTTGCCAGCATCACACTCAGGCTTTCCCAGCTGGGGCAGGAAATGCACATCCTGAGGATCACACTGTAGCTTACATAGACAACTGCTCAGGTCTGAGCAGCAGAACTCAGAAGTTCCTGACTCTTTGCCTGTGCTTCACACAACAGACCAAGAGTCCTTGAGGTCAGTCATCCTCAGGGAATCTGCTCTTACAAAATGCTTTCATGTGTGTTTTTCTGCCAAGTTCACTTAAAAACTGAAATGGTATCTTTTCTATCTAAAGAAAAGATCCAGGAAGAAAGCCAAATTAGATTCTCCAAAGATTTGTTTCTAACAGCAACTTCTGGCCAGTGTGATGTTATTTCTAAGCTTTCTTATGGCTCATAAAATCTCATGGGGTATTTGCAGGTTGAAGGAATTGTGCCAAACAAAAAGGCAGGAAGAACTTCTAGGCCAAGGAAATCCATGTGCAAAGCATGGGCCCTTCAAAGGACCCCAGTGTTCTGAGCATGGGGAGTAAGTCGTTCGATGTGGCTGCAGTAAGGGGGCTGTGGAGGGTCAGGAGGGGGAGGCAGAGAGCATTAGGAGAGGGCAAGCCTGCAAAGATAAGGGAGAGCTAGAATACAAGGACCAAACTGCCACCTGTACTGTCAGGGAGCTCACAAAAGGAAATCTCTGTCAGATCTGCTACCTTGTTAGTTTATAATTCAACAAAACATGGTGGCGTGATGTCTGAAACTTCCCCTTTGAGGTACTCATTCAAATCAATAGCATTTCCCAGAGACAAATACAACATTCGACCCTAAACATTTGCTGGAAAGTATGTCTATGGAAAATAGATGTGTAGTTGGAATTTTTGTTTTTCTCTATGCAAACGTGTGATCATCTTTCTCTCCCCACACCTCACCCTCCAGCATCAAGAACAAATGGAGCAATCGTCAGTAGAAGTAAACATGCATAGTTGCAGTAACTCCAAATACTTTATGGTACACTAACAACCCAAGAATTTGGATCTAAGAACACGATTGTTTTCTGTCAAGGAATTTCAAATACATATGCACTTGATTGATTTTTGGTCTCCTGGGCGATAATATGAACAGGTAATGCTTCAGTTGCCATGTTTAATGACTAGCACCAGACTTTCTGCAAGGGCATGCCTCCCATGCCTGGTCAACTTATGATGAGGAGACCTGGAAAGAGGGACTGCCATCTTGATAAACTCACACAGTTGCCTGAATCTAAAATCTCCGTGCTCCAAGGCACAACTAGCTCTGAAGAGACTCAAGATAGTAGTTTTGCCTTCAACATGCTCCCATCTCATACCTACCTTTGTTCTCATTCTGTTCCTTCCCCACTGAGGCAACCAGGTATCTCAGTCAGCTCAAGCTGCCATAACAAAATACATAGACTGGATGGCTTAACAGGAACTTAATGTCACAGTCTGGAGGCTGGCAACCACAATCAAGGTGCCAGTGGGGTAAATGCATGGTGAGAGCCCTCTCTCCTTGAGTTGCAGACAGCTGCCATGAGCTACATCTTCACATGGCCTTTCCACTGTGCTCATCAGAGAAAGAGAAAGAGATCTCCTTCTCCTTTTTATAAAGGCACTAATCTTATCATAAATTCCCCACCCTTACAACTTCATCTAACCTACATGCCTCTCAATGGCCACAACTCCAAATACCATCACACTGGAGGTTAAGGCTTCAACATATGAATCAGGGGACACACAAATATGTAGTGCATTACATTCCACCCCTAGTCCCTCAAAAGTCATGTCCTTTTCGCATGCAAAACACATTCATTCCATCTCAATGGCCCCATAAGTCTTAACTCATTCTAGCATCAGCTCCAAAGTCTAAGGTCCAAAGTCTCATTTAAATATTATATCAGGGCACCTACTTGGCTCAGTCAGGTGAGCATCTGACTTCAGCTCAGATCATGATATCATGGTTCGTGAGTTTGAGCCCGACATCAGGCTCTATGCTGACAGCTCAGAGCCTGGAGCCAGCTTCAGATTCTGTGTCTTCCTCTCTCTCTGTCCCTCCCCTGCTTGCACTCTGTCTCTCTAAAATAAACATACATACATACATACATACATACATACATACATACACACATACATACATAAATAAATATCATCTCAGTTGGGGGCTCCTAGGTGGCTCAATCAGTTAAGCGTCTAACTCTTGATTTCAGCTCAGGTCATGATCTCATGGTTGTGAGATCAAGCCCTGCAATGGGCTCAGTGCTGAGAATGGAGCCTGCTTGGGATTCTGTCCCTTCCTCTCCCTCTGCCCTTCCCTTACTTGTACTCTCTCTCTCTCTCTCTCTCTCTCTCTCTCTCTCTCAAAAAAAAATCATCTCAATCAGATATGGGTAAAACTTGAGAGATGATTCATCTTGAGACAAAATTCCTTTCTAGCTGTGAACCCGTGAAACCAGACAAGTGATATGCTTCCTAAGTACAATGGTGGGACAGGCATAAAATAGACACTCCTATTCCAAGAAGAAGAAAGAAGAAAGAAGGAAAGGGTGGTGGGTCCTAAGCAACTCCAAAGCCTAGCAAGGCAAATTCCATCAGATCTTAAGACTTGAGAAATCCTCTTTGTTTTGATGCTCTGCCTTCAGAACTTGGGCAGTAGCCACACTTCCAAGGCTTTGCTAGATAGGAGTTGCACCTCTAATGTACCCCCAATGTTTGGGGTTTGGTGGGGCCCCTAAGGTTCCACAGGGCAGCTGTACTCCCGAGACATGGGTGGGATCTTCCTGGTCCACAAGACAGGCAGCCTTACCCTTTGAAACTGAGGAAGAGACAGCCTGTCTCAGGACCACTGGTGAACATGGCAGTCCTCACAATCTCTGGATCTCCTTCTGGGTCATTCCTTTCTTTCTTTGAACAAAAACACACATTCACAGCCAAACAGGCCTATGGTCTTGTCTTCTAGAATCCAAGAAGTCTGGCTGACTTTCTTCATTTTGTCCCAACTCTGACCCTTCAGTTCAAACTGGCAGTGTTTCTTCTACAATCCCATAACTTTATTGAGTGATAGTGCATTTATGAGCTTGGTGTTCTCTTTAGAACATGCTTTATCATTTTTTGCAATATGGACAAGTGAGAATTATCCAAATTCTTGAGTCTGGTTCCTTTCTATGTAATAATTCCTTCTGCAATTCATCCATCTCTTCTCTCATTTTACTCTTCTTTCTTCAGTCGTGGGAATCAAGCCACTCCTTCAACACTTCACTTAGAAATCTCCTCAGTTAGGGGCGCCTGAGTGGCGCAGTCGGTTAAGTGTCCGACTTCAGCCAGGTCACGATCTCGTGGTCCGCGAGTTCGAGCCCCGCGTCAGGCTCTGGGCTGATGGCTCAGAGCCTGGAGTCTGCTTCCGATTCTGTGTCTCCCTCTCTCTCTGCTCCTCCCCCGTTCATGCTCTGTCTCTCTCTGTCCCAAAAATAAATAAACGTTGAAAAAAAATTTAAAAAAAAAAAAAAAAGAAATCTCCTCAGTTAAATATCTAATTTCATCACTCAACAAGTTCTACCTTCCACAAACACTAGAACACAGTTCAGCCAAATCCTTTGCCACTTGATGACAAAGATCACCTTCCCTCCATATTCTAATAACGTGTTCCTCCTTTTAGTCTGAGACTTCCCAGAATCACCCCTAATGTCCATATTTCTAGCATGCACCTCAAAACTCTTCCAGCCTCTTCCCATTACCCAGTGTCAAAGTATCTTCCAAATTTTTAGCTATTTGGAGGCTGAGAAGTTCTAAGATCTACTGTTGGCAAGTTGGAGACCCAAGAGAACCAAACGTGTAAGTTCCATTCTGAGTCTAAGTCCAGGCTAGAGAAGACTGATGTCCCACCTAAAAGAGAAGCAGAGAAAGAGAATTCTTTCTTACTCAGCCTTTTTATGCTATTCCGGCCTTTGACAGATTGGATGAGGCTCACTCAAAAAATGGAGGACAATCTGTTTACTCAGTCTACTGATTCAAATGTTAACCTCATTCATAAACATCCTCACAGACATGCCTGGGTATAATGTTAAATCAAATATCTGGGCATCTTGGGGCCCAGTCAAGTGGGCACATAAAGTTAAGCATCACACCAAGTCAATCCACCTTGACCTGCTTTCTCGTCTTTTCTTCACACGTTTAACTCTAGCTTTACCTGTTTATCACAATATTCTGGTTTTGTCCAATAATCAGAGCCTTTCTAAGATACTGCTTGATTGCCCTAAAAATTACTACTAAGCTATTGATGAGTGCAAATGATTTAACACTTATACTGTCTATTGCATTCAACTTCTCCTTAAGGAAGAAAAAAATTCCTATTGTATTGTGGTAAAATACATATAGCATAAAATTTACCATTTTAACCATCTTAATATTTTTTTTCATGTTTATTTATTTTTGAGAGGAAGAAAGACAGCATGGGCCGAGGAGGGGCAGAGAGAGAGGGAGACACAGAATCTGAAGCGGGCTCCAGGCTCTAAGCTGTCAGTACAGAGCCTGACATGGGCTCCAATTGACAAACCGTGAGATCATGACCTGAGTCTAAGTCAGATGCTTAACTGAGTCACCCAGGCGCCCCACCATTTTAACCATCTTAAAATGTACAATTTAGTGAGATTAAGTACCTTCCCAATGTTGCACAGCCATCACCACTATTTCCAGAACTTT
Source organism: Herpailurus yagouaroundi (assembly GCF_014898765.1). NCBI lineage: Eukaryota > Metazoa > Chordata > Mammalia > Carnivora > Felidae > Herpailurus > Herpailurus yagouaroundi. The sequence continues at coordinate 41,949,898 of NW_024412376.1, read as the reverse complement.
GCAACACCCCAAAAGTAAACCCCATACCCAATAAGTAAATAGTCACTCCCTACTCCCCAGCCCCCCAGCCCCAGGCAACCACTAATCTGCTCTCTGTCTCTACGCACTTGCCTATTCTTGGGTATTTCATATACATGGAATTATACACCATGTGGCTTTCTGCGGGCTTTCCTTCACTTAGCTAAGGAAGAATGTTAGAAGGTGAAATTGGAAAATAGAATATATTTTGTGATATAAACATTTTGAGGTATCTTTAAAAACACATCAACTTTCTATTTAATTATTTTACCAAGGTTTAGGGAACTCATCTGTGACCCATCTCCCCCAGACATTGCCCCAGACATTATGTTATTCTTTCTTTCCATGGAGGTTTGAAGCAGCCAAACACAAGCTAGCATCAGGCCAGTGTGCAGAATGTGAGGACACCTCAGAGGGCTCATTTCACCCCCATCAGAGAGGCCTTCCTTCTCTGCAAGTGACCTGGCAAAACCATGGGAGTCAGAAGGTCATACGGCCCTGGGGGATAAAAGGATGTTTGCCCACTGACACTTGAGGTCTTGATGAAAATAAAAGCAAGCACATCTCTGGCTGCAAAGTAAATTATTCACGGGCTTTATTTAAAAAGAAAGCATTTATGGAAAAAAAAATGGACATCACTTGAATTCCAAAAATCATTTCCAAAAAAAGAACATTTTTAATCAAATGTGAGTGAAAGAGACTGCATTCACAGTTCACACAGCACAGCTACTGAACTATCAAAAGATCCCAGGTTTGCTGAGATACTGATTTCTACAATGTGGGTGATTTGAAAGGATACACAGCTTTACTGGGAATGTGCTGTGCAGATGGCCAGCCCAGACCACGAGTCTGCTAAGTTTGATGGGAAACGAGCCGTTTGGCAACCCCCCAGTCTAAAGGGTCTGAGAATGGCATGCCAGAAGGGCCTGGGCCGCAGGAGTTGTTCTAAAACCCTACGCCCTGGAGGCCCCACTTGCGGGTTTCAGCCTGTGTCACAGATTTTATGTGCTGCGAGCTTTCACAGCTTTATTTGGCCTAACCAACGTACTAAGCAGCATCTTTACTTTCTCAGCTCTTCCTTTTTACTCATCTCCTATTTTTATTAATAACCAGACACAAAGAGGCTACCAATATTTTTAGTGCTGATTTCTACCCTGTTACTACTTATATTTTTGCCAAGATCGAAGTCTAGATTCATCTTCAAATCAGTTCATGTTGTTTTCCTGCTTCTATTTCAAAATATGGACCACATAGTCTTTATAATCTTATTTCATGATGTCTAGCTTAGATTTAATCATATACACAAGCTTCAGAAGCTCACTAAACAATGTGAGGATAAAGGAAGATGTAGGCCTAGTCTGAGCATGAAAGCTTTTATACTTTTCTCCTTCTTTTCAGTAGTTTCTGAGGTTTGTAACTGAACAGATTGAACCCTGGTTAAAAGTTCACAATTCCTTTTTAAATAACATCATTTCTTTTTTTATGGGGTCCGTCCGCCCAAAATGATCCCTGTGTTACAAGATAGATATTTAGTCGGTTAAGCATCTGACTTCGGCTAAAGTGATCTCGCGGTTCATGGGTTCAAGCCCTTGTGTCAGGCTTTGTGCTGATAGCATGGAGCTAGAGCCTGCTTAGAGTTCAGTGTCTCCCTCTCTCTCTCTGTCCCTCCTCCAATAATGATCTGTCTCTCTGTCTTTCTCTCTTTCTCTCAAAAATGAATAAACATTTTTTAAAAAGTTAAAAAAATAAATAAATAAAAAGATATGACTACCTGGGCACCTGGGTGGCTCAATTGCTTAAGTGTCTGACTCTTGATTTCAGTTCAGGTCATGATGTTGTGAGTTCGAGTCCTGTATCAGGCTCTGAGCTGATAGTGTGGAGCCTACTTGGGATTCTCTCTCTCTGTCTGTCTCTCTCTCTCTCTCTCTCTCTCTCTGCCCTTCACCCCCCTCCCCCACTCTTAAAATAAATAAATATACTTAAAAAATTTTTTTAATTCAAAAGACATGACGACAAGGCCAGGTCACTGGATTTTCACAAATATACCTGAATTTATCCACAAAAATAAATATGTGCCCTTCAAATAGGTAGCAACATTCCAAGGATATTGTTATTGTTTAAAATGATTTTAGAACTCCAGTCAGGAACTGCTTTCCTTCACTCACTGAGGGGATTACTTTGAATGTCCCCAATGGTTAAAAAAAAAAATCTTTTTCTCATCAGGAGAAGTTTCATTTCCAGAAAAAAACAAGTCACTCAATAAGGCAGATGGCAATTGACTGAATAAACTGCTTTAGCCTTAAAAAAAGGGACTAAAATAGAAGACTAGCTTTTTCTTTAATATGATTCCTTACATTATTTTCAACAGTAATTTGAAAAAGGGTTCATCAAACAATAGAATGATAGCAGTATGGTGAAAGAAGTGTCCAGACCTCCAAAGCAACTCCACTGAAAAGGAGGACTTTCAATTGAATATATGGAGGGTTTCATTATTATTCTTTTAATGTTTATTTATTTAAAGAGAGAGAGATTGCAAACCAGGAGGGGCAGACAGAGAGAGACAGAAGATCTGAACCAGGCTCTGCACTGACAGCAGACAGCCCAATGAGGGGTTTGAACTCACAAACAGCAAGATCATGATCATAAGCCAAAGCCGGATGCTTAGCTGACTGAGCCACTCAGGCACCCTGGAGGGTTTTATTTTTAAGAAAAATAGGCTAGCCTTGTTTCATTTTCACAGAAACCCCATATTATTGGTGACTAGATAAGAGAGTTGGCTGTTTTTCAGCTTACTACAGGATATAATTTAACAATTCAATCTTTGGAGTGAACAAAGTACAAAACCTGAAATACCTTCATTGAACCATGCTTTAGTGATATCTTCCAAACCAAAATGTTCATATGGATATACAATCTGGAAGTCAATAGATACACTCTGTGCAACCAATAAACCTATACTGAATGTACATATGAATATTAACAAAATATTAAAAGTTAGTTCTACCCTCTAGAATTTATACTTTTGGTTTCAAAGCCTTGTTTCCAAAGCTAATTTCATTAAGCATGTTTGTTTGTGACTGGGTTGCAAGAACAGCATATACCAGAATGTCAGGCACTGTACAAATCGATTTAAACAAGTTTTGTATTTCACCCACATAGAGATATTTAATACAAATAAGCCTGTGTTTTATTTTTGTATTCTTATTGATGATGAAAGGAAGAGGGAAATTATTGCACACCGGGCACCTATTATACACAAGGATTGAACATGTTACGAATTTAATCCTCTCCACATCTCTGAGCTAAATACTTTTATCCAGATTTATAGATAAAGAAACCAAGTCTTAGGGAATTTAAACAGCAGAACACTGGCACATCACTGGCAAGTGGGAAAAACACACTCAGAATTAGTTGACCATGGTCAGAGAAAGAAGTCAAAGGTCACAGCCATTTCCCCCCACCCCAAAAAACTGATGTTATCATTCCCCATCATCTTTTTTTCACTAATCTCAATAATTCTTTTGTCATACTTTTCTGCAAACTGAAATAGCGCAATTACCTCCTAATCTGGGAAAATAAAATGTTCTATGAATTTTTATCATGTTATTTATACAAGGAGCCTTTGGAAACCAGTTAAGTGCTTGAACCAGTTAAGTGTTTGGGTGGGACATATAAAAACAAAGCAAGCTAAATAAAGAATTGTTGAAGCAAATGAAGCAAATAAAGCAAAGGAAAAAAAATCACGATCCTTAGTTCAAAAACACTAGCAGCCTTAATCATCTATAGGGGTAATAGGTTAAACATTTTACTTATGAAAAGGATAAAGAGCAGATCCTTCAAATAAAATGTAAAAGGAAATTGAGAATCAACATCAGGACGTTTCATTTGACCTTAGAGACATATTTTACTGGTGACTCTTTTAAGAGTGTTTCTGATTTGTTGTTGTTATTGTCAATGGCCTCGATTTTTTAGCTTATCTCCCAGTTTATTTTGCCTCATATAGTTTGTTCATTTTTGCCTTTTATTTTCTTGTTCAACCCCTATTGACTGACAATTTGAAAGGAAAGAAACTAAAATAAAGCACCTGGTTTGAGTAATAATTTTTTGTAATTACCCTGATGGATAACAATCCATTTCCAAAATAAATGTAAGCTCCATAATTTACTAATATTTTGTGAGGGTCTTACCTTATTTCTGCAGGGTTTCATGCTCATTGTCATCTGTCTTTACCATTCATCTCCCAAACTAACACTAACTACCAAGCTCCTAGAAGGGGTTAAACCTGAAGTGGCTGATGTTTTGACAGTGATATGTTAAAGGAAGGAAGGAAGGAAGGAAGGAAGGAAGGAAGGAAGGAAGAGAGAGAGAGAGAGAGAGAGAGAGAAAGAAAGAAAGAAAGAAAGAAAGAAAGAAAGAAAGAAAGAAAGAAAATGTCTTATTCAGAAATTTAGACTGGTGAATATTTTATCTGAGTTCTCAAAATCTCAAAATTACTTGCCCAATGCTGGTGTTTTTGGTTTGTTTTCTATAAGCCTCTGTCTGGCTTCATGCTTAAAAGGATATTCAGAAACTTGTGTGCATTGCTCATCTTAAATTGACATCTTATGAAGCTGAGCTGAGTACAGAATTTTCTTTCACTTCAAAGGACATACCACAGGGTACAGAGAAAGAAGGGTTGGGTCCTTCCAGCCAAACATTGCCCTCTGGCACTCACACTCAACTCCCCCGGGATGGAAGAGGGCAAACTCTGGCCCCAGTAGCCCTAGGTAACATTTCCCACAACCCTGACTCATAAATATTGACGTTTGGGAAAAACAAGCGCAGAAAAGAAAAAAGAGCTCTACCTCCCCCCCCAAAAAAAGTTGTTTTCAAGTTAAAATGTTCATATATTTTCTAAAGCTTGATTAATATCAAAGATATTGATATAATTTTTAAAAATACCTCATCTTAACATCTTAAAATATAGTTTCATCCATCAACAACTAAAGAACATAGGAAACAAAATTTTTAACAGCGTTTTAAAATTTATTTTTCCATCAGGAAAATAGTTTATCAGGACTGGGTTGATGCAATTTTTCTAAAAGTAACTATAACAATGTCCTCAGAGAACATCTTTTCTGCTGAATACTAATTTTTAAATCATAGTGAATTTAAAATTCTTTATTTTCAGCAAGATCTTTTTTTTTCCTTTTAAATATTTGTCTCCACCTCTCTGTGCTTCAAAAAACGGAAATACTATAGTTAACTAAGACCTCTGAGAATTCTTCACACACCCTAGGCCTGTTTGTTTCCATTGTGGAACTACAGCGCAACCTTGTGGTGTATGTCTGTAAATGGCCAAAATTACAAACCAAAATAGAGAATGCCTAGTGTTTAGCTTTTAGAAAATAAAGTATTGGGGAAAAGAATGTGGAATGGCTCTCTTAAATCATAATTGTGGATAGATGTCCTTATAGTTTCTAAAATAATATACCATAATAATGGTTACTGATGAGTCATTGACATAAATTGACACAATTTTGTTTTAATTTTTTTTTTATGTTTATTTATTTCTGAGACAGAGAGAGACAGAGCATAGAGGGGGAGGGGCAGAGAGAGAGGGAGACCCAGAATCGGAAGCAGGCTCCAGGCTCCGAGCTGTCAGCACAGAGCCTGACGCGTGGCTCAAACTCACAAACTGTGAGATCATGACCTGAGCCGAAGTCAGTCACTCAACCAACTGAGCCACCCAGGCGCCCCGACACAATTTTTAACATTCATATTTTTTCACAATAATCTCCCTTTTTATGACTTTTCCAATTTTCTGAACACTGTTTCAAATGCATTTAAGGGGAAAAATATCTTTAATAAGTGGCAAAGTAAACTAATATTTTACCAGCCCTGGGAGGATTCTTTTCTGCTTCATGCCACAAGTACAATAAGCACCATCAAAAGACCAAAATAGAAAGATGCACTTGTCATAAGATTTTTCCCGAGCTGTCAAATTTTAGCTAACAACAAGTTAATTAGGCTCATTTCCATTCTTAAAAAAGAAATGTGTTTTTTATATTTTTCCCCTAAAAGCAAAGACAATTTTATATGCCTTTCTTTAACAGCTAACAACACCATTGATGTAAAACCTTGTAGACAAAATGGTGATTCACAATAAACTATAATAGTTTATTATGTGTTCTTAGGACTTTACATCCAATCTCTTATCTAATCCTTTCAACAACTCGATTGAATTAAGATCAGTCTCACCCTCTCACAGAGTATTAACACTAAGGCTTAGGGAGATAAAATAACTTATTCAAGGTCACTCAGCTAATGAGTGACAGAAGGGACTGAACTCTTCAAAGCCCATATTCAGGCTTTGGCACATAGAAGGCCCTCAATAAATGTTGATTGACTCAGTGAATATATGCACCTGTTGCAGGATAGGAAAAGTTAGCCTGGACTAAATCCAGTCTTTTGACTCTCCATCCAGTAATTTTTCCAGTAAAGTTTAGACATACTTCGACTTTTCTCTTGCATCTACATGTAATTATACTCTTCTGAGCCTGCAAAGTGGCTTCTATTTTCCAGAAAAACACAAAGAAGCAATACCAGGCCAGAGTCACCTGAGTCTCACATCTAAGCTGTTTTATTCATGAGGTACTAACAGCATCTTTATAATTTTTGTGCCATAGATCCCTTTGGAAGTCCAGTGAGGCTCCTGGGACCCGTCCCAAAATAATCTTAATAAATATATTAAAAGGGAAATCAACTGTTTAAAATCATATTTTCAGGGGCACAGGGGTGGCTCAGTCGGTTGAGCATCTGACTTCGGCTCAGGTCATGATTTCATGGTTCGTGAGTTCAAGCTCCACATTAGGCTCTGTTCTGACAGCCTGTCAGCGCAGAGATCAGATCCTCTGTCCCCCTCTCTCTGCCACTCCCCCGCTTGCACTCTCCCAAAAATAAATAAATAGTTTAAAAATTAAAATAAAATGTTTTCAAATATTTTTTAAAAAACTAATTTGTAATATATGTACTCATGAATCCATTCAATAATGAAAATAGCACTAGTGGCGGATTTAATAACTACCTTATTGATATAAATGGTATTTTGAGATATCTGTAACTACTGTAATAAATTAATTATCTGTGACTTCTATTGGTAAGAGAGATATTGTTATATTAATAAGATATCTGATAAAGGGCTAGTATCCAAAATCTATAGAGAACTTAGCAAACTCAACACCCAAAAAACAAATAGTCCAGTTAACACATGGGCAGAAGACATGAATAGATACTTTTCCAAAGAAGGCATCCAGGTGGCTAACAGGCATATGAAAAGATGCTCAACATCACTCATCATCAGGAAATATGAATCAAAACCATGATGAGATACCACCTCAGGTATGTCAGAATGGCTAAATTTAACAACAGGTGTTGGGGAGGATGTGGAGAAAGAGGAACCCTCTTGAACTGTTGGTGGGAATGAAAACTGGTGCAGCTACTCTGGAGAACAGTATGGAAGTTCCTCAAAAAGTTAAAAATAGAGGGGCGCCTGGGTGGCGCAGTCGGTTAAGCGTCCGACTTCAGCCAGGTCACGATCTCGCGGTCGGTGAGTTTGAGCCCCTGTCGGGCTCTGGGCTGATGGCTCAGAGCCTGGAGCCTGTTTCCAATTCTGTGCTCCCTCTCTCTCTGCCCCTCCCCCGTTCATGCTCTGTCTCTCTCTGTCCCAAAAATAAACGTTGAAAAAAAAAAAAAGAAAAAAAAAAGTTAAAAATAGAACTACCATAGGATCCAGCAGTTGTACTATGAGGTGTTTACCCAAAGGATACAAAAACACAGATTCGAAGGACTACATGAACCCCAATGTTTATAGCAGCATTATCAACTATATCCAAGCTATAGAGAGAGCCCTAATGTCCATTGACTGATGAATGGATAAAGAAGTTGTAGTATATATATACAATGGAGTATTATTCAGCAATCAAAAAGAATGAAATCTTGACATTTGCAAAGACATGGATGGAGCTAGAGTGTATTATGCTAAGTGAAATAGAGAAAGACAAATGCCATATGATTTCACTAATATGTGGAATTTAAGAAACAAAACAGGGCAACTGGGTGGCTCTGTTGGTTAAGCCTCTGACTCTTGGTTTCAACTTAGGTCATGATCTCACAATTTTGTGGGTTCCAGCCCAGCATTGGGCTCTGTGCTGACAGTGTGGAACCTCATTGGTATTCTCTCTCTCCCTCTCTCTCTCTCTGCCCCTCCCCTGCTCACACTGTCTGTCTCTCTCAAAAATAGGTAAACTTAAAGAAAAATAGATGAACATATGGGGGGGGAGGGAAAGAAACCATGAGAGACTCTTTTTAAATTATTTTAAAAAGTTTATTTATTTATTTTTGAGAGAGAACATGTGTGTGTGCACGAGTGGGGGAGGAGCAGAGGGGGGGGGAGAGAGAGAGAGAGAGAGAGAGAGAGAGAGAGAGAGAGAGAATCCCAAGCAAAGCAGGCTCCACACTGACAACAGGGAGTCCTACACAGGATGCAAACTCACAAACCCAGGACTGAATCATGACCTGAGCCAAAATCAGGAGTCAGACCGACAGAGCCACCCAGGTGCCTGAAATCAGTCTAATCTTAAGAGTTACCTGTAGGGGTGCCTCGCCTGGGTGGCTCAGTCAGTTAAGCATCCAACTTCGGCTCAGGTCATGATTCCCCGTTCATGGGTTCAAGTCCCTGGAGCCTGCTTTGGATTGTGGGTCTCCCCCTCTGCCTGCTCCTCCCCCACTCACTCTGTGTGTGTCTCTCTCCCTCTCAAAAATAAATTAAAAAAAAAAAAAACACTTAAAAATTAAAAAAAAAGAATTACCTGTAGACAAGTCTTTTCAAAAACTAAATTATAAAACAATTCTTAAATTTGAAAAATTCAGTACATATACTTATTTACATTTATATATATTCTCTTGATTACTATGTGAGATATGTACTTTACTATGAATGGTCTGAGGCGAGTCTCCAAAAATAAGCATGCCTGGGTTCTGGGAAGGTATTAAAACACCCTTGACTTAATCTTATGACATTAATCAGTAAATAGTTATTGACTGCCGATAATAATAATTGCATTTGATTTAGCAAATATTTGTTGAACAGCTACTATGTACCACATACTCTTCTGGAAGTGTTAGGAAATTAGTAAAAAAAAAAAAATGAATAATTTTGTATCATTTGTGTAGCACTTTATAATGTTCGAAGCAAGTCTATATACATCCTTCATTCAAGCTTAATTATAACACTGAGAGAGAGGTAAGCAAAGTATGGAGACTTATTCATTAATTCTTTATTTCCACAATAAATGCTACTCCAAACACATGGTGGATACTCAATAAATGCAGACACTGTGTGCTCTGTTCTTATTCCTTAAGCCCCTGAATTAGAACACTCAATTAAATTTGAATTTCAGACAAACAACAAGCTATTTAATATAAATTTGTCCCATGCAATATTGTCACATACACTGTATTCATTTAGTGGGGCAACCATAACAAAGTACTACAGACTGGGTGACTTAAACAACAGAAATTTATTTTCTCAGAGTTCTGGAGGCTAGAAGTCCAAGATCAAAGTGTCAGTAAAGTGGGTCTCTTCTGAATCCTCTCCTTGGCTTGCAGATGCCTGTTTTCTGATGGTGTCCTCAAGGGTCTTCCCTCTATACCTGCCTGTATCCTAATCTCCTCTTCTTATAAAACACCAAGCATATTAGATTAGGGGGCCCATCCTAGTAACCTCGTTTTCTCTTAATTGCCTGTTTAAAGGCTCTATCTCCAAACACTGTTGCAATCTGAGGTACTAAGATTTTGGGGAGGATAGCAGATGTTGACGAGCATGGGGACGGATAATGCTGGACCTTCTTTCCTTTATTTAGCACTGCCTCAAGTACCAATCATTAAAGTCCTGTCCTGTACCAGGCCCTGGTAGAGTCCCTTTACAGTAGCTTAGTTAATCCTTTCAACTACTCTGCATGGTAGCTACCTATTGTCAAATTGCAAATGGGGAAGTGGATGCTCAGAGAGATTTTCTGAAGTCGCATGGCCATGGCGACTGTCTTTTCCTTTGCTTAAGTGAGTTGAGAATACATACGATCTACATTTGAATAGCTAACTGCAAACACAAGACAGTGGGTGGAAGTTTATGACAGGTAGCTCAGAGAGGAAGTCCTACCGGAGTCCAAAGACGGATGAGGGTGAACAGCAGGGAAATCTTCACACAGGAGATGGAACCTGGGCTGCGTCTTAGCACATAGGTTAGCTTCAGCTGTGAGAGGAAGGGCAGGGAGAGCGTTCTGGGGTGGATGGGCTCAGTGGAGAAGCAGCACTGGGCAGGTGTGCTGTGACTGTAAACACACGGATGGCCTGAGGATATAGGATATAGGGGACAAGGCCTTATTGTAGAGGCCTGGGAATGCCAGGTAAGAAATATGGAGTTCTTCTAAAGGCTGACATGGAGCAAATGAAGGTCATTAAAAGAAGAAAATTGACATGATCAAAAGAAGATTTTATCATGTCATCTGGGAGTAGCAGGCAGGCTAGCTTGAAACAGAAAGATTATCTAGTAGACCCCTGACAGTTCATGCCTATGATAATAAAGACCTAAATAAGAATAATAAACAGGAAGGTACAGACAGCGCTACAAGGAAGGAGTTATCAAATCTGAGTCATGGAAGGGCCAGGGAGAAAAAGAATAACGAAAATTCCTTTACTGCACCAGGGTATAGGGGAAATGGCACCTGAACAAGAAACTGGGAAGTTGGGTATAAGAGGATAAGCAAACCAGCTCACTCAGGGTATGATCATTTCTCTAAAAATTATACGCTAAGATTTTCTGAATGATCTGGAATTTTGACTATGTCCCCAGCTACACAAAAGTAACTCAAGCCTATGGGTGAGGCACTTATCTCTTCTCTATCCTCCCTATTCCACCCATGACCTTGTCTAGCACCTAAGACCAGAATCAGTCAGTTGTTAACTGTAGAGGACATCTGTTGTTCCTGTTTGCCCAATATCACTCCACCCCCCTCCCCATTCATCTGGTAATGGCATTTGTCTTCCCACTAAAAGACTCATTCCATGCTGTACAGGAGGGCCTGAATGCCGCCCCCCCCCCACCCCTACCTCACTCCACCTCACCCAACCCCACCCACCCCTAGCCCAGCTACAAAAACAAGCACATAGCCCAGACCTGGCCAATTAGACCACCCTGTACCCGCTCCACAGCACAAGTTCAGGAACAGGCATGTGGCTGGAGCCAAGCCAATCATTAATTATAATTGTTATTAAGAAATAATAAGGAATTAGGGCACCTGGGTGGCTCTGTTAAGTGGTCGACTCTTAATTTCAGTTCAGGTCATGATCTCAGGGTTGTGAGATTGAGCAAGGCATAGAGACTGCTTGTGATTCTTTCTCTGTCTGTCTGTCTGTCTGCCTCTCTCTCTCTCTCTCTCTCTCTGTCCTCCCGTGCCCTTTTGCTCTCTCTTGCTGAAAGAAAGAAAGAGAAAAAAAGAAAGAGAAAGAAAGAAAGAAAGAAAGAAAGAAGGAAAGAAAGAGAAAGAAAAGAAAAGAAAAAAGAAAAGAAAAGAAAAGACTTCTTTCTGCTACAATTAAGGTCCATAGTAGGAATTCAGGGTTAAAAATTAAGGGTTAAATATCAAAGGATGAGAGGAGGTCTAGGAAAGAGATAAGAGAAGCAGAGTCTCAGCAAAATTGTTTGGACCCCTGGGTCCAGCCATATCTGAAGTTAGCTGAACTTCTGAACTTTCCAACTACATCAACAAATTCTCTTTTTTTGCTTTGAGAAAAAGAAATTAGATTTCAATTACTTACTACCAAAAAAAAGTTTGGGGTGCCTGGGTGGCTCAGTCAGTTGAGCCTCCGACTGCGGCTCAGGTCATGATCTTCCGGTTTGTGAGTTCGAGCCCTACGTCAGGCTCTGTGCTGACAGCTCAGAGCCTGGAGCGTGTTTCAGATTCTGTGTCTCCCTCTCTCTGCCCCTTCCCCGTTCATGCTCTGTCTCCCTCTGTCTCTCAAAGATGAATAAACGTTAAAAAAAATTTTTTAATAAAAAAAAAAGTTTTTATATAGTTAATTTTACTTACTAGCTTTTTACTAAAATGTGTCCTGCCTGTGCCAACAGCCCACATCATCTTAGAGATCTTTTATTGAAGTTTCTTCATTGGCCACCCTAGGTGTGTTATTCTTCCTCTCAACTCTGCCTCCCACACCTAGTTATTTGCATTTACTTTGAAGAACATTTAAAAGTTCTAGCAGCACACCCTCCCACATGTGACCACTAAGAAAGGAGGATCTCCAGAAAAGTCTCCAAAAAGAGGAAAGCAGCAATGGCTCAGCCCAGGTAACAACTGTAGCCCTAGCCAACACCTTGATTTCAGCCCAGCAAATACCTGAGCAGAGAATCCAGCCATCTGAACTATCAAAAGTGTGAGATAATCAACCTGGGTTAGTGTAAACCACTAACTTTCTGGTAATTTGTTACCCTGCAATAGAAAACTGACATATGCCAGGCACAACTTTTCCTTCACCTTGGAAGAGGTAACTTAAAATGTCCTAAATGACTAGGACCTTAGAAAACTGAAATGGAGACATATGGGCAGATTCCAATGAAGCTGGGTAGCTGGAACACCTATATTCTTTTTTTGTTTTAAGTTTGTTTGTTTGTTTGTTTGTTTCTTTATTTCTTTATTTATTTATTTTTGAGAGAGACAGAGAACATAAGCAGGGGAGAGGCAGAGAGAGAAAGGGAGACACAGAATCCAAAACAGGCTCCAAGCTCTGAGCTGTCAGCACAGAGCCCGATGTAGGGCTTGAACCCAGGAATCACGAGATCATGACCTGAGCTAAAGTCGGACACTTAACCAATTGAGTCACCCAGGTGCCCCAGGAACACCTATATATTCTGTTGAGCCTTCTTTGCCAAGAGAAGCAGTTCTTCCAACTCTGCTTAAAGAGGTTATAGTTTCCCTCTGCCTGAAGAACTTTCCTGGCATACTGCAGAGGAGGTGTCTAGAGGCTGAAGGGGGTTGGAACTTTGAGCTGCAGCCTCAGACACAAAGACAATAGCCTTACAAAAACTGTTTAACCAGCTCCCACAATTGAATAAGGTCAAATCTTTGTTACATGCGTGTGTGTGTGTGTGTGTGTGTGTGTGTGTGTGTGTGTGTGTGTCCTGGTGTTTCTGCTTCTCTGGTTGAATCCATAGTGACGAAGGAGAGGTCATTGTCACTAATTCCATGTTCAAGGTATATTCTCTTTGCCCCAGGTCCTAGTGTCCTCCTAGTTTACCTTCCTCAAAGTGTTATTACCTACATCTCTGGAAGAGGCAAAATCATACCTATATCCCTCAATTTGGCTCAAGAGTTTCAGGACATATCAGGCTATCTTAATAAAATCACCATGACTTATCATCAACCCATTGTTTATATATAAAAAAGAATGATGTGAGAAAACTTAAAAGATTTTTGCTTCAAAAACTATAATTTTTTCAAAAGTGTTACCTTGATATTTCTCTTTATTCTGTGGGGGGGGTTTTGTTTAAGGAATGTGAAAAATCTAAAAAAAAAAAAAAAGATATCCTTTTGGTTTATATGCAAGAGAAAGAAAAATAAACTGGCTGTAGCAATCAGGCTTCAATAAGAGAAACAGAGCCACTAGCATATTATGGGAATAAGAGATTTATTAGAGGAAATAGACCACACACTAATGTGGGAGCAGCTGAGAAAGTGAAGGTCAAAGGACTTGAGAAAGAGTCACTAACTAGTTCTCGAAAAGCACTGGCATGAGTGGGTAAGTTGGAGCTTGCAGGGAAATCTGAGAGGCAACTGCACCCAGCTGCTTCAGGGATCGTGAAGGGAAGATGTTCCCTCTGTAGAGCTAACAGCCTGCTTTGGGTGAGCAGGTCCAGCAGTTGGAAACCAGACAGTATGGAGGAGAACAAGAATCAGGTGGGACCCAGGGCACCTCTGCATCTGTCTGTCTCACCAGGATGGCCTACTGAAAATAATGGTCTTTGCTTCTCTTCAAATTTCCAAATCTCTTGGAAGTTCCTCTTTGACCAACTCTCACTGAAAACTGGACACAGATGAGGACTCTGGGAAATGTAATTCCTAGCTTAACAAGAAGGCACAGCATCATCCAGCACACTAGCTAGGAAAAAAGAGGAACTTATTGAACCTAGGGTTCCTCAAAGAACTGAAGACAGGAATGAGATTAGGTCTCAGGAATACTCGAAAACAGGAACTCAAACACCATCACTTCTCTCAGTGTCTTGTCTCCCTTGTGGCACCTCCTTCCCTGCTTCTTTATCTGCTTCTCCACAGACTGACTTGTCCTGCAGGAAACCCGTGCCAACTGCTGACAACTCCTGAGTTTTGTTTCTTACTGTTTCTTCAAATGTATTAACTGGAGGGACTCTCCTAGCTCTATCTCTTGGTGCCTCATCCAAGACATGCTGGGAAAGGACTCATTGGCCAGTGGACTGGGTCATGTTATAATATCGCTGCTCCTGCTTTACCATGTGGATGGAGAAGGAAGAAGTTTCCAGAGGAAAGTAGAGTATTTTGAGCAAAACAGCTCACAGGTATCCACTGCATGGGGAAGTACTTATAACAGGCTCTATGCTAAGAGCTTTGCACATGTTATCTCATTTAATGCTTACGTCAACCCTCTGAGGTTGCTTTCCTTCTTGTTTCCATCTTACAGATAAGGAAATTGAGGCTCAGAGAGATTATATCTTATGAAAAGTCCTAGAACTCATAAGTTGTAAGATTGGTCTGCACTCCAAATACCACACCAGTGGCTTCCAATGTGTCAAGGAGCCCCAGTAGCTTTATTTGAATGTCATTATGTGATGGGCTTTCCCCCAAGACTGCATTTCAACAAAACTTACCATTTGTTTAACGTTCTTAAAAACCACTATGCCATATTGTACTACCTTCCTTTCCCATTTCACAAGTAGCAGAGACACAAAATGAGGACCTACAATACACATCTAAAGAAAAGTCCTGACTCTTGGTACAGAGTTCTTTTTCCTATTCCACATAGCTTCTGCACTCTTGATCATCCACTGCAGTAAATACAATAAAAGCTACTTTTAATTTCTTGTAGCAAGAGAAGAGCTGTGTTCACTCTCAAGTTCATTTAGTTTAGCATAATCAAAATAAAACCCACACTTGATATAATCACATAAATTGCTACTGACACTACTTCAGACTCAAGAACCTTCTAATGCAGATAAATATCAAAGCAAAATGGAACAATAGCTTGCAAGTTCATTGTTTGTTTTTCTTCCAGAATTTCATTATCAACAATAACTAATAAATATTGAGCATGCTATTATAAAGTACTTACCAGGCATAATAGAAAAAATTGAGCATGTAAAACACAGCCCTAGCCCTTTTTTTATTTAAATTCCAGTTGGTTAACACAGTGTAATATTAATTTCAGGTGTACAATATAGTGATTCATCACTTCTATACAACAGCTGGTGCTCATCACAACAAGTGCACTCTTTAATCCCATCCCCCCACCTACCTCCCCTCTGGTAACTATTAATTTGTTCTCTATAGTGAAGAGTCTGTTTCTTGGTTTGCCTCTCTCCCCCTCTTTTTTACCTTTTGCCCTTTTGTTTTGTTTCTTAAATTCCACATATGGTATTTGTCCTTCTCTGATTGACTTATTTCACTTAGCATAATACTCTCTAGCTCCATCCATATTGTTGCAAATGGCAAGACTTCATTCAAATGGCTGAGTAATATTCTATTGTGTATGTGTGTGTAGATAGATAGATACACAGATAGATAGATAGATAGATAGACCACATCTTCTTTATCCATTCATCAATTAATAGATACTTGGGCTATTTCCATTTCCATAATTTGGCTACTGTAGATAATGCTACTACAAACATTGGGGTGCATGTATCCCTTGAATTAGTACTTTTGTATTCTTTGGGTAAATACCTGGTAGTGTTAATTGCTGAATCATAGGGTAATTCTATTTTTAACTTTTTGAGGAACCTCCACACCGTCTTCCAGAATGGCTGCACCTGTTTGCATTTCTGCCAACAGAGCAAGAGGGTCCTCCTTTTTCCACATCCTCGCCAACACCTGTTGTTTCCTTGGTGTTGTTGATTTTAGCCATTCTGACTGGTGTGAAGTGACACCTCATTGTGGTTTGGATTCATATTTACCTGATGATGAGTGATTTGAGCATCTTTTCATGTGTCTGTTGGCCATCTGTACATTTCCTTTGGAAAAATATCTATTCATGTCTTGCGCCCATTGTTTTTTGATTATTCATTTTTAGGGTGTTGAGTTTTATAAATTCTTTATATATTTTGGGTACTAACCCTTTATTAGATATGTCATTTACAAATGTCTTCTCCCATTCTGTAGGTTGCCTTTTAGCTTTGTTGATTGTTTTTCTTCACTGTGCAGAAGCTCTTTATTTTGACGATGTCCCAAAAGTTTATTTTTGTTTTTGTTTCCCTTACCTCAGGAGACATATCTAGAAAGAAGATGCTACAGTCAATGTCAAAGAGGTTACTGCCAGTGTTCTCCTCTAGCATTTTTGTGGTTTCATTCTCTATCAAAATACCAAGAGCAGTTTTCACAGAACTAGAACAAATCCTAAAATTTGTATGGAACCACAGAAGACCCTGAATAGCCAAAGAACCTTGAAAAAGAAAATCGAAGCTGGAGGCATCACAATTCCAGACTTCAACTTGTATTATAAAGCTATAGTGATCAAAACAGTATGGTACTGACACACAGATTAATGGAACAGAATAGAAAACCCAGAAATGAACCCACAATTATATGGTCAATTAATCTTCAAGAAAGCAGGAAAGAATATCCAACGGGAAAAAGACAGTCTCTTCAACATATGGTGTTGGGAAAACTGAACAATAGCATGCAA
The DNA here is from genome assembly GCF_014898765.1 of Herpailurus yagouaroundi. Lineage (NCBI taxonomy): Eukaryota > Metazoa > Chordata > Mammalia > Carnivora > Felidae > Herpailurus > Herpailurus yagouaroundi. Next base: position 41,932,915 of record NW_024412376.1, on the reverse strand, counting down.
GAGAATGAAACTGAACGACATTCTTACAGCATACACAAAAATACATTCAAAATGGATTAAAGATCTAAAAGTCCTAGCCTTTTAAATTTGGTTGAGTGGATAGAACACAAACATGGAATATAATCAACTATTTATGGTAGCCTTCTAACCACTAATGAGTGATATGGAATAGGGAGTAACACTGAAGCCTGGAACAGTCAGAAAAGGTACCTCAGGAGAGATAGGAGTTGAAAGCTTGGACTTAAACACTTAATCCTACAATTCATTCATTCATTCATTCAATATTTATTGAGTTGAGCATCATGCTTAATACATGTAAGAGTAAATGGGCAATGGTATTTAGGCTGGAAAGAGGTATGAGAGAATCAGAAGAGACATTATTCCACTATCAATAGTACAATTGAAATGTGTACTCTTCACTCTCTCACCCACCAGGCACTTGTTGAGTATGTCTTGCCTTCTGAGTGCTGTGCTAGATCCCTCTTTAAATGAAGTAAAAGATAGCCCATCACTGTCTACAAAGACACAGAAAACATTTAAATAATAAGATAATTCTTTGTAAGAATAAGTGCCCAAATAGGCCTTGTTGAGGACAAGTAGGACTGTAGCACAGAGTAGGCTCAAAGAAATGGGACAAGGAAAACAGTATGCACCATTCAGCTACTTACCATTCAGCTACTTGGAAGGGGCACAGCCAGTCACCCCGTGGTTGTGCTCCAGGAAAAAGACATGGATCCTCTGCCACCTTGTATATTTATGGAAGTGATGAAAGGGGCAGGAATTATTCAACTGATTTGAGAAATTCAGTCTAGCTAGTACAAGAAACACCGTTTCGTAGAATGTTAATTTGCATATCAGCACCAGTTTCAAAAGAGACCTTGAAATTTATATCCCTCCTTGCTCAGCCAACTTATTGCTAGGCAGGGTTAATGTCCTTATCCAGGTGAGAAATAGTCCATCTTCTCAGCACTGTAGGAAATCAGAGTAAGGTGGGATGGGAAGATAAATCCACAGATAGGACTTGAATAGGTAAGAAGAAAGGGGATTGGGCATGGCATTCTAAACAAGGGGCTAGCACAGGTGAAGGTGCAGAGACAGAAGGCAGGATGCCATGTTCCCCATAGTAATTCAAGCGCTTAGTTTAGTGGCAATTAATAATAGGTAAATATTTGTTGGCTGACTGAAAGATATTTAGGAAATCTGCAAGCCTAACACATCCCAAACTTAGCCCATAAAATAAGTGGCAAAGTCTTGGGATACATTCAAAGCCACAAGAAAAAAATAGCAACAACTTTACCAGATTTACTGGTACATTAATTTAAATTAAAACATATATGTAGATATATTTGTTTCAATTTTCCCCATTATATAGGAGCGTATGTGTGTGTGTACATATATATACATATATACATATATACACATACACATATATAACTAGATTGCAAAGTTTCAATAAATTCTTCAAACAAAACATGAGATTAAAAAAAAGAATGAAATCTTGCAATTTGCAACAACATGGATGGAGCTAGAGAGTATTATGCAAAACAAAATAAGTCATCCAGAGAAAGATAAATACCATATGATTTCACTCATATGTTGAACTTAAAAAACAAAACAAACAAGCAAAGGGAAAGGGAGAGAGAAGGAACCAAGAAACAGACTTAACTAAAGAGAACAGACTGATGGTTACCAGAGGGGAGGTGGATGGAAGGACATGGGTGAAATAGGTGATGGGGATTAAGGAGGGCACTTGTTGTGATGAGCACCAGGTGTTGTATGCAAGTGTTGAATCACTCTATTGTACACCTGAAACTAATACTACACTGCATTAACTAACTGGAATTTAAATAAAAACTTAAAATCATAAAATGAGAGAAACTTCTTCCTTGTGGTAACTTCAGGTACTATCTTAGACCCCTGGGAAACATATGTTAACTCTTCTACACTATTAGGGGTACTGTATGGAAAAGCTGGAGAAGCATGAGTAATGGGTTCCTGTTAAGCAAAAGTAAAAGAAAAATGTGATGAAAATCTCAGCAAAGAGGTCAGTTGTAAGATTCCTAACCTTTTCTGGAAGAAAGAGTTGTTAGTTAAGACTAAGAACATCTTTTTCTTTAAATCAGAGGTAAACTGGATTATGTAGCCTCCACAGTAATTATTATTATTATATGTATGTATATAACATATACCATATATAATATGTATTATTATATAATTTTACATATAATACAACTAATTTAAATATAAATACATATAAAATAAATGTTATTGTATTATATATGATAAATGTTATAAATAGAAATACTAGTTTATATCAACAAGCTTCCACAATAAGAAAATGTCTACCTTTATAAACCATCTTAGGGGATGGGGCGCCTGTGTGGCTCAGTTGGTTAAGCGTCCGACTTTGGCTCAGGTCATGATCTCACAATCTGTGAGTTTGAGCCCCGCGTCAGGCTCTGTGCTGATAGCTCAGAGCCCAGAGCCTGCTTCAGATTCTGTGTCTCCCTCTCACTCTGACGCTCCCCTATTCATGCTCTGTTTCTCTCTGTCTCAAAAATAAATAAACCATCTTAGGGGAAACATAAACAAAAACAAAATGCTGCTATATGTAAGAATTTGTAACTGCACACACATACACTCTCTCAAATTTAAAATAATCCAATTAAGAAACCACAGTCCCCTCTTAAAGCTAAAATTTTTTAAGACCATGAGTGAAGATGACAAAATTAGAGCTAATGAGATATAGGATAATAGTTCATTATTAGAAATTTTAAGGATTATCTATAAGTAGAAAGAAAAATGGACCACCAAGATTCACTTTGGTATATTTTGCATAAAATTTTACTAGTCTTCAAGTTTCAAAATTTGCTCTCACTGCCTTGCTTCATTTCTTTCAGAAAATATATGTTGCACAATTTGGGGCTCCCTGGGTTAACTCGTATGGTCAGTTCAGTGTTGCTGTAAACTTCAGATCTGGATATTGTCCCCCATTTGCTCTTTGGAAAGATGCAGGGCACTTACTTCAGGACACCTGTCCTACTGTATTAGCTTATTAAAATTCTGGTGACAGTGTAGCTGAAAAGTCAAATGGAAAAGAATTTGAAAGTCTCAGCATCTTCCCTTCTGCTGATTTTTTAAAATGATTCTTGAGAAGAATGTTCCTATGCAGAATGACCAGGCTATGGCACCTGGAATCCCATCACTGTAAGCCCCTTCATAATCAGTGTAGATGGTCACACAGTGCATGCACCCCATTGTGATGAGAATCAATCATGAAAATGGCTGAAATAATTGGGTCAAATCTACAGCAGGCCAGTTGAGTGGTCACATAAAAATGAGGGCATATTCACAAATCATAACAGATCATACTTTCTGTGGGTAAAATAGGAGTGATGATGGTGAAGTATCAGCCAATTTCCGAAGGACACTAGCAACTAAAATGATGTAAATTATTAGTATTTATATAGGTATGGAATAAAAATAAACAACACTGTTTATCATATAAATTTAGGCAGATTTATGTCCCAAACATCTAATTTCCAGCTCATTCTCTCTCATAAAAAAAAAAGTTAGCCAGTTATGGAAGCATTGGGGAGGTAGAATATTTTAAGCTGAAGTATTATTTTTAATGTTGTTTCATTATGCTAGGTTGGATTTCTTCCATTTGTCATTCCACATCCATCCTCTGCCCTTCTCTACTGTGTCTGTGCCCTGGGAGGCTAGTTTGTTTGGACTACATCAACAGGCTTCCTTGTCTTCTGGCTTCCAGTTTGGCCAATAGAGGGCATGAATGGAAGATCAAAGAAAGGGAGGAAAGTGAGGTTGAGCATTGTTTCAGCTCCCCTTAATGAAGTCATCCCTCCACAGAAGGTCATAACTCTTTTTAGATGGCCTGTTCCACACAGCCTCTCTGTCTTCAGGTTCCAGCAACTACTTCCTCCCTTTTGCCCTGCTACTGAACCACCCCGACTGGTTTCCACACTCCTTGACAATTATTCAAAATAATTGTCTGATGATAACAACAGGTGTGGCAGTTTCCCTCTACCTTTTGCATACTTTCCTTGATAAACCTGAGACAAGACTCATGGAACACACCTTCAGTATTATCTCAGACCTTCCTCAAGGGCATGTTGGCCTCGCCTCAAGGGTATGTGGCTCCAGGTCTAACAGCTGTCTTGGGGATGGAAAGCAAGTAATTCTGTCAGGTTGACTTAAGCCAGGCCTCTATTCATCAAATGTACAATTTTTTGGTGATACAAATCAAGTATTTCTGGCTATCTAGTTTAATCTTTACTAGGAGACAATTCATTCATAACATTTCTGCTTGCTTTCTATCAGCTTTTGTTCTCAACTACCTTTGCAAGGCCTTCTAAGTCAAACAGCCTTGGAATGTAGAGATAATATCTCCTTTCAGGAAAAGAGCACACTTGTTTCCTGACCAGGATAATAAAGACAAGGTCTCTCTCCAGGGCGAAGGTAGGCAGGTTTGCATGCAGGCCCTTATAAGAGATTGGGGGATTCTAAGTTTGGAGTTCCCCATCTGTGATGCAAACCCACTTCGTTCACAGCATACACTCACACCTTTCCACCTCACTTGTAGGACTTGGAAGGCAAGGGAACCAATGCATATATGCAACTCACACTGCCTACTGTGCTGTGAGTAGAAAAGTTGTCTCTGTCTCCTTTGTCTCTGACAAAGATACCTCATATCTTCTACTGGCATCTACAAAACTATGGCAGGCTAATCTGTTAGTCTGCAAACAGGGTAAAAACGTTATACCCTTCACAGCTCTTAACAGTCCAAGGACTCCCACTGTAACGGAACTAACTTTAATTCACTCCTTGATGAGTCACAGAAACTACACCAGGTGGAGTTGTCACACAAAGTAAACTTTATCTGCAGCAAAATAACTTTGTGCAATAACTTTGTGGAATAACTTTCAAAGCCATGATTCCTTGAGCAAGGGTGAATGGGTTCCTTTTATTTAGGGTTAGGATGAATATTTACATAGAAGAGCCTATGTCATCATAAGGTGGGCATAGGGTGGCACATGTTCCTTAAGGAAACATGCCTATACATACATATTGTATGTTATGTAAAGGAGGTTTGTGCTCCTCCTTCGATGGAGATTTTGGTCTCATAATGAGGTAAAGGTAACCATTGGTCACTCCATGCTCCATCTGTGCAGGCGTGAGTTAAGGTTAAGTTAAAACTGGTCTGGATGGGGGGCTTCTGGGTGGTTCAGTCGGTTAGGTGTCCAACTTCAGCTCAGGTCATGATCTCATAGTTTGTGAGTCTGAGCCCCTGCTGTCAGCATGGAACTGCTCCGGATCCTCTGTCTGTCTGTCTCTCTCTCTCTCTCAAAAATGAATAAACATTAAAAAACAAAAAACAAAAACAAAAAAAACTGGTCTAGATGGTCTGGGCCCACTTGGGTAGAACTTTGTGTGGGCAGTTGTTATTGCTTGAGGGTAGTTTCCGGTTCCATCACAAGATGCTATGTGCCTCAGGTCTTTGCCTGAATTAAGAGATAAGCTGGAAAGAAGAGCTTAAGGAAAAATGCAGGACAAAGGTCATGGGTACAAGCAGGTGAGCAGTAAAAGGCAGGACTTGGGGTCTAGCTGATGACACCGTCTCAGTAAGCAACCATCCTGAAGCCACGTATTTCTGTATCAGCCCTGCTGCCTTTTATACTAACTGTAATCACTTTTCCTCTGATCATTAAGTACTGCTACTTGGCTTATATCATGTCTGGATCCCCCCTACCCTCAGTGAAATTAGGAAACCTATGTTAAGTGTGCTATTCCTCAGTGGCAGCTACAATTACAGATGATAGCCATGAAAGCATTTTCCAAAGAGGGTGGTATTTATTTTACCAATGTATTTTTCCTGCACCCCTTCTGAGGGAGACAAAGTTAGAGGGTAGGGGACTGAATGGACTGCACATGAAAAATTCACTTTAGCACCCCTAGTCCCAGGGTCTCTAGATTCCTCTCTCTACATTATGCCAAGGGAATTTTTACACCTTGACTTCATCTAGTGTGGCCCCATTGAGTCCAGGCTTTGGTTCTCTAGAATTATTCTAGCTGCTCCAATTAGCAATATTTGTTGAAGGGAACAGAGTGCCAGAGGGTCTTATACCAGCAATGAAATATCGCACCCTGAAAATGACACACACGACTTTTGCTTATAAGCTGTTGGCCAGAACCACATGCCTCCTCCTGTAAGGGGGACAGCTAAGTATAATCTTTCAGGGTGCTGGAGAGAGAGAAGAAAACTGGGTATGTGTCAGCACCACACCAGGTGAGTCAGGGCTGCCACAAGTGATGAAGAGCTACACTATCACAAACTATTTATGCACCCTGACGGACAGCCCACTTGGCTATGCATCCTCTCTCATTTCTCCTGAACCACTACCGGAACCACAGTTCCTGAAATCCTCGACTTGGAGGATTGCAACAGCTTTGTTTTATGTTAGTTATTTCTTTGCTCCCTCCCAGGAGCCTTTTGCTAGTACAGTTCATTGGTGTCTTCTGGACCTAGTAGAGCCAGGTTGTATAGTTGCTACTTATGTTTTATAATGGAATGCTACTGGGCATGCCCAGTGTTATGGTTCAGTGATCACACAATAGATGATTTGTCATGGGTGATTTAGGTTGTCCAGTCACTTAAGAGTCCCGAAGTCAGATGCTCAGTTTCCATCAGGACTCAATAACGAGTTATGAACTGCTTTTCAAAATGAAGAACAGTTATAGCATGAACTTCCTCCAAAACCTTGTCTAATCTGGGGCCTGCCATGGTCTCCAGACCCCATCTCTGCTGCCAGGCACACTTCCACTGCCATTAGATCTGCTAGGCTGTAAGGCCCAACAGGCATGTGAGCTTGCTTAGCGGCCTGGACCTGTTAGGGAGCTAGTTCTTGTTCTAGGACCCACTGAAAACTGGCAGCTTATGGGTTATCTGCTGCATGCTGCAGCATGCCCAAATGCAGTATAGGTGGTCACCACAATCCGGAAAGCATCATACACTGTGCCTCTTTCTTTGTGGTGGTTGGGGCAAGGTACTGCCACTTATCTCTCTGTAGAAGGTATCACCTAATATGCTCCGAATCACTGGACCCCTTGAAACTTCATCAAAGTGGCAAGGCCCTTAGGAGCTCCTGGTAGCTGGGACGGTTAAACATCCAACACTTGATTTTGGCTCATGGTCCATGAGTTTCAGCCCCACTTGTGCTGACAGTGCAGAGCCTGCTTGGGATTCTGTCCCTCTCTCTCCCTGTCTCTCTGCCCCTCCCCTGCTCTCACTCGCTCTCTCAAAATAAATAAATAAACTTTAAAAAGTTGGGGGGCCAAGGCTCTTAACTATCACAGTTTATTGTTCCAGTCAATATACATCTAAACTACAGCTGCAATTAACATCATAATCTGATTAGGTCTGCAATAATCTATTATTTTTCAAGGCCCTTTAGCCTTTTGCTCTGGTCACATAGAAACGTTTTATGCAGATATAATAGGAATCACTATCCCAGCTTCTCTCAAGGTTTTTATGGCAGTGGTAATTTCTACAATCCCTTCAGAAGTATTGCTTACCAACTGGTGTACTGTGTGGGAAGAGTTCCAGAGCCCTCATTCCGAAGGAAAGGGAACCAGAGAATGGCATTTCGTTAGTTATCAAGTATATGTGTGTGTGGATTCTCACCATATGTTCTACAACTGTAATAATAAACACCATATATTCTATAATTGTAATAAAACACTAGTGCTCTATAGTTCCAACTAGACCCACTGTTAGCTGAATTTGAACCAAGACTTTATCTAAAGCCTGACATCCATAAGCATCTACTTTGGTGGACTTTTGTAGCGTTTTGGGTCTCTGGGGATCAGTGTAAAATTAGCATCAGTATGCAGTAGTTCCCAGAAGTTCTGGATATTTCTCTTTCCTCAGTGCACAGTCCCCTGGGTAAATAGCTACGGGTCACTCTGTGGAAAGCTCTCCACTCTGTGGAGGAAATGCACTGTATACACCTATGGCTGTACTGCAGTGTTCTTTTTCAGAGGCTCTCTTGCCTCCACCTCTGTTGAGGGGCTTCAGATCTACACACTGGCTTAGTTCTGGGCACCTGGTAAGACATGAATCCAAACAGTGATGTCTGGTTAGTTTCTCCCCAGCTGAGCTCAGAGTATTCCTTCTATGTAAAGCAGAACCTGGGTAGGCTGCCCAGTTGTTTCAAAACATACCTATTACTATTTTCTGTTGATTCATTGGACTGACCAGACTAAACAGATCTTTGCTGGGATCTACCACCTAGCCTCTACCCCTCTGAAATTCCATTTTCCCACTGTAATCAGGAAATGCAATTTTTGTAGCACTTCCCACTGTCTTCTATGGGTTTCAGGACAGAGTCCCACAGAGATGCTCTCTTGTTCCCTTACCCAATGCTTGGTGAAGGAAGTGGCCTCTGGGCTTTCCCAGAGGGCATAGTGGGTTTGGAGAATCAAATCAAGAGGCTGCCACTGCCTCCAGCTTCTTCACAGAACCCCAGAATGCTGCTAGAAGACCACAGCTATGCTGAACACCTCATTCTGCCTTCTGAGTAACAGAGAATGCATTATTGGAGGAACCTAATCACTACAGAACTTTAGCTCCAAAGGGTTTGAGAAATGTACTGTCTAGCTGGGTGGCTATGTCCCTGATCACAAGTCTTCTCCTATGGCAGAAGGGAAGACCAGGCAGATGTGGATTATCTCCAGGCTGTCATGCTTCACTCTCCTCTACTGGTTTCCTCCCATTAGCATTTAAACATGCTCAAGTCGCTGTTGTTTTATTTCATTTTTGGATTAAAAAACAAAACCCTTCCCTCATCTCTATGTCCCCCTGTATTTCCACCTCCTTATTCTATATAGTTCTATATTATGAAAGAATTGTCCTCAAATACTTAGTTATCGGTGGATGTAAGAAAGTCTGAATTCAGCATAGGAAAGGAAGCTTGAGATATCAATCTGCAATGTATGAAATTGACAGCTGTGAAGTGACTAAAAGTTGAAGATGATTCCAGTGTCAGGTCATTTACTAAAAACATCAGGTGTGATAGGAAAATAATGGGCCCCAACGATGTCCATGTCCTAATTCTAGAAACTCTGAATATGTTACTTTGCACGGCAAAAGGGATTTTGCAGATGTAATTAAGGACCTTGAGATTATTTTAAATTATCTGGGTAGTACCAATCTAGTCACATGGTCCTTAAAAGTATAAGATGAAGAAAAAAGTGAGGAATCTTGAAAGGAACTCAACCCACTGTTGCTGGCTTTGAAGGCAGAGGAAGAAAACCATGAACCAAGGATGTGGACATCCTCTAGAAGCTATGGACAGCCCTAGGTTGATGGTCAGCAAGGACAGGAGCTCCAGTCCTACAACTTCAAGGAACTGAATTCAGCCAATGACTTGAATGAGCATGGTAAGATATTTTCCCTAGAGCCTCCAGAAAGGAATGTTACCCTGCCAACTCCTGGGTTTTAACTCTTTGAGGTCCATGCCCCCAGAACTGTTAAGATAATATACATTATTTCATCAACTAAATTTGTGGCTGTTTGTTATGGCAACAACAGAAAATAAATCAAACAAGGTATGGGGTGCCTGGGTGGCTCTGTCAGTTAAGCATCTGACATCAGTTCAGGTCATGAACTCTGTCCTGTCAGCTTAGAGCCTGGAGTCTGCTTCAGATTCTGTGTCTCCCTCTCTCTGTGCCCCTCCCCCACTCATGCTCTGTCTCTCAAAAATAAACATCACAAAAAACATTTTTTAATAAAAACAATAATAAATCAAGCAAAGTACTTTTGCCACACAAGTCTTCCTTCCTGGGGACACTTATTATAAAACCAGAGTCCCTGAGATTAGGGGGAGTTGAAAAATGTCAGTTCCGGGACAACTGCCTGACTCTTATATCCTGACTGAGAAAAGGTTCTAGGGAGAGTATCAAGCAGGAAGGGAAAAATCAAAACGAGAAAACTGGAAAGCATACATCATAGGATTTGTGCAATAGCAGCAAAAAAGTCTAGTTCTACCTCTAAATAGTAAAGATGAAACATAAATAAGGACACTGGCCCAAGCCTGGTGGGACTCCATTTAGAACTATGCGTACACAGAATATTGATTGGCTCAACAGTGCAGGAGAGGTATAATTCTCACCCCACCCCCATATCCTACCTATGTAAAAGCACATAGACATGTGCTTTACGTGAGTTCACACAAGCGCAATTCACAGCCTGAAATATATGAGAAAAGTAAGAGTTTTACCTTACTCCATAGAGAGCTCTCCTTACATTTGAAGAAGAAAACTATTCCTCCACAGTAGATTAAAATCCTCCCATGTATTCTCTTTACCTCATGTAATTTGTCAAAGCCTTCTTTCTATAGGGATCACCATAGTCTACATCTTAATGTACAAATGAATGACATATTGATTCTTGTTTAAATCCTAAAAGAATTTCTCAATATAAAAACATTTTCTTTTCCCATATTTTTATAATGCACAGAATATTCTTCCTAACCAGAAATACCTTCTCTCCCTAATCTTTTGAATTATCTAGTCTTGAGTCTGTTACTTAACATTAAGGTTTTTCACATTTCTTTCAGACTGTAACTTGATATTTCAGAAGTGTCACTTAAATCAGCCTGAAAAGAAAACATCCATGGAGGTAAGAGAAAAACAACTTTCCTACCAGACAGAGCTACTGGAAAGTTAATCTAGTGAGTAATAATTTATAGAAAAGGTAATTTATTATTTACTGTGCAAGTTGTTGGCACCATTCACAGCACCTTCTTCACTTGAGTGACAAAGGCCAACATATACAACTAAGGATTATCAGGTGGCTTAAGATACTTTATCACCTTTCTTGTGAGAAAACTAAAGAACCCTACAGTCATTAATCCAGTAATTCTAGTAACACACTTTTGAAGATGAGGGCAAATGTTCTATTCACTTAAGTATTTATTTCTGTAGTTTAAACACAGAGCCTTTATAAGGAAAACCCAACATAAAAGTTAATGTACTAAAGGAAGAAACGTAAATCAAGAATGTAAAAATTAAATCTGTAACCAAAGAAAGCCATCAGAAATTATTGTTAGGCAAGCCCTGGAAATGTGGGAAGTTGTAATTGGGATAAAATAAGAAACAAGGCCAAGGACAAAGGCAAATCCAAATCAGAAACCCAGGTAGAAGATCCTAGGACTGTAATTCCCAAACTGTGCGCTCAGGGGCATAGGACTCTGGAGTGAACTCACAAGGCACCATGAGATATTTTAAATGTTTCAGAGAAACACAGAGACGTTTGTGAGACATCATATGAATGTCTATGATTAGGTTGTTCGGACTTAATTACTTAATAAATGGAACTCTACAGTATTTCTTAGGCTGAAGACACTATGAAAAAAGTCCAACAATGCTATGAAACAAGAAAAGTTTGGGAATCTCTGCCTTAAGGACATACCAGGGTTCAAAAGACATAGCCTGCCTAGAGTAGAACCAGAAAGGTAGATCAGGGGCGCCTGGGTGGCTCAGTCCATTAAGTGTCCGTCTTAGGCTCAGGTCATGTTCTCGCGGTCTGTGAATTCAAGCCCCACATCTGGCTCTGTGCTGACAGCTCAGAGCCTGGAGCCTGCTTCAGATTCTGTGTCTTCCTCTCTCTCTGCCCCTCCCCTATTCGCTCTCCGTCTCTCTCTCTCTCTCAAAAATAAATAAACATTAAAAAAAAGAAAGAAAAGAAAAGAAAAGTAGATCAAAAGTAAAAAGGACAGCACCTCAAGCCTCTGCATGCCTCCTTATACATGGTAGGGCCTTTCACTCTACTGTAGCTTTAAACAAAGGAACCTTGTACCCTATTACTCTGAATTTACTGCAGCATCCCTCCAAAATCAATGAATCTTGCTTGCAAATCAGTGAATCTTACTCTTAGTAACAAAACCAAAACCGTTATTTTTCATTGTTAGTTGGGGACCAAACAACTAAAGTTCCCCAAATATTTAGTATGAGAAAGTCTACTAAAATTTAAATACTTCTCTAGTGAAGAAATGAATGAACTTTAAGATTCATTCAGCAATAATAGTCCATTATAGAAGTTTTAAAATTTACTCTAAATTAGGGGTTGGCAAACTTTTTCCATAAAAAGTCAGATAGTATTTTTAAATATTTTCTTTTTTCTTTTTCTTTCTTTTACAACTCTAAAAATGTAAGAGCTAACTGAAAGCAGTGGGTATGTTCACATTGTTGTCAACCAATCTCCAGACCTATTACATTTTGCAAAACTGAAATTCTCCATCCACTGAACATAATAATTCCCCATTTCCCCTTGTATACCCGTGTGCATCGCAGCACTGGACACCATTAGGGGATAGAAAGTCAAAAGGTCAAAGTACACACACCAATGTTCACAACAGCAATATTCACAACAAGCAAAGGTGGAAACCCAAATGTCCGTTGACAGATGAATGGATAAACAAAATGTAGTCTATACAGCCTTAAACATGAAAGAAATTCTGATACCTGCTACATGAATGGACTTTAAAAATCATTATGCTAAGTGAAATATACCAGATGTAAAAAGGACAAATAGTGTATGAATCCACTTACATGAGTACCTGGAATGAATTCATATAGACAGAAAGTAGGATAGTGATTACCAGGAACTGGGGGAAAAGGGAAATGAGCAATGTGTTAAACAGATACAAAGTTTCAGTTTGGGATGATGAAAAAATTCTAGATATGGATAGCAGTGACAGTTTCATAATAAGATGAATGTACGTAATGCCCTGAACTATACACTTAAAATGGTTAAATAGTAAATTTTATGTTATTTTACCACAATAAAAAAAATGTAAAAACATTTCTTAGCTTCATGAGCCATATGGAAATAGACTGGAGACCGTAATTGGGTTGCAGGCCACAGTTTGCTCTGAATCATAAGACCCACTAAACAAAATGAACAAAATGACATGAAATACTTAGAAGTTTTTTTGAAGTCATTGTAATTCATTTTTATTTCAACATGAACATGTTAAACAGATTTTCACATTTAATATATTTGTTACACTTAACAAATTATAAGTGTACCCAGTAACTTGTAAGTGTAGCCAGTAAATGTTTGAGAGAAGTCTCTTTAAGATGAAGTCAACTGGGGCGCCTGGGTGGCGCAGTCGGTTAAGCGTCTGACTTCAGCCAGGTCACGATCTCGCGGTCCGTGAGTTTGAGCCCCACGTCAGGCTCTGGGCTGATGGCTCAGAGCCTGGAGCCTGTTTCCGATTCTGTGTCTCCCTCTCTCTCTGCCCCTCCCCCGTTCATGCTCTGTCTCTCTCTGTCCCAAAAATAAATAAACGTTGAATAAAAAAAAAAAAAAATAAGATGAAGTCAACTGATGCCACATTGGGGCACCTGCGTGGCTCAGTTAAGTGTCCAACTCTTGATTTCAGCTCAGGTCATGATCTCACGGTTAGTGAGATAGAACCCAGAGTTGGGCTCTGGCTGACAGCTTGGAGCCTACTTGGGATTTTCTCTCTCCTCCTCTCTCTCTGCCTCTCCCCCACTTATGCTTGCTTTTGTTCTCTCTCTCTAACTAAATAAATAAGCATTGGAAAAAAAAAAAAAAAGACGAGATCAAAATGTATATAAGGACATAAGGTATTACATGTAATATGTAATCAGGTATTACATGTAATATGTACAGCTTTACCTGTTATAGATGTAGGGAGGTATAGAGGAGATAGAAATAAATAAATAAATAAACCACGGTGTCTTTAACAAAGCTTAAAACGTAGCCTGAACAATGTGGTAGGTAAAGCTGAAACTTAATGGGCAAAAAATACTCAAAGTTCAGATTTTAAGTTGGATATTACAGCTAGTTCCACTTATATTTTCTTCCCCATTCATTTGGTACATAGTAGACCATTTTCCCTCCCATTTAGGGGAGAAGAGAAAATGGTACATTACAAAATCAAGCATAATGTAAAGACCTGCTCATATCCCTTCCCTACATTTGCAACACTCTTTCATTGGTTAGCATAATCTCAAATTCTGAAGGCAACATACTCCTAAAAAAGAAAACCCTAGACACCTTATGAAGGCTCAAAGTCAGCTCTAGGCAAAAAAAGAAAAAAAAAGAAAAAAAAATCACTCTAAGCAAGAAGCCTTTTTCCAAAAGATAGAGTGCACATAAATATGGAGACAAGAGACATGGTTTCAGTTATCTACTCACTGGAAAAGATGTGTAACAACCCTACACAGAAAAGTAAAATAATCATTTTTATTATGCTTATGAATTCTTTTTAAGACTTTAACTTTATTGTTTTTTCAGAGCAGTTTTAGATTTAAAACAAAATTGAAAGATACAGATAATTCCTATATAACCCCTAGCCCCTCCACACATGCATAGCCTCCCCATTACCAGTATTGTCCACCAGCATTGTACATTTTTTATCAAGGATGAATCTACACTGACACATCAAAGTCACCCAAAATCCACAGCTTACCTTAGGGTTCGTTCTTGGTGTTACACATTCTATGGATTTGGACAAAAGCATAATGACATACATTCATTAACATTATAGAGTATTTTCATTGCTCTAAAAATCCTCTATACTCTGTTTATTCATCTCTCCCTTGTCCCCGTCTGGGAGCCATTGACTTTTTTTTTTTACTGTCTCCATAGTTTGTCTTTTCCAGAATGTCACATATTTGGAATCACAGTGTGTAACCTTTTCAGCTTAGTAGTATTCATTTAAGGTTCCTCCGTGTCTTTTCATAGCATGGTAACTCAATTCGTTTTAGTGCTAAATAATATTCTGTAGTCTGAATGTACCATTGTGTATTAATCCATTTATTTAATGAAAAACATCTTGGTTGTTTCTAAGTTTTGGCAATTATGCATAAAGGTGCTATAAACATCAATGTGCAGGTTTCTGTGTGGACATAAGGTTTCACCTCCTTTGGGTAAATAGTAAAGAGTTCAATTGCTGGATCACATGGTAAGAGTATATTTCATTTTGTAAGAAACTTCCAAACTATCTTCCAAAGTGGCTGTACCATTTTGTGTTCCCACTAGCAATGTATGAGAATTCCTTTTGCTTCACATCTTCACTAGCATTTGGTGTTGTCAATTTCTAGATTTAGGCCATTCTAAGAGATGTGTAGTGGTAAGTCATTTTTTTTTTTCACTTTGCATTTCCCTGATGGCATATGATGTGGCACATCTTGGCATATACTTATTTTACATCTGTATATCTTCTTTAGTGAGGTCTGTAAAGGTGTTGGCCCATTTTTTAAATGAGCTTTTGTTTTCTTATTGTTGAGTTTTAACAGTTCTTTAAACATTTTGGATAACAGTCCTTTATCAGATGTATTTTTTTTTTTGCAAATATTTCTCCCAGTCTGTGTCTTGTTTTCCATTCTCTTAAAATCGTGGATTCTTCAGGTCAGGAATTAGGACAAGACAGAGCAGGAAAGGCTCACTTTGGTCCACAAGTCTAGGTCCTCAGCTGGGAAGGCTGAAAAGGCTGAAGGGTAACTAAATGGCTGACAGCTGGAATCTGCTTCTCCATTCTCATATCTGGCACCTAGGCTAACTGGAGGGCTGGGCTCAGCTGTGACTGTCAGTCAGAGTACATTCAAGGGGTCTCCCTATTGCCCTGGGCTTTTCACAGCACATGGGACTCAGGTAGTCAGACTTCTTACATGATGGCTGAGAGCTGCAAAAGCAAGGGTTTCAACAGACTGCATGGCCTTTTATGACCTAGCCTCTGAAGTCACATATGGTGACTATGATCACTTTCTCTGTATTCTCTTGTATAAATCAATCATAAGCCCATCCAGATTTAAGAGGAGAAGACACAAAGTATACCTTTTCATGGGAAGGACATCAAAGAAGTCATAGCCATATTTTAAAACCACCAAGGGCATATTTGTATAGAGAGATGTGAAGACACATACCAAAAGGTTGACAGCAGTGCCCACCTCCCACGTTCCCTCAAAGTGAATTTTATTAACTTATTATTTTAAGTCAGACTAACACAAACATATTCTCCTTGGATGGCAAAATTCCATCTACCTATTTTCATGTAATACAGTAACAAACAGAAACTTCATTTCATCTATATAAACTGCATCAAGAATGAATAATGTCTTACTTTGGGGCCTAGTACCATCTGCCAGTTACAACCACTTCTTATCTTCCAAACACCATCAAGCTCAGATCCACCCTCAGGCTTAGACTAAGTCATATCCAGAAAGAATACAGAGAATACATATAGCAGATAAAGTAAGTAGACTAGAATCACACCAGCATTATGATTGCTGAAATTGGTAGCCATTCTCTATCTCAGTAATTGCTAGACTTTAGGATCTCGTGGACCAAGAAAAATTTCAGAAATAAAATAAACCAAATGGGAGCAAATAAAGTTAGCAACAAATATTTCTTCAAAGAAAATTATTTAGAAAATAACTACTCTATAACTGTCATTGGATAAAAGAAACAGAATGAACAATTTCAATGTAATGCACAATCCTTAAGAGTAAGTTTAACTAAATGAAAAACTCACTATATTTTTTTCTTATTTCTCTGCTGATCTGTAGCAACTTCACCATAGATGAACCCCAGTTCACAAACTGGTGTGCAAAACTACTTGTCCATCTGACATTCTGGTCTCTTCCATCTCTTACTTTATTCTGATAGTTCTACAACTTTAGCTTGCTCCTAGGAAAGACAGACAAATAAGTAATTAAAACACAACATGAATGCCATAAGGATACAGGGAACAAAATCAAGAAAGTTTTCACAAATTAGGTTGAAAAAGGTTTGCCCCTGGGAAAGAATGAGGAAGACTGTTAAAGGTGGCAATGACTGTGACTGAAAGCATAGAGACAATCTACGTATGCAGTATATCCAAGGAAGATACATTGTGAATCAAAAAAGTAAGTAGTGGTTATACTTGATTGTAGAGCAAGGGTTACTTTTCTCTTCTATATTCTTCTAGTTTCTGAAATTTAACACTGGAATATGCATAAATTTAATGATCAGGAAATACACAATTATTTTGATTTTGTAGATTACCCTTAGGAAGAAGAAACAAAAGGTCTATTTCCCTTTGAGAAAGCAGTTTGTATTAAAAGAGGCCAGGTTGGAAAATGGAGATGTTAAAGACTGGAGTATGGATGCAGAAATGCAGCTCTAGACTTTGGCCAGGGCAGATGACACTGGGGAAGATAACATTCCCTCAATGCCTCTGTTAGAATTCTAGGCTAGGTGTACTCAGACTGAGGCCTTCTTGTCCACAATCATGAGTCAGAAACTCTCAGGTGGCAGGTGTGTCTGACAAGTCAAATGCTTAGCTGTGCCTTTGGAATCAAGAGACCAAAGTTGGAATTTCAGCTCTACCACTAACTAGCTCAATGAACAAAGGCAAATTACTTAACCACTTGAAACTTTTTTTTTCTTTTTTTTTTTAATTTTTTTTTTCAACGTTTTTATTTATTTTTGGGACAGAGAGAGACAGAGCATGAACGGGGGAGGGGCAGAGAGAGAGGGAGACACAGAATCGGAAACAGGCTCCAGGCTCTGAGCCATCAGCCCAGAGCCTGACGCGGGGCTCGAACTCACGGACCGCGATATCGTGACCTGGCTGAAGTCGGACGCTTAACTGACTGCGCCACCCAGGCGCCCCGAAACTTTTTTTTTTCTTTTTTTCTTTTTTCATCTGTAACATGGAGAACTGCCTACTTTTGTGGATTTAGATTAACTGATATAATGTAGGTGAAGAATTTAGTACAATGCCTGCCCCTCAGAACATGAGAATTATAATAGAGGACACATTTGTATATCTAATTGAGAAGTTAGATATTTGTTTGCTTTGTTGGTTTTAAAAGGCTTTAAGATCCTATTTGCCATTTGTTGTATAGGTTTAGCTAAAAGCTGTCAGTTGGAACGTCAAAACCTTTTGAAACTTAAATGTATGAGTTTTTCACACGAGTTCTAAATGCGGAAAGGATATTCAGTATTTGCAGTTGCTTCTAAAATTCAGCTACCTTTAGAATTTTCTGCAAAATCCAGAAATAATTAAGTAGCCCTCCCGTAGTTTCTAGCAACTGATAGAAAACTAGGAGGACGCTTTCCATTCTTCTCTTATTCCACCCGCTCCCCTGTCCACTCACAGAGAGAACCGGAAATTTCTATGCAAATAAATGGCTCAGTTATAAGGTCTTACCCAGTCTTTCTTAATGCTGGAATACAGTCAGCAGAAGAACATAGCAGGTGTCCCTCAAGTGTTCTCCATCAATTCTTACAGCTTCCAGAATCCTGTTCACGGGCCTTTGGGGCAACCAGTACCAACTCCAACAATTCCTAACCATTTCCTCTCCTACCAACCTCCTAACCTTGCTACGCCTCTCTACAGCCCCTCCCCCCGCAAATGACCAATCAGAGAGTGTAAAGTGAGGCGGATGGGGCGGGCCCAGTTTGGAGCTGTCGACGAATCAGCAACCTCAGACGGCGGGGGCGGAAACGGAAGCCCTGGGTTGGCTTTGGGTTCCGTTGTGGGGATGTCCCGTGGGAGTGAGTGAGGAAATCCTGGGGCCGGCAGGTTTGAGTCCTCACCTCCAATCTGCCAGCGAAATCGGGCGAAGAGACGCCTGCAGACGCGGGAGGGAGAAAGCTCGACCGCCCAAGAAAAGAGCAAGTGGGCAGGCAGCGGCGGGGCAGAACCGAACTGTATGCAGGGTCTTTAGGGGCCGGTCCTGGTCGGCGCCGCTCACCTGGAGGCCATGGTGCAGGCGGTGCTCTGGGCGATACCCAGGTGAGGGCAGCGGCTCCGCCCGGGTATTCCACCACCGAAAACTGGATAGATGCGGTGTGGGGAAGAAAGGATGCTGCCCGCACTGCTCCCTGGTAGCACCCTGAGCGGCCGCAGTTGCGGCAGCAGTAGCAGCAGAAAGCACAACGCGGGCCGAGGAGGCGGCTCGAGCTGCTGGTAAAGTCGCCCAACAGCTGTTTCTCTGTAGCATGCGAGTTGACAAAACAACCAAAGAACAGGGCTCCCCATTACAATCTCTGTCGAGCTCTTTTTCCTTGCCATTGGGAGCTGATTTATGCGGAAACATGCCTTGCACTTGTACCTGGAGGAATTGGAGACAGTGGATTCGACCTTTAGCGGTTGTCATCTACCTGGTGTCCATAGTGGTTGCGGTTCCCCTATGCGTGTGGGAATTACAGAAGCTGGAGGTAAGAGGGTGTTTCACCATTGGCCTCTACCCTTTCTTCTACCGTCCTGCCCGTCTAAGGTTGCCCATTTTTACCCTAGATGCCCCAAACTTGATATCCTGAAAATCAGGGCATGTAAGTGAGCCCAGTCTTAGTTCATAAACCTGTCTGGTTTCTTGTTCACTGGTTTTCAAAGCGTGCTGCAGGTGGAAGGAGGGCCAAGTCGAGAAAATAGAATATATTAAGATTGCTGCTTAGAAGAGCACTCTTTTGCAAGTATTCCATCAATTCCCTGAAAGTAAGATAATTTTATTGCTGAAATCTGATCTGTTCAGATACTGGACTACCTTGAAAACCATGTATTGAATTTTATTAGCATTTAACTAGCTTCCTGAATTAAAGGGTTCTAGTTGGTTTAACTTTGTTGTTTGTTTTTACTTAGAAATTAGCTCTTAACCAATAAAGATTTTGCAAACGTCCCTTGTATATTTTTTGATGTCATATTCTTATTATGACATCAGTAAAGTACTACAAACTGGAAAACCCCAAGGTAAATACTCAACTAAGATAGGTACTTTATAAAAATTGTATAATGAATTTTAAATTCTAAGTTAATAAAAACCAGCAAGTACTTTTATTTAGCAACACCTATTTTATAAGAGCAATGGTGAGACAACAGCTAGTTTAGGCTTTTTGTTATGGAAATGTTTTTACATAATTAAACAAAAATGCATTTTAATATACATTTGTTTCCTGTATGTACACTAAGTTATATTTTGTTGACTTTCCCATATTGGCATAGCCCATGTAGTTATTTTTAATGTTCATATAATATTCCACTACGTTAAATATTTCCTCTTTGTTAGATATTTAGGTTTCTCATGATTTATCAACCAGAATTCAAGTACAGACATTTTATTACAAATAAGTATTTCTTTGAAGTATTTTTTTGGAGTGTGGTGTAGGAACTACTTTTAAGGCTAATAATATGTGTAGTATCAACCTACTTTAAGACTTCTCTTAGTTGTTGGTTAACTATAGTTTTTAAGTGCCAACTTTTAAGGAAAAATTTAATCTGCAATCTCTACTGCAAACACCCTGAACCAAATTCTCTTCATGTCTTGCCTGAACTATTCTCAATTCACCAGCCAAAGTATCGAATTAAAACAAGTCCTGTTCTTCTCAAAGTTTTCCAGTCACTCCGAGTCCAGATTAAAAGCTAATATCCCTCACTCTGGCCATTACAGCCCAACATAATCTGACACTACCCCACCTAATCCCCCTCTGACTTTCTCTTCTCAATTCCTTGCTTCTACCACGGGGACTTTGCTCTAACATGTGGGAGTATGTTATCGCCTTAGGACCTTTACATTAAATGCTCCCCCTTTATGGCATTCTCTTCCCCTAGATGGTATTCTCATTCCTTTATGTCCTTCAGGTCTTTTACTTGAATGTCACCTTGCTACTCTGTTTAAAAATTGCAAGCTTTCCTTCATCCCAGTGATAAATCAGGCTTGTGTTCTATATGGTGAGAGAGAAATCTAGCACTCACCTTCATGGAACTTAGTGGTAGAGATCAATACAACCAAAAAAAAAAAAAATGGCTATGGAAAAAACTAAAAAAAGATCTAATAAATGAACCAGCAGGCATCTTGAAAAGACCATTACCAGCTATAGAAAAGTGGAAGTGAAGGAAAGTTAGAAAGCTGTTTATGGTAGTTACGAGGTCATGGGTGCCTGAGTTACAGTGACTATGGCCCACATCAGAATAGCAGAAATAGAGATGGAAAACTGACTTTTAAGTATCCTTGGCAGTGAAGAAACAAAACTGTAAAAATGAGATGTGTAAACTGTTTACATGTTTAGGGACAGGTTTATATGAAAAACATTTGTCTTTTATTTTTTTTTTTTAATTCTTTTTTTAATTTTTTTTTCAACGTTTATTTATTTTTGGGACAGAGAGAGACAGAGCATAAACAGGGGAGGGGCAGAAAGAGAGGGAGACACAGAATTGGAAACAGGCTCCAGGCTCTGAGCCATCAGCCCAGAGCCCGACGCGGGGCTCAAACTCCCGGACCACGAGATCGTGACCTGGCTGAAGTCGGACGCCTAACCGACTGTGCCACCCAGGCGCCCCAACATTTGTCTTTTAAACACTAGAATCACAATGCTCACACTGAGAAGTCAGTGGGAACTGAGATTGTAGAAAACAGGAAGTTCATAAGAGCCCATCCCCTGCCCATGGTGGGGCATGTACTCATTTATTGGAATGGCAAGATGACCATATGCCTTCCTTAAATTATTTCTATCTCTTACTTGGCTGAGCATGTGTAATGGAAGGTAAGTAAGTGAAATGCACACATAATGTCACACTACTCACTCTGCAGTCATTTTACCCTGCCTTATGTGCACTTATGCCCCAAGTAGCTACTCTTTCTGTAAGTTCTCCTCTCTTCCCCTCAGGAAGATTGGGCCCACAGAGCACACTCTTATTGAACTCTGAACCAAATGTTTTCAATTGGTTCAGGTTCAGTTAACCCACTCCTGGATGCTTGTCTTTAATGGTTTTTTTCTACTTCAAGTTACCTTAGGGGGGAAAAATTGTGCTACTTATCTCCTCCTTGTCTTATGAACCAAAACAACCCTGCTTATGGCTGATAAGTTTAATAATGTTAAACGATAGCCTCATATCAATGTGTCTCAAGTGTGAATAATTTATTTAGAAATAAATGCCAATTAAAATAAAGGTAATAGGGGCGCCTGGGTGGCGCAGTCGGTTAAGCGTCCGACTTCAACCAGGTCACGATCTTACGGTCCGTGAGTTCGAGCCCCGCGTCGGGCTCTGGGCTGATGGCTCGGAGCCTGGAGCCTGTTTCCGATTCTGTGTCTCCCTCTCTCTCTGCCCCTACCCCGTTCATGCTCTGTCTCTCTCTGTCCCAAAAATAAACGTTGAAAAAAAAAAATAAAAAAATAAAAAAAATAAAGGTAATAATGATTTCTACAAATACCTAATGTTTACTTATTTTATTACTTAAATATGTGGATACCCAAAATAGCTTTAATTTCTTATGCATATAGCTTTTTAGGTACCTCAGAAATTAAAACAGCTATAAAACCAGTGATTCAAATTAATGGCATTAATGTGGACAGATGATGGTTTTAAGAAACTACCCCTTGCAATGTAAAAATGGTACTAACTCTGTGATGCAAGGTATTTTTTAATTTGGTATCTATACTGAAATGACTCAGTTCTCTAGTCACTCGTTTATGATCATTTGAAAAGAACTTTCTTTTTTACAGCACACTGAGGATGCTTGGCCTTTATTAGTCACAAGCACATCATTTTTCTCTTAGGTCTACCACCAAGTTGGCACTAAGGCGATTATAAAAACAAATGTGGGCATTAAAATTACTTGGCAATACTATTCTTCATTATCACCTTATAATGAGAAGATCTAGAATATGCTATTATTATTACTATTTTAGGTCATCATTAAAATGGATACAGATCTTCCTTGGTTTACAGTGGGATCACATCCTGATAAACCCATCATGTTAAAAATATCATAAGTAAAAATGCATTTAATGCACTTAACCTGCCAAGCATCATAGGGACATAGTCTAGCCTACATTAAACTTGCTCATAACATTTACATTAGCTTATAGAGGCAAAATCCTCTAACAGCATATTTTATAGTAAAGTGTTGAATATCTCATGTAATTGGATACTGTAGTAAAAGTGAAAAACAATAGCTATATGGGTGCAGAAGGGTCTCAACTATGATGTTTAAAAAAAAAATTTTTTTTTAATGTTTTATTTATTTCTGAGACAGAGAGAGACCGAGCATGAGCAGGGGAGGGGCAGAGAGAGAGGGAGACACAGAATCCAAAACAGGCTCCAGGCTCTGAGCCATCAGCACAGAGCCCGACGCGGGGCTCGAACTCACAGACCGTGAGATCATGACCCGAGCCAAAGTCGGACACTCAACCGACTGAACCACCTAGGCACCCCTCAACTATGATGTTTTAACTTTTGACTTTACAATGGTGTGAAAGCAGTGTACATTCAGTAGAGACTGTACTTCAGATTTTGAATTGTGATCTTTTCCTGGATTAGTGCTGTGTAGTATAATGTTCTTCTCATGACGCTGGGCAGGGGCAGCACGCCATAGTTTTCAGTCAACCATGCAACCATGAGGGTAAACATCTGATACATTTAAAGCCATTCTGTACGCATACAGCCATTCTGTTTTTCACTTTCAGTATAGCATTCATTAAATTACATGAGCTATGAGATATCCAACACTTTATTATAAGTAAGCTGTATGTTAGATGATTTTTCCCAACTGTAGACCAATATAAATATTCTGAGTATGTTTAAGGTAGGCTAGACTAAGCTATGATGTTTGGCAGGTTAAGTGCATTAATTGCAGTTTCGGATTTAGGGTATTTTCAACTATGATAGGTTTATCAGAATGTAACCCCATCACAAGTTGAAGCTATATCAGTTGTTTACCCTCATGATTGTGTGGTTGACCTGGAGCTATAGCTCCCTGCCCCTGCCCAGCATCAGAATAGTATCATATCACACAGCGAAAAACTCAGGAAAAAATAAAAATTCAAAGTATAGTCTCCACTTAGCGCATATCACTTTTGTACCAATGTAAAGTCAAAAAATTGAAAGTTGAACTGTGTAAGTCTGGGACCATCTATACTCAATTTTAAATGAAATTGAACAGGGGTGCCTGGGTGGCTAAGTCGTTTGAGCATCCACCTCTTGATTTCAGCTCAGGTCATGATCCCATGGTTCATGGGATCTAGTCCTGGGTGCAGCTCTGCACTGACAGTGTGGAGCCTGCTTGGGATTCTCTCTCTCCCCCTCTCTGTGTCCTTCCCCCACTCATGTCTGCTTGTGCACACTCAAAATAAATAAATAAAAATTTAAAAAAATAAATGAAACTGAACCAAGCAAAAATCCCTGAAAAATGATTATAAAGACATTCCTTTTAAGATCTTCTTCTGCACGTACTCACTTTTCACTTAACTATTTTGATTAATATCCAGAATTTAAGACTTTTTGTATAGTTGACCCTTGAACAGCATGGGTATGAACTGCAGGTCCACATATACACAGTTTTGCCGATAAATACAGTGTAAATGTATTTTTTCTTAAGATTTTTAATAGCATTTTCTCTAGCTTACTTTATTATAAGAATACAGCATATAGTACATGTAACATACAAAATATGTGTTAATGGACTATTTATGTTACCAGTAAGGTCAACATTAGGCTATTAGTGGTTAAGTTTGGGGGAAGTCAAAAATTATATATGGGTTTTTGACATTTGTTCTCTATACTTTTGTTTTCTACTTCTTTAATCTTTGACCCCTGTTGAAAAAAAATCTTGTTCAAAACAGTAAAACTAGAAGTTGTAGACTTCAGCTCTATTTTAATTAGCTGTTCAAATCCCAAAAGTACCAAAATTAAATGCCCACCTTTTTTTCCTTTAAAACATTAGCATTAATGTACCCCTGCCTTGATGAGTGAATTCACAAGTTAATATAAAATTCATTCTCTAGGGCCCCACGGACAGAACAGAGGTTCAATTTTTTTTTTTTTTTTTTTTTTTGACAAAAAGTAAGTGAATTACTTCAACTCTACCTTAAGATGAGATAGTTGAAAGTGTATTTTTAGAAATTGAGTTTTTATAGGATAAAATATTGATCAGATACCTAAAAAAAGAAATTAGAGCTTTCTAAAATGTATCCTGAGTTGATATTGTTATATGTAAGAGGGGTAGCATGTATTAACACTGTTTGCTTGGACAGTGGTTGTGGCAATACTTACCAAATGGGAGGGTTAAAAGACATAATGTATACAAAAAAAAAAAAAAAAAAACTTAGCAAAGTATTAGGCAATACTCAGTAACATGTTGTGTAACAGTAAAATTCACAGAAAATGCAGGTAGAATTTTTACTTTCCAAACATAAAAGCAAAGGAATAGACCATAAAAAGATTTTTAGAACTTGTGGAAAAATTTTAAAACTTCTGTACATCCCCAAGCACAATAATCAAATATAAAAGACAAATAACAAGCTAAGGGAAAATGATCTGATGTTAATATTCTTAATGTATACAGCATTGTTACAAAAGGCCTCACAAGGAAAAATGCTCAATGCCATAAGGAAAAATCATCCTCCTCCCTCCATAAAAGCACAGATAGACTGGGGTGTTTTTTTGGTTTTTTGGGGTTTTTTTGTTTTTTAGGTTTATTCATTTTTGAGAGAGAGAGGATCTCAAGCCGGGTCCACACTGTCAGCACGGAGCTCGATGTGGTGCTTGAACCCATGAACTGTGATGTCATGACCTGAGCCAAAATCAAGAGTCTGGTGCTTATCGAGCTGAGCACCCAGGCGCCCCTAGGCTGTTTTTTGAAGAAGAAGAAGAAAACAAGCAACTAGTTATTTGGAAAATGTTGGGCCTCATTAGTAATTACATAAATCTAAATTTTAGAAATAAAAAATATTTTATTTAGGTCTTTAATTTTAATACCAGAGGATTTATTTTAAATATGTTCTTTTATTTTAGGTTGGAATACACACAAAGGCTTGGTTTATTGCTGGAATTTTTTTGCTGTTGACTATACCTATATCACTCTGGGTGATATTACAACATTTAGTGCATTATACACAACCTGAATTACAGAAACCAATAATAAGGTAAACCTTAACATATTGTGATTCTTTTACTGTTGTGTTTGCTTGTTTCATAAATATGATGTAAAAGGTTTTTAATTTATGCTTTGCTTTCCAAATAGGATTCTTTGGATGGTACCCATATACAGTTTAGATAGTGTAAGTATGTTTCATTTTATCTCATTAGTTAAGAACTTGTTTGATGACACAACAATATTTACAGAATGCTTAAGGTAATGAAAGTTTATTATTCGACAGTAGGGGTTAGATTAATAAGAAAAGTGAAAAGATTCACTTGTTTTTAATGTTAATAAAAAAGATGAAGTATGACAGTAGAAAAGACGGGTGTTTTAAAAAAAAAATCTATAGCTGTTTTCTTTGCTGTATGTTTTAAAATTTCCGATTATGTGTTCTTAGTCCTTTAAAGAATGTAATACTTAAAATTACATTACATCCTTTTTATTTACTAAATTTTTTATTGGGGGGGGACAAAAAAAAACCTTTCCCCAGTGGATTCTGGGGAACAACATGCAGTTGTCACAGATGACTGCTTTAATTTAATTAAATGTAAAGGAAATGTCTTTAATTGCATTTTCGGTGATCATCTCAAGAAAAATTGCATGTTATATTAAAGAACCCAATGACAAAATAATTTAGCTTCTTTCTTCATATTCACTATTTACATGAATGTTTTTGTTTACCAGTATCCAATATGTTTATTGCTTTTAAAAATTCATTTCACAGATTGTCTGGTAGCCCTCATAAATTTTAGAAAGTTAGATGGAAATATGTGACAAGACATCTCAAGTTTAAAAATTAGCATTGTGAATACTATGAATTGGAACGGCAATTCATTTTATCTTAGCTCCAACTATTTTTAACCTCTCTGCTTTTTCATAGTGGATAGCTTTGAAATATCCCAGCATTGCAATATATGTGGATACCTGCAGAGAATGTTATGAAGCTTATGTCATTTACAACTTTATGGGATTCCTTACCAATTATCTAACTAACCGGTATCCAAATCTGGTATTAATTCTTGAAGCCAAAGATCAGCAAAAACATTTCCCTCCTTTGTGTTGTTGTCCACCATGGACTATGGGAGAGTAAGTATGTTTGGTTTTAGTCTTTTTTATGTATTTAAACAGAATTTTTAAGCATCAGTCAGTTCTCTGCAAAGTGTGTTAAGTACTATGAGCAAGACAAAAAGTTAAGAAGAGTTCCTACCCTCAAGTAGTTCATAATCAAGTTTAAAGAATAATAAAACACATATTTATAATCCACACATACAAATTACTCTCATACATTATTCATCCTAAATAGCAAACTTAAAACATTGCAGGGGAAAAAAACCTTAGAAATCATTTAATCAACATCCTTTTACAATTGGAACCCAGGATCTATAGAGATTAAGTTACTTGAGATTACATAGATAGTTAATGGCAAAATCAGGTGTAAGACCCAAGGAGAAGGTAGTCTAGGTGGGGAAACAGTATATGAGATAGGAGCAACAAATAGTATTTATTCTAGTACTAAATAATGGGTTAATTGGCCTTATTATATATCCATAGAGGACAGTAAAGGAAAATAAAGCCTGACAAATTCAGTTGAAGCTAAGATTGCATTTTTTACATGAATGAGCCATTTGATATTTTTCAACAAGGAAACATTTGACAATACCATTTTAGAAAGATAAATT
Organism: Herpailurus yagouaroundi; assembly: GCF_014898765.1. NCBI lineage: Eukaryota > Metazoa > Chordata > Mammalia > Carnivora > Felidae > Herpailurus > Herpailurus yagouaroundi. The sequence goes on along the minus strand of NW_024412376.1, from coordinate 41,905,280 downwards.
TTGCAATACTATTCAGGATATATTAGAGGGAGGAAGATTCCAGAGATGGGGAAATAAATTAGAAGGTTATTACAGTGGTCCATTTGTGAGATAAGCTGAAAAGGAGGAATGAAATTGGAATAGAAAGGAAAGAGACTGAAACTGAAGGACTGGTAGGAGTTGATCACTGATAATGGAGAATAAGGTGAAAGTTGAAAGTCAAGGTAACTGGAAAGATTTGGAGTTATAGTAATCAATGTAGATATACAACCTAGGGGTACCTACATTGCCTCCCATGAGATACAGAACCATTTGTACAACATTGGGACTAAATAGGTCTCTAGTTTACACATTTGAAATGACAGGGAGCTACCTAGCTATTTTAAGTAATAAGCTCCTAATGTGTTCATTAACACACTCGGTATGTATTGAGCACCTAGTGTGTGCCAGTATATGGATATATCTTAATGCACATAACAGATGTAGAACTTGTGGAACCAACATTTTGCCTCAGAGGTTTGGAATTAAATGAAGACACAAATAATAGAGTTACTTATATCAAGAAATGCTTTGAAGGGAAAGGAACAATAGTATATGAAAGAGGATAGTAAGGGAGAAGTATTACAATTTGGGGACCAGGGGAGAGATACTGTGCTTAGCAAAAAATACAACACAGAGATTTATAGCTAATGAGCAGATTGAGGTGGTCACTGGATGGAAAATTACTAAGAGGAGACATCAAGAGTAGGGGTTCTCTCTCAATAGACATAATCGAATTCTTACTAAGGGCAGGCCAAGCACTTACACATCAAGAATGGGAGATGAGGAGCTTGATTAAATATCAAAGGTAATCAGATATCAAGGGTAGGATGACTTAGCAGTATTTTTTGCTGAGACTGACTTAGATCAAGGCCAAGGCCTGAGAATGATACCTAGTTGAAAAGAGCTCAGAGGAGTCCTGTTAAAGTTCATTCAAGGAGAGAGTCGTTGTCAAATGAGAAGCCATTATAGGATGTTAAATAGAGGCCCTGGTATGCCAATTTCATTTTCAAAGATTACTGCTCTTGGTAGAGCAAGTGGGCAAGGATGGAAGAGATTGCAGTGGTCCAGTAAATATGATGATGATAGTTCAGCTTTGATCAGGACTCTCCTCCTAATACTGCAGAACCTAAAATGAGGCTCTAGCTGTATCATCACAATTAGCTAGTTGTTAACTAAAACCCCAAACCTTTTTCAGACCATGCTACTGGCCAAAATTCCCCTGTGTTGTGTTTGTGTAATTGATATGTTCCTAATCACACAGTTAACATTTATTCTTGTTAAATCTCTTCATGTTGGTTTCTTTTTTTTTCTGATACCCTTGAATTCTGACAACTGCTTCCTGAATAATGTCAGCAATGCATCCATAGTTCAGGTATTCTTTTCTTTCAGAGGATATTCAGTATTTACCAAGTCATACAGTTTGGAGGTATGGTTTTAGTAATAGTAAAACGTCTGCTGTGTATAACCACATTGTAGGTTACCAGTCTCCCTGTAGTAGATAACTAGTGTTACAAATCTGATCATTAATCAGGCTATTGCTGTTTAGGATAATTCAGTATAATGCATTTGTTATAAAATGTAAATACAATGGCAGGTTTGCAGTTGTTAATTGATAAAAACTAAGTCTGCTTTTTATACTCTGTTTGCTGTAACATAAACAGCACAATGAGTTTTCTTTTAATGAACATTAAATTTTGTGTATATTCATGAGAGGAGGGAAAATAGATTACCTAATTGTTGCAGGGAGTATGGCCAGAGTCGCAAAAGATGAGTACGCAAACAAAATGCAGTTAAGTAAAGGTCCTGACTCCAAAATGAAGCTTCTTTTTATTAGGATAATTGCTAAAGACTACATACATAAAGTCAGCTAAGCAAGTGTGTTAATCAATCTAATGGTTTAGCTTTTCAAGGTTGAATTTCGAGTTAATTGGTTTCTATAGCACTAGGAAGGGTCAGGTGTGAAGGAGGATCCGGCCCTGGACAATGTTAATGGCTCTAGTGTTCAGCCGTGTAAACATGTCCTAAGGCCTTGCACCTTCTCCAGCCCTTCCCTTTTGAAGTCTTTTCCTTTGATGCTTCTCCTGCATCTCCCACATCTAATGATTTAGTACACTTATGAAACAAATGTTTTCATGAAATGGTACTAATCCGTATTACATATTCTCTTCCTCTTGTTTAAGATTGCTCTAAGGTATATACCTTGTAGTGGAGTGCTAGGTCTTTAGATTTTGTTCAGCATTGTTAGCAGTAAATTTCCTTTTTTTTTTTTTTTTTAAAGTATTTATTTTGAGAGAGACTGTGGGAGAGAGACAGAAAGAGAGGGAGAGAGAATCCTAAGCAGGCTCACACTGTGTGCTCAGAGCCTGACTTGGGGCTCGAACTCATGAACCGCAAGATTATGCCTGAGCCAAAATCAAGAGTCCAACGCTTCACCGACTGAGCCACCCAGGTGCCCCAATGGTAAATTGGTTTCTGAAGTGGCAGTACCATATTAGTCTCCCACTGACAGTATAAAACACTTCTAGGGGCTCTGGGTGGCTCAGTAGTTAAGGGTCTGACTTCGGCTCAGGTCATATCTTGGGGTTTGTGAGTTAGAGCCCTGCGTCAGGCTCTCTGCTGTCAGCACAGAGCCCGCTTTGGGTTCTCTGTCTCCCTCTCTCTGCCCTTTCCCCACTCACGTGCTCTCTCTGTCTCTCAGAAATAAACATTTAAAAAAAACTCTTTAAAAACACACTTCTAATTGAACCACATCCTCACCTACATTTGGAATTACCTAGACTTCTTTATGTTTGTATATCAAGAGGGTGTAAAGTGGTATATTGCTGTGGTCTTAATTTGGATTTCCCTGATTAGTAATGAAGTTGAGCAACTTTTCATGTATTTATTAACCATTTATGTTTTCCTTTTCTGAGGAATGCTTGTTTTCTGTTTCTCATTTTTTTAATGGGTTGTCTGTCTTGTGGCTTCATAGGGGATCTTTATATATTTAGATATTAATTCTTTGTTTAGTGTGTATTGAAAATATCTTTTCCAGTTTTTGGCATATCTGTCACCTTTATTAAATCTTCTGATAAATGGAAGTTTTGGATCTTAATATAGTTGAATTTATCTTATAGTCAGTACTTTTTGTGTCTCATTCAAAATATTATCTCCAATTACAGCATTATAAAAACATTGTCCTGTGCTTTTCTTGTAAACATTTCAAAATTTTCCTGTTAAGACATAGAAACACTTAATGTTTTGTGTGTATGTTGTGTGAGGTAGGAATGCAGTTTCATTTTATTCCATTGACTAATTTCCCTAGCATCATTCTGTCCCTTCTACTTCACTCACCTCTCTGGTCATCTCTGTTGTGTGTGAAGTTTCCATGTGTATGGGTCTGTTTGTGGCTTTTTGATTTTGGTGTTTTGGGTTTGTTTTTGTTTTTGTTTTTTCCTGTTTTATTGGTTAACTTTTCTGTTGCTGGACCAATTCCATACATTAAGCACTACAGGTTATTAATAAGCCTTAAAATGAGGGACAAGTGCCCCGACCCTATTATCTTGCTATTTTTTATTCTTTGCTCTTACATATAAAATGTAGAAACAAGTTTGTCAAGTTGCTTGAAAAACCTCTTGGGTTTTTTATTGTAATTAATCTTTATTGACATCTTTATGATTTTTTTTAGTATTACCTATGAATATGGTCTAGGTTTCTGCATATTTAGCTCTTCATTTATCTTTCAAAAGTACATTTTTCTCATAGAAGTCTTGTACATCTTTGTTGACTTCATAAATGTATTTTATTGCTATTATAAGTGGAATCTATCTTAAAAATCATTTTAACTGCTTCTAGTGTGTATAAAAGCACATTGGGTTTGCATATTAACCTTATATCCAAAAATCTTGTTACATTTTCTTAGTCTGTAGACTTTTTAAGTTCCCTGTGAAGATGTCCTCTTCAATTAAAGGATTTCTTTGATTTTTAGTCTTTATACTTATAAATTACTCTTCTTACCATGCTGGTATCTCAAGATATTCTTGCACTATTCCCGATCTTGAAGGGAATTCTTATAAAATATAATTGAATTTTATGTTTTTAAAGGTGTTTTATAGGCATCCTTTATCAGATAAAATAAGCTTTTACCCATAGCTTGTTGAATTTTTAATCATGAATAAATGATTAAATTGCATCAAATGCTTATGCTGTATCTATTGAGATGGTTGGTTTTTGCCTTAACCTGTTAATTTAGTGAATTAGATTGATAACTTTTCTAATGTTAAAACTTCCTTGCATTTTGAGATGTGATTAAGATGTATTATCTGTTTTTCTACATCATGAGATTTGATTTGCTAATACTTTGTTTAGAATTTTTACATCTATACTCATGAGTAAGTTTAGACTATAAGTTTCTTTTTTACACTGTTCCTGTCTGGTTTTCATATCCAAGTTATACTGCCTGAATAGGTATTGCCTTTTACTTGTGTATCACAGGAAGAGATTATATACTATAGCTTGAAAGATTAGACCTGGACTTTGTGGGAGGACAGTTACAGAACTATTTAGGCTTCCTGTTGTTTCTGAAATCATTTTTTAATATAATTTTAGGAATTAGGCAGAATAAACAGTTTTTAAATGTACAGGCATACATTAGTTTATATCTTCTCAATCTCTTCTGGATCTGTTACGATTCCTTTTCCATTTCTGATGTTAAATTTAATATCTTTATTTTTTCTTTGAACAATCTTGCCAAAAGTTTGCCTATACCTACTAATCTTTTCAAGAAGTGACTTTTGGCTCTGTAATATACTGGTTTTCTCTTTGATTAGTTTCTGCTCTGTTTTTACTTCCTACCTCCCATTTGTTTTGGTTTACTATCTTTTCCTAATATGTTAGAGTCTTAGCTCACTGATTTACAGAGCCTTTCTTCTTTTTTTACTACTGCTTTAAAACTGTACATTTCCCTCCAAGTTTTACATTCACTGAATCCCAGTTTTTGTTGTTTTATTTTTTATTTTTTTTAATTGGCATATAATTGACATACATTATGTTAGTTTCAAGCATACAACCTAATTATTCGGTATTTCTATATATTGCAAAATGATCACTACAATATATCTAGTTAATATCCATCACCACACAAATCCCAAACTTTATATTTTTATTGTCATCCCATTTAATGCTTTTAAATTCCTATTGGGATTTCTTCTTTACTGTAATTATTCTGGAGTATTTTTAGATTTCCAAACAGGACTTTTTGGGGAGGGTTTTGGATTTCATTTTATTGATTTGCATTGCAGTCAGAGAATAGACTCTCTGAGACAGTCTTTGGAATTGGTTAAGATTTGTTTCATGCCCTTTAGAACATGATCAGTTTTTATAAAGGTTCCCTGTGTGCTTGAAGAGAATGTGTATTCTATATTAATGAGTGGCTTTGCTATATATTCATGTCCATTGGGTCAATCTAATATGTTATTCAACTTTTCTGTATTTCTGTTGATTTTGACTACTTGTCTGTCATTTACTGAAAGAGATTGTTTAAATTCTGCCACTGATTATTTGTCACTTTCTTCCTGTACTTTGGTCATCTGGTTTATATATTTTGATGCTTTTTCTACTCCAACTAATTTTTTATTATCTTAAAGCTGTTTTATCTGATATTACCAGGTATCCCATCTTTCCTTTGTTTAGTATTTGCCTGGCTTATCTTTTGCTGTCTTTTACTTTCATCCTTTCCATCTCCTTATGTTTTAGATGTATCATTTTTTTTTAAGTTTAGTATTTTTGTAATTCTTTTTTTTTTAATGTTTACTTATTTTTGACAAGGAGAGAAACAGCATGAGTGGGGGAGGGGCAGAGAGAGAGGGGGAGACAGAATCCGGAGCAGGCTCCAGGCTCTGAGCTGTCAGCACAGAGCCCGACTTGGGGCTCGAACTCACAGACCGTGAGATCATGACCTGAGCCGAAGTCGGACGTTTAACCAACTGAGCCACCAAGGCGCCCCAGTATTTTTTTAAATTCTAATCTAATAATAGGCTATTTACATTTTTGTGGTTGTTGATATGTTCATTTAAAATCTTGCCATCTGTTTATTTCCTCTTTGTCTCACTTTCTTCTTTCATTGATTGCATTTTTTTGAGTAAGCCTTTATTGTAAAATAATTTTCAATTTATAGAAAAGTTGCAAAAGACAAGACAGATTTCTAATACGCCCTTTACCCAGCTTCCCCTAATGTTACATAACATCTTATGTAATCGTGGTATATTCGTCAAAACCAAGAAATAACATTGGTATAATACTATTAACTGCAGACTCTTCAGATCTCTCAAGTTTTTCCACTAATGCCCTTTCTCTGTTCCAGGATCCAATTCAAGAATCCACGTTTTAATAAAGATTTTAATAAATAATTTTAAGGTTTTCCAAACATTAAAGGAATACAAACAAATATAAACAAATCTGTTTTATAATACCCACATTTAACAAATATTAATATATTGTAGGTCCATCATTCCTTATTGGTGATTATAAAATATTTTTTAAAACCCTTGAAAGCCAGAATCTTTTTCACAGGTTATATGGTGGCAAAACAGTGTATCATCTTTAACTAATTTTAACGTGACTACTTTTAAGTCTTTTATAGATTTAACTACAAGTGTTAGAAGGTCCTCACTCCTTGTATCTCAGAGCAATTCGGGATCCATTACTTCTTTCTGAAGTATGACCTTTAAAAATTTCTTTAGTGTCAATGTATCAGTGGTAATTTTTCTCAGATGTACTTATCCAAAAGGTTTGCCTTCATTCTTAAAAGACAGTTTTGCTGGATGTATAATTCTATGTTGACAGGAATTTTCTCCAAGCCTTTTGAAGATTTTATTCTACCTGATTCTGGCTTCCATTGTTACTATTAAGCCTCTCCTGTCAACCTAATTGTTATTCCATTATAGATGACCTAGCTCCAACTGCATTTAAGACCCTGTCTTTGATGTTTTGCAGATTCACTATGAAGTATCTAGGTTGTTGTTTCTGTTTTTAGTCCTTCTTAATTTACAGAGTGCCTCAACCTACAGATTCATATCTTTCATCAGTTCTGAAAAGTTCCTAGCAATAACTTCTTGTGATTTTATCTTTACTCTGTCTTAACTATGAATATATGTCAGACCTTCTGATTCTATTCAGTTCTTTGTAACTCTCTTTCACATTTGTTTCTTTGTCTCAGCCTTTGCTACGTTCTAGGCAGTTTCTTCAAATTCATCTTCAGTTCATTTATTCTCTGCAGCTTTCAAAGTTATCTAATTGGCTAATGCGTTTGTAAAGAGTATGGGACAGGAAGAACAGCATGTACAGCCAAGGCATTCTTTCAAGAGGTCTTGAAACAAGCCCAAGTGCACTCCCTAGGCCCCCTCAGGGAGGCACACTTAGCTGTAAGTGGGAGTGAACCACCTTAGCACAGAGAAGTCTCTCAGCACATAGAACCTCAACAGTTTCTTTATTCAGTCCTGATACAACACCTCAAGACCTGTATGCCGAATCTTCTCAGTCTTAATGCAATTTTAAATTAGGGGATTCATAATACATTACATTGATAATCAGTTCTCCTGATAGTAGTGCTAAATAAAGCATTTGCCCTCAGAGCAACTTGGTTTTTTTGTTTTTGTTTTTGTTTCATTTTTAAGTTTATTTTGAGGGAGAAAGAGAGCACAAGCAGGGAGAAGGCAGAGAGAGAGGGAGACTGAGAATCCCAAACAGGCTCTAAGCCCAGTGCAAGGCTTGATCTTGTGAACCAAGATCATGACCTGAGCCCTTTAGCCAAGATCAAGAGTCATACGCTTAACCACTGAGTCACCCAGGCACTCCAGAGCAACTTGGTCTTTTAAGAAGGCTTGCACAACACAGGTAGAGCCGTTTTTGTTTTGTTTTTGTTTTCCCCTTGTAAATTTTCCCCTACATTGAGTAATTTTACATTTATGCAGGATCTTTGTTTTGTCCTTTCATAAATCTAGTTAGTGATACTCTCTGGAATGATATTTAAATTCCAAACTTGAAAGAAAACTGAATTCTAAATGTAAATAAGTAATATATATATATATATATATATATATATATTTTTTTTTTTTTTTTAGTTTAGTTTAGTTTTGAGAGAGAGGGTGCAAATGAGAGAGAGGGAGAGAGGGAGAATCCCATACAGGCTCCACACTGAAAGTATGGAGCCTGAAGCAGGGCTCAAGCTCACCTTAAGCAGGGCTCGAACTCACAAACTGCAAATCATGACCTGAGCTAAAGTTGGATGCTTAAACTGACTGAGCCACCCAGGTGCCCCTAAATAATACTTTCTGAATACGCTTTCACATATACATGCACACAATTCATCCGTTACTGTCTTTATTCCAGAAACATACAGGGACACGTTTTTGTTCTTTCTATGCTGCGCTATTCAGGAATTTGAAACTGAACACAGAAAGGGGGATCTTTCAGAAGATGTAGTTGTCAAATAATTTAAAAAACAGCATTTAAACAGTTTGTTTGCTATCATCCACATTCTTCCCCAGTTGCCGTTTAGAATGACTAAATCAAAAGAATTAAATATAGAGGCACCTGGGTGGCTCAGTCAGTTAAGCGTACAACTCTTGGTTTCGGCTCAGGTCGTGATCTTACAGTTTTGGGAGTTCGAGCCACATGTCTGGCTCTGTGCTAGCAACACGAAGCCTGCTTGGGATTCTCTCTTTTCTCTCCCTCTCTCTCTCTCGGTCTCTCTGTACCTTCTCAATTCACACTGTTTCTGTCTCACAATAAATAAACCTAAAAAAAAATTTTTTTAATAAAAGAATTAAATATAAATATGGCATCATTTGTCAAAGGGATTTTAGGGGCGCCTGGGTGGCGCAGTCGGTTAAGCGTCCGACTTCAGCCAGGTCACGATCTTGCGGTCCGTGAGTTCGAGCCCCGCATAAGGCTCTGGGCTGATGGCTCAGAGCCTGGAGCCTGTTTCCGATTCTGTGTCTCCCTCTCTCTGCCCCTCCCCCGTTCATGCTCTGTCTCTCTCTGTCCCAAAAATAAATAAACGTTGAAAAAAAAAATTTTTTTAAAAAAGGATTTTAATATAGGAGGCTTTGGAGAAAATCTGATACTATTTAAATGAGTAGTCGAAATGCTAAGTTTTTTGTTCTTTGGCAGAGTATTGCTGTTTAGGTGCAAACTGGGTGTACTGCAGTATACAGTCGTCAGACCATTCACCACCATTGTTGCTCTGTAAGTACAAAGAACTCATTATTTTTTTTCATTCTCATGCTCTTGAGAACAATTGAGTAGACATACCAAAAGCATTAATTTACTTGTTTATGATACATATATATATATATATATATATATACACTCTTATAAAAAGCAACGTGTATGAAAACCCTACTTTTAAAAATAAGGTGACCATTTATAGGCAGAGAATCACTATGGAATTCTTCTAAATAACATTCTCTAGTTCATTCTGGAAAACATTTTTAAGGTACTTTTTTCCCCAAATATTAATATTCACACAGCTTTACAGAAACATCGATTACATGAAGTATACTACTTTAGGTTCATTATATGGTTTTGTTTTTTATATGGTTAACTTAGACTATGACTACTATATTCCAAGGATGAAATCATAATTTTCTTATTTAAGAATTCTGTCAAGGCTTAGGAGATGAGGTAAGATGGTATATCATTAAGCTATCTGGTAAAACTATTCCCTAAAAATTTAAGAACATCAGATAATTTAAAGTGAGAAGATTGCATATTTTATCTGCTAATCATAACTAATATTGTGCATATTCAGAGAAAGAGGGAAGAAAGGTGAAAGAAGCATTCAGTTCCTTATTCTACCTTTGACCTAGCAATTCTTTAGCAGTATTTACCTTAGAATTAAAACTAATTAACTTGGGGGCGCCTGGGTGGCGCAGTCGGTTAAGCGTCCGACTTCAGCCAGGTCACGATCTCGCGGTCCGTGAGTTCAAGCCCCGCCTCAGGCTCTGGGCTGATGGCTCGGAGCCTGGAGCCTGTTTCCGATTCTGTGTCTCCCTCTCTCTCTGCCCCTCCCCCGTTCATGCTCTGTCTCTCTCTGTCCCAAAAATAAATAAAAAACGTTGAAAAAAAAATTTTTTTTTTTAATAAAATAAAACTAATTAACTTGTTTATGATGGCAGGCTTTATTTGCCTGCAGTTTAGAAACTGGGTAATAAATCACATAAGCTAATACTTAGATATGGATATTCATAAAATTTACCTCCCAAGACAAGTTGTAGGAAAAGTTATACTTGTAGTTATAGACTTGGATTATAAGCCTATAACTATCAAGCTTTTGAAAATTAGGCAACCTAATTTTTTTTAATCTAGTAATTATCCTTTCTAGTTCAGTGCATGTATCTTATTTTGGAATTAAGATGCAGATATAATCATTTGGTAATGTTACTAAAAAATGTTTAATTTTGAACCACTTCTATGACCAAAATCAAGTGATTATCTACAGGGTCTTTTAAATAAACTGACTTCTAAATTTAAATATTTCTGTCAATGCTGTGTTTTAAAATATATATTTGATTTAATCATAGATCTTATTTTTACCATTTTAGAATCTGTGAGCTGCTTGGTATATATGATGAAGGAAACTTTAGCTTTTCAAATGCTTGGACTTACTTGGTTATAATAAACAACATGTCACAATTGGTAAGTAAATATTTTATTTATTTATTTATTTTTAAAAATTATTTTAAGTAGACTCTATATCCAGCATGGGGCCCAAACTTAAGATCCTAGGATCAAGGGTCACAAGCTCTACTGACTAAGCCAGCCAGGTATTCCAATAAATATTAACTGTATTAAATTAGTATCTGTGACTCTAAATTTTCTTAGGAAAAGTTTGAGAATGAAGTTTGTTATTTTTTAATCTTGAAATTTCATTTATAGGAAAGAACCTGAAGAAATTTTAACATGTCCTTATACATATATAAAGATATAATATCTTTGGGTTAATTATTTGGTGACTTTTACCTTGACCTGTTGATCATGTTTGTTCATTTGGTTGTGGTAGTCACTACATAGTTGTGTGGATATGTCATAAATAAAAGCACAATGCTCTCCTTAAAATATACATAACCAGGGCATACTCAATAAGAGAATATATCTAATTGGATTATGACAGTACAAGGTTTGAATAAAAATGGGAGAATAAAATACTCTTATGTTTTTGGAATTAAAGGAAAATTGTGAACGCCAAGTTTTAAAAAAAATGCTCTAGAGGGGCACCTGGGTGGCTCAGTCGGTTGAGCCTCTGACTTTGGCGCAGGTCATGATCTCACTTTCCGTGAGTTTGAGCCCCACTTTGGGCTCTGTGCTGACAGCTTGGAGCCTGGAACCTGCTTCAGATTCTCTGTCTCCCTCTCTCTGTCTCTGTCCCTCCCCTGCTCATGCTCTGTCTCTCTCTCTCTCTCTCTCTCTCTCTCTCTCAAAAATAAATAGAGGTTTAAAAAAAAAAAATTTTAAAAAATGTTCTAGAAAATGAAATGCTCTAAAAAAATAATTGTCCGATCCTTTCAACTTAAGAACTTGCACTTCATTTAAATCTTTAATGTTTTCAACAAAATAATAGGTGGAATGACATGCATGTGTGTTATTAGATGTTTATAATAAAAATTATATGCCTGTGGGGACATCTGGGTGGCTTGGTCGGTTAAGCATCCAACTTTGGCTCAGGTCAGGTCATGATCTCATGGTGCATGAATTCAAGCTCCACTCTGAGCTCCCCACTCTCAGCATGGAACCCACTTTGGATCCTCTGTCTCCCTCTGTCTCTGCTTTTCCCCACCTCGTGCTTTCTGTCAAAAATAAACATTTAAAAAAAATTATATGCCTGTGTATTTAAAGCTTTCCCTTGTGTTCATGTTCTTTAAAACCAGTAATTCCATTACTGGGAATGTAATCCTCAAGAAGTAGTTGTAAGGGGGTGCCTGGGTGGCTCAGTCAGTTAAGTATCTGTCTTGGTTTCAGTTCAGGTCATGATCTCACGGTTTGTGGGATAACCCCTCATGGGGCTCTGCAATGACAGCGTGGAGCCTGCTTGGGATTCTCTCTCACCGTTTCTCTCTCTGCCCCCACTCCTGCTCATGCATGCACGTGCTCTCTCTCAAAATAAACATTAAAAAAAAAAAAAAGAAATAGTTGTGTTTTTGGTTTGTTGAATATCTTTGTATATACAGACTATTTGTAATAGCAAAAGACTGGAAACCATTCAAAGCCCAGTGATAAGGACTGGTTAAATGTATGATGGTCCTTCCTCTGGTCAAAATACTAGGCAGTAATTAAAAATAATCCTTATGAGGGGCCAACCTAGTTGGCTCAGTCGGAGGAACTTGCAACTCTTGATCTCAGGGTTGTGAGTTGGAGCCCCATGTTGGGTGTAGAGAGTACTTAAAATCTTTTAAAAAGTAATAATAATAATCCTTATGAAATATATGAAAAAGTAAGGTACTTTAAGTGAGGGAAAATCAGGCAACCAAATTTTATTTTCAGTTGGTGATACCTGTTAAAAACCACCTATATGTAGAATGGAATGGTTGGACAATGGGACTATAGACAACTTTATATTTTACTTTACTGCTTTTATATTCTAAAATATTTCAAAAAAACATTTTCTATGACTGTAATGGGAAAAAATAAACTTTTAGGGAAATGTTTATTGCTATGTACACTATACTACGTTATTACAATTGATTTTTAAAAAATAGTTAATACTGTCTTGAGCGTTTATTTTAAAAAAGTAAATTCAGCCAGATTAACATACTGCCCTCAAGAAAAATTGTTGATTCCTTACTTTCATTTTTCATGGGCAAATTTTATTCAAATAGTACTTATTTACTGTGTTTTATAAATAACATATATATAATAGAGTAAGATAGACTAGTCAAACTTAACTTTTACAAAATTAATGATAATTTGTATATAAAAGCAATTAATAAGCAGATCGATATATTTTTATCTTGGCTGAGGGACAGCCTTTTCTTCCTTTCATGACAGTCACTTGGTCATTGTTTTCTTTATGGGTTCCAGTAAGTGAACACTTAAAGCCACTTTCAGGGAAGACATTATGCATCTCTTATTAGAAATTTCATATCATTATTTTCATCCCCAGTAAACTATAAAAGCTTGTTGTTAATCTAAAAATAACAGAATAGAAAACCTAAAAAAAATTGCCTGAACCATGACTGTGTACCAGGTTCTGGTTTATAACTAACTGTATGATTTCTGTTACCATATTTAATTATTCTTATTGAAGAAGTTTAACTGTTAATCTTGTTTCTAGTTTGCCATGTATTGTCTGCTGCTATTTTATAAAGTACTGAAGGAAGAACTGAGTCCAATTCAACCTGTTGGCAAATTTCTTTGTGTAAAGCTGGTGGTTTTTGTTTCCTTTTGGTAAGTGTTGCTTTCTCTTAAATGTTCTTAGTTTCTACAGGGTAATAATACTGTTGACTAGGGAGGATTTTCAAAATGGTCTTAATGTAGAAGATGAATTAAAATGTCTCTACTTACCTTTTAAAAAGTTCATCCTTTTAGCCCTTCTTGGTTTTTCATAAAGAAATAATCAGATAGTTAGCATAACATTTACAAGAAAATAATTTGAGACAATCTAAATGTCTCAACACTAGAGGAATCATTAAAATATATCATGGTCCTTTCACATAAGAGAATAGTCTGCAGTTTGGAAGATAAATATAGAATATTTAATACTGTGAGGTATAATGTTCATTAGTGAAATACATTCTTTAAAGCAGAAGACAAAACTGTTCATGGTCCTAATTTAGTGAAAGAGTGGGTGATAGGGGACCTAGAAACAAATATACTAACATACAAATATGAAAAGGGGAAAAAGAATAATCCTTGAACTCCTTTACCACCCAGAAAGAATAACATTGTGGTACACATAATGTCACATATAAAATTCCACAGAAATGGTTTCATACTATAAAAACTTGTAGAATTCAATGATACATTCAGTATATTGTGTATATAGTTCTTAGTCTATAAAGTGAGGATATAATTTTCTTGTTGTTTGGGTTTGTTTTGTTTTTTGGTTTTGCTAAGTATTCTGTTCTGTGGATGTAACTTTTTAACTAATCTTCTATTGACATTTAGTATGTTCCTGATTTTTTCACCATTACAAGCAATATTGAAGTAAAATTCTTATATGCAGAAATATGAAAACTCGTCTTACTATCTTATTATTAGCTGTCTAAATTTCACCTAGGGTTATATCCATAGATGTGCTTGAAATGTTCAGTGTGACTCCATCTTGGGAGTCTGACACCTTCTGAGTTTGTCTCTAGTTCCAGCACTTCAAACAAGACGGGTTTTAATGTTTTAAAGAATAATCTGGATAATTAAGACAGGTGTAAATAACATTGAAGTATCTGTCCTGTATTTTATTTTAAATGCCTGATATACAAGGTGTTAGGCATTGTTTATGTATAGGAAGCATTTGCTTATACACACTTTCAAAACAAAAAGACATAGAAACCAAATACTGAAGTTACATATATTTAAAAATACATAATGAAAACTCATACAATGAAACTATACTAGAAGAATAAATTTGTAAAGCAAATAAATGTTTTTAATATAGATATATGCTATAATATAATATGCTATGAAGACAGGGTGGTGGTGGTGGTCCACAAGTTGTGAGGGTTAACTTTTTTAAATGGCATATTTGTAAAACAACTGCTCATTTTATGCTTGATATAGATTTGGCGTTTACCTTTTCCTAACATATAGGCAAGCAGTAGTTATTGCTTTGTTGGTTAAAGTTGGCGTTATTTCTGAAAAGCATACATGGGAATGGCAGACTGTAGAAGCTGTGGCTACAGGACTCCAGGTTAGTGCTATCTGTGAATTTAATATGATTTTACTATTTACCCATTTTACATATTATCTCTGAAACCTGACAACAAGCAGGCTGTGGGGCTACTATTCTCACTTCACAAATGAGGAAACAGGGAAGTGTAGGGAAACTAGCCATCATCACTCGTGGTAGAGCCAGGAATAGAACCTAGAATTTGTTTTTCCTTCTTTCTCTGTGCATTTGTCTTTAGTCCTTGGGCAGTGGATTGAGAATGCACTGTACTTTAAGATATACTTGATTGGGGAGTATAAAGGAGGTTTAGATTTTTGCCATTTTGCCTTTTCTTTTTTTTTTGAGGCCAGAGACAGTTATTTTGGAAAATGAGTATAATATGGGGAAAAACAGATGTCAATACTTAAATACTTTTTGAAAAGAAAGATAGTGCTTTTATTTACAAAACTAGATTTAAGCTCAAAGATGGCTGATGTTTTTGTTGCTGTTGTTGTTGTAGGACTTTATCATCTGTATTGAGATGTTCCTTGCTGCTATTGCTCATCACTACACTTTCTCATATAAACCCTATGTCCAAGAAGCAGAAGAGGGCTCATGCTTTGATTCCTTTCTTGCCATGTGGGATGTTTCAGATATTAGGGATGATATTTCTGAGCAAGTAAGGCATGTTGGTAAGTACCAGCCATTTCATTCATCCAAACAGGTTATTGGAGTTCTCATACTAGGGCAATTTTGTAGCTATTTTTAAGAGATGAAAAGACTGTTTAAAGCAGTACCAGTAAAATTGGGGGTGGGGAGGTGGAACTTATTTTTAGCATGGTAAGTTTATAGTGATAAAAATAACTTTTGGCTAATTTGAAAACCTTTCTATTACTTTAAAGGGAGGACAGTCATGGGACATCCTAGGAAGAAGTTTTTTCCTGAGGACCAAGATCAAAATGAACATACAAGCTTGTTATCGTCATCATCACAAGATGCAATTTCTGTTGCCTCTTCTGTACCACCTTCACCCATGGGTCATTACCAAGGGTTTGGACACACTGTGACTCCCCAGACTACGCCTACTATGGCTAACATACCTGATGAAATGTATAATGACACTACAGGAGAGAAAAATGAGCTTTCAGATAAATCTGTGGCCTCCTGAACAAGTGTGCAGAAGCAAACTATGCTCCTTCTACCATGTTATTTCATCACTTGGTATCCCATTGCTCAGGATTTTGTGCTTGGGACAAGCCATAAATGATGGAAAGTTTTCAACACAAAGAAGGTGAGAAAGCCAGGTACAACTACTGGATTTATATAACTGAGTTTTGTATATCACAAATAATCAGTCTAAATATCCTAGACTTAGACTTGATTTCTTAACATTAGAGTATCACATACTCAAATGGTAGAAAATGACTCTACTAAATGTTCCTGGTGTTACACTGCTTTATCAAGAGGATGGACATTAAAAAAAAAAAAAAAATCAATGCTTCTACCACTGCTGCATGAATAGAACGCTCTGGAATTTAGCAGAAAGTATAATTTGGAAACACGAATTAGTGGAACTTAATCATGTGCCATATATGCCTACCTAACAATTATTTCTCTATTTCTCAACTGGATGTCTTTCAATAAATAAGAATTTATCATTTATTTTCTGCAATTTTTTGTCTCTCATTACTTCAACATAAACTCTTAATGTTTTTTTTCAAAAAGTTCTTGATTAGAGGCACAGCAAAAAAGAAATAAGTGCAAAAAAATTAAAGATTAAAGATTACACACCTACAATGAAGGATACCTATATCTTCTATTCCTTTTAGAAGAAATAGGACCTAATATAAATCTTAAAACAACTACTATCTAAAAATCTTATTTGCAACACTACTAAGAGATTAATAAGTTATCCATGATTTTCAGATGAAAAGAATAAACTGGATAGAAGATTGGGAGGATAAATAAGAAACTTATTGGGCATCTGGGTGGCTCAGTCGGTTAAAGCATCCGACTTCGGCTTAGGTCATAATCTCATGGTTCACGGGTTTGAGCCCCACATCGGGCTCTGTGCTGACAGCCCAGAAACTGGAGCCTGCTTCGTGGATTCTGTCTCCCTCTCTCTCTGCCCCTCCCCCATTTGTACTCTGTCTCTCTCTAAAATAAATAAAACATTAAAAAAAACTTATGATAACAATGGAGTCTACTTTTCCTCAATGCTGTCACAGGTGTCAGCAAATAAATCTAGGCTGAGTAGTCTTAATTATTCATTAAACCATAGTCAGAAGACATGTAGGTGCTATTTGGGAGACACTTCTTACTTAAGATGGAGTTTCTCAAATTGCTAATCACAACCAACTGGGTTATATACTGCAAATAAAATCTAGAAAGTGCCATAGTATGTTACAAATAGCAATAAATGTTATTTCTCAAAATCTTTGCTTTATATATTTATGCACACACACATTCACATACATGCACTGCTTCACCGTAATTGGAGTCTTTATTCTGTCCACTATTATAAACATTTCTATTGAAAGTAAAGCTGGGTAGTATAATACTAGAGCAACGAGAAGAGGCGATGTAGAGAGAAGGTATGTCTTATTTTCTTTGTGGCTTACTTACAAAGAGCACACAGTATTTACAAGGCACATCTTATTAATCTTCCTGTTGCAAGTCTTTAAAAATTGGACCAATTATTATATATTTCTTACTGCACATATGGATCAAAACTTTAAAAAATACTGATGTAGGTTTACCTCATTCCTGAACTTACCAGCTTTTTCATTTTCTTTGCCAAAGTAGACCAGGAAAAAGGCTGCCTCTTTAAAACTTTACTTCATCCTTAACTCTTTAACTCTCATAATTAGATTTAGCTTATAGCTATAAATTCTTACTCAGGTTTGCATTCTCCAAACACAAAACCCAAGGAGTTTCAGAAACATACTAAGTATTTAAAAGAAGCAAGCTTGGAATTTATAAGTAACCATAACCCTGTCTTCAACTGAAGCCAACTTTCTGATATATCCCAATTATAAGTTTAGACTTAAAAAACTCAAGATGCCTAAAAAATTAAAAGTTTTTGCTTTGCTTACACAGGACAATGAAGACGGGACTCAAATCCCTTATATTTATAGATTTAGAATGTAGACTAAAGTGTTTAGGAAAATTGAACCCATTGTAAGTACAACCAAGCAATAAAAACAAAGCTTACTTACTTGAAAAATGAATGACAGCCTTTTTGAAAAAAGAAGGCTGCAGCAATATTTTTATAATAACGCTCCTCTTTAAAGTCTTTTAAATATACTTTATTAATCAATTTAAAAAATATTTAACCATTACAAGGAATTAAATCTTTATACCCCCATTTCATGAATACAATTCCACTACTAATTCAGACCAGAACTGCATACTTGCTGCTCTACCTGAACAGTTTTTCATTAGAAAACTACTCTTCATTGTTTTACTGTGATGCTGACATTGCTTTTGTGATGCTGGACACTGAGTACTAATTCTTCTCCCATTTCCACCTGGATGGGATTATCTAATACAACTGCAGCTTGTTTCCAGTGGGAGGCTTCACTTGAAGTATCCAACCTAATCTCGTCATCAAGGTACATATGATACCAAAAGGGAATGGCAGTCACTTGTCCAGATTTACAAATGTGTACCTATGAAAATTAAGAAATTATGAAAATTTCATCAGAGTAAATAGAACAGAGTTGAATAAGTAAGACTTGTCTTTTTAGTCAATTTTAGCTCCAAGTTTTATAAAGATTTAATCACCCAATCCAAATATCAACCTATTTTATTCACTAGTATTTACCAAGCTCATTTTTGAATATTGTTTAGAAAAAAAACCTAACATTTAAATCTTCAAAGAAAGTGACTAATACTATTTTGTGTATATAAAGTATTACCTAGCTTAAGAAAATTCTGACTATGACAAGAATAATCATTTTGTATTACCTTTACTTCTCTGTTAGAGGTGTTCAAATATGGAGTCATTAAATCTAGTCTTAAGAGTTCCACTGGCTTGCTTAAAGGTATACAGGGCAATGAGGACAGATCCAAAAATACACGTATAGGTACCTAGAAAAAGTACAAATTTTTCACTTTTACTCAATTCTTTCTGTGGCCCAATGACCCTGAAGTGCTTACTTTGTACTTGCATCAGTATGATACAATGCTTTTTACACCTAATATCTCATTTAATTTAATTCCCATATCAATCTTAAGGCATAAGGATTTTCATGATTCCAGTTTTATAAGAAGGATGAACAAACCAAGGCTTAGGCAGGTTACATAATTTGTTATGGTTTCAATTATCTATGAATTCTTTTCTTAGATGAAAGCAGATTAAATTTTTACTTAAGCCAAATAGCTCCAAAAATTTTAAACACAGATGTGCTTATGTGTGAAAGATGAACTAATTAGCAAATAGTACAATATTATTGTACTGTTTGAGAAAATACCAAATAATAGTGGATTTCATTTGTAAAATAAAGTTTAATTCTAGAAAGCAATGTTTCCCAACTTCGGCTGCAAGTTAAAATCACCTAAAGAGCTTTTTAAAAGCCTCAACTGCTCAGGCCATACCTCAGATCAATCTGGAGTTGGGAGCCAAGTATCGATAGTTCTGAAAGTTCAGTCAAGGTTGAGAGCCACTGCTATAATGTGTTCCATCAATTTTAGCAGCAATAGAACCTTCCTACCAGTAACTTTAGCCTCTTCAATTTGAAACAGAAAGGAAACTGTTGTTTTAAAAGTGCCCTCTTTCCTTTGAGTAAAATATTAGCAACTGTTCATGGTGAAACAATGGACACAGATATACCAACCTCTTCCTGGGCATCCTGAAGGCATCCAAGCTTCCCTCACCATAAAAACAGCAATTCCATGCCATTTCCAAGACTGATTATGCCCTTTACCCTCAGTTGTATCAGTCACCAGAAGAAGCCCTAAATTCCTTTGTTACCTCTCATCACATGCACTCTACTCCTTCATAGCCTGTCCTCACTTCTATTTCTCAACCCAGCCCACTGGCCATCCCTGTCATCTGTGTTAATTCTTCGCACATTTCCCATCTAGAGCTCATTATTTCATGAGTTCTCTAGAGTTCAGTTCTCTCTATATACGCCCAAGGTGATTTCACTCAGACTTAGGGCTTTAAATATCACCTACCACATTTTATCTCTAGCCTGTATCTTTCTCTGAATTCTTATAAATGATCCTGCAAACACATAAATGCAACCTAATCCTCCTGCTATTTTCCCCAAATCAGTAGATGGTAACTATCCTTCCAGGTGCTCTCATTACCCACATCCAATCTATCACACAATGCACCTTCAAGTATGTCTACAGTTGGAACTCTGCACCGTCTCCACACTGCTATGACTCACTCCTAAGTCACTTACCTGGATTACTGCAATAATGCCTTTGCCTGCTCTCACAAGTGGCTTACTTCTAACCCCTTAACCATAGTAACCCTTTCAAAACAAGATATCTCATGTCACTCCTCCACGTGTTTTCCACCCTTTTCATAGTAAAAGTCTTCCTATGACCAAAAGGGTCTATAATATCTGGTTCCTAATACTTTTCTGACTGCATCTTTCATCTGACTCACCTCATGGTATCTTCCTGCTGTTTCTGAACACTCCAATCATGCTCTTGCCTCAGGCCATTGCATTTGTTGATCCTTTGACTTATGATTTGCTTCCTTATTTCTTCAGCTCCCTGCTTAACTACCACTTAGCCATGAGTCCTTCCCTTAGTCATTACCTATATGAAACAGTATATATCACATACCCCCCATTCCCTGTATTTCTTAACCTGCTTTATGTCCATAGCACTTCTAACCATCTATCATACTAATCTTTTTACTTGTTTATTATCTATTTCTTGTTTGCCAATTTGAGTGCTAGCTCCATGAATGCAGGAATTTATCTCTTATTTTCCTAGGCCAGTAAAAAAACAGAAGAGAAGGGATATGAAAAGTATACAGACCATGAATACAAACTATTAAGGAAGGGAGGATATAAGACAGGAAGTACAGTGAAAAGATGGCAAGGTCAAAATTTAATAGATTCTGATGGGACCAAAGAGTTGCTTGCTGATCAAGAGGGAATAAGCTAGAAAGAAAGGAGATGGTGGTATTTTTGAACCACACAAACAATTTAAACTTCTGTCTTCTTTTTTTTTTTAAGTTTATTTATTTTTTTAGTAATCTGTGCACCCGATGTGGGGCTTGAACTCACAACCCCAAGATTATGAGTCACACACTCCTGCAACTGAGATAGCCAGGTGCCCCTAAACTTCTGTCTTCTGATAAGTGTATTCTCCTTATTAAACTTGCAAAAAATCTGAGATTAAACAAACTCTAAAACTTGTTAGCCAGCCCTGAAAAAAGCATTTTCTCAAGAAACTTATATTTGCTAAGTACTGTTCACATGAGATCTAACTGCATCTTCAAGGGTTTACTATGTATAGCCTTCAAATAAAAGTTTTAGATATCACTTCTTGAATTCTGTACCCAAATCCTACTTCCCAAAAATTCAGCTTTGGTTTACACATCAGTATCGCATCAGTAGGTACTTCCTGCCTCTGTCTTCAACCCAAACTTCTTCCCCTAGACATTCTATCCACTCACACAATTTTAATCCGCAAATCTGTATTCTGCTAATACCTTTGCCAGCACTAGATCTTGACTCCTTGTTTCCCAAATAGCAACTAAACCCTTTGCCTTGCGCTCCAGTTTCCTAGGCTCCTACATTCTTACCCACAGCAGTCTGACTGTGTATACACTAGCTGCTTACATCTATCACCTGCCAGCCTGAGGTTTCAATGTAATAAAGGGTTCAAGTTTGGAACACAGGTCTTTTTCTGACTGCTTCTGCTTTAGACAAGAAGTACACTTTTTCATAAGACTAAACCTAGTACCCTATTTTCACTTAGTGGTTCAGAAGAATATCTATAGACTTTTGTCAATAGGAACAACAGAATTCCTTGGCGATTCTAATCGCTATGTTGATTTTCACTCATAAATTCCTTTGCTCTAGGAAACTGATTACCATCCTGATCCAGCTAAACACAGTGACTGTATTAAACTATGGAGAAAGATAAGGTAGATGGTGGGTAACAGCCACCTGATGGAACTTCTCTTCTAAACACTTACCTGAAACTGATTAATAAAAGGTGCTATATTCAATCCAAGAGTGCGTTCTGTTCCTTGAACAGCACTCTCTTCTACCAGTGTCTGTGATTCCACAAGCAACCCAAACATCAACACATATTGAGGAAAGATCTTGCCTCCAGATTGCAGCAAACACCTAGAGAAGGAAAAATGTTTTAAAAATCATCTTGATTCCCTACATTTTATAAATACCATAACTAATTCATAATGAATTGGTAAACTACAGATTGTACCTAATCTAATAGACTCTATGTTATTGGCTGGTTGTTCAGAGTGATAAACCACTGGAAATAATTTCCCAAAAAGTCAAAGTGGCCGCTGATCCATGAAAGAGAAAAACAACCAGTTGGCTTGATGGATATAAGTCTTTAGATTCAGGAAGAGTAATCAATGGATATTAAAACTAGTGGGTGAAAGTTTTATTTGGAAAAAGATATTTACATCGTCTCCAAGTACCGTCCCCACAAATGGCTTACTAGTTACAAAGGGAAAAACAGCAACTTACTATGGAAAAACCCAGTGAATACAACTTAAAACACACTGACCTAAATTAATATCAACAATCATGGGATAAAGCAATACTATATGCCTCCTAATGTGACAAAACTTCTGTGAGGAAAACTGAGGAAGACTGGGGAGAAAAAAAGGAATATAGGATATTACTGGGATAGGAAAATGTTTAATATAGACTATATGTTAAATAATAGTATCTTTATCAATGTTAAGTTTCCTGAATGTGATTTTATTGTGATATGTAGGGAAAAGCCTTTGTTCTAAGGAGATACACGCTAAATGTTAAACCGTGAAGGTTAAAAGACAAAACAATAGTCTTATGTTCATTGTTACTATTCTTGCAATTTTTCTTAAGTTTGAAATTTTGAAATATTTCAAAATAAAAAGTTGATGGAAAACTTTATAAGTAAACAGACTGCTCTTGTAACAGCTCTCCCTAAAGATTAGGTCATTGGAAGCCAAGTCATAACTGGGTCATTTGATGAACATGGAATCAGCAAGAGAAGTTAGAGAGGATTCCTAAGTATAATGCCATTAGACTGAGACAAGTCATGATCCTAAACCAAGACAATCTCTCTTCAGTAAATAACTATAAGTACATCATCATTTACATTGTAGTAAGTCCTACATATTATATAGATCAGCCTAAAAAAGGACTTCACAGTACTTTGCTCATTTTTGTTATTGCTTTCCTATCAACTTCTAGTATTTTAGGTAAAGTCTAGTAGAAATTAATCTCTATAATTAATAAAATTACACAGCTCTTAACAAAATTCCTGTCTATGTCTTTACCAAACCAGAAAAAAATGTGTCTTCCTAAAAAACTGGAGAAATCTACCTGTTTTGCTCAAATGGATCAGGTTTATTCCTGATAATTCATGGCACTAATTTTTCTGAAAAAATGATGAAGTTATCTCTAATTGTGATCCATTTAAATAGAGCCAGATATAATCACTCTTAAGATCACAATTTCTCAAATGACAGACCAGCCACAGAGCTTTATGCTCTTGACTAAATTCCCCCCATCCCCAGTAACCACAAGAGGGTACTGTTCTATGAAATTCGCAAGCTGAAAAAGCACATAGGGTTAGAAGTCAACCTTCTAACCATAAAAATCTATGGGGAAAAGGAAGGGAGGGCATTACATCAAATCATTTCAGAAAATTGGACTAAACAAAATATCAAAATTTTATCTTCTGAACCCTAAAAAGTCAGAACAGGCTGACTAGAGTACTAACAACTGTGCTAGAGATAAATACTATACACAAAGGCAGTATATGATAATTATTTTAAAAGACCATGGTCATACTATTTTAATCTAAGATGTTATACAATGGGGCACCCGGGTGGCTCAGTTGGTTAAGCGTCCAACTTCGGCTCAGGTCATGATCTCACAGTTTGTGAGTTCGAGTCTCGCATCGGGCTCTGTGCTGACAGCTCTGAGCCTGGAGCCTACTTCAGATTCTGTGTCTCCCTCTCTCTCTACCTCTCTCTGCCTCTCTCTCTCTCTCTGTCTTTCTCTCAAAAGTAAATAAACATTAAAAAATTTTTAATATAAATAAATAAAATGTCACACAAATCCTTAACTCAATATTACTGTCACTAACAGGAATGCTCCTTAGTTATGTTTAGATAAAAGAGTAATTGCCTTGAAACTCTGCTTAGCTTTACTGACACTGTTTTGTTGTCACTTATACCACTGCAGCTGCCAGACTCCTCGATGGACCCTCTGCAAAGCCAAATAATACTTCTGAACCATCTGTGCCTTCAGCAGTGAGAAAATACGTTCCAACTCAAAAGTCTAACCATAAATGGCAAAAATTTCTGAAGAAACTCTTCAGTTTCCTTGTGACCCAACACAAGATGTTTTTAAATGCGTTTTAAATTAAAAAAAAAAAAAAGTACCAAGCTTTTAAACTTCTTCCTGTCTTTTAATCTAGTATGACTGAGCAAAGTCTAAGAATGAAGATTTTAAAACAATGACTACAAAGAAAGGTAGCTAGAATCTAAATATTTAAGTCTGTGAAATGGCTCATTTTCCCTTGCCTTGTTTGGGGGTGCTCAGAGGAGTTCTAGTGAGACAGATGCCCTTATCCCAGATATAACTTCACCCTCTTTCACCAGTCATGAGACCTCCCCTCTGTTAAACACTGACCACACAGGAGGCCTGTGTGAGAAGTATCTGCATACCTCTGTCCCCAGAACCAAGATAAGCCCGTCCATTCAGGTAAGGAGATTGAACAATAGCTTGGGCTGAAGGAAAGAAGCACTGGTTCTTCACTGTTACTCAGGAGGTAGGTATTTGGAGGGGAGGGAACACTGGTTAAAACAATAATCATGGGCACTACTAGCATTTAGTGACCAGAGGTGCCAAACATTCTGCAATCCATAGGACAATCCTATATAAGAAAATTAAACCAAAACTGTCCCACCCAAACTTCCAATAGGACACCCGCCCCAACTAAGAAACACCAGGAAAAGGAGTTGGTAGCTTTATATAAGATGTTTCCCACTAATATAACTAATCATTCAGACAGAACACACTGCTCAATTGTTTTTATAACCAAACATGCTTTTTAAAAATCCTTTAAAGGTTACATTTAAATAAAATGTGACTGACTGAACGCTTTTCCACTAAAGATCAGGAACAAGAAAAGGACATCCACTTTCATTACTTCCATTCAATGTAGTCACTGTAAGTCCTAGGTGAAGCAATCAGGCAAGAAGAATAAAGGGCATCAAAGCTGGAAATGAAGAAGTAAAACTATCTCTGTGCATAAACAACATTATCATATATGTAAAAGCCTCTGAAGATTCCACATAAAAATATTACACTAATTAATTCAGCAAAGTTGCAGGACATAAAACCAACACACACAAATTAGTGGTATTTCTGCAATTAATATGAACAACCCAAAAAGGAAATTTAGGAAACAATTTCACTTTCTATAGCGTCAAAGTAATAAAGTACTTAGGAATAAACTTAACCAAGCAGGTGGAAAAGACCTGTAAACTGAAAACTATAAACATTGCTGGAAGAAATTAAAGAAGACACAAATAAATCAAAAGACATCCCACATTCATGGACTAGAAGAAAATACTGTTGCTACCCAAAGTGAGCTACCCAAAGTGAGCTATACAGATTTAATGCAGTCCCTTTCAAACCCCAACAGCATTTTTTACCAAAATAGAAAACCCCATCCTAAAATTATATGGAATTTCAAGGGATCCAGAATAGCCAAAACAATCTTGAAAAAGAACAAAGTTGGAAGTTTTATACTTCCTGATTTCAAAACTTACTACAAAGTACAGGGAAAATGACCATATAAATAAAATGGTGGAAAAGGAAGCCTCAGATTCACCTCTTCCCACAGAGACACTTACTTACCCAAAACTGCACAGACTAGGGGCACTTGGGTGGCTCAGTCAGTTAAGCATCTGACTCTTGGTTTCAGCTCAGGTCACGATCCCACAACTTCTGAGTTCGAGCCCCACCTTGGGCTCTACATTGGTAGTGTGGAGCCTGCTTGAGATTCTCTGTCTCCCTTTCTCTCTGCCCCTCCCCCACCTGAGCTCTCTGTCTCTCTCAGAAATAAACATGAAAAAAAAAAAAAAAAAAAAAAAAACTAAAAAACACACAGACTAAACTGTTTCTGTGAGATACCTAGAAACTAGTTAAGCGGTTCCTGTACTCCAAGCCAGTACACGGCCAGAAAGAATTATATGGAAGGTGATGGGAAAGTGTATCACATTTACTTGCCACAGTCCCCAGCTACAGCACAGTACAATCAAGAGACAACCCCCAATTCCCAGCTTCTTGTTGGGGAGAGAAACAGAAGAAATGGAACATACATCCAACACTATGACTTTTGGGAGTGCTGCCCAAGGAACTGGTTTCTGTCTCACATGAAATCTAAGTGACAAAAAATGGGCACCAGGCTGGGCCCTCTGGTAGATTACAAAGGCGATCACTTGGCTTAAAGACCAGAGAGTCTGCAGTTCCACAGACAGTCATCAGGGTGAGCTCTGGTACTATAACTTGCTATAGCACCAAGGGAGCTGCAGTACTTCAGACCGATACTAGGGGAGCTCCTGAGGAGAAACCAGCAAGACTTCAACTAGCTGACACACAAAAGCCCCAAAGAAGCTACATGCCCAGAAAAGGCTTGCGAGGTCTTCAGAATCTCTAGTCAGGCTGAATGGTAAAGGTCCTCCCTGTACAAAGCCTCCCTGTACAAAAACTGAGAGAGATGAGGCGTTCTTCTAAAAGCTCAAGTCCTAACAAAAGTTAACGTGGCATACAAACACGGAAACATGGCCTAATCAAAGGACATTAAATATCCAGAAATTGACCCTAATGAAACAGATACAAGAATTAAAATTAACTATCATTAGGATGCTCAAATAAATGAAATGCAGAAAATGATGCATAGAGAATATCAACAAAGACATAGAAACTATAAAAAAGAACCAAACAAATTGTGAGCTGAAAAATAACTGAATTGAACATTTTACTAGTGGGATTCAACAGAGACTTGACCAGACATAATGATCAAATTCAAAAACAGACAAATGAGACTACAACAAACTTAAAAAATTCTGCACATCAAAGGCCTAAAGGACACAATCAACAGAGTGAAAAGGCAACCTATGAAATGAGAGAAAATATCAGTAAATCATGTATCTCATAAGGGGTTAACATCCAGGATATATAACAAACTCCTATAACTCAACTACAGCAAAAATCCGATTAAAAAATGGGCAATGGACTTCAATAGGCAGTTCTTGAAAGAAGATATAAAAATGACCAACAACAATATGCAAAAATGCTCAATATCACTAATCACAAGAGAAATGCAAATCAAACCATAAAACATGAGCCTACACCCATTAGGATGTCTACTATCAAAAGAACAGAAAATAAACAAATGTTGGTAAAGATGTGGAGAAACTGGAATCCTTGTGCACTGCTGACAGAAATGTAAAATGGTACAGCCATTATAAAAAAGATTCTGGAGATTCCTCAAAAAATTAAAAATAGAATTACCATATGACTCAGTTAATTGCACCTCTGGATATATATCAAAAGAACTGAAAGCAGGGGTGCCTGGGTGGTTCAGCTGGTTGAGCATCAGACTCTGGATTTCGGCTCAGGTCATGATCTCATGGTTTGTGAGTTCCAGCCCGGCATCCCTGCTTGGGATTCTCTCTCTCTCTCTCCCCCTCTCTCTGTCCCTCCCCTACTTGCACTCTTCCTCTCTCTCTCAAAGATAAATAAATCAACTGAAAAATCAACTGAAAGCAGAATCTCAGAGATTATTCACAGTAACTAAAAGGTAGAATAACTCAAGTGTCCATCAATAGATTTATATAGTGGAATATTATGCAGTTTAAAAAGAAGGAAATCCTGTTACATGTTACAACGTGGGTGAACCTCAAGGACATTCTGGTAAGTGAAATATATCAGTCACATAAGACAAATACCATATGATTCCACATATGAAGTATCTAAAGTACTCAAAATAATACAAAATAGTAATAGAAATTAGAAAGATGGTTGCCAAGGGCTTGTGGGGTGAGGGGAATTAGTGTTTTATGGTTATAAAGTTTCAGTTTTGCAAGATGAAAAAGTTCTAGAGACCTATTGGTTACAATGTGAAAATACCTTAGTACTACTTAGCTGTATACTTAAAAATGGTTTAGATGCTAAATTGAATGTTTCCCACATAAAAAAAGAATTAGTTACTTAAAAACAAACTTATTATGAAGCTACAGTAATCAAACCAGGATGGTACTGGCATAAAGGGAGACAGGTAGATCAATGAAACAATTCAAGAGCTCAGAAATAAACCTTGACATATACGGTGAGATGATTTTTGCCAAGAGTATCAAGAGCATTCGATGTGGAAAAGACAGTCTTTTCTATTAACAGTGTTTGGAAAACTGGATATCCACACTCATAAGAGTGAAGCTGGGCCCTAACTATATACCATATACAAAAATTAAGTTAAAATGGATCAAAGACCTAAATGTAAGACCTAAAACTATAAACACTCTTAGAGAAAACATGAGAGAATAGTTTTAGGCCACAGAATCTGACAATAATTTCCTGGATATCAAACCAAAAGCACAGGCAACAAATTTAAAAAAAAAAAAAAAGTGGACTGTATAAAAATTTAAATTTCTGCACATCAAAAGACACTTTCAGGGCACCTCAGTTAAGCATCTGACTTCAGCTCAGGTCATGATCTTGTGATTTGTGGGTTTCGGCACCACTTCAGGCTCTGTGCTGACAGCATGGAACCTGGAGTCGCTTCAGATTCTCTGTCTCCCTCTCTCTCTCTGCCCCTCCCTGCCCCTCTCAAAAATAAACATTAAAAAAACAAAAAGATACTTTCAATAAAGTAAAAAGGCAACCAACCCACAGAATTGGAGAAAATATTTGTAAATTATCTGATAAGGAATTAATATCCAAATACATAGAGAATTCCTAAAAATCAAAAAAAAAAGTCTGACTCAAAAATTGGCAAAGAACTTGAAAAGACATTTTTCCAAAGAAGATATAAAGACAGCCAATACGCACTTATTTTAAAAAGCTCAACAGGGGCGCCTGGGTGGCGCAGTCGGTTAAGCGTCCGACTTCAGCCAGGTCACCATCTCGCGGTCCGTGAGTTCGAGCCCCGCGTCAGGCTCTGGGCTGATGGCTCGGAGCCTGGAGCCTGTTTCCGATTCTGTGTCTCCCTCTCTCTCTGCCCCTCCCCCGTTCATGCTCTGTCTCTCTCTGTCCCAAAAATAAATAAACGTTGAAATAAAAAGCTAAACAACACTAATTAATAGGGAAATGCAAATCAAAACATTAAGACATCATCTCCCACCCAGTAGGATAGCTACTACCAAAAAAAAAAAAAAAAAAAACCAGAAAATAACAAGTGCTGGTGAGGATTTAAACCCTGTGTACTGCTGATGGGAATATAAAACTGTACATCAACTGTGGAAAGCAGTATAGCAGTTGCTCAAAAAATTAAAACTAGAATTACCATATGATCCAGCAATTCCACTTCTGGGTATATACCCAAAAGAATTTCAAGCAGGGTCTGAAAGATATTTGCATTCTCATGTTCATTATTATTGTTATTCACAATAGCTAAAAGGTGGCAGTAACTCAAGTGTCCATCAATGAATGAATAAGCAAAATGTAATATATACATACAATGCAATATGATTCAGCCTTAAAAAAAAAAAAAGTTCTGACACATGCTACAACATGGATGACCCTGGAGGACATTATTCCAAGTGAAATAAAGACAGTAACAAAAATATAAATATAGTATGGTTCCAGTCATATGAGGTCATAAGAGTACTCAAACTCATAGAAGCAGAGACTAGAATCATGATTGTTAGCTGCTGGGGAGAGGATGGAATGGGGAGTTATTGTTTAATGTGCATAAGGTTTCAGTTTTACAAGATGAAAAGAGTTATGGGGATAATTGAAGGTGATGATGGTTGCATAACATTATGAAAATATTTAATATCACCAAACTGTACATTTAAAGATAGTTAAGATGGTAAATTTTATGTTATGTGCATTTTACCACAATAAAAAAAAATTGAAAAAGAATTAAAACTGAAGATAAAATAAACCATTAGGTAAAGTGTCTTTCTAAATAAGTCAAACTTCATTTGTGTTAAAAATTCATAGAGCTGAAATTCCTTCCAAGGTGGCTAATGCAATATCCTTCATTTTACAGATGAGGAAAACTGAGGATGAGAGTCTATATTGTGATTTATAGAAAATTTCACTAGGGGTGCCTGGGTGGCTCAGTCGGTTAAGCGTCCGACTTCAGCTCAGGTCACGATCTCACGGTCCGTGAGTTCGAGCCCCGCGTTGGGATCTGGGCTGATGGCTCGGAGCCTGGAGCCTGCTTCCAATTCTGTGTCTCCCTCTCTCTCTGCCCCTGCCCCGTTCATGCTCTGTCTCTCTCTGTCTCAAAAATAAATAAAACGTTAAAAAAAAAAATTTTTTTTTAAAAAAAAGAAAATTTCACTACTTCAGGAATTCATTAACAAATGTGAGACTAGCTCTGAACCCTTTAAGCACCATGTTCTGGGGCGTCTCGGTGGCTCAGTGGGTTAAACAGCCGACGTTGGCTCAGGTCATGATCTTGCGGTCAGTGAGTTCAAGCCCCGCGTCGGGCTCTGTGCTGACAGCTCAGAGCCTGGAGCCTGTTTCAGATTCTGTGTCTCCCTCTCTCTGACCCTCCCCCACTTCATGCTCTGTCTCCTCTGTCTCAAAAATAAATAAATGTTAAAAAATTTTTAAAAAGTCGGTTAAGCACCACGTTCTAAACTATCGAGTATATCTGCTTAAAATTTTATGTGCATGTATGTATGTATTTGTGTCAAATCTCTGTATCCCCATAATTTGTGATACGTACAAAACTGTTTTGAAGAAAAAAAAAAGGTGGTGATTTTTATTTGTTACTCCATAAGAAGAGTTTGGTTAACAAAAGAAAATGTATATAGAACCTAAAATATAATTACCCATAGAATCAAACACTTTTTCCAGGTTTTGTCAAATGTTTTTTTCTTCAATAGATAATCTGCCTTTGCTATTGCAATCTGGTCTGTATTCCCACCGCTTTTCCTATACTACAAAACAACCCATATATATACCACAAAATTCAAAATCTGTTAACATTCATTTTACTCAAATTTGGATCCCCAAATGTTAAATATTGCCATCTTTTCAGATCTGAGCAGCATGACCAAAGGACTTTGAAGCTTAGCCAAATTTGCTTTCAGTATTAAATATTAGGGTCAAGTTTGCCTCCAGCAACAACACTGAAGGGAAAATCTCTTAGGGAGATAACTGTACTATAAAATAAAGATTTTAAGACCTAAGAGGACTGGGATTGTTCATAAGAAGCACTCTGCTCAGGGCACCTGGGTGGCTCAGTTGGATGAGCATCTGATTCTTGATACCTGCTCAGGTCATGATCTCACTGTTTGTGAGACTGAGCCCTGAGTCAGGTTCTGTGTTGACAGTGTGAAGCCTGCTCGGGATTCCCTCTCCCTCTTTCTCTGCCTCTCCCCCACTTATGCACACACACACTCTCTCAAAATAAACATTAAAAAAAAAATTTTTTTTTAAAGAAGCACCCTGCTCTCCCAACATATCATCAACTGTGTATTATGTATCTCTTAAAGATACGTCTCATTAAGATGTGATTTGATTTTTCCTTATTTACCCTAAATGTCTTATCTGTTCTTATAGATCTCTACTTAATTCTCTATATCATACATAGACAGTCCAATCTCAAAGCAGGCTCTCTTCTTCACACCTACAGAGCAGGGATTCCTTTAGACCAAAAACAACGAGTAATGACATGCACACAAAGAGAAAGGCATAAAGTCACATGTCCTGAAAAGCAATGCTTAGAACATACTATGATCATAACTCATCTGTACAGTTATGCCACTGAAGAACTAAACCAATTTATATTAATTTAAGCTCAAAATACAAAAGTTGCATTTTGTGTTTTACCTGGATATTGCAGCTTTTTCCATTATTTCCTGCTGAATGAGCCCAGATGGCTCAATGACATCCAGTATAATTATACTCCACAACTTGTCTGATTTTGGCCTTTGCAACACAGCAGATTCATCTTCCACGTGTCTCAGCCAAAACTCAAGTGTTTCTTTAGGAAAGTGATTGGCTTCAGATATGAGGTCCAGAGTTATACGATGTTGGTCTTTCTCCACAGAACTGTAAGGTTTAACCTGCCCAAGTGTGCCAGCAATTATGGGCAGAATGGAGAAGCCTTCGGAAACATCTAACACATAGAATGGTTCAGGGATGCTCTCTTCTGAATTACTCTGTCCACTTCCACAGCTCATCTCATTATTCTGGCAGTGAGTATCCATGGCCTGACACAGTTTCTCTGGAGTCAATGAAGACAACACTTTTCTCATTGCCATTTTAAAGCTTTCATGATAGAGGTTGTTATTAAGCAAAGCAATTTCTGTGGATTCCAATATACATGTCTGCTCCATAGCATCTGGTTTGCTGGTCTGAAGGTTAGCCAGGGCACTACAGAGTTCAGCTTCACTTCCTAAGGATAACAAGTCTTTATCCTTGCTAAAATCTTTTCCAACATCCATTTCATGTTCTGAACTGAAAACACTGATATTCTGAATTCTTAAGTAACAATCTTGACAAGACACTTCCATCATCACCTGGTCCCCAGATTTTATCCAGTAGTCTCCATAAAACAGTAAGAAAGAAAGAAAAATTGTAATTAATATATTTATAAGTCTAAGAATCATACAAATACTTCCACTCTCCCCTCATTTTGAAATCACTACAGGAAAGATTACATCTATTGATTTAATAGAATTAAGTGAATTAATTTATTCATGTCCTACAAAAATAACTAGGAAAAATCCCTACAGCTTTACTTAGTGAAAAACTTAAGTTTGAAGATTCAATTAACTAATGGCATAATAGACTCAAGAGCTCCATTATTGGACCCCAACTATTAGTTTTATAGTGCCTTTACTGCAATCACTAGATATCATGTCCCCATATTATGGAGTGGGGAAAGGGGTACAGGAGACTCCCAATCCTCTTCAGTAGTGAAGCGAATAACAAAGATAAATAAAAGTCAGGGATCAATACCAAATCTCACTTTAGCTTAAAGGGGCATTCTTTTCTCTAACAGCAATTTCCAAAAAGAACAAGGCAGCATTCAATAGAACCTTGTCAGTAATATTTCTGTTTATATTTAAACATTCTTTCATGTTTAGGAATTTGATAATATAAGGAAGGACTAAGTCCTACAATAAAGAGTGTATCATGGTCTTATCCATGAACTTTCAAACTTGGTAAAACTTTAAAATGTGCACATATAATCACAATTTCTTCTTATCAGCATTTAGAGATGGTTGAAAATACAAATTATTCTTTTGTTTACACATTTAAAATGTCCTTTCCCTAAGAAGGATTAAAATTTTTAAAGCCCATCTAAGTTACTATAAGAAAGTTAGAATAAACAAAATAACACATGAAAAGATGTGCAACATCACTAATCATCAGGGAAATGCAAATCAAAACCACAGTGAGATATAACCTCACACCTGTCAGAATGGCTAAAATCAAAAACACAAGAAACAAGTGTTGGCAAAGATGTGCACTGTGGGTGGGAATAGTGTGGAAAATAGCATGGAGGTTCCTCAATAAATTAAAAATGTAATTACCCCTGCTGGGTATTTATTCAAAGAACACGAAAACACTAATTCAAAGGGATACACACACCCTTATGTTTATAGCAGCATTATTTACAATAGTCAAGGTATGGAAGCAGCCCAAGAGAACACTGATAGATAAATGGATAAAGAAATGTGGTATAGAAGAGAGGTGGGCTGGGGGATGGGTTAAATAGGTGATGGGGATTAAGGAATACACTTGGTATGATGAGCACCAGGTGATGTATAGAGGTGTTGAATCACTATAGCATACACTTGAAACTATAATTACATTGTATGTTAACTGGAACTTAAATAAAAACTTAGAAAAAAAAAGATGTGATATATACATACAATAGAATATTACTCGGCCATAAAAAGGAATGAAATCTTGCCATTTGCAACAATATGGATGGATCTACTGAAATAAGTCAGTCAGAGACAGACAAATACCACATGATTTCATTCATACGTGGAATTTAAAAAACAAAATAAACAAAGAAAAAAAAAGAGACAACCCAAAAAACAGACTCTTAACTACAGTAAACAAACTTATGGTTACCAGAGGGGAGGGAGGTGGATGGATGGGTGAAATAGGAGGTGAGAATTAAGAATATATTTATGATGGGGTGCCTGGATGGCTCGGTGCATTGAGCATCTGACTCTTGATCTTGGCTCAGGTCATGAACTCATGGTTTCTAAGATCATGCCCTCCATCAGGCTCTGCACTAACATCGTGGAGCCTGCTTGGGATTCCCTCTCCCTCTCTCTCCTCCCCTCCCCTACTCACATGCATGCACATGCATACAAAATCTCTCTCAAAATAAATAAGCATTAAAAAAAGAGTGTATTTATGATGAGCTTGAATAGAGAATTGCTGAATTATCACATTGATGATCTGAAACTAATGTAACATGATATGTTAATTATACTGGAATTATAGTTTTAAAAATAAAACAAATAAAGAAAAAATGCCACTTACTGAGTGCCAGTTGCTATGATAGGCATTTTACATCCATTATCACTGATAATCCCTACAACAATCCTACCAAGTAGGCAGCATCCCATTTTTATACATCACATAATAACAGTTCTGAGACATAACCAGCAAGGCTAGCCAGAGAGTCAGTAGCAGTGCTAAGACTTGAATCCCAAATCTACCTGACTGACTCCAAAAACACCATACTAGCCACAACACTATACTCATCCCATGACTTAATGGTCTTGCCAAATTAAATCCTTGACTAGGAGACTAAACAGAAATAGAAACTTATTACCTCCCAGTTTAAAACAGGTATAATTTTTCTATGTAATACAACTTACGTGAACTACACTAAAACCCATCAAATTGCTGGCAAAAAAAATTTCTACAGAAAAAAATCTTTAACATAGAACTTCTCTAAGGAAGTCCATGAATTTATGAGCCCTCTAAAACTGTAAAATGTTGTTTATATGTGTGTGTGTGCATTTCCATGACTCGTGGCTCCACAAATGCCATCAGATCCTAAAAGCAGGAAGCACTCCTGCACTAGTACTTTTCTACCATGTTCTATAAAAAATGGACTAGCATTCTATTATCTGCTGATAACCAGAGTAATCAGAGCTGAAGAAATGATTTAACAATAGACATTGTTGAATGGTATGCAGCAATTATGTTTTATTCTCTTTCTTAACTATATATATTAACTATTTAAAACTACTTTTTAAAAAAGAAAGTTCTGAAAAACTTAACCAATCTCCCTCAACTGGAAACTTCATATTCAAAGTAAATTTTCTTACCCTGATTGAAATGCTTAGAAGATTAAAGCAACAAGACTAAACAAACAAACAAACAAACAAAAATTAGACAAGTTATACCTGCAAGGTCATGTACGGGGTAGACAGCCTGTTCCCAACATGTTTCCTCACTAGGACTTGTGGATAAACTGTGTTCATCATCAAGCTGGAGTACAAACCAAACCACAATAGCATCTAGTATGCCTTCTTTAATCACAGGAATACCAATTTTACCAGATTTTTTAGTTGCAAGACTTTTTAATTCCTGACAAAAACGTAAAAGGAATGAAAGCAGTTTATATATGCAATATATACATGCCCTACTATTACATCTCTTTCCATTTCTGTAAGTTCTCAGATCTGCCCAGCATCACTGGGGGAATCAGTATCTTAACACACCTATAGCCATTTCAGGCATACTAAATGAGAAGCTCCAATCTACCACAGTGGAATACGGTGGAACTATTAAAAGCAATGAGGCAGAGTGAGTGGGTGGCTCAGTCAGTTGAGCATATGACTTTAGCTCAGGTCATGATCTCACAGTTCACAAGTTAGAGCTCCGCATAGGGCTCTGTGCTGCCAGCACAGAGTCTGCTTTGGATCCTTGTCCCCTTCTGTCTCTGTCCCTCCCCCGCTGTGCACAAGCGTGTGTGCGCTTTTTCTCTCCCTCAAAAATAAACATTAAAAATAAAATGAGGCACATACATAATACTGATGTAGAGACAAATCCAGGATATACTGTTGAACGAAGGAAGTGAATGGCAAAGAAATAGGGATTGTTTTTGAAAACATGAGCACATGAGTGTGTGTGTGTGTGTGTGTGTGTGTGTGTGTGTGTAGAAAAACAGAAAAGCAAGTCTGAAAAGATATACTTCAAATTGGTGACCTGAGAAAGTAGGACCTAGATTTAAAAAAAGGAAGGGGTGCCTGGGGTGCTCAGTTGGTTAAGTGTCACACTCCTGATTTTGGACGCTCATCCTGGAGCTCTGAGCTGCTTGGGATTCTCTTTCTCTGTCCCTCCCCCAGCAGCATGCATGTGTGTACTCTCTCTCAAAAATAAATAAATAAAGCTTAAAAAATAATAAAATAAATTAAAAAGGAAGACATATACTTTTTCTTCTATTCTTCTGTATTACTTGAAAGTGTTAAAACAAGCAGATTTTACTTGAAATTTAACTGTGGCAAAGAAAAATTAACGTAAGAAAATCTCAAAATAAGGACAGCTTTGGGGTATTTAGCAACTAAAATCATGTTGATCCCTACTGTACAGTTGTATCAGAAAAGAAATGATCTTGAAGCTCAGTCTCAGTAATCAATGTCAAAGTGTTAATGTAGCTCCAAACCACCTCAAGAAAAATCTAGTAACAACTAATAGGGGATTAAATTATATTAAATGTATTAAATTATAAAGATCTTAGGCTAAAATGACCTTCACAAAGTGTTCTGTGCTCACGCAGGTTTCATCTAATCTGCCTTAAAGACCTTCAGAGGACTCCATGTGACCTTTTTTCATTTCCTTAGGCACTTCCTTTGTGTAGCACAGCCTCCCACCACCCACCGATACACACACACAGACACTTAGGGCCATCAACTTGTCCTGGTTTGCTCAAGACTGTTCTAGTTTTTTTTTTTATTTTTCTTAATATTTATTTATTTTTGAGAGAGAGACAGAGTGAGACACAGCACGAGCAGGGGAGGGGCAGAGAGAGAGGGAGGCACAGAATCTGAAGCAGGCTCCAGGCTCTGAGCTGTCAGCACAGAGCCCGAAGTGGGGCCCAAACCCAGGGACTGCGAGATCATGACCCGAACCGAAGTCGGACCCTCAACCAACTGAGCCACCCAGGTGCCCCAAGACTGTTCTAGTTTTAAAAAGGAAAGTCCCGCGCCTTGGGAATCTCTCATTTCTGGGCAAACTGATATGGGTGCTCGCCCTAATACACATACAATCTAGAGATCTGGATTACTGTTCATTTCAAGGAATACTGTTAACTTAAAACGGCAGTACAACATTGAGAAAAGTCAGAAAGCTCTAGGTTATAACTCTTGCATTCACACCTGCATAATCTGAGGAAAATGAATGTAAACAAAAGTTCTCTCATCTGTACAGCCCAAGGATAACTATATTGCAACACTGTTGTAAAAGCAATCTAAGAACACATGTGAAAGCACCCGGCACATTATACATTCCCAACAAACTTTAGGAATTTTCTTCCTATGTATTTAAAGTAAATAATTTCAGGAGAAAATACTGGTTACCATTTAATCATTTTCCTTACATATAGTAAACAGAATCCCATGCAAACTCATAAAATAAGACTGTTCTATGTAGTACTTTAAACAATGAATGAAATTTAATGCTCAAAATTGTAACTTTTTTTTTTACCTGAAGATTGTTGAAATCTACTGTCATAATTTCAAAGCACTCTGTCAAAGCCAAATATCCCCCAGGAACTCGACTCATCTTTTCAGTTGTATATGGTTCCACTGTCTCTTCAGTATCCACAGAAGAACAAGCTGGACTCTGAAATTTCACATTTGTTGGTAAACAGATCCCAGCAACATCCTTAGTACACACCCTGGTAAGAGGGAAAATGAGAAGTGGAAGGGAGAAAGATGGGGTGGGTTTTTTTGTTTTTTTTTGTTTTTAGAATTGAGTCGAGAAAAAATAAACAAAAATGACATAAAAACTATTGGCAAAGGTTTCTTAAACACAATACATACACAATCACTAACTATAAAGGAAAACAAATGAAAAATAGATCTACATTACAATTAAGAACTCTGTTCATTAAAAAATACTCAGCTTTAAGAAAGTAAAAAGGCACATTGAGTAGAAGCAATTTATAATACACCTATTCAACAAAGGGCTCGTATCCAAAATATATTTTTAAGTTTCTACAAATAAAAGAAAAACAAAAATGGGCAAAAGACTTAGTTCACAAAAGAGCATATCTAAATGGCCAAAAAGCATACAAAAAGTTGCTCAATGTCACTAGTCACCAGGGAAATGAAGTTAACAGACTACACAACCACCAGAATGGGGAAAAGGGAAATGTCAGTAACAAGTGTTGGTGAAGACACACTAGGATCTACACTAGAAGTCTAATACACTATTGGTAGGGGTTTAAAATTAGTAAGACCACTTTGGAAGACTTTTCTTAGTACCTACTCAAGCTGAACATACCCATTCTAGATTCATTCTTAATATAGGAACCTGAAGGTATGTGGCTCTTCTACTTCTGGGAATACAGCCAACAGAAATTCATGTATACAATCACAAAAAGACTGTCCAAGAATGTTTATAATTGTACTACTTCTAATAATCAAAGAACTGGATATAATGTAAATATCCATCAACAGTAAAATGGGCAAATGTCTTGGTATATTTGTACAGTGGCATACCGTACATCAATGAGAATGAACAAGCTACACACCAGTGGATATGGATACTGAAAAAAGGCCAGGCACAAAAAAACCATTCTATATGACCCCACTTGTACAAAATTCAAAACAAGCAAAATAATCTATGATGTCAGAAGTCAGGATAGCAGCTATGGTGTCAGAAGTCAGGATAGCGGGTTTCTACCTAGGGACTTTGTGGGG
This sequence comes from Herpailurus yagouaroundi, assembly GCF_014898765.1. Classification (NCBI taxonomy): domain Eukaryota; kingdom Metazoa; phylum Chordata; class Mammalia; order Carnivora; family Felidae; genus Herpailurus; species Herpailurus yagouaroundi. The sequence goes on along the minus strand of NW_024412376.1, from coordinate 41,866,095 downwards.
TGGTGGTAAGGTTCTGAACCTTGATCTGAGCATTAGTTACACAAGTGCATCAACTTCATGAAAATTCATCACACCATAAATTTATGGTTTATGCACTTGCTATAACAATGTTCTGATGTTGATAAAAGTTTACACTGAAAAGAACACTTCATGAGCATTTAGCAGCACAATTTTATGAAAAAGAAAGACTCCAGAGGAGCCCAGTGGCTCACTTGGTTAAGCATCCAACTCTTGATTTCAGCTCAGGTCAAGGTCGTGAGATTGAGCCCTGCATCAGGCTCTGAGCTGAGCATGGGGCCTGCTTGAGTTTCTCTCTCTCCCTTTCTCCTCTCCCTCTCCCCCTCCCCTGCCTGCACAGGCTCACTCTTGCTCTTTCTCTCTCTCTCAAAAAAACAAAAACAAAAACAAAAACAAAACTCCAATCTTCTCTCATCTCAGAGGTATTCATTTATTGGTCTATCTACCCTTACAGGGTTGAGGTTGAATTGTGTACTTCTAGAAAATATTTTATTATACTCTCAAAAGATGAATGAAACTATCAATGATTTTAATAACTCAGAAGTGCTACAGAAACAAAAAGGATATGACAACTTCCTTTTAATTTCTTATAAAATACATGAATATAAACTTATCAAAACTCATGATCACATGGTTGATGGGTCCAAGCCCTGAGTCAGGCTGTCAGGCTCTGAGCTTACAGCACAGAGCCGGATTGGATTCTCTCTCCCTCTCTCTCTCTGCTCCCCCCTGCTCAGGTGTGTGTGTGTGTGCACTCTCTCTCTCTCTCTCTCTCTCTCTCTCTCTCTCGCTCCCTCTTTCTCTCCCTCTCTCTCTCAAAATAAATAAATAAACTTAAAAAAAAAAAAAAACCATACCACAGGATGCCTGGGTGGCTCAATCAGTTAAGCATCTAACTCGTGATTTTGGCTCAGGTCATGATCTAACGCTCATTTATTCCTGGGGGGGGGGGGGGGGGGGGGGGGCAGAGAGAGAGGGAAGAGAGAAACCCAAGCTGGCTTGGCATTGTCAGTGCAGAGCCCGATGTGGGGCTTGATCTCACAAACTGTGAGACCATGAGCCAAGCCGAAATCAAGAGCTGGATGCTTAACCAATTGAACCACCCAAGCATCCCAATAAGAAATTGGTTTTAAAAAATCATACAGGGGCGCCTGGGTGGCACAGCCGGTTAAGCGTCCGACTTCAGCCAGGTCACGATCTCGCGGTCCGGGAGTTCGAGCCCCGCGTCGGGCTCTGGGCTGATGGCTCAGAGCCTGGAGCCTGTTTCCCATTCTGTGTCTCCCTCTCTCTCTGCCCTTCCCCCGTTCATGCTCTGTCTCTCTCTGTCCCAAAAAATAAATAAACGTTGAAAAAAAAAATTAAAAAAAATAAATAAAAAATCATGCAGCATATCTATTAACATGAAGAGGCTCACAAAGAAAAAGCATATATATTTATTGATATTTTTGAAACAAAATTAAATTTATACACACATACACATTTACTTACAGAGCTGACATTCAACCAGGCACACTAATTCAGCCAATCTGCTAATTAAGGCCACTGTTTGGCTGATGCTCTATGCCCTACCAACCACTAAATGTTTTTACTTATCACCCCGTAACATGCATAGAGAATAAGGAAGAATATACAATAAAGATGAACAGTATTTATCTAATGGTGAGGAGTTTAGGATTATTTTTATTTTCTTCTTTTACTCATCACTATTTCTTAAAATAATTATATGTTACGTTTACTACTATTAAGTTATAGGAAGGGGGCCTCCTTAAAAAGTCCTAATAAAATAAGGATCAGTATTTTAGCAAGATAAAATATTTTTTAATGCTCAAGAAAAAAAAATAACCAAGAGGCTTCTATGACTAAAAATATTTAATATCACATTTTCACTTGTGTCATATTTGACAAGTAAATCTTAGAATTTCCAGAGCAGAAACTTCCTAAAATTTCATTCTACATAACCACAAAACATTATAATATCAATAAAGTTATTAAGAAGAGGGAAATAGGAGAAATAAATTAAAATAAATTATTTTCACACTAGAAATTTTTATTTCACTTTCATCTGAAATCAGTCTGAACTTAATATTTTTCTATATGAATCTATCACACATCAAAAAGATACTAAATTTGGGGTGCATGGGTGGCTCAGCTTGGGATTCTCTCTCTCCCTCTCTTTCTCCGCCCCTCCCCTGTTCACACACTTGCATGCTTTCTCTCTCTCTCCCTCTCTCTAAATATAAACAAACTTAAAAAAAAGATACTAAGTTGTATCAAAATTAATTTTCCACTAAAAAATCTAAAGCTGGTTTTAATTCTTTCTCTGAAAGAAAGAAAGGGGAGCTGGTGGCTCAGTGGGTTGAGTGCCTGACTCTTGATTTCAGCTCAGATCATAATCCCAGGGTCATGGGACCAAGCCCTGCATTAACCCCAACTCAACTCATGCTCCATCCTGAGAGTGGAGCCTACTTGGAATTCTCTCTTTCTCTCTCTCCCTCTGCCCTTCCCACATTCACACACTCTCTCTAATTAAAAAAATAATACTTTAAAAAAAATTTAAATAAATAAAAGAAAAAGGCAAAAAGGGAATTAAGACTGGAATAAACATCATGAATTTAAAGGTCACAAAACTACAAATTCTCATCCAAATAAATATTCCCTAAATAACCTTTCAAGTACAGTTTACTCCTTAAAATTACTGTTTTCTAATATTTACTAGTTAAATAATCACTTACCTATGATGTCTTCTTATTTCTGCACATTCTACTGCCATTCCATATAGAACAGCACTTGCTGGTATAACTTTCCCATACTTTTCACAATTACCATTTTCACCTCTGGTCTAAAAATATAATAATAAAAATTATATTCAGTTATATGTATGCAAAAATATGTGTGCATGATTATGAGAAAGAAAATTAATTTTTAAAAAACCTTAAAAGCAATGGGTAAGGATAAACAAGTTAAGGAACTTTTTCTTTAAAAAGCTTCTTTTGGGGTGCCTGGATGATTCAGTTGGTTGAGCATCCAACTCCTGATTTCTTTTTTTTTTTATTATTTTTTTTTTAATTTTTTTTTTCTTTTCAACGTTTTTTTTATTTATTTTTGAGACAGAGAGAGACAGAGCATGAACGGGGGAGGGGCAGAGAGGGAGACACAGAATCGGAAACAGGCTCCAGGCTCCGAGCCACCAGCCCAGAGCCCGACGCGGGGCTCGAACTCCCGGACCGCGAGATCGTGACCTGGCTGAAGTCGGACGCTTAACCGACTGCGCCACCCAGGCGCCCCCAACTCCTGATTTCGACTCAGATCATGATCCCAGGGTCTTGGGATTCTCTTAAGACTCTCTCTCTCTCTCCCTCTGCCCCTCTCCCCCACTTATGCACTCTCTCTCTAAAAAAAAGTAAGTTTCTTTTGTGGGGCACCTGGCTAGCTCAGTCAGTACAGCATGTGAATCTTGGATCTCAAGAGTTGTGAGTTCAAGCCCCATGTTGGGTGCAGAAGATTGCTTAAAAATGAAATCTTTTTAAAGAATGTAATTAAAAGTTTCTTTTGTTAACTAGACTCATGATCATTTCATAATATATACAAGTTTTGATTCATTAATTCTATACCTGAAATTAATGTAATGTTATATGTCAATCACACCTAAATAAAGAAGTTTATGTATGTATATACACATACAGTGTGTGTTTATATATAATGTATGTATGTATATATATGTACACATACATTGGAATATTAGCCATAAAAGAGAACGAAATCTTGCCATTAGCAACAACATGGATGGGTCTAGAGGATATAATGCTAAGTGAAATAAGTCAGAGAAATACTGTATGATTTCACTCATATGTGGAATTTAAAAAACAAAAGAACAAAAAAAGAGACAAAAAAACACTCTTAAATACAAAAAATAAACTGGTGGTTGCCAGAGGATAAATGGGGGGGGGGGGGCGGGGATGGGTGAAACAGGTGAAGGAGATTAAGACTACACTTATTACGATGAGTGCTGAATAATGTATAGAATTGCTGAATCATTATATTGTACACCTGAAACTAATATAACACTGTATATATGTTAATTATATTTGAATAAAAACACAGTATTTAAAAAAATCAAAAACAATGAATGGGATCCCATGTTAACACTAACTTTATTTTTTTTAAGCTTATTTTACTTTCATTGCTATATGTATGTGTGTGTATACATTAATTTTTTTCATCAGTACAAATAGGAAAAGGAGGGTAGCTAGGAAGTCTGTATACAGCAACAAACTGCTGGGTATGACTAACAGAGAAGCCAAAATCACTAATTTTTTTTTAAATCATTATTACCTAGTTGAAAAACAACCTTCTTTTTAAACTTTAATTAGGTATTTTAAATTCAAATCATTTTCTGTAAATAGTAAATTCTTGTTAAAAGCCTTTCATTCACATTACCTATTACAAAAACCAAATCGACAATTTGTGGGCCACATTAGAGGATTTCATTGCAAAACATAAGTTGGCAATTTTAAGAGTTGGTCCTGTCCAATCAATTGGTACGTAAAACATATACAAAGCCAGTTACCAATATCCCTTTTGATAATTTGCCAAACTCCAATCAGTGAGGGCTGTGAGACTGAAAGCACTTCCCTTTCTCAACCCTACTCAAGAATTCCACAATGCCGGTCCACAATGTAAGCTTAATTACCATGAATTCCTTCCTGGAGTGTTTTTGCCTGAATACCCCATTTGGGTACACAAGCATACGTTATATGATTAAATGTGGTTTTTGCATGGATTTCTTTCCACCTACAAAGTATACACCTTGACAGGATGTATAGTAAAACCTTGGATTGCATATAAGTTGTTCTGTGAATGTTCCACAAGATGAGCAAACATTTTTAATAAATTTTAACCTGATAAATAAGTAATGTCTTGTAACACAAGTAGTACATGACACCGAACATCACATGATCACAACTAAGCCAATGGTTCTTCTTGCTCTCTCTCTCTGCGGGATTATGGGTGATCGTCTCCCATGCTCAGGTGCTCCGTCTCAGGCCGCAGTGTTTGGCAGAAATCAGTAATTTTTCAGAACGTTGGAAGGTGTCCACAACTGGCACTAGTGTATTTTTTGTCACTTTATAAAGCACCTATGGATAGTCCTTTGCTTTTCTACACAAGAGTAAGCTTAGGAATGTTTTCCTTCATTCTAGGTCAAGATGCCTACAGATATAGACCCTTTCCTCTGTTGCCTTATTGCCAGTTACATTAAATACAGTATACGACAAGAGTTTATTGATACTGTAGTCAACATCTGTATGAGCATATACAATGGCTCCCATGCAGAAAAAGATACCACTGAGCCAATAGATAGCAGTGATACCATTACTGACAATGAAAGGCACCCTACACAATAACGCTCCTCTCTCGTCTCCCCCACACCAGCCATGAAGGTTTTCGAAGGTAAGTGCAGGTTATTTTTCTTTATATTTTGTATTTTCTTTATTATTTTGTATTATGCTACAGTAACGTAATCATTTTTGTATGAATATTTTTGTGTTGTGGGACAACTCATCTGGGTTTCCACTATTTCTTATGGGGAAATTCACTTTGATATACAAGTGCTTTGGATTGCAAATATGTTTCTGGAATGAATTATGCTCACAAACCAAGGTTTTACTGTATGTCATACTGCTTTGCAAATACACAAGGGGTTCGATAAATACCTATTGAAATAATGAATTCTTAATCAAATTTAAGTGTTTTCATGCTGCTTACCTTTGGCTGCAAAAGTAAATGCTCCCATGCATGAATTAAACTCTCCACAATTCCTTCTCCAAATAAACCTGCATCGACAGTTTCTGTTACAACTAGGGACACTCTATAGAATGATTTTTTAAAGATATATGTAAGTAAAATATCATGCTATTTATGTAAAGATTTCAAAGCTGAGAGAAGAAAGGAAGAGTATATTACAGAAACAGTCCATATATAAAATTTTCTAATACATTTCATTTTTTATTTTCTACCCACAAATCCTAAGGAACTTGACTCTACTGTTCCTCAGGCTCCTCTGTTCTCCACTGACACCTTCTGGGGGTGGAGAGACGCACAACCTTCCCTTGACCCTGCTACCTCCTCAGGCTCTTCTTTCATTCCTTAAATCCTTAAGAGTGCTTCATAGCCAGTCCCCTCCTTGATGTCAACACTCCATAAAAATATTGTCATAAATAATTCCCTTACTTATCAAGATGATTCTTTCTCAGGTCTCATTTTCCTTAATCTACAAATAATGTATATGAGAAGGCCTCCCTCTCAAAATCCTTCTCTTCCTTCATTACTCATGTTTACCTCTTATATATTCATAGGTCTCTTGTTGCTTCTTTTGCTTCACCTACTACCTGCGAGTTATCACAGAAGAGCCACAGAGCTCTGATCTTTTGACTGTTCTTTCTTTCTAGAAAATTTCACTCAAAGACATACCAAAATAGTTTCTCTCTTCTCTGAACTTCTTTAGCACTTATTCCCAGTATCATTTATTTATATAGCTAGAAGATAAAGAAAAACTTCATGAATATTCCTTATCTTCCTCTTTTGATTGTGGACACCTTGAGGACTGAAATAACTTTGGTATCCTCTACAGGGCCTAAAGCCAGTATTACACAAGTCCACAAAATTTTCAATATTTAAAGGCTGCAAACATATAGAATGTTGAAGGTATCCCAATCATCTAGTCCAACATCTTGATGTCTCTAGATTTGCTCAGGGCCAAAATAAATTATAACAGAGTCAGTATTAGAATCCATATCTCCTAATTCAAAGCTGTAGGTCCTTCTACCACACTATCTATGAGAGAAATGAAGGTTAAATTAAAGTAACTGATTCATACCATGGACTGAATTATGGACCACCAAAATTCATATGCTGAAGCCCTAACCCCCAATGTGACTACATTTAAGGATAGGGTCTTTAGGAGGTAATTAAGGTTAAATGAGGTCATAAGGATGGGGCCCTAATGTGACAGGGCTGGTTTTCTTATAAAAGCGGAAGAGACACAGGCACTCTCTGTGTCTCTTCACATGCACAGAAGGAAAGGAAAGGAATACAGCTGTCTGCAAGCTAGGAAGGGAGCTCTCACCAGAAATCAAATTTTCCAGCACCCTTCATCACAGACTTCTAGCCTCCAGAACTGTGAGAAAATAAAAGTCTGTTGTTTAAGCCACCTAGTCTCTGGTATCTTGTTAGGGCAACAAGCAGACTAAGATAATTCAGGAGACTGCTGATTTCTGCCACAACAATCTAGTAAGACTTCTTTCATGCAAACAAATGTAGAGCCCATTAAAAAGTGAATTATGTATACAAAAATACTATTATACATATCGAAGAAGCCTTTTAAAAATCATAGTCCAAATGACAACAGATGATAAAAAAGTCATCTTTCAATATAAGCTGAACTTAAGAAGACAGACCACCCAAGAGAGGTAGTAAAGCAAGTGCTACATAAAGAAAGCTCTGTCTCTAAAATAGTGTTGGACCAGATGATATATAAATCCATTCTAGCTCTAAAATGCCATCAGCCTTGTGATATAGATCAAAGCAAGATGACATACTAAAAAGCCAAGACTTATGAGACAATATTCAAAGCATCTGAAGAACCCAGGCCAAAATACATGGACAGCTGACACTTCCAAAGCTTTCATTTTAGCCAAGGATAACACAAAATGTGAGAAGTCCATCAAGCTTGATCTACTCACGTATTATTTTTAACTATAACTTTTAAATAGTTATTGACCATACAGGAAGTATTATCCATTTTCACAAACAGAATATTGAAGTTAACAAAAGTAAGGTAACTTGCTAAAGGTCAAGTTTATCTGTTAAATCGCTTGGCGCAAAATTTTGTCAAGATCTTTAAATATTTTTTATCAAGAATATGACATTATGAAAATTTATCTTATGCTAAATGATCCTATATCGCTATCTTTACAATATAAGGGTTTTAGCATTTTTATTTGGGCTAGAAGCTATAAATGCGAATATCTTAATTTTTTTAAATAAAATAGTGGATTATAAAAACTAAAATGATATATATTATATAGTACCTTTCAGGAATGTGTTTTGGAATCTCTATGTCAAGTGACTTCATATGTAAGAGTTTGATTCCTGCTTCCATCTTGTTTGCTGCTACTACATCACAGGCAAGTTCATACATGGTCTTGGATAACTCACAAGCATATACTGAGTGTGCTCCAGCTTTTTTAGCAAACATGCTGCAAAGAAAAAGGTGCCCCATCAAGAAAAAATAATCCACTATGGTTTTTCAAATTTAATGGAATTATAATGTTAAACATGGGGTTTTTCTTTATTCTGTAATACAACCATTATTCATTCCACATTAAAAAATGACCCAGGGGTGCCTGGGTGGCTCAGCTGATTGAACATCTGACTTTGACTCAGGTCATGATCTCACAGTCTATGGGTTAGAGCCCCACATCGGGCTCTGTGCTGACAGCTCAGAGCCTGGAGCTGCTTTGGATTCTGTGTCTCCCTCTCTCTCTGGCCCTCCCTTGCTTACACTCTGTCTCTCTGTCTCTCAAAAATAAATAAACATTAAAAAAACAAAATGAACCAATATTCTTATTAAGAAACAAATCATACAGGGGCACCTGACTGGCTCAGTCAATGGAGCACGTGACCCTTGATCTCGGGGTTGTAAGTTTGAGTTCCACCTTGGGTGGAGAGATTACTTAAAAATAAAATCTTTAAAAAAACAAAATAGAAACAAACTATACAATAAATCATGACATTCATGTTTTTAAGAAGATACAACTGGCATGAAAAATATCGATAGGTTTTAACTTAGAGAACTAGATTCAACCAAAATATTAATGCAAAAAGTACTCTAAAAAGGCATTCAAAATTTCAATCATAACCTCAAATTCTCCTTAGTAGTTATGTCCAGTTCTTGATAAATTAAAGTTACAGTAAAAAATACAATAATAGTAGTTGCATGAATAATCATAAGATTATTAAATATAAAGTAAACTCTGTTTCAATTCCACTGTTAAATTTTCCATATTTGGCAAAAGCTTTAATTTACCTTGGTGTATATGTGTATATAATTAAAGCACAATTACGACAAACCTTAGTATTCCAGTTCCTGCTCCAATGTCCAAAACACTCTTGGACCCCAAACAAACTGCATCCTGGATTGCTGCATTATAAATTGTATTCCGTTTGGTGTCATTAAGCATGATAAAGTGCCAGCGTTCCACCAACCAGTTTGCAACACGATAAAAATTCTCCTTTGCATCATTGAAATCTGGGTTTAGTTTCACTGCTTTATGAAAATACCCAGCTGCTTCATCTCTAAAGCCCATTCTATAGTAAAAAATGACAGAGAAAATATTCAATTATTATGATAGCAATTACTGTGCCTTTATCCATGGCACTCATCTGGCCTAAGAATCCCTCTCCAGTACCCCAAATCCTACTCAACCCAAGCACCATCTCCTTTTGTAAGGACTGCAATCCTTGATCACTTCTTTCCTCTCTGAACCCTTATTGTATTTATGCATTCTAGGAGACAGACTATAAATTACTATTGTAACTAAAGTATAGTAGAAGCTCTCATAGTCCTCTTCAATTTAACCAACCCACTAAAACACGATTGCTTTCTAAAAACCATTCCCTGTGTAAAACATATCAATGTCTATAGCTAGTAGGCTCCTCGCTGGTGTGCCTGCATACCTTTTCTCTCAGCAACTGAATGAATTATCAAGAGTCGGTTGTGTTTGTGGGGTACCTGGGTGGCTCAGGTTAAGTGTCTGACTTCGGCTCAGGTCATGATCTTGCACTCCGTCAGTTCTAGCCCCACGTTGGGCTCTGTGCTGACAGCTCAGAGCCTGGGGGTTGCTTCAGATTCTGTGTCTCCCTCTCTCTCTATCCCTCTCCGCTCCCTTGCGCTCACATTCTCTCTCTCTCTCTCTCAAAAGCAAATAAACATTAAAAAACAATTTAAAATAAAAGAGTCGGTTGTATTTGCTGTCAGACCAGTTTACACCAGTTGTATTTGTTATTATAATTACATATTTTAATTAAATATTACAGAAACTAAATAAATTATGACTGCAAAAAGAGAGCCACTGTTTCTGAGGACACTTAGTAAATGCTTTGTAAAACATCAGAGGCAAATCACCCAAAAAGCTGCTACTGAAGTTTATGTAAGCAAATCATCAATAAAAAGGGAGAAAACTTCCAAACTATCTAGAAAAGTGCTTCTTAAACATTCTGTGGTGAGGAACTCATCTCCCCTTTTCTAAATATCTAATATTTGTAGACCAATACAGTCTCACTGCACGTAATTAGTATGCAACTCACACATCAGATTTCACCCAAACTGGTCCACATTATTTTCAAGAAGTGAGTTTCATGATCACATGCTTGGGATTACAGCAATGTCAAACTGCTATATACATTTCTAAACACTTCCTCTCAATTTCTATACTTATCCATCACTAACTGATAATTTGTGGACCAGCACAAGTGTGTAGTCCACAAGCTGAAGAGAACTGAGCTAGTAAAACCCTTTTACACTCATACTTCTTCAGAAGAACCTTTAAGCATTCTGTCAATTTTAAAGAAACCAAATCAGATTATTAATTCTATGTATGATTTACATAAAAAAAGACATTCTGGAATTTCAAACAGGAAACTGCATGGGCAATGGCCCTATGTCAAATGATACGCACTCATGTTTTAGGTTAAAATAAAAACGTTTAAGATTAGTATCTGCTAGACAGAGCTATCCTAATCTGCAACGGACATTGCACACAGTACAATACAAAATACATTGTATGTAATCACTGCTTGGTGAGAGACAAAACTAGCAATGGATATTTTAAGTTTTTAAATATCAACAATCTACTGAATCAATGCCACACCTGCCCCTAATAATTTCTTGGGGTTTATGCTTCCCTGAAGTTTGATTCTTAATATATCATTGTTTTCTTAAACTGTAACGATAATCTGAAAAATGTATGGTACACTCAAAATATATCTCATACTGATAGACTCAACAATGTGTCAGTATCAACAAACTATGAAACCACCTCTTTTCTTTTAACTAGAAAAAAAAATTACCTTCCCAATTAGGAACTTAAATGTTTTGTTTAAATCTGATGCTGCTGGACTAACATAAGGTTGTAAAGTTGAGACATTCCAGACACAAATTTCATTTAATAAACAAAAGGAATAAAGGAAAGGAAGCTATCATTTACTCTGGAAATCTTTTTCTCCTGGAGCAGTGATTCTTTCAGTGGGAAGTGAGTGATCCACTCTTTGATGAGGAAAGTAGGACAAAAGCTAAGAGCTACTGTTGTAGAGAACAAAGATAAACTATACAGCAAAAGCCACATTCACACTATCACAACTGATGAAATCTCAATGTCTAAATTAGAAATTTTGCATAATTTTATCTCCTAAAAGCAAACAAGCATGGTTTTGTTTTTTTTTTTTTTGTTTTTTTTGTCTCACGAATTGGTAACTGCTCAGACTAATATCCTGCAACAACAGGTCACCAAGTTAAAATCTGTCAAAAGTGTGTAGAGCTCCAATTTTCTGTTAAATTGAGTTTATCCTTAAAGATAAGTTCTAGGATGTTATGATAATAACATGTGCATTACCTGGAAATAAATTGAATCCCATAAAGTAACTCCTCTTTCATGGACTGAAGAACTAAAAAAACTTTGAAATTAATGGGGCACCTGGGTGGTTCAGTCGGTTAAGCAACTGACTCCTGGTTTCAGCTCAGGTCATGATCTCACCGTTTATGAGTTCAAGCCCCACCTCAAGCCCTGTGCTGACAGCACAGAGCCTGCTTGGGATTCTCTCTCTCCCTCTGTCTCTGTCCATCCCCCTCCTGACTCTCTCTCTCAAAATAAATTGAAAAAAAATAATAAACTTAAAAAAATCTTTTAAACTAAATTTCATTTAAAGGAAAATTAGTTGGGGCACCTGGGTGACTGACTGAGTGTCCGACTTCGACTCAAGTCATGATCTCACAGTTCATGAGTTTGAGCCCTGCGTCAGGCTCTGTGCTGACCGCTCAGAGCCTGGAACCTGCTTCAGATTCTGTGTCTCCCTCTCTCTGCCCCTTCCCTGCTCATGCTTTGTCTCTCTCTGTCCTTCAAAAATGAATAAATGTTAAAAAAAAAAAATTAAAGGAAAAGTAGTTGCTAATTAATACAGATGGGAGTCTATGTAACAGGATCAGGTTAGCTGTTAGTGTGAACAAACAAGCGTCAGTTGACAATCTGCCTTATTTTCCCGGTTATTATCATACTCTACAATTAGAAACTATCAAATATTTATCTCTTAAAGGAGTACTTATTTCACTTCCCAGGCCATGTTGATTAAGACTATTAAACCATATAGCAGCTACCTCTCTGAGACTAACACACTTTGATAAAGGCATTTCTTTTTTTTTTTTTATATAAATTTTTTTTTTCAACATTTATTTATTTTTGGGACAGAGACAGACAGAGCATGAACGGGGGAGGGGCAGAGAGAGAGGGAGACACAGAATCGGAAACAGGCTCCAGGCTCTGAGCCATCAGCCCAGAGCCTGACGCGGGGCTCGAACTCAAGGACCGCGAGATCGTGACCTGGCTGAAGTCGGACGCTTAACCGACTGCGCCACCCAGGCGCCCCATGATAAAGGCATTTCTTATGTATAACTTTTCATTGACTAAAACTTAACATGACAAGATGAACAAAGCAGTAATACTAGAGGAAACTGCTGGAACATGTAAAATTATCTTACTATATACAGTAGGACATTACCATGGCATTTCGTAAATAAGAAGTCTTTTACTTTGTACAAAGAAGTGACACCAGATTTATTAAAACAAATCCAATACAAAAATTTTGGGTTTTCATCAGTTTTCCTAATTACACAGTTTCTATGAAGAACAGGCAGAAATTCCAATGGCAAGTTTTCAGCAAGATCCAGAAAACAGAATTACAAGTTCCTTGGCAAGGCATCAGAGTGACTTCACTGCCACCCTGCAACCCATGGCTGTGTCCTCTCCAACAAGGTCTGAATCTTAGCCAGGTGGAGGGAACTCTTCCTTGAATATTATATCCTAGCCCTAGGGGCAGTGGCTGTGTAGTATATGATTTAATGTTAAAACTGTTCTGTTAGTAAGTCGGACAGAGAAAGACAGATATCACATGTTTTCAGTCATATGTAGAATTTGAGAAATTTAACAGAAGACCATGGGGGAAGGAAAGGGGGAAAAAACAGTTTCAAACAAAGAGGGAGAAAAACCCTAAGAGACTCTTAAATACAGAGAACAAACTGAGGATTGATGGGGCGGGGGTGGGGGGAAGGAGGCAATGGGTGATGGGCACTGAGGAGGGCACCTGTTGGGATGAGCACTGGGTGTTGTATGTAAGCGATGAATCATGGGAATCTAATTCTGAAACCAAGAGCACACTGTATACACTGTATGTTAGCTAACTTGACAATAAATTATATTTAAAATAAGAGAAATGTTGATTGCAGATCAATTGCCTTTATATGCTGGAATAAAAACACTTTCATCAACTGAGAAGAATACATCAGAATATTCAATCTGGATCACTTTCGATAATCATACGTTCCCGAGCATCTTGACTTTTTTCTATATAATGTTTATTACTTTTCCTTATCTGTGTCATTTCTTATGGGTACATTCACAATTGTTTTCTTATATGAAACAAAAGTTGGTGTAATAAAAAAATGCTCTGTTATTACATGTTATATTTGTGATTCTTATATTCTTCTGAGTTCTCTTTATTTTTTACCAGCCAATCCTTCATTACTCTGATCTCCTGTCACAGTTAATAATTCTTTATATTAAACTTTCCCTTTCAAATTACTGTGTGATTTATCTATGATCAAGACTGATACAGAATAATTCTTAACAAATAACACTGAAATCACTACAAACCTGAAGAGGTGTTCCCCCATACTATTGCAAATCACTTCATCATCAGGAAACAGTTCCAAAGCCTGCTCATAACAACCAAGTAAGTCTTGTGTTCGATTGAGAGCATCGAGCTCTTCAGCCCATCTGAACAGTGTATACTGAAAAGTTTCCTGTGGAAAAGAGAAAACAGTAATTTAGTCAATAATATAAATGATGGAAGAATATACAACAGTGGTTGATGATTCCACAGAGAACAGAACGTAATTACTCTTGACTGATCACTTCAAATTTTGTTTAGCTTTAGTACACAGTTTGCTAAATAAGCAAACGCATAAATGAATTTTACCACTTATGTGGCAATAACATGCAGAATTAGACAATCTGAGCACTTTAAACTCTCTATCATATCAGATTCTCCACCTACCTCTCTTTTGTGGGCTTCTATGTTTTAGAAGTTGTTTTTGCCTTCTTCTCTTTGTTCATCCATCTCTATCACCTGTTCTACATCTACATCTCCAATCAAGACCCTCTCTTCTGAATCTCAGACACACAGACACGACTTCCTATTAGTCATCTCAACAAGGGACTGCACCCTCAGCCACCTCAAATTCAGCACAACTCAAATATTTCCTGAGCAATCAGTATGCAAAGAACTGGGGCTAAAATACAGCAATGAGCAACATAAATCCTATTCCTATCCTCACAGAAGCCCTGTAGAAAGAAATCTAACATACAGTTCTTTAAAAATTAAAGAACTAGAAATTAGAGAAACTAGAAATTAGAGAACCTAAAAATAGGTTCTCTAAACTGAACCTATTATATTCCGCTCACACAGGATATAAGGTTAAGGTACTACCAAACCTCAAATGACTAAGTCATCTTATAATGCTACCTTAACTTCCAATACAATTAGTTTCAAACCCAGTCAATTCCATCTCAACATCTTTAACTATGTCACCTCCTCTCCAACCCACTGTTACAACAGTCTGGCCCTTATAATACTTTCTGGACTACAGTAACAGCATTCCCTCTGTCACCCTAGCTCCAATCTCACTTCTCTCCAGCCATTCTCCATACTACAACACAGTGGAAAAAAGGGAAGGCTTTAGTCATTCCAGTTTTATCATGAACACAGTTTACATCATCTTCAGAGATTTATACAGAAGAGTTGAGACTTATAACTGAATCTTGATGGAGTTTACTAAAGAAAAAAGGATATGGAGGAAGACCTAAAGTATCAGGAGAAAAAAGTACGGATGATATGAAATGGATAAGAGAATTTATAACTTGGTGTGACTGAAGTGTGGGCATAGGGAGTAGAGTGAGTAGTAGGAAATAAGACTAAAGAAATGGCTCTTTCACAAATGCCCACAGGAAGGAATATGGACTTTGTTCTACAGGAAACAGAACTAGTTTCTGAACCCTACTGAACACGAGGCATTCAAATACAGGGTTTAGATATACTTTTAATACACATTAAATATCTATTTAAAAAGATACTGTCACTGTTTCAGAAAGGAGGAACCTTAGGAACAAAGAATTAAAGAAACAGCACTTGGGTTGATCAATCATTATTCTACTGCTGCCTACCTATGAGAACAAACTGTATCTCAACATAGCACTTTCTCCTCCTTAGGACCAGCTGCTCCAGAAATTTACACTAAGTTTATGTTAACTACAACCATCTAGAGGTTACTGACATCTAGTGGATAGATATCAACAATGCGGGTAAACATTCTACAATGGCGCAGGACAGCCCTCCACAACAAAGAATCATTCCATCCAAAAAGTCAACAGCGCTGAGGTTGAGAAACGCTAGGTGAAAAAAAGCAAAGTAGCTTGAGGCTGAAAACGGAATACAAAATTTAGTTAAATAATTTTTATAAATTTCGACTCCAAAATAACTTGGAAAAACTTATCTATTACATATAGAACGATCACAATCCAGTAACTGAAGCTTAAATTAATGCCTCATCAATCAAATGACTACTTTATAGTAGCTTATTCCCAACTTTATTCAATTACAGATACCCACGACATTCCTTCTGCATACAAGTGCAAAGGTGCTGAGGCAGGGGCATGCTAGAATTAGATATAGGAGGAGGAGATCACCCTCGGCCTCATTTGCAATATGGCCTTTAGAATTCTGAGTAAGGTGTAAGTTTTGAAACAGATAAGTGGCATCGTCTGACTTGTTATGAAATGCTCACCCAGGCTGTGTTGAGACAGGTTGCCGGAGGAAGCCTAGTTATGAGCCTACACCAACAGCCGACAGATGACTGAGGCTTGAACAGGGGTAGTAAAGGAGAAGGTGGTGAGAAATGCTTACGATTTTGGATACATTTCAAATATGGAGCAGAGAGGATTTTTTTGATGGGCTGGCTGTGGGTGTGAACAAAAGACATGTCAAGGATGAATAGTAAATATTAACAGCAACCACCAGCCATTAACCTTAGCCACCCCTCCCAATGGAAAAATACAGGATCTGCCAGCAAGTGAAAGAAGGGACATCCTCACCTTCACGTCGTCTTTCAGCTCCGGCGCCAGGCTGAGTACGAGGAGGTAGTGGGCATAGGCGGTGCCAAAGTCCTGGGCGCTCAGGCAGTGCTCTGCGCTCTGCAAGGACCGCGACACCAGCCGGTCGCGCCCGACTGCCCCGGCGCCACTCCGGGCACCCCGGCGGGGCCTGGGCCGAGAGTTCGGCATGACAGAGTCACCGCCCTGAAACCTAAGCTTGTATAACCAAAGTGAAGATGTTTTACTAAACGGAACGAGAAAACGGTCCCGTTGGCTACACTTCCAAATGACTTAAACAGAGCGCGAAAACCGGTAACGTAAAGTTATGCCTGGGCCCGTGGTGTGCGCGCCCACCTTAGCCAGGCAAAAGCCCCGCCTCCTCCCTGCCAGGCGGGGTCTGCGAGTCAACCCGGCAAACTGCAGACACCAGCCCACGGCGCACGCCCAGCGAGCGTCAGTGCGCTTGACGTGTGCACGCCGCGGCCCGCCCCCCTCCCCGTGGAAAGGGAGGCGCGAGGTGGACGGGGCGCCTGCGCGGAGAGCAGCGCTTTTAACGGTCTTGAGGTTCTTGCCTTCCTCTCCCTCGCCTCGCTTCCCCTTGCGCCGAAACCGGCGTTTTCTGTCCCTTCTTCCTGGCCGTCAGAAGTGTGTGTGTATGTGTAGTGTGTGTGTGTGACTTCGACTGCAAGACCCGACTCTGCAGATGCAGTCAGCGCGAAGCTGCACCCGACCGTGAGGGACATGGGTGGCAGTGAGGAGGTCAGGCATTTGTGGTGACGTTTAAGATCTTTGGATCGGGATGCCTCAGATCTCAAAATGGCGAGACTGAAAAGAGCCCAAAGTTAACAAACGCACCCTAGATGTAGTGGAGCAAATGCTTTCACAGGCGTTATTTAAAATCATCCTCACAAACCCCCGTGAGGTGGGCTTCTAAATCACAATCTTAAAGGCGGCAAAGGCGACATTCTGAGAAGTTACTTGCCCAGTATCACAAAACTGGGTAGTGGGAAAGGCGTGACTCAAACCCAAGCTCTCTGTTATTTTAAAACGAGTTTAGGATTTATTTCACTGTTCGATGGGTCACCACTGTATACTGGCTATATTAATAACATAGGAAAAAATGTTCTACCTTCAAGTGTGGCCCCTAAGGGATGGATTCAAAACTTTAAAAGGGGGGGGCGTGGAAATTACAGCTGAAAGAAGTCATTTTTGTCCTCATTTTCAAACATCTCAGTAGTGAATATTTTACTTAACAAAAAATAAGACCATTTGCATATCTAACTTTGGGGGGCTCCTACCATTTTCTGCCTTCTCTATTGATCTGATTATTTGAACCACTCTTCCTCTGAGCACTTACCACTGTAAACCCTAATCAGTTCTTCAAAGTCCAGGTTACTAGATTATAATCTCCTCCTGCAGTCAGAAAGTTCCTCAAAGGCAGTAACTGTTCTTAACCATTTTTGTAAGCTTTACCTCTAGCAGAGTCTAGTTCAGAGTAAGGACTCAAAAAATTTTTTTTAGTGTTAATGGAAAGTACATTCCACTACCAGGTTTCACTTGTAGATTTTCCCCATCGTTCACATCCTTTTTTCTTTCCCCTTCTGAATTGCCACTTTTTGTACTAAGCAATTTAAGATTTAACTGTATGATTTTTCCCTAACAAGCCTGAAATGCTAGTCCCAATAGGATGTAGTAGAACATGCAAAGGCCACTGAACAATACAAAACAAAAAAAGTACATTCGAGTGCAAACTTGGTCCTTTTTGCCCCTCCAATAACCTTTCCTTAAGAAGCATTATTTGTAAAAAGGCCTAACAAAGCTACATTTCCTACTTTGGACATAAGATTGATATAACCATCAAATGAGATAATGAGATGTGTAAAAGCATTTTATATATAAGATATATTTAGTGCTAGGCATTGTTTACTTTTAGAGTTACTTAAAACTTACCTGGATTATTTTTTATTTTTCTGTTTATCTTTGAAAGAGAGAGCGGGAGCGGGAGAGGGACCGAGAGAAGGAAACACAGAATCCGAAGCAGGCTCCAGGCTCCGAGCTGTCAGCACGGAGCCCGACACGGGGCTCGGAGCCCGACACGGGGCTCGAACCCATGAAACACGAGATCATGACTTGAGCTGAAGTCGGACGCTTAATCGACTGAGCCACCCAGGTGCCCCAAAATTTATCTGGATTATTAAAATGAAAATTATGTCACAAACACCTTTAAGCACTTGATTGGAAATGGTGCAACTCATATCATTTAAGAGTCTAATGTAATTGGCTGGAATCTCCCTTCAGAAACCAAAGGGAAACCTCCCAAGCTTTCTCTGCAGAGATTTGGGTCAATGGGGAATCACTTAGAGTTCATCATTCTAATAATCTCTGTGAATCCACCATTCAGCTGAATTAGTTTACTTAACAGGTTATCTGTGGTTCAGGACATGCTTTCCTATTCCACGGGGACAAGGTTTCTTTTGTCTTATTTTACTTGTTTTGTTTTTTTGATCTGTTGGTTTATTGAGATAACCTGCATATCTCAAACATCTAGACCACATGAAGCTTAAGGTGGACAAATGTTACCAATATAGGCTAAGAAATGAAGGGGCTTGGCAGGAAGTGAAGAGAAGGCAGAGAAAAAATGAAAGGAGCCAACTTCTATTGCATCATCACCTACAGTATCAACCTGTGGTCAGTGACCACTGCTAAAAAAGTACAAGGGATGCTACCTGCTGTTTGTAAAATACTTCAGGTACCTTTGTGAGCTACTAAGGTTTACTGAGTTCTGATGTGATTTATCTACACGGAGAAATCAGAAGTTATTTGCATTTCTTTGTAGTTTATACCTTAGACACTATATATGGTAAGCCATTTGAAAAAAATGAACTCACAAGACTAACATGGAAGAAAAATGGAATAAAATATATTTTACTATTTTCTTTTATTACCTCATTCCTAATTAAGACTTAGAATTAGATTTTTCATATTTATTGAAGGTTAATTGTATTTATAGTAATTCTTTCAGTCCTTTTGAAAAGGCATTATATTCCATTACAAAAAACTCAAAAGTATGTTGCAAAACAATCATAGAATGTAGATTTTACTTCTTGATCCTTAAGTTTTTCTTTGAAAATATTGAAGGTATCAGGGCACCTGGGTGGCTCAGTCGGTTGAGCATCTGACTTCGGCTCAGGTCAAGATCTCACGGTCTGTGAGTTCGAGCCTGGTGTAGGGTTCTGTGCTGACAGCTCAGAGCCAGGAGCCTGCTTCGGATTCTGTGTCTCCCACTCTCTCTGCCCCTTTTCTGCTCATGCTCTGTCTCTCTCTCTCTCTGTCAAAAATAAACGTTAACAAAATATATTGAAGGTATCGCTCCATTGTTCACAATACCTTTCCTCTCACTCCCATCTCACAACCAAAACTAATCTTTAGAATTAGTCTATTTGATTCCTCCATTTATGTGTTCTAGTTCACCCTTTTTAGGGTTCCAAGAAAAACCCACTGATTAGAAAACTACTGCTGACTCAGAGGCAGGTTTAATTGTGGTTGTTTTTGACCACGTTCTGGGCAGCTTGTCAACAAACCACACATGCCAAACAAGGAAGCAAAACCAACTGAAAGTCTCTCAGTCAACTTTCCAATTTGCAAAAGTTGAAAGTTAACGGGGAAAAAAAGGCTCACAGGAAGTTCATTAAGAAGAGATAAACAGCTTGCCAGGCACAAGTATCTCATGTTTATACTTTCCGTGGAGATTCATATCTTTCTGTGTGATTTAGTTTGTTTTACAATTTTGTAGTTTGGAGCCTTGTTCTGAACTCGCTGTGCATTTTAGAATCATCTGAGGAGCTTTTAAACAATAACAGTGTCTAGGCCTTATACCTAAAGATACTGATTTAATTGGCCTGGTGGGGTCTGGGCATGAATTCTTTTAAAAAGTTCTCTGAGGTTGATGGGGGGTGGGAGGGAGGAGAGGGTGGGTGATGGGTATTGAGGAGGGCACCTTTTGGGATGAGCACTGGGTGTTGTATGGAAACCAATTTGACAATAAATTTCATATAAAAAAAATAAAAATAAAAATAAATAAATAAATAAAAAGTTCTCTGAGTGAGTCTAAAATATGTGGTAGGGGTGGGGGGGTATGGTGCAAGCTTCTATTATATCTGATATACTTAAAGTATTTAAGGTATGCAGTATAAAGGCAATGTAGGGAGTAGAACAATTATTTCTGGCTTCACAAGAATTGTGAAGATTCTCTATTCTTTTGAATGAAGTGATTGCTATATGATAAAGAATAGAATCCTATTGAATTACTTGTTGGAGAAAAAAAATATATAATTGGATCAACAGCGCACTACCAGCCATGGACCACTGAAATTTACATTGATACATTCTCATTGCTAAATATTCCCAGTTTCTTCAATCTTTTTTACTTTACTACAGTTAGGATTTTATAATAGCCCCCTTCTTATGCCCTGTGTGCAAAATACAAAAAACAATGGTGTATTTTGTCAAATGCTTTGTCTGCATCTATTGAGAGGATCATGTAGTTCTTGTCCTTTCTTTTATTAATGTGATGCATCACATTGATTGTTTTGTGGATATCGAACCAGCCCTGCATCCCAGGTATAAATCCCACTTGGTCGTGGTGAATAATTCTTGTATTGTTGGATCCATTGACTAGTATCTTGTTGAGGATTTTTACATCCATGTTCATCAGGGAAATTGGTCTGTAGTTCTCCTTTTTAGTGGGGTCTTTGTCTGGTTTTGGAATTAAGGTAATGCTGGCTTCATAGAAAGATTTTGGAAGTTTCCTTCCATTTCTATTTTTTGAAACAGATTCAAAAGAATAGGTGTTAAGTCTTCTTTAATTTTTTTTAACGTTTATTTATCTTTGAGACAGAAGGAGACAGAGCATGAATGGGGGAGGGTCAGAGAGAGAGGGAGACACAGAATCCGAAACAGGCTCTAGGCTCTGAGTAGTCAGCACAGAGCCCGACGCGGGGCTCGAACTCACGGACCGTGAGATCATGACCTGAGCCGAAGTCGGACGCTTAACCGACTGAGCCATCCAGGCACCCCTTTTTTTTTAATTTTTTTTTTAACGTTTATTTATTTTTGAGACAGAGAGTAGTCTTCTTTAAATGTTTGGTAGAATTCCCTTGGAAAGCCATCTAGCCCTGGAATCTTGTTTTTTGGGAGATTTTTTATTACTAACTCAATTTCTTTGCTGGTTATGGGTCTGCTCAAATTTTCTATTTCTTCTTGTTTCAGTTTTGGTAGTTTATATGTTTCTAGGAATTTGTCCATTTCTTCCAGATTGCCCAATTTATTGCAGTATAATTGCTCATAATATTCTCTTATTATTGTTTGTATTTCTGTGGTGTTGGTTGTGATCTCTCCTCGTTCATTCTTGATTTTATTTATTTTGGTCCTTTCCTTTTACTTTTTGGTCAAACTGGCTAGGGGGTTATCAATTTTATTAATTCTTTCAAAGAACCAGCTTCAGGTTTCATTGATCTGTTCTGTTGTTTTTAATTTTGATAGCATTGATTTCTGCTCTAATCTTTATTATTTCCTGTCTTCTGGTTTTGGGTTTTATTTGCTGTTCTTTTTGCAGCTCTTTAAAGTATAAGTTTAGGTTGTATATCTGAGACCTTTCTTCCTTCTTTAGGAAGGCCTGGATTGCTCTATACTTCCCTCTTATGATTGCCTTTGCTGCATCCCAGAGGTTTTGGGCTGTGGTGTTATCATTTTCATTGGCTTCCATGTACTTTTTAATTTCCTCTTTAATTCCTTGGTTAGGCCATTGATTCTTTAGTAGGATGTTCTTTAGTTTCTAACTATTTGTTGTCTTTCCAATTTTTTTCTTGTGGTTGATTTTGAGTTTCATAGCGTTGTGGTCTGAAAATATGCACAGTATGATGCCAATCTTTTTGTACTTGTTGAGGGCTGATTTGTGTCCCAGTATGTGATCTATTCTGGAGAATGTTCCATGTGCACCCAAGGAGAATGTGTATTCTGCTGCTTTAGGATGAAATGTTCTGAATATATCTGTTAGATTCATCTGGTCCATTGTGTCATTCAAAGCCACTGTTTCCTTGTTGATTTTTGGTTTAGATGATCTATCTATTGCTGTAAGTGGGGTGTTGAAGCCCCCTACTATCATGGTATTATTATCAATGAGTTCCTGTATGTTTGTGACTAATTGGTTTATATATTTGGGTTCTCCACATTTGGGGCATAGATGTTTAAAATTGTTAGGTCTTCTTGGTGGATAGACCCCTTAATTATGATATAATGCCCTTCTTCATCACTTGTTACAGTCTTTATTTTAAAATCTAGACTGTCTGATATAAGTATGGCTAGTCTGGCTTTCTTTTGGCAACCATTAGCATGATAGATGGTTCTCCATCCCCTTACTTTCAATCTGAAGGTGTCTTTAGGTGTAAAGAGGGTCTCTTGTAAACAGCATATAGATGGATCTTGTTTTCTCATCCATCCTGTTACTCTATGTATTTTGATTGGAGCATTTAGTCCATTGATATTTAGAGTGAGTACTGAAAGATACAAATTTATTGCCATTGTGTTGCCTGCAGAGTTGGAGTCTCTGGTGGTGTTCTCCATTCCTTTCTAGCCTTTGTTGCTTTGTTACTTTTTTGTTTTGTTTCATCTTTTCTCCCCTCAGAGAGTCCCCCTTAAAATTTCTGGCAGCGCTGGTTTAGTGGTCACAAATTCCTTTAGTTTTTGTTTGGGAAACTTTTCATCTCTCTTTCTATTTTCAATGACAGCCTTGCTGGATAAAGAATTCTTGGCTGCATATTTTTTCTGAATCAGCAAGTTGAATACATCCTGCTACTCCTTTTTGGCCTGCCAAGTTTCTGTGGATAGGTCTGTTGCAAACCTGATCTGTCTTCCCTTGTAGGTTAAGGACTTTTTTTTCCTTTGCTGCTTTCATGATTCTCTCTTTGTCTGTATATTTTGTGAATTTGACTATGATATGCCTCGCTGATGGTCGGTTTTTGTTTAATCTAATGGGAGTCCTCTGTGCTTCCTGGATTTTGATGTCTGTGTCTTTCCCCAGTTGGGAAAGTTTTCCACTATGATTTGCTCACATAAACTTTCTACCCCTTTTTCTCTCTCTTCATTTTCTGGGACCTCTATGATTTGGATATTATTCCTTTTTAATGAGTCACAGAGTTTTCTAATTGTTATATCGTGCTCTTGTGCCTTAGTCCCCCTCTTTTTTTCTGCTTCATTTTTCTACATAAGTTTGTCCTCTGTATTGCTGATTGGCTGCTCTGCTTCATCCATCCTTGCCACTGTGGCATCCATTCAAAATTGCAGCTCAGTTATGGCATTTTTAATTTTGTCCTGCCTAAATTTTACTTCCTTTATATCCACAGAAAGAGATTCTATTTTATTTTCCAACCCCAGCTAGTATTATTATTATCATGATTCTAAATTCTGATTCAGACATCTTGCTTGTATCTCTGTTGATTAGGTCCCTGGCTGTCATTTCTTTCTGTTCTTTCTTTTGGGGTGAATTCCTTTGTATTGTCATTTTGGAGGAAGAAAAATAATAAAATTAAACTTAAAAAGAACAAAAAAATCAGCTAAAGGATGCTAGATCCTAGGTGTGGTGTGTTATCATCTGATTGTTGAAAAAAGCTTGATAGAATAGAAGGAAAAGGGAAAGAAAAGAAAAGAAAAGAAAAGAAAAGAAAAAAACATTTGAAAAATTTTAAAAAATGACTACAATAGGGGTGCCTGGGTGGCTCATTCGGTTAAGTGACAGACTTTGGCTCAGGTCATGATCTCACAGCTTGTGGGCTTGAGCCCCATTTCGTGCTCTGTGCTGACAACTCAGAGCCTGGAGCCTGCTTTGGATTCTGTGTCTCCCTCTCTCTCTGCCCCTCCCCTGCTTGCACTCTCTCTCAAAAATAAACATTAAAAAAAATTTATTAAATGAATACAATAAAATAGAATAAAATGAAATGAAAGTAAAATAGAATAAAATTTTCAAAAAAGTAAAAAATATCATTGAAAAAATTCACTAATCTTTTTTATTAAAAAGGAAAATAAAAATATTTTTTCTCCTCTGTATTCAACAATAAGAAAGGAAAAGAAAAAGAAAACAATTGAATAGATGGACTGACGAATGGAATGGAATATGATTGAAATTACATCCAGTTTCCCCTAGATGTCAAACTATGAAGCACTTTGTAAACTAAGCAGGCAGAGAGACTTGTGGTGTTCCTCTAGAGCATGGTTGGTCCGGTTGGATGGGGCTTGGTGTAATGACTCCATTCTCCATTAGATGGCCCTGCTTTGTTTACCGGGGCTGTATCTTGTGGCACATGTATGCATGTATGCATATGCATGAGAGAGGTGAAAATGGTGTCACCCAGCTACCCAGTGTCTGGTATCAGAATTCTGTGCTCTTGCCAACCAGCAATCAAGCACCCCTCCTTTGTCTCTGGCTTTCATCCACTCCCCACTTATACCCTGTTAGTAACCAAGTCGTCAGCCTGCCAGGTGGCACCTCCTCCTGAGTTTTATCTCAGATGGGGCTATGTTTCCAAACTCCTCACTTTTGAGGCCCTGTGGCTTTAACCTGCTCAGACCCTCTGGAGGAGGGTCTTGCCAAACAATATCCGGGGCTGGCCCACCCCAGGAATATTCACATGACTGCACCACTGAAGATGCCCAGAGACTGGGGCCAGGTGCCAGTCCACCCCAGAAAAGGTTCATGCAATTGCATAGCAGAGGCCTTTCAGGGATTATGGTAAATTGCAATATACATCTGGTGTCTGGCTTCACCATTTCTTAATGTCCTTGTTCCAACACCAGCAAACATTCTCCATTTGCTCTGGGCCGTTCTCCGGGGTCCTCTGGGACCTTTGCCTGTGGGGAGGCCACACACAAATGTCCTCCCAGGAGGGAACTGCCTCCCCGTGTGGCCCTCGGACCCCTTGGACCTCACTTTCTGCTCCTGGGGATTCGCCCTTCCCACCAGAGCTCCACCACGTATCGAGCTGCAGAGTTTCAGACTCTGCACTCCCCTGTTCATAGTCTTAATGGTATCCAAACCCTCTTCTTTCTCCCTTGTTAATTCTCTTAGGGTGTTTTCAGTCTTTCTGTTTCTCTCCAGCCGCTTTTGGGGTAGGGGAAAATGCCTTTCCAGTACTCTACCCCCTGTCTCCATCCTCTCTCTAAAAGCAGGGGCGCCTGGGTGGCGCAGTCGGTTAAGCGTCCGACTTCAACCAGGTCACGATCTCACGGTCCGTGAGTTCGAGCCCCACGTTGGGCTCTGGGCTGATGGCTCAGAGCCTGGAGCCTGTTTCCGATTCTGTGTCTCCCTCTCTCTCTGCCCCTCGCCCATTCATGCTCTGTCTCTCTCTGTCCCAAAAATAAATAAACGTTGAAAAAAAAAATTTTTTTAAGCAAAAACAGCTCTTTACCCTCTGCAGCTTCTCTCTTTCCCAGTTCACTTCTCCATGCTGTGTACCTGCTGACTTCTGTGGTTCAAGTTATGTAGATTGTTGAGTTGATCCTCTGATCAATTTTCTAGGTGTACAAGATGGTTTGGTGTTGATCTAGCTGTATTTCAGGGATGAGAGACGCAAAAAACTTCCATGCTGCTCCGCCATCTTGGTCCCTCCCCTATATTTCTTTGATTTCTTATGATCTCCCATCTATAACTCTATCTTAGCACTTACCCAATTATATAAGTGAAATGATATGTTTGTCTTTCTGACTAAAAAGTGAGTTCTAGGCCTTAGGAAGTATACCTTTATTCATTCCTTATCTCCAGCATTCAGATAGTGACTAGAACTTAAAAAGCAATTAAATATGTGGTAAACTAAGCTAAGGGCAATAGTAGGAAGATCAGAGAAAGGATGATTTGGAAGATGTGTAGAGAACAGAATCTAATCAACTTGAAACAGTTATATGATAGGAGTACCAAAGACATAAGGAAAGGGGAGAATGCCAAAACTTTTTAGCTATAGGGACTTGGATACATGATGGTGCTGGTAACCAGGATAGGCAGTTCAGGCAACAACAACAACAACAACAACAACAACCAGAATTGAAGAAAAAGACATGAGTTTAATGGCTGTATGTGAGATATCAATCAGTATCAAGTGAAGATGTCCAGTGACAAGGTAAGAAACTGTATTTAGAGCTCGCAAGCAAGATGTGGTCTAGAATTATATTTGGAGGTTTTAATTCTACTGGTAGATTGAGTTATGTAAGTGGTTATTATTCTACATGGAAAGTGTGCAGAGGGTAGAAGTGCCCAAATAAAAATGTTGAATGAGAAGAGAACAGCCAAGACTCTGATTGGGAGAATCCTCTGAAATTAATAGTGAAGGAAAATAAAATCCTGGGTAAGATGTATTGTTTTTTAGACAAGTACTATTCGAAGGAATGGTTTATAAATAATACCAAAGTCTTTCCCAAATCCAATTGGGCCAATAGCATATAGAATAGATAAATATAAGGAATATGAATGGCATATTTTTCTCAACATATTGGTATAAACTCCTCTTCAGATTTCTTTTGGTTTGTGAAAATAGGTACTAATGTAGGTCTTTTCTAAAAGCAAAGTGATGGAACACAGACTTTTGGAAAACGGGGAATATTCTTCAGTTTATGCCATTTCAGCTTACACAGCTTTCATAGGAACATTCTGCTTTCAGATAGTAGCAGGAAGCTATATTATAATTCATCTTTATGAGGAGTTTTTGTAACTTACTGAAAGTGAGAGTTGGAAAGTTGGAATTTATTGGTGTTTCTCCAGGGAAGTCTATTGAATGCATTAAGTAACTTAATGTTTAAGTGATTTAATATTTCACCAGCCAGCATCTCCCCTCTCTTTTTCTGGGAACTGCTTATACTTGTCGACTTTCACTGAGTTATGCTATATAACAAACAACTGGGAGTTGTGGTTTACAAAACAAAGTACCTGCTTGCTTATATTACGTATAGATCATAAGTTGCCTACAGTGTTGCTTCAGGCTTTTAGAAGACTCTGCTGTGCACCATGTCTTGTCTCATCCTGATTCCAGGCTGAAGAAGACCTGCCCATTCTCATGGCAGGGATGGGGGAAAGCTGCTACTAAATCACAATGCCTCTTCTTTTTCTTTTTTAAGTTTGTTTGCTTGTTTGTTTGTTTGTTTAATCTCTAGGCCCAAGGTGGGGCTTGAAATCATGACTCTGAGACCAAGAGTCACACACCCTTATGACTGAGCCAGCCAGGCACCCCTAAAATCACAATACTTCTTCTTTTTTTTTTTTAACGTTTATTTATTTTTGAGAGACAGAGAGACACAGAGCATGAACAGGGGAGGGGCCGAGAGATGGAGAGACACAGAATCTGAAGCAGGCTTCAGGCTCTCAGCTGTCCGCATAGAACCCGATGCAGGGCTCGAACTCACAAACCGTGAGATCATGACCTGAGCCGAAGTTGGACGCTCAACTGACTGAGCCACCCAGGTGCCCCAAAATCACAATACTTCTTAAAGCTTCTGCACAAGTGTGTTGTATGTCATGTCCTTTCACTTCATTGGCTAGAAGATATCATATGACTAAGCTCAACCTTGATGGATTGGGGATATATACTCTTAACAAGGAAAGGGACACTTCAAGTCACATATACATATACATGGAAAGGGAGGAGCAAATAAGTTAATAATACAATTGGCCACATTATTCCTCTGTCAGCTTAAACATTGTGGCTTTTGTGGGAAAATGCCCATGTTCTTACATATTCCCAGTTTTTTGGCCACAATTGATTTCGTCAGAGTTGAGCATATAACTAATTCAAACAGAACCCTTCTACTTTCTAACAAGAATTGAGAAAAAAAATTTTAAAAAAGAATCTCCAGTAGCCACATTATAAAATGTAGTGCGTAGGAGGAGTTGTCAGTGACCATATTCTTCAACAAGTGAAGAAAACCAGGCTGTAGTGGCAGGGAACAGAGTTGACACACAGAATAAAGTTAAACAAGGATGGGGAGAAAGTTATGGCATCTCTGCTCTTTCTATGGTTTGGTTGTCCATCCATTCCTTGGATTCTGTAAATTATGACATTTTTCTTTTTGTCTAAGGTAAAATGGAATTGGTTTTTGTCATTTGTAGTGATATCATGGTTCATGGATGTGTGTAATTTCATTAATCCTAACACAAATACTTTTAGGCAGGTACTGTAATTAACATTTCACAAATGATGATCAGAGTTAGGGATGGAAGTTCTCTCTGATACCCTGTCTAGAAGAAATATTTTACAAGAACACCCAACTACATTATTCTACACTATGCTCACCAAGCAATTCTTTGTCCTGGTTTTTTCCAAGGGCACTAATATACTGGGAAACTGTGCCCCCTCCCCCCCCGCCCCAAAAAAAATGGACTGATGTTGGTTATCTTGCCAGAAATAGTTTGTATTATGAAATAACAAATTGATACTATGATTTATAAATTAAGGGTTTTTTTTTTTTACTGACTTGGGTTGGTGTAAATCATTTCTGAGAATTTGCATTCACTATTTTTTAACATAACCTCAAGATTTTATTGTCTTCATAATGTAACAAAATATGAGGCCTCGAACTGAATCATTTGGCCCTTTCTCTTCTTATCTCCTCCCAGTTCAAAATGTTTGCATCTCTTCATAACCAGCATTCTCTTAGACCTGTAGTTGGGCTCAACACGTTCAAGCCTCAGCACAATCTTCTTTGTAGTTTTAGATTTTTTCTGGAAAATCAGCTTAGTCTGCCCACCAAAGCCACTCTGCTTCCTGTCATAATGCCACTTTCCCTGGGCATAAAGAGAATATTTGCTTTTCTTGTACTTTCTTGTAAGGTTGGTCCTTGCCACACTTCTTGCAGAAAGTCCACAGGTTTTAGGAATGTTCACCATGTTTGTAAGAGCACTATTAGCATAGAAAGTAAGTTAACTATTTAGAATTTAAGAATCTGAAAATTGAAGATCATCTTAGAGGTGAAATTTATCAGGATCTGATCTTGCCTAGAACACCTGTACAGCCTATTTTTGGACAAGTACTTACTGCACAGCCACCATAAACTTGGATTTTTCAAGATGCTGAAAGATAGAAATTCTATAAAGAACTGACTTCTGGACACAAAACTGAACTTTCTGATCAGTTAAATCTCAAAAAGATCTAAAAGATGTATTAGTCACCCACGTTGTGTTTAGTCCTTGACTAGCTACTATCGGGGTTAAAAATGACCTGAGGTGATATCAGTGAAAATAGCACAGTAGTATACTCCAAATGTCACCCCCCGCCATAAAGGAAATGAAAAATGGGCAAAAATGTCAGAATCAACTTTTTTGTAATTTTGGAAATTAGCGAAAGGCCTGTAGCAACTTGTCAAATACTCAGGAGAAATGGCTGTTTTTTATTAAAGAACTATAAAATTTATGGTGTTTTAACCTATGCCAGCCCCATCCCTTGCTCCTCAGATCAGTGGTAGCTGTAAAAATAACAGTCTGCATTCCTGATACCAGAGGGAGCAAAACATACCTCATAAGCAAAGAATTGTAATTCATTGCTGTTCACCCTTGAACAATATAGGCTTGAACTGCATGGGACCACTTACATGCACATTTTTTTTTCAATAAATACAGTACAGTATAAATGTATTCTCATTATGATTTTTTTCTTTTTTTAAGTTTTATTTATTTTTTGAGAAAGACAGTGTGAGCAGGAGAGGGGCAGAGTGGTGGTGGGGACAGAGGATCCAAAGGGGGCTCTGCACTGACAGGCTGACAGCAGCAAGCCCGATGCAGGTCTTGAACTCAAGAACCGCAGATCATGACCTCAGCTGAAGTCAGACGCTCAACCAACTGAGCCACTCAGGCACCCCTTCATTATGATTTTCTTAATTTTTTTTTTACTTACTTTGATGTAAGAATATAGTATATAATACATATACAAAATATGGGTTAATTGACTGTTTATGTTACTGGTAAGGCTTATGGTCACCAGTAGTAGGCTATTAGTAGTTACGTTTTGGGGGAATCAAAAGTTATAACTGGATTCCCAACAGGGGGAGATGGAGGGGTTCACCATCCCTAACCCCCATGTTGTTCAAGCGTCAACTGTATTTGTTCTAAACTGTCTGTTGGCTCCCTCAAATATAGGCTTGTCTTTATTTTGCTTAACTCCAAACTAGCCTCAGGCTAAAGCTCCTTCCCACAGGGCATTTATTGAAAACATTTACAGTATAATGTCTTAGGTTGCTGCTCCTGCTGTGATAGATAATAGCTGGGGTAAATAATAGATTAATCAGAAAGGCTGGGCTATGAGTGTCCTGTAAGCTTACAAAACTGAAAATCTAAAAGGCTAAATGCATGCTCAGGGAAGTGTGGATGCTCAGGAAAGATTCAAGAAAGCCCTAAACTCACTCCTCCTGACTTTGAGGTTCTAAGAAAGAAGGAAGTGATGGCTAAGGCAGAGTTGTAAAGTGACTGGTGAATGTTGAATGCATGCCACAACAAATATACATAGGTTCTCTCCAAAGACTGGGATATCTTTTGGTTCCAAGTATTTAAGAAAATCTGTGGCCAATCATTAGGTGACCACTAAGCTACCATAACAGATACTTCAGGGGCTACATACAACAAAGAACAGACTGCAGAATTAGTTCAGAAAAGTCACTAAACAGGTGCCTGGCTAATTCAGTTGATAGGGCATGCAACTCTTGATCTCTGGGTTGTAAGTTTGAGTGTTGGGTGTAGAGATTACTTAAAAATAAAATTTAAAAAAATTAGAAAAGAAAGTCACTAAACAAAAAATAACAACTACAATAAATGATAATATCAACAAATCCTAGGGAATGGAGAGTTAATATAATCATTATCACCCAAAGT
Source organism: Herpailurus yagouaroundi (assembly GCF_014898765.1). Classification (NCBI taxonomy): domain Eukaryota; kingdom Metazoa; phylum Chordata; class Mammalia; order Carnivora; family Felidae; genus Herpailurus; species Herpailurus yagouaroundi. The sequence goes on along the minus strand of NW_024412376.1, from coordinate 41,834,709 downwards.
CTATATTTACATTAAGGTTCATTCCTGGTGTTGTACATCCTATGACTTTTGACACATGTTTAATGACATATATCTTCCATTATAATATCATACAGAATAGTTTCACTGCCCTAAAAAAAAAATTTTTTTTAAGTTTTAAGTAATCTCTACACCCAGTGTAGAGCTCCAACTCCCAATGCTGAGATCAAGAGTTGCATGCTCCACTGACTGATGCAGCCAGGTGCCCCACCCTAAAAAATTTCTGTGCTCTGCCTGTTCATCCCTTCTTTCCCCTCTGACCTCTGGTAACCACTTGTCTTTTTACTGTCTCCATAGTTTTGCCTTTTCCAGAATGCCATATAGTTGGAATCATAGTATGTAGCCTTTTCAGATTAACTTCTTTCACTTACTCATATATATAAAAGGTTCCTCTATACCTTTTCATGACTTGATAACTCATTTGTTTTTAGAACAATATTCTATTTTCTGGATGTACCACAGTTTATCTGTTCACCTACTAAAGGACATCAAGTTTTGGCATTACAAATAAAGCTGATATAAACATCTGAATGCAAATTTTTGTGTGAACATAGGTTTTCAACTCCTTTGGATAAGTACCAAAGAACATGATTGCCAGATTTTATGTTAAGACCATGTTTGGTTTTTAAGCAGCCTCCAGTCTTCCGAAGTGACTGTACCATTTCTCATACCCTGCAGCAATGAATGAAATTCCTGTTGCTCCACATCTTCATCAACATTTGGTAAATTTTATTAAAAATAAAATTTAAAAAAATTAGAAAAGAAAGTCACTAAACCAGTCACTAAACACTCCAGTCTTCCGAAGTGACTGTACCATTTCTCATACCCTGCAGCAATGAATGAAATTCCTGTTGCTCCACATCTTCGCCAACATTTGGTATTGTAAGCATTTTGAATTTTGGCTGTTCTAATAAATGTGCAGTGGTATTTCATTGCTGTTTTAATTTGAAATTCCCTTTTGACATATGATGAGGAGCATCTTTTCATATGCTTATTTGACATCTGTTATATCTCTTTTGCTGAGGTGTCTGTTCGTATATCTTTTGCCATTTTTTTTTAATTGGGTCATTGGTTTTCTTATTGTTGAGTTGTAAGAACTCTTTGTATATTTTGGAAAACAGTCCTTTTTCATATATATCTTTTACAAATATTTTCTCCTACTCTGTGGCTTCTTTTCTCATTCTCTTGATAGTGTCTTTTGCATAGTAGAAGTTTTTAAATTTTTGTTTAGCATTTATTCATCTTTGAGAGACAGAGAGAGACAGAGCATGAGCAGAGAAGGGGCAGAGAGAGGCAACACAGAATTGGAAGCAGGCTCCAGGCTCCGAGCTGTCAGCACAGAGCCCAACGCAGGGCTTGAACTCATGAACTGCGAGATCATGACCTGAGCCGAAGTGGGACGCTCAATCGCCTGAGCCACCCAGGCGCCCCCTCATTGTAGAAGTTTTAAATTTAATGAAGTCCAATTTACAAATTCTTTTTTTCATGGATTGTATCTTTGGTGTTCTGTCTAAAAAGTCATCACCATACCCAAGGTCATGTAGATTTTATCCTGTTTTTACTAGGGATTTTATAGTTTTGCATTTTATACTAAGTCTGTGATCTGTTTTTAGTTAATTTTTGTGAAGGGTATAAAGTCTGTGTTTCGATTTGTATTGTTACATGTGAACATCCAGTTGTTCCAGCACCGTTTGTTGAAAAGTTTATCTTTGCTCCATTTTCTTGCCTTTTGCTCCTTTTTCAAAGATCAGTTGACTGTATTTACTTGGGTCTAATTTGGAGCTCTTTAATCTGTTCCATTGATTTATTTGTTATTTTGCCAATGCCACACTTTATAACAAGTCTTTATGTCAGATGATGTCAATCTTCTGACTTTGTTTTTCTCCCTCAATATTGTATTGGATATTCTAAGTCTCTTAATTAACTCTCCATTTAAACTTTACAATCAATTTGTTGATACCCACAAAATATCTCTCTAGGATTTTTACTGGGATTGCATTGAATCTATACATCAAGTTGTAAAGAACTGACATCTTGATAATATTGAGTCTTCCTAGCCATAAATATGTAGTATCTTTCCATTTATTAGTTATTAAATTGCATTCACCAGAGATTTATAGTTTTCTTCAAATAGATCTTGTACATATTTTGTTAAATTTATACCTAATTATTTCATTTTGGGGTGTTAATGCAAATGGTAATGTTTAAAAAAATTTGTTTTTATGTTTATTCATTTTTTGAAAGACAGAGAGAGACAGAGCACAAGCAGGGGTGGGGCAGAGAGAGAGAGGGACACAGAATCCAAAGCAGGCTCCAGGCTCCAAGCTGCCAGCACAGAGCCCGACGTGGGGCTCGAACTCATGAACCGCGAGATCATGACCTGAGCTGAAGTTGGACACTCAACTGACTGAGCCACCCAGGCGCCCCAAAATGGTAATGTTTTTAATGTCAAATTCTACTTGTTCACTGTTAGTATATATTCATTGTTTGTATATTTACATTATATCCTGTAGCTTTGCTACAATTGCTTTTTCATTGCAAAAGCTGTTTTTGTCAATTCTTTCAGATTTTCTACATAAGTAATCCTGCCATCTGTGAACAAAGACAGTTTTATTTCTTCTTTCTTTATCTGTGTACCTCTTATTTCCCTTTCTTGTCTTATTGCATTAGCTAAGTCTTTCATTACAAGGTTGAAAGGGAGTAGTGAGAGGGGACATATTTACCTTGTTCCTGATCTTAGCAGGGAAGTTTCTAGTTTCTCACTATTAAGTATGACATTACCTTAGGTGTTTTGTGGATTTCTTAATCAAGTCAAAGGTGGGAAATTCCCCCTTTATTCGTAGTTTGGTGAGAGTTTTTATCATGACTGGGTATTAGATTTTGTCAGATGCTGCATCTATGATATGATCATGTGAATTTTCTTTTTTAACTTATAGATATGATGGGTTACATGAATTGATTTTCAAAGGTTGAATCAGCTTTGCATACCTGGAGTAAACTTCACTTAGTTTTGGCATGTAATTTTTTAACATATTATTGAATTTTATTTGTTAATATTTCATTGAAGATTTTTGCTCTGTGTCATGAGAAATATTAGCCTATAATTTTCTTTTCTTGTGATGTCTTTGGTTTTGGTATTAGGGTACTGCTGACCTCATAGAATGAATTAGGTATTCTCTGGCAGCCACCGGTTTGTTCTCTGTATTTAGGAGTCTGCTTCAATTTCTTTTGTTATTTCTTTTGTTCATTTGTTTTGTTTTTAGATTTCCACATGTAAGTGAAATCACATGATATTTATCTTTCTCTGACTGATATATTTCACTTAGCAAAATACCTTGCCTGTCTCTCTGTGTTGTTGGGAAAGGCAAGATTTCACTCCTTTTTATGGCTGAGTAAAATTCCATTGTACATATATACCACTTCTTCACTCAATCATCTACTGATGGACACTAGGTTACTCCTATATCTTGGCTATTGTAAATAATGCTGCAATAAACATAGGGATGCATATATCTTCTCAAATTAGTGTTTTCATTTCCTTTGGATAATAGAAAAAGCTTTTTATTTTGGTGCAGTCCCAATAGTTTATTTTTGCTTTTATTTCCCTTTCCTGAAGAGACAGATCCAAAAAAAATACTGCTAAGGCTGATATCAAAGAAATTACTACCCATGTTTTCTTCTAAGAGTTGTATGGATCCAGGTCACAGCTTTAGGTCTTTAACCCATTTTGAGTTTGTCTCTATGTATGACATAAGAAAGTGGTCCAGTTTCATTCTTTTCATGCAGCTGTCTAGTTTTCCCAGCACTATTTATTGCAGAAACTCTCTTTTCCTCCATCATATATTCATGCCTCCTTTGTCATGGATTAATTGGCCATATAAGCATGGGTTTATTTCTAGGCTTTCTATTCTGTTCTGTTGATCTATGTGTCTATTTTTGTGGCAGTACCACACTGGGGTTTTTTTGTCTGTTTCTTTCTTTCTTTCTTAATAATTTATTTGTTTTAATTTATATCCAAGTTAGTTAGCATATGGTGCAACAATGATTTCAGGAGTAGATTCCTTAATGCCCCTTACCCATTTAGCCCCTCCAGGAACCCTCGGTTTGTTCTCTATATTTAAGAGTCTTTTATGTTTTGTCCCTCTCCCTGTTTTTATATGATCTTTGCTTCCCTTACCTTATGTCCATCTGTTTTGGATCTTAAAGTCTTCATATGAGTGAAATCATATGATATTTGTCTTTCTCCAACTACTTCGCTTAGCATACCACATAGTTGCAAATGGCAAGATTTCATTCTTTTTGATTGCCAAGTAACACTCCATTGTATGTATGTATAAAGAATGGATATGTATGCCAAGTAACAGATATGATTGCCAAGTAACACTCCATTGTATGTATGTATAAAGAATGGATAAAGGTGTGGTGTATATATATATATATATATATATATATATATATATATATATACATCAATGGACATTTGGGCTCTTTCCATACTTTGGCTACTGTTGATAGTGCTGCTATAAACATGGGGGTGTATGTGCCCCCTTCGAAACACCATACCTGTATCCCTTGGATAAATACCTAGTAGTGCAATTTTTGGGTTGTAGGGTAGTGCTATTTTTAACTTTTTGAGGAACCTCCATGCTGTTTCCAGAGTGGCTGCACCAGCTTGCATTCCCACAAGCAGTGCAAAAGAGATCCCCTTTCTCCGCATCCTTGCCAACATCTGTTGTTGCCTGAGTTGTTAATGTTAGCCATTCTGACAGGTGTGAGGTGATATCTCATTGTGGTTTTAATTTTTATTTCCCTGATGATGAACGACGTTAAGCATTTTTTCATGTGTCGGTTGGCCATCTGGATGTCTTCTTTGGAGAAGTGTATATTCATGTCTTTTGCCCATTTCTTCACTGGGTTCTTTGTTTTTTGGGTATTGAGTTTGATAAGTTCCTTATAGATTTTGGATACTAACCCTTTATCTGCTATGTCATTTGCAAATATCTTCTCCCATTCTGTCGGTTGCCTTTTAGTTTTGCTGATTGTTTCCTTTGCTATGAAGAAGCTTTTTATCTTGATGAGGTCCCAATAGTTCATTTTTACTTTGGTTTCCCTTGCCTCCAGAGACATTTTGAGTAAGAAGTTGCTGCAGCCGAGGTCAAAGAAGTTTTTGCCTGCTTTCTCCTCGAGGATTTTGATGGCTTCCTGTCTTACATTGAGGTCTTTCATCAATTTTGAGTTTATTTTTGTGTATGGTGTAAGAAAATGGTCCAGGTTCATTTTTCTGCATGTCGCTGTCCAGTTTTCCCAGCATCATTTACTGAAGAGACTGTCTTTATTCCATTGTATATTCTTTCCTGCTTTGTCAAAGATTAGCTGGTCATACGTTTGTGGGTCCATTTCTGGGTTCTCTATTCTGTTCCATTGATCTGAGTGTCTGTTTTTGTGCCAAGTACCACACTTTGTGTGTATAGCTTTGTAGTATATCTTGAAATCTAGGTTGTGATACCTCCAGCTTTCCTTCTTCTTTCTCAAAATTGCTTTGGCTATTCAGGGTCTTTTGTTGTTCCATACAAGTTTTAGGATTCTTTGTTCTGGTTCTGTGAAAAATGCTCTTGGTATTTGATTAAGGACTGCATTGAATCTGTAGATTGCTTTTGGTAGTGTGGACATTTTAACAATATTAATTATTCCAATCCATGAACATGGTATATCTTTCCATTTATTTTTGTTGTCTTCAATTTTTTTCATTGTCTTATAGTTTTCAGAGTACAGATTTTTCACCTCTTTGGTTAATTTATTGCTAGGTATTTTATTCATTTTAATGCGATCACAAGTGGATTTTCATTTTTTTCCCTTTTTTTAATTATTAATTTTTATTTTTATTTAAGTAGGCTCTGTGCCCAGTGTGGAGCCCAAAGTGGAGCTTGAACTCATGACCTTGAGATCAAGACCTGAGCTGAGATCAAGAGTCAAATGCTTAACTGACTGAGCCACCCAAGCACCCTTGGAACTATTTTTAAATTTCTTTTTCTGCTACTTTGTTGGTGTACAGAAACACAACCAATTTTTAGATATTAATTTTGTGTTCCACAACTGTACTGAATGCATTTATTAATTCTAATAGTATTTTGGTGAAGTCTTTCAGGTTTTCTGTCCCTATAATACAAATGTTATTATGCTTGATATTGTCTTAAAAGCCCCTTAATCTACCCTAATTTTTAAATTCTTTATTCTTTTTGCTCTTCAGTTTGGGTGATTTCCACCACTCTGTTTTCCAGATCGCGGATTCATTTTTCTGCCTTCTCTAATCGGCTGTTGATTTTCTCTAGTGTATTTTTCATTTGAGTTATTGTATTGTTCAGCTCTGATTGTTTCTTTTTAATGTTTTCTATCTCTTTGTTGAAATTCTCACTAAGTTTATCTACTCTTCTCTCAAGTCCAGTCAGCATTTTTATGACAACTTCTTTGAACTCTTTATCAAATAAATTGCTTGTCTCCATTTTATTTTGTTGTTTTTCTGAGCTTTTTTTCTTGTTCTTTCATTTGGAACATATTCCTTGACTCATCATTTTGCCTGATGCTCTGTGTTTTTTCTGTGTATTAGGTCAGCAATACCTCCTGGTCTTAAAAGCAGTGGCCTTCTGTAGAAGGCATCCTGTAGTGTGCAGTGGCTCAATCCCCTAGGTCACCAGAACCCAGCATTCCAGGAGTGTTCCCTATATGAGCTATGTGTAGCCTCTGGTTATGACTGTGTCATGTCTACTCTGGGTGCACTGGTGGGCAGGGCTGGCCCCTGGCATGATGGACTGAGAGGCCTGGCTACAGCTGCTTCACTTGTGCTGGTAGATAGGGCTGCTTCCCCAACCCAGGGGAGTCAGTGCTTTGGATGGGCATTTGTCCTGGCCAGGGCTATTTGCTGGGTATGGCAGGAGAGTAGTTGCATTCCAGGGACACCAGTCCTGACCAAAGCTGTCTGCCATGTATGGCATGGTGGGAGCTGCTTTGGAAGGAAGTCTGCCAAAGTCAGTAGGTTGGAAGGGACTGGACCACAGGGGAACACCAGGGCAAAGGAGAGGTGTTCTCAAGGTAGATGGAGAGTGTCAGAACTGGCTCCCACAAGTGTCTGGCCAGCTAGACTGAAGAAGAGCAATAAAAATAGTTCCTACTAGCACTTCTATTCCTGGAGAAATTTCATACAAATTTCTGCCACTTTACTGCAAACCTAAAAACTAGTCCATACATCTCCTTCATATATAACTCAGGCATTTTTCAAACTTCTGCCTCTGTGCTGGGTCTCAGAGCAAGTGATATGTGTACTGACCCTTTAATAGGAATAGAGTCTTGGGGCACATGGGTGGTTCAGTCGGTTAAAAGTCTGACTCTTGATTTCAGCTCAGGTCATGATCTCACAGTTCATGGGATCAAGTCCCTTATTGGGCTCTGCACTGACAGCAGTGAGCCTGCTTAGGATTCTCTCTCTCTCTCTCTCTATCTCTCTCTCTCTCTCTCTACCTCTCTCCCTCTCTCCCTCTCTCCCTCTACCTCTCCCTCTCTCTCTGCCCCCACTCACATGCATACGTTCACACACTCTTTCTCTCAAAATAAATAAATAAACTTAAAAAAATAGGAATACAGGGGCACCTGGGTGGCTCAGTCGGTTAAGCATCTGACTCTTCATTTCATCTCAGGTCATAATCTCATGGTTTGTGAGTTTGAGCCCCATGTTGGGCTCTGCAATGACAGTGCAGAGCCTGCTTGGGATTCCCTCTCTCCCTCTCTCTCTGTACCCCCCTCAAAATAAATAAATAAACTTAAAATAAATAGGAATACAGTCTCAGCTTCCTATAGGTCTCCTGGAATTAAGCCCCACTGATTTTCAAAGCCAGATGTCAAAGCCAGGGGGGTTATCTTCCTGGTACAGATACCCAGGATGGTGAGGAGCCTGATTTGGGGCTTGATGCCCTGGTCCCCTTGGAGGACCTCTGCGTCTATGATACCCCTCCCATTTGGGGGCTGCTGGACTAGAGGTATGGATCCTGACCCCATCTCTGCCCCTCCTACCCTTTTTCAATGTGGCTTTTTCATTATATATTTATCTGTAGATGAGCTGTTATACCAGTCTTTTAGGTGGTTTTCAGAGTGAGTTGTGTTATATGTAATTGTAGCTGTGGTGAGTCTGTGAAATGAGGTAAGGTCAGGATCCTCCTATTCCACCTCAGTTCTTGTGGCTTCCTCTAAAAATTGCATTGTAAGCTCATTTAAATGGCTAGAATGAGTGGATAGACATTCAGGAAGGTGATAGGACTTGAACCAGGTCTTAAAGAATGGGTAGTATTTAGGATGTGCTCAGATAAGGGGAACGGTATTTTTTCCAGGAGAAGAGACCAGCAAAACAGAAGCAAAAAGGTGAAAATGGATGCTGGAGAGAATAAAGAAAGCTGTCGCCACAGAAAACTATTTATTGTTGAAGTTGAGTAGCAGTGGCAAATAAAATCAAGAGTGTTAAACAAGTCCAAATCATGGAAAAGTAGAGTATAATGCAAGGGAAACTCTCTTGACTCTGAAGGCAATAAAAAAGATAGTGTGTGTATTTACTTTTTAAAAAAAGAATTCACATTTCTGGAATACTGGGAAATTAGTCTGACATCAGTTGCAAGATGAATTTAAAAGAATTCAGGCATGAGATAATTAAAGTTCTAGAAATAGGAGTAAATGAGATTTAAAAGGGTTTTGTTACAAAGATAGAAAGAATATCGGGAAACAAATTGCTGGTAATGAAGAAAAGAACCAAGTAAAAATGAATCATCAGACAATTAAGTAAACAGAGAGGGGCGCCTGGGTGGCTCAGTTGGGTACGTGTCCGACTTCAGCTCAGGTCATGATCTCACAGTCCATGAGTGTGAGCCCCGCATCGGGCTCTGTGCTGCCAGCTCAGAGCCTGGAGCCTGCCTCAGATTCTGTGTCTCCCTCTCTCTCTGCCCCTCCCCTGCTCATGCTCTGTCTCTCTCTGTCTCAAAAATAAATAAAAACCTTAAAAAAATAAACTGAGAGAAAAATTGAAATTTAAAAAATGACAACTTATAGAGATGTGACAATATTGAGATAGCTACAGTTAGTAAATCCAATTCCAGTGAAATAGTAGGACTAGAGAAGCATAATCAAGTGATCTTCAGTTTAAAAGTCTTCAGTATTATTGGGGCATCTGGGTAGTTCAGTCTGTTGAGCATCTGACTTCGGCTCAGGTCATGATCTTATGCCATACATTGGGGCTCACTGCTGTCAATGCAGAGCCCACTTTGGATCCTCTGTCCCTCTCTCTCTCTGCCTCTACCCCACTCATGCTCCCACAAAAATAAATTTAAAACATTTTAAAAATGTATGTCTTCAGCATTATTGAAGCAATGCCTCATTTTTTTCCAAATGAATATATAATGCTGTCAAATGACTTTTCAATAACCTGGGGACATTCTCCAATGTACTAGACAAGCAAAGAAGGAGTAAATATGGACTTTGGGAAAATTTTTACTTCTCTTTCCCCTTCTGTAAAATGAGAATAATAAAAGGACTGATATAGTAAGAGCTCAATAGCTATTGATTTGTGGTAGAGATGTTAAAGAACAGAAGTTTATTTTCTGACAGTTCTGGAGGCCAGCAGTCCAAGATCAAGGTTCTAGCTGGTTTAATTTCTGGTGAGGGCTCTCTTCCTCGCTTGCAGGTGGTTACCTCATCATTATGTTTTTACATGGCCTTTCCTCAGTGTGTGCATATGGAGTTTGTTGTGTCAAAATACACATAACATAAAATTTGCTACCTTAATCTTTAAGGTTACAGTTCAGTGGTATTAAATACTTTCATAGTGTTGTACAACCATCACCTCAAACTCTCCCCGTAACTCCTTTCACCTTGTAAAAATGAAACTCTATACCCATTATACAATAACTCTCCCCCCAGCTGCTGGAGGCCACCATTCTCCTATCTTCTGCTCTGCTTTTACTCTGCTCTTCTACTGTTTTTATGTGACTGTCTTATTTTACTTAGTGTAATATCCTCCATGTTCATCCATGTTATAGCATGTCAGAATTTCCTTCCTTTTTAAGGCCAAGTATTATTCCACTGTATGTATGTATATATATATATATATATATATATATATATATATATATATATATAATTTTGCTTATCCATTCATCTGTCAGTAAACATATGAGTTGCTTCCACATTTTAGCTGTTTTTTTGTTTGTGTTTGTTTTGTTTTGTTTCTTAGAGAGAGAGAGCAATTGTTTTGTTTTGTTTCTCAGAGAGAGACAGAGAGCAAGTGGTAGAGGGAGAGAGAGAGGATCTTAAGCAGGCTCCATGCCCAGTGCAGAGACTGATGCAGGGCTTGATCTTACCACCTTGAGGTCATGACTTGAGCTGAAACCAAGAGTTGGATGCATAACTGACTGAGCCACCCAGGTGCCCCAAGTCACTTGCAATTTAACCTACCACTGTTTTCATACCATCAATGCAAATGTGAAAGTCACACTGGGAAAGTCAAATAATGCTTTAGTATTATTAAGAAAATGTTTTTGACCTTTTGGACCCTCTGAGGTATTATTCAGGGATCTGAAGACCACACCTTGAAAACTGATGATCTAGAATGTAAGCTCTATAAAAGCAGTGAGTTTCTTTTGTTCACTGTTAGATTTTCAGCACTATTCTATCTAGAAGGGTTCTTGGCACAATAGATGATTAATAAATATTTCCTAAATGTATTAGTAAAGCAAGGACAGAAGGGAGATTAATTCTTTATAGAAAACAATAATAATTTAGAATGTATTTCTTTTTACTGCACGTAGCTAAATAACTAACCAACCCATGCCTCAAAATGGCATGAAAATCTAATTTCATTATTACCATTTCTTTTGCTAAAGATCCCATTGACTTCTAAATTATGAACAAAAAGACTAAAGGACGTAAGTGAAGGAAGAAAGGTGAAATATGCCAGAATCACAACAAATGCTATTTTTTCATAAAAGCACAGACCTTAAATGCCTTCAGATCATCCAGCCCAATGCCTTCATTTTTGCAAATAATAAAATTTAGCTGCCAAGAAAGCTCAATGACTAGCCCAAAGTTAGTGACAGCAGTAAAATACAGGATCTTTCACACTTTTTCTTTTAGATAGAAATGATAGGAACAATAATGGGAAGCAAGAGAACTGGTATGTATTTCTTCTATAGAAAAGTGGCTACGCAAGTCTGAGCCAAATCCTTAAACCACTCCATGGGTACTTTAGGACAGAAGAGGAACTTGACGTTAAGGGATAGGACACCTAAATAATACCTCCTGATAGAGCACCTAGCTCCTCCCCATGATAGCTCAGGCTGGAGACATGCAGAGACTGTATGGGTAGTCAGGCTAGTCCCATGGAGCTGTGAAGAGGAAAAGATTCAGGCTTGAGAAGTAAGCAAGGGGGGCCTGATGCCTAAAAGGAGGGCCTTTGGAGCTGTACTAGATAGTAACATGGATGGGGTCAGGGACTGAAAAAGCCCAACAGAAAATAAGAATGTCTTTGGTATTATTCAGTTGGGAACTATTGGTATTTTGTATGGAACTGTCCTGAACTTTTCAGGCTGTTTATCATCCCTACCCTCCACCCACCAAATGCCAGTAAATTCCAAATCACTGTGATGACTAAATATGTCCTGCACATTTTCAAGTTCCCACTAGGGGGCTTGTATCACCCCTGACTACCATTTGTCACATGTTCACTAATAAACACTTCCTGATGGATGTAGTGGGATACAGTTTGGAGATAATGTTTCTCTCTTCACAGGTATTTTGGTTCTCCTCTCCCACCACCAGGTCTCCCCCTTCACCCACTGAATCAATACATTCATAGTTTCAAGATGAGGGTAAACGTAGCCAGGAACAAACAAGACAACTAAGTTTCTGAATGAGTTGTTTGTTTTTCATCTTCAAGTAAGTGACTTTTATTTTTCTCTGATACTTCACAGTCAATTTCTTCAAAACTTTAAGATCTCCAGAGAAAATCTGAATGGGATTTTAAAATCAAAGCTAAAACAATAGGCTTTTTATTATAAAGGCAGTTTTCTCAAAAGAGGAAACGTGGGTTTTAAAATTCTAAAACAGTTACAGCTTTCAGAAAACAGTTACAGAATTCAGGGCAGATTGTTTACACTATAAGCCAAAGAGTTAGGAGGTATGAAGTTGTCCACCAGAAGGACTGGTGGAAGGAGAAGAGAATCTGAGTGCCTGTGACTATAATTTGGATGCTGGTGGATGCCTAAGAAAGGAATTATATCTCCTATTCACTCTTCTGAGTCAGATGACAGGACAGGAAATTTCCTGGAGGAAGAGTAAAGACTTAAGAGCAGAGAGGATCTTCATCTCTCTCAAGAAGACCCCTGCTCACCACACATCTGTGGCAGAATGACTGAGATGCTCCTACCCACCCTCCAGGATACTGAGCATCCAACAGTTGTTTCCTGAGCTCCGCAAGGCAATACAGAGTGGCTGAATGGTGTGACAGAATGGGAGGGGCCTTGTGGTCAGGATGAGGTTAACAGAGATGAATACAGACAGGGGGTAGCAGGGAAAGGAGTTGACAATCAAAGGTTAGACGTAATTGTGCATCCCAGCAGATCCTGGGGCCAGGTGCCTCTGAGGTCAGTACAACATATATATCCCCAGAAGAAGAGAAGGAAAGCGAGAGGGTCAAACCCCTGGATTGACTAGTTGAAATCTATAAATTGAAAAACTTACATAGAAAGTCAAGTTTTGGCTGTTAAGTGAAAAGGGTCCTAGCAACTAAGTGCAGTAATAAAGACATAAAGAACCCAGGAAATTCATCCTCAATACAGTAATGAATATTTACACCCTCTTTGCTTAAGCCTGCTGCTTAAATTTGCGGGAGTTACCTAGATGCCAAATATCAGCTATTTCTCTTGTTCAGGGTTTACTATTTGTGTGGCTTTGATGACTATTTATTGACAAATGCTCCTTTTACTTCACTGTGATTGGAAATAACACTGAAATAGCCCCTAACTATATAGAGGTTGAAGATCAGTTAATTTTGCTGTTATCAATGGATGAGATATTTCAGCTGGAATCCATTTTTTTTTTAATTTTTTTTTCAACGTTTATTTATTTTTGGGACAGAGAGAGACAGAGCATGAACGGGGGAGGGGCAGAGAGAGAGGGAGACACAGAATCGGAAACAGGCTCCAGGCTCTGAGCCATCAGCCCAGAGCCTGATGCGGGGCTCGAACTCACGGACCGCGAGATCGTGACCTGGCTGAAGTCGGACGCTTAACCAGCTGCGCCACCCAGGCGCCCCTGGAATCCATTTTTTTAAAAAATATATATTTATTTAGAGGCACCTGGGTGGCTTAGTTGGTTAAGTGTCTGACTCTTGGTTTCGGCTCAGATCACGATCTCACAGTTTGTGGGTTTGAGCTCCATATCAGGCTCCTCGCTGATAGTTCAGAGCCTGCTTGGTATTCTCTCTCTCTCTCTCCCTTTCTCCCTGTACCTCTCTTGCATGCACACACACACACTCTCTCTCTCTCTCTCTCAAAAAAAAAAAAAAAACACCTTAAAATGTTTATTTATTTATTTTGAGAGAGACAGAGAGAGAGAGAACATGAGTAGGAGAGGGTCAGAAAGAGGGAGAGAGAGAGAATCCCAAGCAGGCTCTGCACTGACAGCAAAGGGCCTCGATCTCACAAACCATGAGATCATGACCTGAACCAAAACCCAAGAGTCAGATGCTTAACCAACTGAGCCACTTAGGCACCTCAGCTGGAATCCATTTTTTAATCAATGGAATATTTACAAAATATTACTATTTTGTATGAACTATAGCTTAAAAATAACTGTCACTCAAAATAGTGTAATTTTGTAATTAATTGTCACTTTAAAACAAAGACTAACAAGAGACAAAAAAGCATTATATAATGATAAAGGGATCAATCCAACTAGAGTACAAGAGTACAAGTACTATTTACAAGATCTCTCTTGTAAATATCCATGCATCCAACTTTGGAGCACCTAAATACATAAAGCAAATATTAATAAACATTAAGGGAGAAGATGACACTAATACAATAATAGTAGGGGACTTTAAACACTCCACTTACATCAGTGGATAGATCATCCAGGCAGAAAATCAAATAAGGAAACAATATTTTTCTTTAAGTTTATTTATTTATTTGGAAAGAGAGAGAGTGCATGTATGAGTGGAGTACGGGCAGAGAAAGAGGGAGAGAGAGAATACCAAGCAGGCCCCATGCTGTCAGCATGGAGCCAGATGCAGGGCTTGATCCCATGAACTGTGAGATCATGACCTGAGCTGAAATTGAGAGTCAAATGCTTAACTAACTGAGCCACCCAGGCACCTCAGGAAACAGTATTTTTGAACAACACTTTAGACCAGATGGACTTGACAGATATACACAGAACATTCCATCCCAAACCAACAGAATACACATTCTTTTCAAGTGCACACGGAACATTCTCCAGAATAGATCATGTTAGACCACAAAATAAGCCTTAATCAACTTAAGAAGATTGAAATCATATCAAGCATCTTTTTCAACCACAATGGTATGAAACTAGAAATCAGTTACAAGAAAAAAAAAACTGGAAAAAAAAAACACACACACATGTGGAGGCTAAACACCATGCTACTGCACAACCAATGGGTCAACACAGAAATGAGAGGAAATAAAAAAATACATGGAGACAAATGAAAATGCAAACACAACACCCCAAAATCTTTGGGATGCAGCAGAAGCAGGGCTAAGAAGGAAATTTATAGCAATATAGATGTACCTCAAGAAATATGAAAAATCTCAAATAATCTAATGACACAAAGAAATGGAAAGACATTCCATGCTCATGGATTGGTAGAACAAATATTAATAAAATGTCTATACTAACCAAAACAATATAAACATTTAATTCAATCCCTATGAAAATACTATCAGCATTTTTCACAGAAGTAGAACAAAAAAATCCTAAAATTTGAGAACCACTGCTACTGTTGCATTCTCTGACTCCATTTGGCCAATTCCCACCACTACCACCACCATGCCCCAGAGGAGCCCCAGTATGGCTGCCCAGTCAGGTACACTGCCTCACCCTTGTTCACCTGCCCATGCACCCGCTGCCCTCGTTACCACACTGGTCTGCTCTCTGGCCAACCTTGCCCAATGGGGCAGATGGTGTTCATGGCTAATAGGGTGGCTATTGGCTCAGCTGTGGGACACATTGTTGGTAGTACCCCGACTGGAGCTTTCAGTGGGGGAGGCTCAGAGCCCACCCAGCCTGCTGCTCAGCAGGCACCCACCCACTCTGTCCCCTAGCCCCTGCAGATGGGGTGCTGGGCTTATGAGATCAAGCAGCTCCTTGACTGCTCCACCAGTCAGAGTACTCTGTCCCTGAATGAGGGCTTGAGCAGGCCCTGAAGCAATGCAAATTCAACCATAGTCTAAGCTCTCTCTCTTGAAGATCCATGGGCCAGCCCTGCACTCACCTTTACCCCTTCACCGACAGCCAGACCATGATGTCATATTGTACCCACGTAGCTGGAATTGGGAGTGAGGATGGGGATTTTCACCCCACAGATGACTAGAATCACAAATGTGTAATTAGAAGTGTCTATTTTTTTAGCCTAAAATTTATATGGAACCACAAAAGACCCCAAATTGCCAAAGCAATTTTGAGAAAGAAAAGCAAGGCTGGAGATACCACAATTCCAGACTTCAAGCTATATTACAAAACTGTAGTAATCAAAACAGTATTGTACTAGCATAAAAATAGACATAGATAAATGGAACAGAACAGAAAACCCAAAAATAAACCCATAATTATAGGGTCAGTTAATCTTTGACAAAGCAGGAAAAAATATACAATAGGAAGAAGACCGTCTCTTCAACAAGTGGTGTTGGGAAAACCAGTTAGCTACATGCAAAAGAATGAAACTGGACCACTTTCTTACACCATACACAAAAATAAATTCAAAATGGATTAAAGACCTAAATGTGAGACCTGAAGCCATAAAAATCCTAGAAGAGAACACAGGCAGTAAGGTCTCTGACATTGGCCATCACAACATTTTTCTGGATATGTCTCCTGAGACAAGGGAAATAAAAGCAAAAATAAACTATTGGGACTATATTTAAAAAAAGCTTCTACACAGCAAAGGAAACAATAAAACTAAAAGGCAACCAATGGAATGGGAGAAGATACTTGCAAATGACATATCTGATAAAAGGTTAGTATTCAAAATATATAAAGAACTCAATAAACTCAGCACCCAAAAAACAAACAATCCAATTTAAAATGGGCAGAAAATATGAACAGACATTTCTCCAGAGAAGACATCCAAATGGCCAACAGACACATGAAAAGATACCCAACATCACTCATCATCAGGGAAATGCAAAGCAAAATTATAATGAAATATCACCTCACACCTCTCAGAATGTCTTACACACACACACACACACACACACACACACACACACACACAAGAAACAAGTGCTGACAGGGGTGTGTAGATAAAGGAAACTCTTGTACTCTTGGTGGGAATGCAAACTGGTGTAGCCACTTTGGAAAACAGTATGGAGGTTTCTCAAAAAGTTAAAAATAGAGGTGCCTAGGTGGCTCAGTTGGTTGAGCATCTGGCTCTTGATTTCAGCTCAGCTCATGATCCCAGGGTCCTAGGATTGAGCCCTGCATCAGACTCCATGCTGAGTATGGAGCCTGGTTGGGATTCTCTCTCTCTCTCTCTCTCTCTCTCTCTCTCTCTCTCTCTCTTTCTTCTCCCTCTGCCCCTCCCTCTCCTCATTGCCCCACTTGTGTGCTCTCTCTCTCTCAAATTAAAAAAAAATTTTTTAAGTTAAAAATAGAACTACCCTATGATCCAGTAATCGTGCTACTGGATATTTACCCCCCAAATACAAAAACACTTATTCAAAGGAATACACGCACCCCTATGGTTATACCAGCATTATTTACAATAGCCAAATTATGTAAGCATAATATGGGAATATTATTCAGCCACAGAACAGAATGAAATCTTGCCAGTTGCAACAACATGGATGTACCTAGAGAGTATATGCAAAGTGAAATAAGTCAGTCAGAGAAAGACAAATATGGTATGATTAGACTCATATGTGGAATTTAAGAAATGACATAAATGAGCAAATGGAAAAAACAACAAAGAAAGAGAGAACAAGAAACAGACGCTCAACTATTGAGAACAAACTGATGGTTACCAGAGGGGAAATGGGTAGGGGAATGGGTGAAGTAGGTGATAGGGGATTAAGGAGTGCACTAGTTATGATGAACACTGGGTGATGTATAGAATTGTTGAATCACTATATTGTGTACCTATACTGAAACTAATATAACACTGTATGTTAACTATACGGGAATTAAAATTTTAAAAATAAAAAAAATAAACAATCTAAACTTACATTTAAAGGAACTAGAAAGAAAAGAACAAACAAAGCCCAAAGTTAGTAGAAGGAAGAAAATAATAAAGATCAGAGCGGAAATAAATGAAACAGAAACCAAAATCAACAAAATCAAAAACTGGTTCTTTAAAAAGATAAATAAAATTGATAAACCTCTAGCCTGGACTTATCAAGAAAAGAGAGAGAGAGAGAGAATCCAAATAAAATCAGAAATAAAAGAGAAGTAACAACCAACACGACAGAAATATAAAAGATTATAAGAAAATACTATGGAGGGGCGCCTGGGTGGTGCAGTCGGTTAAGCGTCCGACTTCAGCCAGGTCACGACTCGCAGTCCGTGAATTCGAGCCCCGCGTCAGGCTCTGGGCTGATGGCTCAGAGCCTGGAGCCTGTTTCCGATTCTGTGTCTCCCTCTCTCTCTGCCCCTCCCCCGTTCATGCTCTGTCTCTCTCTGTCCCAAAAATAAATAAAACGTTGAAAAAAAAAATTTTTTTTTAAAAAAGAAAATACTATGGAAAATTATATGTCAACAAGTTGGACAACCTAAAAGAAGTGGATAAATTCCTAGAAACATACAATCTTCCAATACCAAATCAGGAAGAAATAGAAAATCTGAACGGAAAAATAACTAGTAACAAAATTGATCAGTAATCAAAAACTCCCAACAAACAAAAATCTAGGACCAAGTGACTTCACATGTGAATTCTACAAACATTTATTTCTTTTTTATTATTAAAAACTTTTTTTGAGAGAGAGAGAGATCAAGCACGAGTGGGGCAGGGGCCGAGAGAAAAGGAGAGAGAGAATTTTAGGCAGGTTCCATGCTTAGCGTGGACCCCAAACACTGAGCCCAATCCCTGATCCTGACCACTGAGCCTGTTTCGGGGCTTGATCTCAAGACCGTGAGATCATGACCTGAACTGAAATCAAGAGTTGGGTCCTCAACCAATTGAGCCACCAAGACACTCCATATTCTATAAACATTTAAAGAAAAGTTAACACCTATTCTCCTCAAACGATTCCAAAACATTGAAGAGGAAGGAAAGCTTCCAAATACATTCTTTTTTTTTTTTAACATTTATTTATTTTTGAGAGACAGAGTATGAGCAGGTGAGGGGCAGAGAGATAGGGAGACACAGAATTTGAAGTAGGCTCCAGGCTCCAAGCTGTCAGCACAGAGCCTGATGCGGGGCTCAAACCCACAAACTAGGAGATCGTGACCTGAGCTGAAGTCGGACGCTTAACTGACTGAGCCACCCAGGCGCCCATCCAGATACATTCTATGAGGCCAGTATTACCCTGATACCAAAACGAGACAAAGATACTACAAAGAAAGAAAACTACAGGCTAATATAGTGGCCTTGGTGAAAATAGACACAAAAACCCTCAATAAAATATTAGGAAACCCTTTCCAACAATATATTAAAAGGATCATTCACCGTGATCAAGTGGGATTTATTTTAGGGATGCAAGAATCGTTCAGTATTCACAAATCAATCAATGTGATACACTACATTAACAAAATGAAGTATAAAATCATATGATCATCTCAATAGATGGCAGAAAAAGCATTTGACAAAATTCAACATTTGTTCATGATAAAAACTTTCAACAAAGTGGGTTTAGAAGGAACAAAACTCAACATAATAAAGGCCGTATATGACGAACCCACAACTAACATTATACTCAATGGTAAAAAAAACTGATAGTTTTTCCTCTAAGATCAGGAACAAACAAGGATGTTCACTCTTGCCACTTTTGTTCAACATAGTAATGGAAGTCCTAGCTGCAACAATCAGATAAGAAAAAGAAATGAAAGCCATTTATATTGGTAAGAAGTCAAACTGTCACTATTTGTAGATGATGTGATACACATAGAAAACCCTAAAGACTCCACCTAAAAACTATTAGACTATTAGAACTAATAAATAAAGCAGTAAAGTTACAAGATACAAAATTAATGTACAGAAATTGATTGTGTTTTATACATTAATAAAAAAAGTAGCAGAAAGATAAATTAAGAAAACAATTCCATTTACAATTGCACCAAAGAATGAACTAATTAGGAATAAACTTAATCAAGGAGGAAAAAGACTTGTAATTTGAAAACTATTTAACATTGATGAAAGAAATTGAAGATGACACAAACAAATGGAAAGACATGCCATGCTCATGGATTGGAATAGTTAATATTCAAATAACAACAGCATTTTTCACAGAACTAGTACAAAAAATCCTAAAATTTGTATGGAACCACAAAAGATCCCAAACAACCAAAGCAATCTTGAGAAAAAAGAATGAAGCTGAAGGTTCATAGTCTCAGATTTCAAGATATACTACAAAGCTATAAAACTCAAAACAGTGTGGTACTGGCATAAAAACAGACACACTAATTAATAGAATAGAAAGCCTGGACATAACCCCATGCTTATATGGTCAATTAGTATACGACAAAGGAGGCAAGAATATACAATGGAGGAAAAGACAGTTTCTTCAATAAATAGTGCTTGGAAAACTTGACAGCTACATGCAGAAGAATGAGACTGGACCACTTTTTTTATGCCATACACAGAAATAAAGTTGAATAAAAACCTAAATGTGTGACCTGAAGCCATACAACTTCTAGAAGAAAACATAGACAGTAATCTCTTACAGATTAGCCTTAGCAATATTCTTTTATCTATGTCTCCTTAGGCAAGAGAAACAAAAGCAAAAAACCAGAAAATAAAAAGACACTATTGAGACTACACCAAAATAAAAAAGCTTTTGCAGAGTGAAGGAAACTATTGACAAAATGAAAAGGCGACCTGGGACACCTGGGTGCCTCAGTAGGTTAAGCATCTGACTTTGGCTCAGGTCATGATCTCACAGTTCATGAGTTTGAGCTCTGCATCAGGCTCTCTGCTGTCAGCACAGAGCCTGGTATCATCTGTCACCCGCTCTCTCTGCCCCTCCCCCGCTCATATGCTCACGCTCTCTCTCTCTCTCTCTCTCTCTCTCTCTCTCTCTCTCTCTGTCTCTGAAAATAAACAAACTTAAAAAAAGAAAGAAAAGGCAACCTACTGAATGAGAGAAGATATTCACAAATGGTATCTCCCATAAGGGATTAGTATCTACAATATATAAAAAACTTATACAACTCAACACCAAAACAACAACAACAACAACAACAACAACAAAACCAAAATTAATCTGATTAAAAAATGGGCAGAAGACCTGAACAGACTTTTTCCAAAGTCATACAGATACCCAACAGGTATGTGAAAAGATGCCCAACATCAATAAATCATCAGGTAAATGCAAAGTTAAAACCACAATGAGATATTACATTACACCTGTCAGAATCAAAAAGTGAAAGAATGAATAAATGAATGAATTAATTAACTGAAAAAAATAACAAGTGTTGGAAGGATATGGAGGCAAGTGAACCCTCATGTAGTGTTTGTGGGAATGTAAATTGATGAAACCATTGTAGAGAACAATGGTTGTTCTCTATTTGAGGTTGCTCAAATATTAAAAATAGAACTCCCATGTGATGCAGTAATTCCACAAATGGGTATTTATCCAAAGAAGTGAAATCAGTAGTTTGAAAAGATACATGCATCCCTATGTTTGATTCAGCATTATTTACAATAGTCAAGATATTAGAGCAACCCAACTGTCCATCAATAGTTGAATAAAGAAGAGGTGGTATATACACAATGGAATATTACTCGGTCTTGAAATCTTGATATTCATAACAACATGGATGGATCTAGAGGGTATGATACTAAGTAAAATAAGTCAGTGAAAGACAAACCATATGATTTCATTATACGTGAAATCTAAAAAACAAAACAAATTAACAAGCAAAGCAGAAACAGACCCATAAATACAGAGACAAGTTGGTGATTGCCAGAGGGGAGGAGAGTAGGATAGGCAAAATGGGTGAGGGGGATTAGGAGGTACAGGTTTCCAGTTATGGAATGAATAAGTCATAGGGATAAGAAGTACAGCATAGGGGATATAGTCAGTGATATTTTAATAGTCTTGTATGGTGACAGATGGTAGCTGCACTCATGGGGAGCATAGTACATAGAGTTGTGGAACCAATATGTTGTACACCTGAAACTTATGTAACATTATGTGTCAACTATACCTCAATAAAAAAAAATAGAATTTGTAAATAAGAAGAAAAATAAATAAAATTAACTGCTACTAAGAAAACAACAAAGGTTCACACCTTAGGATAGTTTTCTTGAAACATTTTCCAAAACATCACAATTCCTAAATTGAGAACCATAGTGTAAATCCAGGGAGAAATTCTACCTCAAATTTGACTAAATATCTAGAAGTAATGATTTTCTCTTTGTTCACACTCGTGTAGGGGTTTTTTAATTTAGATGTCATTAACATTCAGATTTTAAATTTGATAGACATAAGCTATAAAGACAGCCCACCTGTAGAGATGTGACCAAAATGGGATTCTTACTGCACACACTCATTCCAGGTAAACCTAAAGTTGATTTGTTTTGTTTTGCTTTGTTTTGTTTTGTTTTGATACTGGTAAGAAGTTCGTGTTTTACATTAGTAATTTTTGCCTTTCTCTCTCTCTCCAGAACACAAGAGAATTTCAGCTTGTTCTCAAAGAATACCAAAATAGAAAGAAAGAAAGAAAGAAAGAAAGAAAGAAAGAAAGAAAGAAAGAAAGAAAGGCAGGCTCTTAAGCTCTCCTAAGCACATAATCAGATCTTTCCGTCTCTTATGGGGACTATTGTTTGGTAAATTGTGTTTTATGTTCCAAAAGAGCAAAGTGGCAGTATTCTAGTACACGTACAGTTTTACAACAAAGTCCTGTAAAATTTCATGTTCTCATTTTTAAATATGTGGGCTCTTAAGGGCAGTCTTATGGGTAAGTGATAAAGAAATGTGGTGATTACATACCTGACACCTTTTGTATTTGAATTTGATCATTTGATTCATGAAAAAAACCTCAAGCTTGATTTGCAGGTCATTTTGATAGCCTTGTCTTGATAGCATTTCATTGCTTGTGAGCTTTGCATTCTGCTTTTTATTTGTTGGTTTTACTTTTCAGTGAAATGAGTTGGTAGTTCTAATGGTATCTATGCTTTAGATAAGTAAAAAATAAAGAGAGAAGGCTTCTTAGACTTCTTAATCACATTAATATCCTCTGGTAAAAATGATAGGCCTGAATAGAAGAGACAGTTGTGAATTTAGAATTTTTCTTCTTTTGATTCATTCTGTAAGTTACAAGAAACACATGAAACAAAAAATTCTGAGAACTAACGTTTAAGCTCAACTGTTAAAAACTAAGAAAAATTATGAGTTAAAAACTGGGTGTCAGTCACTGAGTATGCCAAGCAAACTTATTTCTTGCTCTTTTAACTACTTTTTCAAACAGGTTAAAAACTGATAAGAAGCTCTTGGGAAACTCTTATCAGTCATTGCAAAAATTAGGTTAACCCATCCTAATCTGGCAAAGACTTAAAAGGCCTACATTCCTAAAAGCATTAGGGGATTTTTTTTTTTCTACTTGCTAAGTATGCTGTATGAGAATCATTTTTTGTGACAACAAATTCAGAGTTAAAATATCTTTTTATTCATGTGATATGCTCTATGAGTGCATTCGTAGCCTATAAATGAGATGGTTGTTTAAGCTGACACTGCAAAACATTGCAGGAAGTGTTGATTAGAATTTGCACATTTGTTCTGAGTTTGTGAATTCCAAGCAGGTTTGCTAATGGAGAAGCAGTGCCTTTTTCACAACTCTTCAGCTCTAGACCATGGCCACCTATGTGTGTTTCCTATATGGTGACTGCTGTTAATATTTTGTGTATATCCTTCCTACCTTTTCTTCTCTTCATATACATTTTTTTTACTTTGCAAAGTTAATCTCATTGTGTACTTGCTATTTTATTACTTTTTTCACTAATGGTGTGTTATTAATTTTTTGAAAAATATATTCAACCTTGTAAGACAATCTATCACTTAGCTACAACATAATTTATTAAACTACTTTCCTATTCATATGTGGAATTTAAGAAACAAAACAGTTGAACATAGGAGGAAAAAGGAGAGAGAGAGGCAAACCATAAAGCAGACTTTTAACTATGGAGAACCAACTGAGGGCTGCTGGAGGGGTGGTGTGTGGGAAAGATGGGTTAAGTGGGTGATGGGGATTAAGTGGGGCAGCTGTGAAGAGCACTGGTTGTTGCATGTAAGTGATGAATCACTAACTCCTACACCTGAAACTAATATTACACTGTATGTTAACTAACTGGAATTTGAATAAAAACTTGGGGAAAAAACCCTACTTTTCTATTGTTAGATACTTAGGCTATGTCCTATTCTTACCTATTATGCATACTGTTGTAACTAGAATCCTTGAACTTAAATCTTTAGGCACATCCTAATTGTTTCCTACAGATAAATTCCCAAAAATAATATTTTTGGACAAAAAGGCAAATATTTTAAATGATCACCACCCTAAGATAGCCGTTGCCAACAGTTTGATGCATATTTTTACAATCTTTTTGGAATAAAATAATATTTATGGGTTTCAATGTATGTATACATACAGGAAACCTAGTTAGGAGTCTATAAGCAGTAATACAGGAGACAAATCAGAGTAGCTTGCAGCAGGGCTCAGTGGTAGGGGTAGTGAATGGTGGTCAGATTCTGGATATATATATATATTTAATTTTTATTTTATTTTTTTAATTTTAGATCCAAGTTATTTAGCATATAGTGCAACAATGATTTCAGGAGTAGATTCCTTAATGTCCTTTACCCATTTATCCCATACCCCCTCCCACAACCCCTCCAGTAACCCTCTGTTTGTTCTTGGATATATATATATATATTTTTAGGAAGACCAATTGGATGTAGAGTATGAGAGAAAGAAATGCGTGCAGACTTATTCCCAAGTTTTGGAGGACTGAGCATTTGGAAGGATGACATTGACATCAAGTGGCAGGGGAAATTCTATAGGTGGAGCAGATTGAGGGAGAGGAAAGAACAGGGTTCAGCTAGGAGAGAGTGAGAGTGGGATGTCTATTAGGTATCCAAGTAGAGATGGCCAATAAGCTATTAAATATATGAGTCTAGAGTTCTGCAGTGAGCAGGTATGGGAAATATAAATTTGGGCATCATTGGCATACAGATATTTGAAGCCAGGAGACTGGGTGAGATTACCAAGGGAGTGAGTACAGACAAAGAAAAGAGTTCGGACCAGGGAGGAGAGCATTCTGATGTGAAAAGCACTTACTATGCACCAGGCACTCTTCTATGTGATTTGCATAGGTTATAGGTTGACTCATTTAATCTCCAAAGCAACTCAATGGAGGGGTACTATTATTAACCCCATTTTACAGAAGAGGAATCTGAGGCACAGAAAGCTTAACTCAGTAAATCAATAACTATTTTATGATATTAAATTATGAAATAAGTTATAACTCCCTTTTAAAATAATGCAAACTCATTCTGAAATAAATCATGTAAACTTTTTCTGCACAGGCTTTATCCATCATGTCTCAAAAATCACAGTTATACATTCCAGTTATATTTTAATAAATCAGCATGACTAATCTGTTCAAGGGTGCTTTTCTTTTCAGCTGACAGCACATTCTAGAAGGAATCCTGAGGAGACACTGAAAAAGGAAAAAGAGCTTATTTTCAAACAGGAGATAAGGAGAGCCATTTTTAGAGTTTAATGTTTCTTAAAGACATTGTGTTTATTTGCTTTCATGAGTCTCTTCCTCAAGAACCATGTATTGTCTAATTATATTTAAGGATGGGAGAAGCAAGTTAATAAAGGGGAATTATCATCACTCCTACCCGTCTCACCCTATACCATATTCAGCATATCTCAACAGGGGGGTTTCTAAGGCTATTCTTCACCTGTAACAGAAATATGCAATACACTGAAAACTATAGAAAGCTTATGAAAGAAATTGAAGAAGACACAAAAAAAAATGGAAAAAGATTCCATGTTCCTGGATTGGAATAACAAATATTGTTAAAATGTTGATACTACCCAAAGCAATCTGCATATTCAATGCAATCCCTATCAAAATAACACCAGCATTCTTCACAGAGCTAGAACAAATAATCCTAAAATTTGTATGGAACCAGAAAAGACCCCGAATAGTGAAAGTGATCTTGAAAAAGAAAACAAAAGCAGGAGGCATCACAATCCCAGACTTCAAGCTATACTACAAAGCTGTAATCATCAAGGCAGTATGGTACTGGCACAAGAACAGACACTCAGATCAATGGAACAGAATAGAGAACCCAGAAATGGACCCACAAACGTTTGGCCAACTAATCTCTAACAAAGCAGGAAAGAATATCCAATGGAATAAAGACAGTCTCTTCAGCAAGTGGTGCTTGGAAAACTGGACAGCTACGTGAAGAAGAATGAACCTGGACCACTTTCTTATACCATACACAAAAATAAACTCAAAATGGATGAAAGACCTCAATGTAAGACAGGAAGCTATCAAAATCCTCGAGGAGAAAGCAAGCAAAAACCTCTTTGATCTTGGCCGCAGCAACTTCTCACTCAACAAGTCTCTGGAGGCAAGGGAAACAAAAGCAAAAATGAACTACTGGAACCTCATCAAAATAAAAAGCTTCTGCACAGCAAAGGAAACAATCAGCAAAACTAAAAGGCAACCGACAGAATGGGAGAAGATATTTGCAAATGACATAGCAGATAAAGGGTTAGTATCCAAAATCTATAAGGAACTTATCAAACTCAACACCCAAAAAACAAAGAATCCAGTGAAGAAATGGGCAAAAGACATGAATAGACACTTCTCCAAAGAAGACTTCCAGATGGCCAACCAATACATGAAAAAATGCTCCACGTCACTCATCATCAGGGAAATACAAATCAAAACCACAATGAGATACCACCTTACACCTGTCAGAATGGCTAACATTAACAATTCAGGCAACAACAGATGTTGACAAGGATGCGGAGAAAGAGGATCTCTTTTGCATTGTTGGTGGGAATGCAAGCTGGTGCAGCCACTCTAGAAAACAGTATGGAGGTTCCTCAAAAAACTAAAAATAGCACTACCCTACGACCCAGCAATTGCTCTACTAGGCATTTATCCAAGGGATACAGGTGTGCTGTTTCGAAGGGACACATGCACCCCATGTTTATAGCAGCACTATCAACAATAGCCGAAGTATGGAAAAAGCCCAAATATCCATCGATGGATGAATGGATAAAGAAGGTGTGGTATATATATACAATGGAGTATTACTCGGCAATCAAAAAGAATGAAATCTTGCCATTTGCAACTACGTGGATGGAATTGGAGGGTATTATGCTAAGTGAAATTAGTCAGAGAAAGACAAAAATCATATGACTTCACTCATATGAGGACTTGAAGAGACAAAACAGATGAACATAAGGGAAGGGAAAACAAAAATAATACAAAAACAGGGAGAGGGACAAAACATAAGAGACTCATAAATATGGAGAACAAACTGAGGGTTACTGGAGGGGTTGGGGGGGGAATGGGCTAATTGGGTAAGGGACACTAAGGAATCTACTCCTGAAATCATTGTTGCACTATATACTAACTAATTTGGATGTAAATTTTAAAAAAGTAAAAAATAAAACAAGTTAAAAAAAAAAGAAATGTGCATAAGACAGGGAAAGACAATAGTCACCATCTGGGTTAATCATTGTAGAAGGCTTCCAGACAAAAATATTTCAAATTGTCCCCTTGGTACCCTGGAGATTTTTACATCTTGGGACAAGTGTGCAGATGAATGAACTTGCAGTGTGCTTTTCTACCTTCTCCTCTTCCGTGCAAACAGAGTCACTGTGAAAGGGGAGGTGGGCAGGAGAACTTGCAAAAAAAAAAAGAATACTTGAAAAGTATTCACAAACTTTTGGGGGTTCCTATAACTCAGGTTGAAGACTACTTTCTTAAATAATTTGAATAGGGAAGAAAAAAAGGGAGATCTTAAAACACCAAGTAACTACAGAGATATTCCTTTATGAGCCCAAAATATGAAAGGATAGATAGATGTGTACATTTACATAAATACTAGAGAGCAGCATGAACCTTGACTAATGATATCAGGGAAAGCAGAATCCAGAAGGAACTTAGACATGTGAAACATAGTTAAAAAAAAAAAAAAGGAAAAAAAAGGGGGGGGGGGGGGGGGGGGGGGGGGGAGTGCCCTTTTAAGGTCATGTTCATGGCAAGAACAAAACCGTAAAGACTCTGGGGAAAATGATGTAATGTTTAAAAGATAACAGAGAAAGCAGAACTAACCAAAGTCTCTTTTTCTCCATTCTTCTCTCAATAACTACCTTCAAATGAAAAGGGTAAAAGAATAATGGTAGGAGGAAACATAAATTCAAGGAAGGTAAGAAGCAAATTTAATTCTTTTAATGAATTTTTTTATGCCCAGATAAATTGTATCCTGAGATATTTAAAGGACTTGTAGTTGTAATCATGTAACCACAGTTAACAATCACAGAAAATAATTTTATAAACATAGTCTGCATAGATTCATTAAGAATCAATGCTGTCAGGGGTGCCTGGGTGGCTCAGTCAGTTGAGTGTCTGACTCTTGGTTTCCGCTTGGGTAGTGATCTCACAGTTTCATGGGTTCAAGCCCTGCCTCGGGCTCTGTACTGACAGCATGGGGCCTGCTTGCGATTCTCTCTGTCCCTTGCTTTCTACCCCCCCACCCCCCACTCATGCTCTCTCTGACTCTCTCAAAATAAAGAAATGTATTTTTAAATTTTAATTTTCAAACTTAAAAAAATTAAAAATGAATCAACACTGTCAAACTAACCTTACATCTAAGAACTTATTATTCAACTTAAGACCTAGTGTTTGTATCTTTTTCATTTAACATTATATTGGAGTATTTCTCTAATATTTTTCATGAAATAGTCTTTTGTACTATAATTTTAGACAGCTAAAATTAGTGCTCAAAGTATGAATATACCCTAAATTGTTTAATCAATCCACCATGGTCAAGTTTAGACAATTTCATATTTTTGGCTTTTAAAAACCATGCTAAGGTTAAGATCATTTTGCATAAAACTTTATAAATCACTATTTTTTTTTTTTAATTTTAGGTTGAATTCCCACAAGGAGAATAAATGAATCAATGGCATCACATTTCAAAGAAATTTTAATAAGTATCACCAAAACTGCCTCCAGAAGGAAATACCTGTTTATATTCTCAACAACAATATATGAATGACTGGTTTTCTAACCCTTAAAATTACTGGAAGATTTTGGTAGAAAAACTTTATACTTACGTTTTTTTATT
Organism: Herpailurus yagouaroundi; assembly: GCF_014898765.1. Lineage (NCBI taxonomy): Eukaryota > Metazoa > Chordata > Mammalia > Carnivora > Felidae > Herpailurus > Herpailurus yagouaroundi. The sequence continues at coordinate 41,805,886 of NW_024412376.1, read as the reverse complement.
GTGGTAAAATGTATACAACATACAATTCACCATTTTAACCACTTTTTAAAAAGATTTTTTAATGTTTTTACCTTATTTTAGGGGGGGTGGGAAGGGGCAGAAAGAGACGGAGAGAGGGATATCCCAAGCAGGCTCTGTGCTGTCAGTGCAGACCCCAACATGGGGCTTGAATCCACAAACCGTGAGATCATGACCTGAGCTGAATCAAGAGTTGGAGGTTTAACTGACTGAACCCCCGAACACCCCTACCATTTTAACCACTTTTAAGTACACAATTCAGGAGCATTAAATATATTTGTAACATGCAACCATCACCACTATTTCCAGAACTTTTCATCATCCCAAACAGATACCAAACCTGTTAAACAAAAACTTAAAAATATATATTAAAATATATTACCAGGTGCATGGGTGGGCTCAGTCAGTTAAGCTTCTGACTTCAGCTCAGGTCATGATCTGTTTGTGAGTTTGAGCCCTGCATTGGGCTCTGTGCTGACAGCTCAGAGCCTGGAGCTGCTTCGGATTCTGCATCTCTCTCTCCCCTCTCTCTGTCTCTATCTGCCCCTCCCCTGCTCATATTGTCTCTCTCTCTCTCTCTCTCTCTCTCTCTCAAAAATAAGCGTTAAAAAGTATATTACCATTCTCTTGCTTTATGTTATTAAATCCCATCAGCAATACTCTTCCCCCTTCCTAATATCTTAGAATTCTTCTGTATTAGTTAGAATAGGACAGGCTGTACCATGGTAACACATAACCCCCAAATCCTATGGCTAACAGATTCAGTTCTCACTCAAGTTTCATAGTCTACACCGGCCAGTGAGTGTACTTGCTTCTCAGTCTTTCAGAGGCTCAGGCTAAGGGAGACCCAATCATGTCATGGCTTCAGAGTTTGGAACATGAGGCCTTCAAGGTTACCAAGGCAGGGCAAGGAAGTGCTGTAGAGCCTTGAACCAGCAATCAAATGCTTCAGTCTGGAAATGGCACATGCCACTTGTAAGAACTTTGTTAGACCTGGTAACACGGTGGAAGGGGACACGTACATTCCTTCCTTGTTATCTGAAAGAGAGGAGAACTGGGTATGTGGTCTCTACATCTTCATCTGTACCCTCCCTGATACAAAATTGGCCTCATTTAACCATTTGCATTTTTTTCCTATTAGTGAAGCCCACACGTTAACGTTTTACTTTATGTAGTGCCACAAGAAATCCTGGAATAAGTGAAAACAGTTAATTTAGAAGAATAGTAATATGATCTAAGTGACAAGTCACATATCACAGAGTAATATATAAACACTGCTGTGGCTGACATGTTAAATTGCCATCTTTGGGCCCAGTTTTCTTCATAAATTCTAAATAAAAAAATTGAGTTTATATATTTATTTTGAGAGAGAGAGAGAGACAGTATGAATGGGGGAGGGGTAGAGACAGAGGGTGAGAGGGAAAGAGAGCATCTCAAGCAGGCTCTGCCCTGTCAGCGCAGACCCTGATGCCAGGCTTGAACCCATGAAACTGTGAGATCATGACCTGAGCCGAAACCAAGAGTCAGACGCCTAACAGACTGAGCCACCCAGGTGCCCCAACAAATTATAACTTTTGAAGTACATGCTGAACTTTTTAGTAGCACTGGGCCCTCTGGTTTTCATGTGGTTAGGCATGTCATTGTGGACGCACCATGGAGGAAGATAAATATTGACCAACACTTGACAAGTTCATTAGCAACTTTTTTTTTTTTTATTTTTTTTTCAACGTTTATTTATTTTTGGGACAGAGAGAGACAGAGCATGAACGGGGGAGGGGCAGAGAGAGAGGGAGACACAGAATCGGAAACAAGCTCCAGGCTCTGAGCCATCAGCCCAGAGCCCGACGCGGGGCTCGAACTCACGGACCACGAGATCGTGACCTGGCTGAAGTCGGACGCTTAACCGACTGCGCCACCCAGGCGCCCCAGCAACTTTTTTAAGAAATGGGAAATTAGTACTTGATTTCTCATTAAACATGCATTCTTTCTTTCAGCTCATTCCTGCCAAAAGTTATCTTTTGTACAAAAAAAACAGTTACCAATCAGTAAAGTACTTACATAGTCATACATTTGTACAGCACAATAAAGGACAAATGACTGTAGGTGTGGAGTTTGGATTACTCTATGTTCGATAGTAGCTCTACTCACCCTCATTTTCTTTTATACCTTACACTCAACCTGTAAGTGTTTATGCTTCATATTGACTCCTATAGCCAGACAACTTCACTCATCTTGCAGGTTACTGCATGGGCCATTCTACTGACACATCAAATAGCCAGCAAGAGTAGCAGTGTAAAACCACTCTCCTATGGTCACTGGAAGGAGTAACTGTCCCCACCTGATCATATTCCTGGGGGGTTTCATTGTACCCACAGGTGCCCTTTATGTGGTTCTTGAAAGTGTGTTGGTTACACTGCTTCTGGAAAGGTCAGTAAAAGAGAGGTACGTTATCCTTAGTCACCTTTCAGGTTTTCTACTTGTCAAAGTAAGAACTCTGTTCACTGCTTATGTGTCTCATGTACTACTAGATGAGACCATGGCTGGAGACTAAATACAGGGTAGAGGTCCAGGAATCCATCTTGGCTTAGTTTTTTAAAAAATCTTTTCAATGCAATTATTTATAGTAAAACTCCATTTAAAAATGACACATCTGGGGCACTGAGGTGGCTCAGTAAGTTGAGCGTCTGACTCTTGATTTCAGCTCAGGTCATGATCTCACAGTTGTGAGATGGAGTGCCGCATGGAGCTTTACGTGGAGTCTGCTTGAGATTCTCTCTCTCCCTCTCCCTCTGCCCCTCCCCTGCTCACATGCATTCTCTCTCTCTCTCTCTCTCTCTCTCTCTCTCTCTCTCTTTCTCTCTCTTGCTTTCTCTCAAAAAAAAAGTAAAAAAAAAAAAAAAAAGACACATTCAGGGGAAAATTGTAAAAGGGAGAGGATTCCAAAGGTGTAAAGCAGGCCAGTTACAGTCAAAGGGGGAGATAATAGGGTTCCACAGAGGAACGGAACCAACAGAATATGTACAAAATATGTACAGATATAGATGAGGAGATTTATTGTAGAAATTGGCTTGTGTGGTTATGGGGACTGAGAAGTCCCCCAGTCTGTCATCTACAAGCTGGTGAATCAGGAAAACTGGTGGTGTGTAATTCAGTCTGAGAACCAGGGTGAGGGCTGTTGGTGTAAGCCCTGGAGTTTGAAGCCCCGAGAATCAGAAGCCCCAGTGGCTGATGTCCAACGCCTGAGGGCAGGAAAAGATGGATGTCTCAATTGAAGAAGAGAGACAGGGAATTTGCCCCTCCTTTGCCTTTTTGTTGTAATTGGGCTCTCCATGAATTGGATTGGATGATGCCTGCTCATGTTGGTGAGGGTAGATCTATTCACTCAGTCTACTGAATCAAATACTAATCTCTTCCAATACCCTCATGAACACATCCTGAAGTAATGTTTAACCAGCTCTCTGGGCATCCCTTAGCCCAGTCAGGTTGGCACATAAAACCATCAGAGAGGACTTAAGGTCATGTGACTTAGAGCTAAGTGATCAAAGTTGATAACCTAATGGCTTGTTTGTCCAGTGTGTGCCATGGGCTGCTAGATTTTCTCTCAGAACATAAAGGAGGAGGGTGTTACTGTTTTTTGTTTTATCTTCACCAAATAACTAATTCCAAATATGCCCCACAATTTCCATGAAGGTCCACTGCCAATTATCCAGTTCTAGATAGGCCAATCTAGCAGGCACTGGGTCTAGTATTATTTAATCAGTCTAGGTATTAATTAATCTTTGAGTGCAAGGGGGAAAACCCTGATTCTGGCAACTTAAGCAAAAAGGCATTTCATTTGAAGTATGTGGGATGCTAAAGGAAACCTGAAAACCAGCCTTGGAATGAGTAGCTGGGTAGACTGCCAGGCAGCAGGTCTCTTGACAGTCGTGGCTGGAACAGATGAACTTTGTTTTTTCTGTCAGTTTTTTACTATGCTTCAAAGTCCTGGGAAAAAGAGTCTGGTTGGCTGAGCGTAGGGCATGTACCCTGCCCTTGGCAATGGCAGGCTTAAGAGGAAGGATTAGCAGGAGGCTCCAGGGATCTCTTTGGATTCCCTAGTATGAGCTAGGCCCATGAATTTTACCAAGACTATGTGCTATGTGGGAAAATAATTACTCAGGTGAAAGTCAGGGTGCTTATTCTCAGGTGCTGAGAATAAAGGCTCAGCATCCAAAGATCCCAGTATCTACCACTACAGCAAAAAAAGTGATCATATTAAAAAAAAAAAACTTTATTTGAGGGAGAAAAAGAGAGAGAGACAGAGTGCAAGTGGGGGAAGGGTAAAGAGAGAGGGAGACAGAGAATCCCAAACAGGCTCTGCACCATCAGCACAGAGCCAGATGTGGGACTTGAACCCACAAACTGTGAGATCATGACCTGAACCAAAATCAAGAGCTGGGTGCATTAACCAACTGAGCCACCTAGGCACCCCCAAGAGTGATTATTTTAATGGCGTCAAAGCCTGAGCACTTATGAATATGTTGAGTTGGTATGTGCTGATTTATTTTACTATTTTCCAATTGTTAGATTGCTTCCTTTTTTGCCCTTCTTTCCTCCCTGCAATAAATAGCCCTAAGCATATACATTAAAATATATACATATGTTTATAAATATATAATTAATAATAATAATAATATATATATATATTTAGGGCAAATTATTAGGTCTGGAAATATTGGGTCAAAAGATAACAGTGAGTATTTAAACTTTTTTCATTTTCTATTTTACTGAAGTGCCAATGAACTCTGAGGGTATGCCTCTAATCATTCTAGATTGGCTTTCCAGTGCCTTCTAGATTGGCCTAGCTAGAACTGGATAATTGCCCGTTTGAAGGTCACCCTGTGGAAACCTCTCTCTGGGTCATATCAGGGGCATTTGTGGTGCTGGGAAAAGCATACTGTTTAGAGCTCTCCTCTTTCCTTCTGACATTTTTTATATATATTGCTATCTGGATAAAATGAAGTGCAAGGTCTCTGCTGTGGCCAATTGATTCACATACTACAGAAAGGAGGGCAGCGTTTGCCTTAGGGATCTGTGGGCAGTGGGGAGTGCCTACTGATATAAGTCAGCATACATAATACGATATACCTAGCCCCCTCTTCTCCATGCGAAGTCTCTCCAAACCTGGGGGCAGGAAAAGGAGTCATTTCACTATGACAGGGTGCTCCACTTGACCCACATCTTCATGAGCCAGGTTCTCCTAACTCCAAACTTGAGAAGAGTCCTAGATTTCTTCAGAGGATTTTCATTTAAATGTGAGAGAATTGGAAAATCCCGCCTTCCTTCCCTGTCACACCCATTCCCCATTTCCCTACCCCAGTTCACTGGGGATGTCTGCTTCTTAGCCAGGCGGCCAGGCTGGCTGGATTAAGCAGCAATGTGCTTTGTGTTATCATCGTCCCTCTGTCGCTTATTCCCCATGGCTGGAGTACACCAGACTGTAGATGCCTCGAGATTAGGAACTGTCTCACCTTGGCATTCCTTGCAGAAGTTTCCACAGTGCCTTGCTCTTTCCAGGTACTCAATATTTGCTGAATAACATTAGGTAAGTGGAATAGTTCTAGTATTTTCTTGGGGTCCCAATTTCTTCCAAGTTATGTCTCTTTTTTTTTTAATTTTTTTTTCAACGTTTATTTATTTTTGGGACAGAGAGAGACAGAGCATGAACGGGGGAGGAGCAGAGAGAGAGGGAGACACAGAATCGGAAACAGGCTCCAGGCTCTGAGCCATCAGCCCAGAGCCCGACGCGGGGCTCGAACTCACGGACCGCGAGATCGTGACCTGGCTGAAGTCGGACGCTTAACCGACTGCGCCACCCAGGCGCCCCGCAAGTTATGTCTCAAAGTGCTGGAAAAGGTGAGCATCCTCTAAGAACAATCAGGAAAGCCTGGAGGGGTTCTAAACCCATGCTCAATGTTCTGGGGGAAAGAAGCTAAGCCTGGTGCAGATGCAGATGGATGGGCACTCGCTCCCTCTTCAAGGACTGTATCCCTTCCCATAGTGCTCCAGCCACATGGCCTTTTTCAGTTTCTTGAACTAGCTCTTTGACAAAGCTTTCACTGGGCATGTTTTTTCCCACTTTAGATCATATCCACGTTACCTGAACCCATTGAACTCCTCATCCTTCAGATCTGGATCAGTTGTTAATTCCTCACTAACATCTCAGAAAAGGCCACATTCCTACTACATATAGCATCATGTACAGTTCTTTCCTAGCACTTATCAGTGATCATTTAATATTTATATTGTAATTATTCGATATATTCTTTCTCTCTGACTGGAGACTATTAATTCATGAAGGCACAAAGTGTTCACTTGCACAGAAGTGCTTGTTTTGTTCACTACTGTCTTCTTAGTTCTAGGGTCCTCCCTGGTATATAGTGAGTGCTTCGTAAACATTGGAGGCATGAGTAATAGTTTCTCCACAGCACATACATGTACCCACTGCACTCCTGGAAGACACAGAGTGTATTAGAGCTTCCCATAGAAACAGAACCAACCAATGGGGTGTATAAAAACATATGTTTACTGTGGTATAAATAGATGTATTATTTTTATTGTGGTAAATACATATAACATAAAAGCTACCATTTTAGCCATTTTAAGCATACAGTTTAGCAGGGTTAAGTATAATCACATTGTTGTTCAACCATCACCATTATATTTTATAGGTTACTAGTTGACAAACCTGTTGTGTAGCATCCTCGAATCTTAGTGGCTCAACCCACCTTGAGCTCAAAGCGTCTCTATATACACTCCCAAGAAGTCCTATGATCTGGCATTTGCAAGCTGAAGACCCAGAAAGCCAGTGGTGTAAGTCCCAGTCCGAGTCTGAAGGGGAGAGACCCAGGAGCACCAATGTCTGACGGTAGGAGAAGATGGACGTCCCAACTCAGAGAGAGAGAGAGAGAGAGAGAGAGAGAGAGAGAGAATTCACCTCCCTCTGCCTTTTTCATTCCAGCCCCTGATGGACTAGATGCTGGCCACCTGTGTTGGTCACCCCCAGCACAAAGAGTGGCTCCACTTGGGTGGCCCAAGCTATTTGGCACTACCCCCACCTCTGCCTCAATGACCAGTTGAGGGAAAGCCTCCAGGTTTAACTGAGATAGGGCATGGCAGTCCTCTAAACAGGCTTGATGTTCAGATTGAAGTAGTTGTGATACGGGGGCATCTTTCCAGTGTAGAAAGTGGCATTGTTTTTAGGTAAATCTGGAAACGGTGAAGCCATTTGATTCTCACAAAGGAAACTTCCAAAGGGCTGAAGTCAATACTCAGCTGGGGCAGAGCTGAGAAAATCACAGACAAATGAGCTGGAGTGGTGATAAATCTACAGAAGCCTGTCCCCGCTCTTCAGGGAGGATTTTAGTGATATGGTCCAATAATTTCTTGTTTATACTATTTTGGCACCTCCCCCCATACTTGTGAGAGAAAACAGCCTAATACAGTTTGGAAGACACCCAAAGATTTATCTTATATTTCCTCTCATTATATCATTTATGTTTCGCCATAGCAATAATTTATGTACCTCACTCATATAGGTGTCAGCCTGCAGCACAGACTGCTAGGTTCCTGCTCAAAATCTATTGTCCTTTTTCTCTTTGTAAGAAAATACGATTTCTTTCAACACGCGTTTTTGGAGTGCCTGGTGGCTCAGTTGGTTAAGCCTCCGTCTTCGGCTCAGGTAAAAACCTCATGGCTTGTGAGTTCGAGCCCCACATCAGGCTCTCTGCTTGCAGCACAGAGCTCCCTTTGGATACTCCGTCTCCCTCTCTCTCTGCCCCTACCCCACACCTTCAAAAATAAATAAACATTTTTTAAAAAGACCATATTTTTCTCTTGCAGGGAAGTGTGGCCATGTGACTAGGTTCTGGCTAATGATACAAAAACCAAAAATGTCTAAGACCTGCAGGAAGGCTGAAAACAGTGCTGACTCAGTTTGGGGGGAGGCACTCTTATCCTTTCCCTTCCTTCACAGAGGGAGCTGTAGGAGCCACCTTGTGTTATGAAGTGAAACGGATTGGAACCCAATGCTTCCCTGGGGACCCTGGAATCACGTCAGGCTATTTACTTCTGGACTTCTTTTACGTGAGAGAGAAATAAATTCCTTGTGGTCTAAACTACTGTTATTTTGGATTTTCTGTTATAATGTGTCTGGACCTAATTTTAACTGACTCACCCTGAAACATATCCAAAGAATAGAGTAGAACCCTTATTTGAACTTTATAGGTGGCAACTTTGCTACTCATCAGGGAAAGACAACATGGTATGTAGAGGAACCTACATAAAGGGAAGGTTTCATCTGTATTAACCTCTATTTTATCTAGACTAGAACCTGACCAATTTGCATTGTTTCAAATCCTTATCTAATCCAGGCACTGAGCAAAGCCTAAAAATGCTTACCTGACACACAGAGTTGAATGTCTCCTAGGCACCTAGAGCTTAATGAGTCTGAAGCTGAAATTGATCTTGTCCATCCCAGTCAACACATCAACTTCTTATCCCCTGTTTTCCTTTCAGTGAAATGTTCAGTAAAGTTCATCTCCACCCATCTACCCTATCATGACAGGAGCCTGGGGGCCATCTTTGACACTCTCCTCATTTCTGCACTGTTACTTAGAGGGTGAAGCTATGCCATTTCTTGCCCAGACAACTCCAAAAGCCTTCCCTCTGGACTCCACACAGGAGCTATAGAGAAAACACAAACCAGATCACATTATCATCATGCTGAAAACTCTTCAAAGGCTCCCAATAGCATTATGGTACAATCCAAAATCCTCATATGGCCTATGAGGCTCTGTGTGGTGTGGCCCCTGCCTATCCTCCACCACCTGTGTTGGCCTGAGCCAGTATCTCTCAACGACTATGTTTCAGCTGCCTAACCTCTTTTAGTCTCTTGAATGTACAACTCTTTCTCATTCTAGAGGTTAGCAGAGGCTGGTTCTCTGCCTGGACTACTCTGTTCTCAAAGCCCCCTGCTTAATGGTTAACTCGTACTGATTCTTCTGGTCACTGATTAAATGACCAGAAGTCATTGTCTTCCTGACCTTACTCCTGATTTATATCAGGCTCTCGATTAGAATCTCTCACACATCCTTTACTCTAACTGTATGGCACTTTAATTTTAAATTAGATATATATGTATGTGTGGTTTTGTGTTTTGTTTTGTTGTGTTGTTGCTGTTGTTTGGTACCATGACAATTTCCCTCTAGAGAACAAAAGCACAGTGAGGATAGACACTGTTTTGTATTCTGCTGTATCACCAACACCTAGCATGGTTCGTAATACATATAGAAACTTCACAGATATTTGTGGGAAGAATGAATTGATTAATGAACAAAAATGGGGCCTAGGAACTCTGGAGCATCTGCTTTTGTGATCACTTTCCTTGAATTCTGTCTTACATGGTTTAATGCTATGATTTTAGGAGGACAGTTTTCCCTGCCCCCCCTCCCCCATTTTTCACATACTGGTGGAATGTAATCTTCATCTCTGCCTCCTCCTGACCATCAGCATTCTTGCTTTCAGCAGGTGCTTTACAACAACAAAAATTACTATTAACAAAAATTTTATTAAGTTTTCTCAACCAACTTGCACTTGCAGCATCATTGTCTCCATGCCATGGATGGTAAGCCTGAGATTTAGAGATTTTCCTTTGCCAAGCTGGTACAACTACTAAGTAGGGAAGCTGACTAGGAGCTCCTAAATTTCTTTTTTTTTAATGTTTATTTTTATTTTTGAGGCGGGGGAGGGGCAGAGAGAGAGGGAGACACACAATGTGAAGCGAGCTCCAGGCTCTGAGCTGTCAGCACAGAGCCTGACGTGGGGCCTGAACTCACAGACCTCGAGATCATGACCTGAGCCAAAGTCGGACACTTGACTAAGCCACCCAGGTGCCCTGGAGCTCCTAAATTTCTTTAGGAGAAATGGTACCATTGTACCATAAGGGTTTCCCTTACTTGGCCATACTTCTCATTCATTCCACAGTTACTGATCATTTCTACCAGGCCAGGTACAAGGTGTAACTGAATAAAACTAATTAGGGCCTTCCGCTCTTGGTGATCATTGGTAGAGCTATTTAGTATTGAATTAAGATTTAAAAAAACGTTTTTAATGTTTATTTATTCCTGAGGGAGAGAGAGGGGGTGTGAGTGGGAGAGGGGCACAGAGAGAGGGAGACACAGGATCTGAAACAGGCTCCAGGCTCTGAGCTGTCTGCACAGAGCCTGGTGTGGGGCTCGAACCCATGAACCATGAGATCATGACCTGACCCGAAGTCGGACACTTAACCAACTGAGCCATCCAGGCGCCCCCTTTTTAAAAAAAAAATTTTTTTTTAATGTTGAATTAAGATTTATATTCACCTGCTGTTTAAATTGTTTTGGGGACTGTGTGTGTGTATGTGTGTGTATGTGTGTGTGTATGTGTAAAGACACAAGTAACAGTATTTTCATGATGTTGTATAATTGTTTTAAACAATTGTATAATTGTATAATTGTTTTGTTCCAAAATATCTAAATATCTGGCCACATTGAACCAGAGTTTTTGTGGCTGGAAGTAGAAAGTGGTAAGGAAGAAGAGGCACTCCTGGAGCAGCCCTCACCCCACCCTCCTTTTTAAACTTTATAGTTGAGGTATTTCACATACCAAAAAAACTTCACCCATTTAAAGTATACAATTTAATGATTTTTAGTAGAGTTACAGAGTTGTACAATCATTACCAAAATCTAAGTTTAAATTATTTTCATCATCCCCAAAGGAAACCCTTATTCTACCCCCACCCCACCATCCAGCCTCTGGCAATAACTAATCTACTTTGTCTCTTATGGATTTCCCTGTTCTGGACATTTCACATGAGTTGAATAATATATGTGGCTTTTTGTGACTGGCTTCTTTCACTTAGCATTATGTTTTGAAGAGGTTCATTGTGTTGTAGCATGCATCAGTCCTTAATCTTTCTCTATTAATATTCCATTAGTAGATTAATATTCCACTGTATGGATACACACATTGTGTTTATCAACCCATTCATCAGTTGATGGACATTAGCGCTGATTCCACTTTTTGGTTATTATGAACAATGCTACTATGAACAAGTATTTATTTGTGCAAACATGCTTTCATTTCTTTTGGGTACATACCTAGGGAGTGCAATTGCTGGCTCACATGTTAAATTTATGTTTAATGCATTGAGGAGTATCAGCAGCCCCTCTTTATGAGGATAGGTTTAGGGTTTTGCCCAGAGGAATTAAAAAAATATATATTTATTTTTATTTGTTTTGAGAGTGAGAGAGAATGCAAGCCAGGAAGGGGCAGAAAGAGAATCCCAAGCAGGCTCCACAACTCAAACTCACGAACTGTGAGATCATAACCTGAGCTGAAATCAAGATTCGGATGCTTAAGGGAGCCACCCAGGCACCCCATGGCCTAGAGGATTGAGTGCCTGTCAATTTGTCTTGTTTTGCCAGGTCCTCACTGTTTGTTTACATCCCTTTTATTCTTGCCTCTTTCCCCTTCTATTTGCCTCTTTTATTCTCTTCTCTGAAGAATCCAGCCCCCTGCTGATTTTAGTAGGAACTGAAGCTTTCAATGCCTAAACGTTATTTGTAAAACATCTGGAACTCTCTGGAGGATGGACATTAAAGTAATAATGTTTATCTGTTTTTCTGAGGGTTAGCCCCACGCTGGAGGTGCTATTTTGTAACAAAAGAGCTCATTGAGTAGGAGGCTTATTTAACTTCTTCCTGAGGGTTAGGCTCCTACAACATGCTGTCCAAACAGATTCTTAATTACCTAGAGCTGAGTCTGAAAGTTTTAGAGAATCGCTTTGAAGTTTCTTTGTGGATAGCAACATCTTTAGTAAACCCATATATGTAAACATGTGTTGTGAGCTTGCAAAAAATGTGCGCAGAGTTCCTGGTGTGTGCCTCGCACATAATTGCTTAATAAATTGTAAGTTGCCATTATAAAAAGTTACCGTAATGAACAATTGATTTCTTTTGGAAATACATTTCAGGAACTTAAAATATCTTAACTTTTTGGGAGACACATCCGAGTTCTGCCAGAGAACACAAAATACTTTCCCATGTGTGCTGACACAAATTCTCATTTGATCGTCACCCCCGCACCTCGTGAAACCTGGCATTTGTTTTCGTCGGTTATTTTTAGAACAATTAAGATCATCTCCACCTACCCAAGCAAATTTAATCTGCTGAATACAAGAGACAACTTTTCAGTGGTTTAGCCACCCCTCTCCCTCCCTCCAAGTGGTTCAGTGTGGATACGCAGCATGGTGTAATAGGAGCTCTCGGCCCCCAAACTCATGTAAAGCTTTTTTTTTTTTTTTTTTTTTACTCATGTAAACCCCTGCTCATGTAAAGCTTTCAATTAAAGCGGAGATTCAGCACGCATTTTTACTGCAGATGGGGAATGGGAATAAGGAAAAGCGAGCCCTGCGTGCGAGAAACTTTCACAGCTCAGGGTCGCTCCCAGGATAAGTGAGATCAAGGAGTCCATCGTTTCCCCTAGCAGGCCAGACCTCTGCGTGCAGTCGCTGGCAGAGCGGGGATTATAGACTGCAACTAAGTCTCCCCTTCCTTGCCCAGGTCGAGTTCTCTGCATCCGGGAGCCCGCGGGAAGTCATCCCAAGTGGGGGAGCCGAAAAAAGGGATGGGCACGCGCC
>NW_024412376.1:41718065-41788150 GCF_014898765.1 Herpailurus yagouaroundi | reverse complement strand
GCGGCTGGCGCCTCGGGGAGGGTCTGCGGGGCGGGGCGGGGCCGCGGGCGCCCGGGCATCGGCGGGGGCTGCCGGGATTGGGGCGCCGCGGTTCTCGCTCGCTTCGGCCGCCAGGCTCCGCTCCGAGGGGCACGTCCGCGCCGCGCTCGCCGCGCGCCTCTCCGGGACTTCCTGGCCGCGGCCCCGAAGCCCGACGCGGATCTCCGCAGGGCGCTGCGGACGGGTGGCGGACCGCAGCAGTCATGGGGCTGCAGCCCCTGGAGTTCAGCGATTGCTACCTCGACAGCCCGTGGTTCAGGGAGAGGATCCGCGCCCACGAAGCGGAGCTGGAGAGGACCAACAAGTTCATAAAGGAGCTCATCAAGGACGGGAAGAACCTCATCGCAGCGACCAAAAGTAAGCGGCGACCTGGGCGCGGGCGAGCTGCGGCGCGGCCGGCAGGAGCCTCTGCGGGAGCGCGAAGGGCAGTCGCGCGCCCCAGCTCAGCCGCCGGTGGAGCCGGGAGGCCCCGGGCTCCCTCCTGCCCGGCTCCGCAGGCAGCCGGCGGCGAGTCCCCTTTCCTGCCCCTCGCCCTCGGCAGCGGCCAGAGCCGGGAGCCGTGCGTGGGAGCGCGCCGCCGGCAGCCCGGCACCCCTTGGTGCCTGCGTTCCCTGCCCGGCCCGCCCGAGGTCAGGTTGGATTGCACCCTAAAAGCTGCCCGGTCTTTCCTGAAACAGAAACATCAGTTTCACTCGCCTTGTCTCGTGACCTTTCCAGAGGACTTTCTGGGGATTCTTTGAAAACCTGCTGGGCGTTGAATTTTTCAAAAGTCCCTGAAACGACATTCTTACCGTGGTATTTTCTGATCGTTTCGGACCGTCTCGTCCCGAGTCCTTCCCTGTGCCAAACCAGAAAGTCCACCTGGCCTTGTGCTGCTTTCCGCACATTCTTGACCTCCTGCGCCGGCGAGGGTTCAAAGATTGCGGCTTGTAAGGGGGAGCAGACTGCCTACCCTTTGGCTGGAACCAGCAGTGCCTGCAAATAGGGAATTTCACCCTGGTCAGGCTTCATGCCAACCTCCCTGGTTCTTCTCTGTTTTTTTTTTTTTTTGTTCTTTGTTTTTTTTTTTTCCTAAACTACGAAATGGCCACTGGAGAAATAGATCTCTGTAGGTATATCTATTATCTGAGGAGATTCTTTCTAGGAGGGAGAAAGGCTAAAATTCATGCTGAAACACCGAGTTGGTGATGCTGTTGGATATGGGGCGGCATTAGCTCCAGTGAGGAGCTGGGTGGCCTGACCCCACCTGTAGCCCATAGCCCTTCTGAGGATGCTGCTGAGTGCCCTCTTAAGATAGCAGGCAGGGGACAGGGCAGTATCCAGCATCTACAAGTCTGTGTTGCTGGGGTCTTTATCTTTTCTCTAGTTTCTCAATTCGGTAATTCCCAGTTTTGGGAATTAGTCACTTGTACACTTGTTTGTAGATATCAACTCTGGGGAAAAATACCCTATATCACCCTCTTCCCTACCACCCCTCCCCCCCCCCCTGCCCAATTTTGCATTAAGAAAGATTAAAACCTACTGAACAAACTGTCTCAAGAACCCAGCACAGTGCCTGGAACAGTGAATATTCATTTAACGAATGAGTTGAACTAAGTTTTAATAGGAAGAATTTAGTGAGCCACCCCTGTAATTTTGGGAGCAGGTCAGTCAACTTCTCTGGATGATGTCCAGGGTTCCTTTTGGTTCTCTGACCTTGTTCGTGTTGCAAAATGAAGCTTGGGCATCACTTTGGGATGTGTGGGCCTATTTGGATGATTTTCGTCCAGTGCCTTGGGATTAGGTATGTGTGTTGGGTGGGAAGTAGGGAGAGTCTGTAAGTATGTAGGAAGGAGGGAGGAGAGGGCAGGGTGTACATGTATGTGTGAATGAACGTGAGGGAGAGGACTCCTTTCTGTGGCTTGGGTCAGTGGCCAGGGGAGTGTACGTTCTCCTCTCTTACTGGCCTTAGCAGCTCCCTCTGGAGCTAGGAAGATGAGGGGGGAGGCTTTGGTATGGGGAGAGGCAGATGGCAAAGCCAGTTTGGCCACTGGTAGAAAGCTATTTATGTGACTGTATGTTCCCTCTTCTGCCAACAGGACACATGCCTGGTGTCCCAGCAGCAGCTGGTACATCTGGGGGGCCAGCTGTCAGCCTTCCTCCCCAGAATGTAGACTTTCTGTGAACTGGTGTTTTACTCCTTTTGATTCTTGTACTTTACCATAAGAAACATAATTTATAATCGTGATTAAGAGCCCCCAGAAAGTATATTTTTTTCTCATTGTGTTTGATTAACTTCTTTTTTTTTTTAAATGTTTGTTTACTTTTGGGAGAGAGAGACACACACAGGGTAGGTAGGAGCAGGGGAGGGTCAGAGAGAGGGAGACACAGAATCCGACGAAGCAGGCTCCAGTCTCCAGAGTCCAGGCTCCGACCTGTCCCCACAGAGCCCGATGTGGGGCTTGAAATCACGTACCACAAGATCATGACCTGAGCTGAAGTTGGCCACTTAACCAACTGAGCCACCCAGGTGCCCCTGATTAACTTAAATTCTTTCCCAGAAGACAGCAAAAAAAACCCCACAGCTTTAGCTCACTTGCTTTAGGCAAGTTAGGAAGACCCTGTGTTTGCCCAGCCCACTCCTTAAATTTTAATTCTAGTTCCCATCAAAGACTACAAGCACCAATAGGACTTAAGTCAGGGCACCTGAGTTTAATTACCTTTACTGTGAGGGCCTGGCTACATGACAGCCGCTCAGGTCACTTAATTCTTTTGTGTTCAGTTTCTTTTGTCCTACTTCTTAGAGGCATTGGTAAGGTCCTGCAGTGTTTGGAAATTGCAGTGTAGGTCAGCTGTTTGCCTAACCAGTTGAGCCTTTCTGTATAACATCTGAGAGCCAAGAAGTGAAGGGAGGACATGAGGTGGAGGGAGTTGCTGCAGAAAGAATAACAATCAACTAGGTCAGACTGATTAAATTTTCGGATGTTTTACACTTTGTTGTGCAAAAATAGCATTTGGTGCATTTTCAGAATTGTGAGTTTAAGTGATTTGTTTTTAATTGCCCTGTAAGATGTCTCCTGCGCGCACTAGATACTTGTTGGATTTATGTAGTTCTGATGTCTTGATGTTTGAATATTCCATAAATATTTAAAGAAGTTGGAGGTGGCTCTGTGGGACTTGAAGGCTTACTGCTGGGTTCAGTGATGGTGGCAATCAGCAAATATTTAACATCTATGATTCATTAAATATTGGGATTGAGATTCAAAGAGGTAATAAGCCCAAGGCCCTTGTCCTTGAGTTTATCATCCTGTAGTTGAATTCAGTTCAATCTAAGGAATATGTTTGAATACCTGTAGTATTGTGCTAAATTCCATTTTGTTTAAGTTTGTTTTGAGTGAGAGAGGGTGCTCCTGTGTGAGTGGGGGGAGGGGAGTGGCAGGGAGAGGGAACAGAGAGAATCCCAAGTAGGCTCTGTGCTGTCAGTGACTCAGGGCTGGAGCTCACAAACTAAACCTTGAGATCATGACCTGAACCGAGATCAAGAGTCAGACGCTTAACTGACTGAGCCACCCAGGTGCCCCCACATTGTGCTAAATTCTTGAAGAAACAAAGGATACACAGACACACATATTAAAAGGTTAAAAATTCAGTGACAAGCAAGTATTCTAACTTTGCCAGAAACAAGAGTTTGTTGTAGGTCAGAATGAAGACATGTGACTTGGGAGTTTGGGAACTCATTGTTTTAAGTAAGGAATAAAACCTTGTAGAACTTGGTCAGATTGAAAACAGCTGAAAAGAAACTAGACCGCCACAGTGTTTGAGGGCCATGAGGAGACCAGCTTGGAATGGGATAAAGGGAGAGGTCAGTTTCAGATTATGGAGGGTCGTAAAAGTGAGGTCAGGAATGTGGACTTTATCCTGTGGAGAATCACTGAAGGGTGTTCAGCAAAAGGCTGACATAATGGGAAAGAGATGGTTTTGAGACAGAATTTGACATCTGTGTGCAGGGCGGATTTGGACACAGCAGTGGGGGTAGGCGGGAGCTCCAGAGAGAAGTCTGGGATCATTGACTTCTGTGGTACATTTGGAGATCATTCACCCAATTCAATGGAGTCTTTGTTTAAATGGATTTTTTAGTCCTTTTTCTTTTTCACGCCTCTCCTAGAATAACCAGTGTCCTCTCTTAATACAGTCTTTTCTCTTGTAAGCCTTTCACGTGATATCTATATAGTTTAAGATGCTTATGATTCATACAAATGTATAGCATATTTGCCAGAAATAGAAATGAGCTATATATGCTTTTCTCACAAAGTTTACATTAGACAGTGTTGGGCGAACTTGTTCTGTTTTAGAGGAAAAAAATATATTTTTTAAACAAATAGTCCTTACAGTTATTAAGCACTTACATAGTTACATAAAATGCTGTTTAGTAAGGTTAGATTGTCTAGCTTTCTTGGTGTGTGTTAGTTAAGCTGTAGGGCCCCTCTGAGTGAACCTGCTCTTATCACAGACCTGGAGAAGGGTGCTGATGGCAGCCAGGACTAGAATTTCAGTCTTCCAAGTCTTGGTTTTAGACTTTTTTTAGGCCTTGATATTTTATTTTTAAATTTTTATTAAAAAAAAGTTTTTTTTTAACCTTTATTTATTTTTGATACAGAGACAGAGCATGAATGGGGGAGGGGCAGTGAGAGAGGGAGACAGAATCAGAAGCAGGCTTCAGACTCTGAGCCATCAGCCCAGAGCCCGACACGGGGCTGAAACTCACGGACCACGAGATCGTGACCTGAGCTGAAGTCGGGCGCTTAACTGACTGAGCCACCCAGGCGCCCCTAGGCCTTGATATTTTAATATTTGCTTTAATATTTACTTGATTTTTTGTTTTGTTTACTTCAGGACATCAGAGTTTTCTTTCTTTCTTGACATTCATTTTGGAAAGAGCGTACGTGTGTGGGCGCCCCTGTGAGTGGGGGAGGGTCAGAGAGTGGGAGACACAGAATCTGCTGAGTTGTCAGCACAGAGCCCTACGTGGGGCTTGAACTCACAGACTGTGAGATCGTGACCAGAGCTGAAGTCGGATGCTTAAGCAACTGAACCACCCAGGCGCCCCTTTTTTTGCTTTCTTTACATTAATGTTTCAGACAGATAGTTCATGCCATAATTCCTTTCGGGGGAAATTTCCCAAGTTGCTATTGCATTGAAACATATAGAAATTTGGAAGACTTAAAAGAATTTCACTTCGTAATCCTGAGCCTCAGTTTCCTTATTTGTAAAACGGGACTGTTGCAGAAAGCCCAGCCTGATGATTGAGTAAAATGGTGTGAAAGTGTTTTGCAAACGTGCATTTAAGT
Source organism: Herpailurus yagouaroundi (assembly GCF_014898765.1). Lineage (NCBI taxonomy): Eukaryota > Metazoa > Chordata > Mammalia > Carnivora > Felidae > Herpailurus > Herpailurus yagouaroundi. The sequence continues at coordinate 41,782,784 of NW_024412376.1, read as the reverse complement.
GTTGGGCAGACTCTATTGTTTGCCCAGCCAACATTACTTTTCTCTCTTTGGCTTGAATTTTGTTCAGGTGTCTCTACCTTTTCCCAGGTGACTCAGGGAAGGATGATTAAGGGCACTGCGGATTAGTCTAACTCAGTGTTTTTCAATCCTAGCTGACCTTTAGAATCACCTGGGCAGTGATAAAAACATGCATTCAGGGTTAAGGGTCCCAGAACTCTTAACTCCGTTATGGTGAACCTATTTTCTGTGCTTGTAATCTGGTTTCAGAATGAGGATGTTTCTCAGTTCTGGTCATGGAGACGTGATAGGAAGTCTGCTGGAGACTGGGAAAAAGATTTCCTTTTGTGTGAGGAGACTCACCGAAAGGGTTCTTTACTCTTCTGTGGTATCTGGTTGTGTGGCCTAGAGCTGCTACCATCTTGGGAGGACTGAGTGGAGCCAAGGTAAAGAGCGTGGAGCAGACAGCTTACTGCATCTGGGTTTTTGATGTCACTGTGGGAGCCACAGACTATTCTATGCCTAAAGCCCAGCTCTGGATATATTGTTAAATGACCTAAGCCAGTTTGAATTGTGTTTTCTGCCACTTCACGTCCCAATATTGATGGAGAAATGTGATTCTAAATTTCATGCTGATCCTGGGATTGAGTGGAATTTAGAGAAGTATAGAAATAAAATGTTATTGAAAACGTTGATAAGTTACAAATATTATTTTTCCCTGAATGTAAAAGAAGATTCAGGTATTTTTTGCCTCAAATCACCACGGACCCCTGACAAATCAGGGCATCACCTGGGGTAAGTCTTAAACTCTCTCTTGGAGTTTTACTACAGTGGGCTGGTCTCCAGTATGCATGTAGACTTTCGATAAAAATACTGTCCGACTGGAGCTAGGACATGGACCTAGACAGCCTTTAAAAGTTTCAAGTACCTTATTTGCTGCAGGTGGTCCTTGACTCCATTTAGAATAGTCTCTGTTTAGAGCTGTCCACTAGCCATCTGTGTTCATTTAGAATGTTTTATGGGTCAGTCATCCGGTGTGCTCAGTATCTTACTGCACGTTGCGTTTTCCCTGTCCTCCTATTTATCTGTTGGGGTTCCTTTGACCACATTTTTTTTTTTTTTTTGCTTATTTTTTTGGAGGGGACCAGGGAGCATTGTTGACTTTTGGAAGAGGAGAAAACAGGCATTTTGTGTTTTAATTTTTAAAATAGCCGACGACACAGTGTAGCATAGAAGATTAAGAGTGCAAGTTGAGGGTACTGGTCTGTCTGGGTCCATATCCTACCTCAACCACTCACTGATGGTGGAACCTAGTCAAGTTGTTTGGCTTATTTATTTTTTGAGAGCACATGTGAGCTGGGGAGAGGGAGATGGAGAGAATCTTAAGTAGGCTCCACACCCAGTATGGAACCTGATGTAGGGCTCAATCCTACAACCATGGGATCATGACCTGATCCAAAACCAAGAGTCAGATGAGCTCAACTGACAGAGCCACCCAGGTGCCCCTAGCTTTTCTCTATCTGTGTTGTCACCCATAAAATGTAGATTATAATGCTATCCCCCGTATAGGCATGCTAGTTGGATTAAATAAGTTAATACATGTAAAGCATTAAGAATAAGCATTCAGATGTGAAATGTTAACACGTATGATGTCATTCTTTAAATTGTAGGCACATGTTTTAATATTTGGGCCTTTTCTTGCCTGAGAAACCTCTGTTCTGGCCCACTGACTACTGGGTAACCTTTCAGTGCTTATTACCCCTAAGAGTAAATTCATTCATGTCCTCATTACCAGTGACCAAGAAGATAGACAAATTTGACAAACTCTGGGAAGGCTTCTAAAGTTTGAATGTAGTGCAGGATATTGAAGTCTTGCAAGTAAGTTGATGAATCGAAGCTAAATGGTATCTTGGGAAAACATTCTCCAGAATTTATTTCCAGTTCACAAACATTTGAAGGTGAAGTAGAAGGTGTCAGTAAGGCTGCAGTAAATCTAGCAAGCCACCTGCAGCTGGGACTCCAGCAGTCAGCAGGAGGCCTCTGTCCAGAGGACTGATGGGGGGGGGGTGGGGGTTGAAGGTGACAGAAAGAGTTGTGTTCCAGGTACTGAGATGATAACATCTCATGGAGCCTTCAGATACTTAAAAATTACAGTGATATTTTTAAAGGGCATTAATGTTAGTGTTTAACCTGAGGGAAACCTTGACAACTAATGGACAGTGCTTGTATTTGCTAAGGGAAATTCACAATGAGAAATTCCAGATGAGAAAAGGCAGCCAGAGACATCTCTAAGAGGGATGTACCTAAGAGTACATCCTGTCATCTATGAAAGAATCCTCAAATCCCCAAAGAAGCTGTTTTGAGTCTGTGACTCTAATAGCTCTTGACTACCTTACGGTTTTGTTTGTTTTTTGGGTCATAAGAGAGGCAAGAATTATGAAGGATATAAAAATGGTGGGTAGTCTGCAAAGTTACCATAAATCGTACTCTAAGTGATTGCTGACTGTATGTCGCAGTGAATAGGAACAGTGTGAAAGCTTGTTCAAATCACATAATTTGTCAGTGGAGGAGCTGGAATGTGAACCCACTTTTGTCTGACTCTAAAACCCTTAACCACAATCATTAGCTGTCTCCATAATGGGGTGTAACTGCGGTCTTGTGTTAGGGGAAGTGATTATGATAAATCTTGGTTATCTGGAATGTGTGTAAACTTCATGATCTAGTTGGGAGACAGTTCTTATTAGCTCAGTACAAGGACCATGACTGAAAGAAAATTTAAGGCCCTGTAGGATGATTATTGTAAATAAAACTGGTTGCTTGTTTGTATAGGAAGTATAGACATTCAGAGGTTTGTTGATTTAGGATCAGTTAGGTTCAGATCTCTACTTAAAAGAGTATCATTTCCTTCCCCTCAGTCTCTGTCTCTTAATCTCTACTGTGCTCCCCGCCCCCCTCCCCGCCAAGTTCCTTCTTCCTTTGTGTCCCATTCCTTCCTTCCACCCTTTGGTAGAGTAAATTTTCATTTTGTTCTCATATTTTGGCATTAGTATTTTTTGCTTTGCCAAAATTATGAAATAATTTAGAAATATAAAAAGATACAGGGAATCTCATAATAACTACAAGTGTGATATTGCATTTTTCCACTACTTGTTTCATTAAGATGCAAGTTTTTGTAAATGTATATGCAGAAGCATATAGGAATAGCTGTGTCCTTAACTCATTGAAAGCACACTGTGTATAAATCGTCTTTCAAGTAACATGTTCTCTCATTAAGATATAAATGGTTGTAAATGTTAGTGGAGAAGCATATGGGAATAGCTCTGTTCTTAGCTCATTAAAACTATATACCATAGAGGGGCACCTGGGTGGCACAGTGGGTTAAGCGTCCTTTGATTTTGGCTCAGGTCATGATCTTATGGTTTGTGAGTTCGAGCCCCACGTTGGTCTCTGTTTTGACTGTGTGGAGCCTGTTTAGGATTCTCTCTTTCCCTCTCTCCGCCCCTCCCCTGCTTGTGTTCTTGAGTTCTCTGTCTCTCTCTCTCTGGCCCCCTCAAAATAAATAAATGTAAACTATGCTACACACATATATATTTATATATATTTACATAAAGGTATATGAAGAATGTATATGTAAAGAGCATATATATGTGTGCGTATATATATATAAAATCTGATAATAAACATTTCTGTATTAGTAGCCTCGCAGGTTGGGAAAAAATTGTTCCTGTCTGCCTCTCCCCAGTAGCAACCTATCCCTTCTCCCCAAGAGGTAGCAACTGTCTCAAACCAGCATTTATTATTCCCAGACACTTTAATGTATCTGTACAAATTCCTAAATAATAGCATGTTTTTAGACTTTATATAAGGGTTTTCAAACTATATGTGCAACTCCCCCTCCCCTATCATATTAGTGAGATTTAGCCACGTGGATACATGTAGTAGCTCTATTTCATTTAGTTCAACCTCTTTTTCCTACAAGTGGCATTTAAAAAGACTTTGTTAATTGATGTTTTATAGATATTCTATAAAAACATAAGATGTTCTGTGATGTATCATGTATTCATCATTTTTTGATTGCTACACAACTTATTAGTGAATTTATGTAGTATGAAATGATAAAGTATTGTAATTAATTTTAAAAACTTTAAACCAGTAGCTTTGACAACAATCTGTAAATAATGTTCCCATGAGAAGCACCTGGGTCGCTCAGTTAGTTAAACATGTGACTCTTGATTTTGGCTCAGATCATGATCTCACAGTTTATGAGTTCAAGCCCCACGTCTGACAGTGCAGAGCCTTGTTTGGGATTCTCTCCCTGTCTCTCTGCCCCTCTTCCCACTTGCATACATATGCTCTCTCTCTCAAAATAAATAAATAAAAATTAAAGTAACGTACCCATGAATTTTGCAGTCCCTTAGTGAAAATTTTTTTGATAAATTATCAGCTTAGTGTGGATGATCACAGGAAACCAGTTTAAGTGTCAGTTGCTGGTCTGAATCAAGAACAAACAAAAATTAGTCTTTTCACTTCATTAAGTTAGACTTCTTGTATTGGTATCAGAAGAAAAAAATGATGTTAATATTCGTAAACACAATGTGCATTAAGAAATCTGGTACCTTTCAGTCTAGTTAGGTCAGATGAACATGATTTTTAGGCAGGGATTGGTTAGTATTTTGTGACAGGACACAAAGCAAGCAGCAACCACAGCCTGCTGTATTTGATTATCCTCATATAGGAACGTGATTTGTAGACTTGCCAAGGGGATGCTTTTGTAATGAGGAAGGCTTGACATCCTTCTCTTTTATACACACACACACACACACACACACACACACACAGAAAAATCTCTGACGCTTTACATGTAGGTCTCAAGCTTCACGGGTATCACACCCGTGTTGTTGCCCTGGAAGCCTGCCTCCCTGGTTGAACTAGAATTTCCTCCTTGTGTTTCCTGAGGAAGATGTTAATCCTGTGCTACTTAATATTTCAACGGTGAGTGTGATTTCTCCTTCCTTGTTGATGTGTTCACCCATGGGCACTGTCTGCCCTTGGGTGTCAAGGTATGCATTCCATCATCATCTGGTAGCGAGTCATGGTGAGGTGTGTGGCTGGAGGAAACCAATTTGGCCAGAGTAATGTCACTTCAGGTCTGAACACAGGATGTTTAGTACTCTTTAAGAAGGTGAGTGTTTTTATCTCTGACTATAAAGTTGGCTCCACCACTTATCAGCAGTGTAGACTGCTGGCCTTTGGGCAAATCACTTAGACCCTCAGTGCCTGACTTTCCGTTTCATTGTTAGTAAAATGGAGATCGTAAGAACTCTGCCTACTGGGTGGTATGATTTAATCCTAATGTTACAGTTTAAAGGATCTCAGAACTGTGCCGTGCCTGGCCTATGGTAGGTGCTATTATCGTCCCCCATCATCAAAAGAGTGCCATTCTGACTTCCTTTGGTTGAACTTGGACACAGTTGTGGCTTACCCAGTACAGATAGTAGAAATGGTCTGTGAACATGTGTTTTTTCCTCTGTCAGGTTAATATTTTGAAGTATAGTGCTGAATATAGGCCTCTCATTTATTAAAGAGAAGAAACCATCTGTAATAATGTGTTGAAATCCAGCATATTACTGAAGCTCTTTGCTTGAAAGTGTTGGGGACAAAGCCAAAGAAGTACAAGGGAGTGGAGTGTCATTGACCTGTCATTACTTTTATTTCAGAATCTGGCAGATGGTACTTCTGTCACTGTGACAGATAGTTTTGTTTTTCTTTGTGAAGTGCAGGTCAAAGGAAGCATAGCAAAAATATTGAAGAGCATGGTCTTTGGTGTCAGATTTACTGTGTAACCTTGGGCAATTTGCTTAACTCCTCTGTGCCTTGATTTCCTCTTGTGTAAAATGTGGTTAGTGGTTTTTCTCCCTAAATGTGTCTAGAAGTAGTTATTTCTAAAGTACTTTGAAAACTGATTCATAGTGACCCCTGTATGTGTTTGCTAAGCATGGGAAAATAAATTAAAAATCTTTTCACAGTTATCACTATAATAACTTCATTCATGACAGCGGGGACAAAGTGTCATTCCAAGTCGTTAAACTCCATCTATTGTGGGCAAGTTGCTAGAGGCTTAACAGTGAACAGAGATCTTGTGTATCCACGCAGAAGTCAGAGTTCCGGTGGGGCAGATGGAGGATTAGTTAAGCATTGTCATTCATATTGTTGAGTAAGATTGGGATGCTATGGCCATAGTTAAGAGGACTATCTAGGGAGTCAAAGACTTCAAGAAAGTAGTAACTTCTAAGCTGAGGCCACAAGGAAAGCTAGGAGCTTTCCATGCTGAGGGTAGGGAAGAAGGATTCTCCAAGCACAGTTAAATGCATGCCAGAGGCCTGGAGGCTGGAGAGATCTTGTGCTATAGGGCTGGAGGGACAGCTCTGGTAGCCAGGGAGAGAGGCCACAGCTCCTGCCCAGTGAGAGCAATGGGGCTGCAGAGCCAACAGGGGCAGGAGTGAGAAGGGCCAGGTGAAGGAGGGTAAGGACTTCAGGCTTCGTTTGTAACACAGTAGGGAGTGATGGAAACGTTTTGAGCAGAGGACTTTGGCATCATAGGAATTGCATTTTAGAACAGTTTCTCAGGCAGAGGTTTTGAGAATGCCTTTGAGGAGAGGGAAACTGGAGGTTGGGAGGTCACTCACCTAGGCCAGAGACTCTGGTAGCAGATGAGGCTGATTCTTTAGGAGGGGTCAGGATACAGAGGCTGCAAGTTTTGGTGGGTGATTGGGTGTGGGGGTTGAGGAAGGAGGCACCCAGGAGGATTCCTCAGTTCCTGCCCTGGGCAGTTGAGTGCTATTCACGGAGGTAGTCCAGCTAGAGGAACAGGTTTTATGGAGAGAGGATACGTTTTTTGGATTGGATATGTTGAAGCTGAGGTGCTTCTCAGCTATCCAGTGGACACATTCAGTACTTTGCTTCCTTTTTTGAGTATGTATTTCAAGAACAAGGAATAGAGCTAGAGGCAAAGATTCTGGAGACACAGCATATAGGTAGGAAATGACACCATGCAACTGGATAGCAAACCTGCTGGGAGAGAGATGTAGACGCAGAAGGCAGCGTGGCTGGGCAAATCCTGGGGAACACAACTGTTAAAGGGTGGGTAGAAGAGCTTGAGGGGGAGATTTGAGAGCAGTAACGATTGTGGGGGGAAGAAGTGGAGAAGGTGGAAAATTTGGCCAGGATCGCACAAGTCACAGACAAAGTAGGAGAGAGGAGACAAGGTTGCCTTACAAAGAGGACCAGTTCTAGCAATACAGGTGACATTGCATTAAGCCAGTTCATTGGTCAAACAAAACAAGAGACTCTCAACTATAGAGAACTAACTGATAGTTACCAGAGAGGAGGTGAGTGTGTGTGTGTGTGGGGGGGGGGGGGGGGCCTGGGTGGGTGGGGATGGGTGAAGCAGGTGAAGGGGATTAAGAGTACACTTGTCTTGGAGCGCCTGGGTGGCTCAGTTGGTTGTTTCTGACTTGATCTCTTGGTTGGTGACATTGATCCCTGCATCGGGCTCTGTGCTGGCAGCATGGACTCTCTCTCTCTCTCTCTCCCCTGTGCGTGGATGCTTGCTCTCTTCTCTCTCTCTCTCTCTCTCTCTCTCTCTCTGTCTCAAAATAAGAGCATTAAAAAAAAAAGTACATTTGTACTAAAGAGCACTGAGTAATCTGTAGAAGTGTTGAATCACTATATTGTACACCTGAAGCTAATGTAACACTGCATGTTAGTTTTACTGGGGAAAAAAAAAAGGGCGGTGACATTGGTAATAACTGGGAGATTAGCTTATGGCACAGTAGGAATGGGAGCCTGACTGCAGAGGGTATGAGGAAAATAAAGGAGCCTCCCAAAGTATTGGTTAATGAGTGAGATTTGGACATTGCTAATGAAGGTATCCAGTGGAGAGGAGGGGATTGAATATTCTGGGAATATTTCAGAGTACAAAGTATTTCTGAATGTAGAAGATGGAATTCAGATTCCAGGTGAAGGGGGGGACACGCCCTTCATCTACTTCACTCCTAGAAGGGGTGGAGAAGATGGGTGAACACCCAGGCACATTTGGAGATTTGTGTCAGGACATTGAGGATGTTATTACCAGTAGATTTATTTTCTCTGTGAGGTGGGTGGCAAGATAGTTTTCCATAGTTAATTGTGTTTTAATTTCTTCCCCACCACATTCTTTGGTTAATAAATAATACATGACTTGTAAGACTTTTGTTTCACAGTCTGTTTGAAATGGGGGGAGTGGATGGAATCTGGATGTTAAACTGAGAATAGGTAATTGGAGGTGGGGAGAAAAGGTGGGAATAAGATGTCTGGACAGACAATCACTAGTACATTAAGAAAGTGCCTCTATTCCAGACTTTATTGTGTTGGCACTGAAAGTCGAATACTTTATTCAAACAGTCTTCAATCTTTTTTTTTAAGAAGTAAATGAAAACACTGCTGATTTTTCTGTTTTTATCTCCATGGAATCATGATGGTTCCCTTTGGATGTTTACAGAGAAGAAAATGCCTCTGGCAACATCTGATTTAGATGTTTAGGCCTTTAGATTTCTACCCCTTTGTCCAAGAGAGGAGGAGGAAAAGAGCCTGTGAGAATTTAGAATGTATTAAACTATCAGCGAGCTCAAAAGATCTCTCCTTCCTCTTTCCTGGCTAACTACTTAGGTTCTAACAAGTTTAAGAAACGATCTCCGGAAGAAAGAAGTGCTTACGATGACTGTAATTCTTCAGATGCAGGGGTGTGCAGATGGCACCCCTCTTCCCTTTAGCCCTGGCTGCACTGGCTGGAAACCACCCCCCGCCCCCCCCCACCTGCCTGGAGATGAAGGGCAGAGGCTTTCAGGCTCTTCAAAGGGAGAGACTAGGAGTTCAGTGGAGAAGTTCCCCACTTGTATCCCTAGAGCTAGAGTTGGTGTCCTCTTTTTGTGGAAAGCACAAGATAGGGTTCAGAATTAATCTGCGCCCTTTTCCTTTCTTGACAGTTCGAATTTTTGACATAAAACGTGCGTTACATCCTCATTCACTTCCTTCAGTTGCAAGTGAGAGAAACCCGATTAAAATTTGTTGAAGCAAAAGGATTTCTTGGCTCCTATGAGTGAAGTCTGAGGAGGGGGGCTTGCTTAGGTACTCCTGAATCCAGGGGTTCCCACAGTGACATGTCTGTCTTTGCATCTCTAGCATTTCCTTCAGTTGGCTCCACCCTGAGACTGGCACTCTTGCACGGTGATGAGAGCTTAAGGCTTGCGTCTTTTTTTTTTTTAATTAAAAAAAATTTTTAAAAATATTTATTTCTGAGAGAGCACAAGTGGAGGAGGGGCAGAGAGAGAGAGAGAGAGAGAGAGAGAGAGAGAGAGAGAGAATCCAAAGCTTGCTGTCAGCACAGAGCCTGACCCAGGGCTCGGGCTCCTGGACCGCGAGATCATGACCTGAGCTGAAGTCAGACGCTGAACCGACTGAGCCACCCAGGCGCCCCGAGTCTTGCATCTTTCTTATTGCCTGGTAATTGCAGAGAACGGTGACTCCTTTTCCTGAGAGGAGTTGTTCTCAAAGGGATGAATCTACCCCCTGGGAGATATTTTTGGTTGTCATAACTGGGAAGTGCTACTGGCATCTAGTGAGAAGAGGGCAGTGATGCCTTGCTGCTTTACGTCCTGTAAGTGCAGGACAGCCTGCTACAACAAGAAATGATCCAGCTTAAAGTTACTTGTGCTGAGGCTGAGAAACCCTGCCTTAGAGGTAGAGAGACCATATAGTCCCTATCAAGATGCTTTTAAGAGTAGGGGACGCCTGGGTGGCTCAGTCAGTTGAGCGTCTGAATTTGGCTCAGATATTGATCTCAGGGTTCATGGGTTCGAGCCCCGCATTGGGCTCTGTGCTGACAGCTCAGAGCCGGGGGCCTGCTTCTGTGTCTCCCTCTTTCTCTGCCCCTCCCCCACTCATGCTCTGTCTCTCAAAAATAAATGTAAAAAAAAATTAAAGATGCTTTTAAGAGTGAAATTATGCCGGACAACAGGGATAAACTGGGATTGTCCCGGGTAAACCTGGACATGTGGTTGTCCACCCTAAAGGCCCTGTCGGTCCCGGCCCAGTCTCTGAGCATGGCAGATGGTATACTTTGGCCAACTGAATGATGTGCCTGCCACCGGGTTGAAGAAGCAGGCATCCAGTGATTATCTTCGTGACCAGGATGCTAAGACTCACGGCAAAGGGATGTGTAGAACATAGGAAGAAAAGCAGACATCTAATAAGTAAGAGAACTCACATATTTGAAAGTGACTTTTAGACCTGTTTTGATCTGGACCTAGAGGCTTTATGTGACAAATGAGGACAGTATGACTTACTAGTCAGGTAAGTTTGCCGTGTCTTTTTTCCCATTGCTTGGTTGATTCCTTTTTTTTAAGTTTATTTTTGATTTAGAGCACAAGTTGGGGAGGGGCAGAGAGAGAGAGGGAGGGAGGGAGACAGGGAGAGAGAGAATCCTAAGTAGGCTCCACACTGTCAGAGCCTGATGCAGGGCTCGAACTCATAAATGGGGAGATCCTCACTTGGGGAGATCAGCACCTGAGCAAAGTTGGACGCTTAGCTGACTGAGCCACCCAGGTGCCCCTTGGTTAATTCCCTTTAACAAAAATCGAGAAGGTTAGGAGAGATGAGAGGGTGGAAATGAAGGCTGGGGTCTGTGTGACTTGCCTGGGTACAAGGTTAAGGTTGTTGATACAATGTAGTAGTTGGGGTCTGTGCCTTCCAGCGTTTAACGTCAAAGTATGGAGCGACTGACACTTTTTTTGGTCATTGTGGAAAAAGTGTAGGTCAGCATAGCTAATAATATTTATAATATTTTAATTTGTGATCATCCAAGAAAATATTTTAAAAATTAAATAGTGATTTGGTGGCTTAAATTTCTGACACTGATACATACAGTGCTTCTCTTTAGTTTTGGAGAAATAAAGTATTGCTAAGAAAAACTGATGTTTGTGAGTGTAATTCATCTTGCACTGTGGCTTGAGCAATTTTACATTCTTTTTTTCCTTTTTTTAAAATTTTTTTTCAACGTTTTTTATTTATTTTTGGGACAGAGAGAGACAGAGCATGAACGGGGGAGGGGCAGAGAGAGAGGGAGACACAGAATCGGAAACAGGCTCCAGGCTCCGAGCCATCAGCCCAGAGCCCGATGCGGGGCTCGAACTCACGGACTGCGAGATTGTGACCTGGCTGAAGTCGGATGCTTAACCGACTGCGCCACCCAGGCGCCCCTCTTTTTTTCCTTTTAAAGGAAGAAGGAAATAGAAGGGGGGGGCACCTGAGTAGCTCAGTTGGTTAAGCATCCAACTCTTGATTTCAGCTCAGGTCATTAGTGCAGAGTTCATGCAGTCAACCTCTGCATCAGGCTCAGCACTGACAGCAAGGAGCCTGCTTGGGATTCTCCCTTTCCCTGCCCCCCCCCCTCTCTCTCTCTCCCCCCCTCTCCCTCTCCCTCCCTCCCTCTCCCCCCTCCCCCACTCATACTCTGTGTCTCTCAAAAATAAATAAATAAACTTAAGAAACTTTTTTTGAACAGAAATCAGAGCAGACTTTTTTCCTTTCCATTCATGTATATTCCCTCAATTTTAAGGTTGAGATAATCCTGTAAGCATGTAGAAAAGTTGTCTACGTAAGTTCATTTTCTTCTGAATTGCATGATGGTTTCTGGAAATGGAAATATTTTCCCTGTGTCCATTTTATTGTGAATGCTGGATAGTATCTAGAGCAGAGATGTGAAAGGAGGTAAATGACCTACTTGGACTATTTTCATTGCCAGTCTAGGAGAATTGTGGCGGTTAAATTAAATATTTATGTTGTGAACTCTGAAATCTTTGACAGCTGACTGCTTGTCTTAATTGACATCATCTAACAGGCTCGTATGTCTATGCAAAACTATTGGTGAGCGTCCGACATCCAGAAACCGGATGTATCACTTAACCACAGTTAACAGGTTTTTGTTTGCTGTAAGATGGTTTGGTGCCTGTCGGCAGCATCTGCCAGACTGCAGTACTGATTTACCTTGACAATCATGGAACAAAAGGTTTTAAAAAGTGCTGCTTTGTCCAGAGAACAGAGAGGCAACTTTGTAAAGACCTTCACATTTTGTGACTTTGAAGTTTTCATTCCACAAGCTTTAAAGCTGAACGTGTGGTTGTGAGTAAATGTACTCCCTCAGTTTCACGTATGCAGTGAGAACAAAACAGAAAGGAACGGGGCGGGAGTGGGTTCCATGGTGGAAGCTAGTGGCACCGGTGAGCATTTGTTTGAGCTTTGGAAGGTGCTGGAGGGCACCTTTTTGAATGACGTGTACCAAAACTGAGAATTTATATTAGGGAGAAAAGTTGGAATGGAATGGAATCGATACGTATTCAGCTCTGTGGGCTTCTACTGTGTGTGTGTGTGTGTGTGTGTGTGTGTGTGTGTGTGTGTAATCTAATCATATTTTACATGTGACTAAACTATGCTTATTATTTAAGAGGGATCAGTGATGATTCCTTTAAAATGAATAGTCATCTCCCAACCTATTTTTGGCATGTGTATGTGAATACCCATTTTTAGCTGTTGGATTTGTTTAAATGAAGGTGCATATAAAATATCTTCAAGGGGCGCCTGGGTGGCGCAGTCGGTTAAGCGTCCGACTTCAGCCAGGTCACGATCTCGAGGTCCGTGAGTTCGAGCCCCACGTCAGGCTCTGGGCTGATGGCTCGGAGCCTGGAGCCTGTTTCCGATTCTGTGTCTCCCTCTCTCTCTGCCCCTCCCCCGTTCATGCTCTGTCTCTCTCTGTCCCAAAAATAAATAAACGTTGAAAAAAAAATTAAAAAAAAATAAAATATCTTCAATTTAAAATAGCAGTGAGTAGATTACTATTGTTTTAAGTTGGAGATAATAGATTTTGTTTTAATTTGCCTGATAATCTACTTATCAGTTGAGCTTTTTGAAAACATTATCTGAGATGTACTAAAACATATTTATAAGTTTCTAAGAATAATAATAATTGTGGTTGTAGTAGCGGATAATAGGTTTTTATTTAATTTTTTAGCACTTACTGAATAACTATATAAGCTTTTCACATGGGTTAGCATTTACTTGTCACAGTCTTATTTGGTGCTTGTTCTTTAAAAGAAAAATTTGTTTAATGTTTATTTTGGGGGGGGAGGGAGGAAGGGGGAGGGACAGAGGGAGAGAGAGGGAGACACGGACTCCGAAGCAGGCTCCAGGCTCTGAGCTGTCAGCACAGAGCCCAACGCAGGACTTGAACTCACAAGCCAAGCCGTGAGATCATGACCCAAGGGGAAGTTGAAGTCAGAGGCTCAGCTGACTGAGCCACCCAGGTGCCCTGGTGCTCATTCTTATAGTAAATACCATTTGCAACTTAAGAAGCTGGGTTTACATAGGTTGAGTTTCTTGCCCAAGGGCACTTACCCAGAAAGGTATGTGCCCCCTGCCAGTTGCACACGGACTGTGAAGCCTTTAGTTTCTAGAAGAGCATACATTATTGCCATTGATAACAGAATTTCACAAGCCTTATTTACAGTATTATCTTGTGTAAAGACATGGGGTGGGGGAGCAGTTACGTTTGCAAAGTGCACTTAGGAAATTAAAAAGTTTTCTATGAAGGTGATAGAACTTCCTGTAAGCTATTAAAAGTCGCAGGAAAGGAAGTCATTTTTAGATGATCTGGAATAGTGGCTATACTATTCTATTTGTTTTACAAGAAATGAAAAAGCTTGTGGTCATTTGCTCTTTAACCAAAGCAGAATTTGAAAAGTAATGTTATGGTTAATGATCCAAAGGGTGTGTAGGTTTGTTGTGTCCTGACAGCTTGCTAGGGTTGCCATTTTCAGCTTCTCTGTCTTACCATGATAAGCAGAGACCTGGAGAGACCTCCAAAGATCTGGAGGATTTATTCCCTTAAAGAGAAAGACATGTTTTGTGAAATGGATGCTTTACTGTTTATGCCAGTAATGCCTCCTTGCTTAAACTTGTTGCTTATTTCATGCCCCAAATTGTATTGCTCTCTTATTTTCTTCACAAGTAATGACCATTTCTTTTCTTTCTGGATGTATTTTCATCCTTTTTGGTGATGGTATTCTGAATGTATTTACCCTGAAATAGATTTTTTCCTGGTTCATCTATGAGGAACTTGCTCTCCAGAAGTTTAAGAATTTTGTCCAGGGGTGCCCGGGTGGCTCAGTTGGTTAAGCATACAGCTTTGGCTCAAATCATGATCTCACAGTTCATGGCTTCTAGCCCCGCGTCAGGCTCTGTGCTGACAGCTCAGAGCCTGGAGCCTGCTTCAGATTCTGTCTCCCTCTCTTTCTGTCCCTCCCCTGCTTGCACTCTGTTTCTCTGTCTCTGTCTCTCTCTCTCAAAAATAAATAAACATTAGAAAAAAAATTAAAAAGAATTTTGTCCAGAGCCATAGACAAAGACATTGTACTTAATTTAAAAAATACTTTGGGGCTTTTTAATCTTTAATCTAGTGAATTTCAGTTAAAGTCTTGGTCTCCTAACTCTTGCCATGGAGCTGGAAGGAATGCCTGACCACTGTATTCTAAAAATGAGGAAACACATCCCAAGTGGCCTCTAAGATAACTGCTTTGTCCTGTCTGTTGGTTTCTTGACGTTCACTTACAGTGTTGAGTTTACACTGAAGTCATTTTTTTTTAACTTTTTTTTTTTTTTTTTTTTGAGACAGAGAGAGGGTATGAATGGGGGAGAGTCAGAGAGAGAGGGAGACACAGAATCTGAAACAGGCTCCAGGCTCCGAGTTGTCAGCACAGAGCCCAATGCAGGGCTCAAACTCATGGACCGCAAGATCATGACCTGAGCCAAAGTCGGGACGCTTAACTGACTGAGCCACCCAGGTGCCCCTGAAGTCATTTTTGAATTTGTTTATTTGCAGTATTAATGAACAAGTAAATGTGGGAATCATATTTAAAGGGTGATTTTTTTCCCTTTTGAAACCATTTTCATGGTGCTTACATCATAATTGTGTACCTTGAAAACTTAGATGTGAATGAGCGAAAAATTTGAGACTTAACCATTTAATTTACATGAATGAAAGCTCTTCCTCTTGATGCTTCATTAAAATTGAAGTAGGGAAGTTAATGAATCAAGATGATGTGACATTGTTTTGTGGTTGGGATTTCCATTCATCTGCCGCTACTGGTCTAATAAAAACTGAATGTTCTGGAAGCTTTGCCCCTCACCTTGCTCACATGCTGGATTCCAACACTCTCAGCCCCCTCAAGGGTGGTGGTATCTTCTCTCTATTCTTTGCCAGTACCTAGAATAGTGCCTGGTTCTTAGGTTTTTGGATTAATAACTTGCTGTGAGTAAATGCCTGTCTGGCTCCTGGAATGTTGGAAGTCCTTGAAGTCTGGAGAGGTTACGTGACACCAGTAAAGACACAGATAAGAATGTGAGAATCCAGAGCCTTCCATTCCTGTCCAGTTTCTGAGCCACTGATGTGAGACAGAAAGTGCCTTTTGTAACTTTGTATAGTGTCAGAGCTGGTACAATCTGGTTAGAAAGTTGTTTTGGCTTTCACAGTTGATAAACGTTTGGAGCCTGAAGACTGGCTTATGAGGAGTTAGGGTGCAGTTAGGATAGCATTCAAATTCTCCAGAGGGCCTCAAACTGTCTCTAGATGGAAAGAAAGCTCAGGGTGGTTATTATCAGAACTGTGCATTTCTTTTGGTTGACCTTTTATTGTCAATGTTTGTTTCTATTTAAGCTGAAAGTTGTATACAGTTTTTTGTTGTTATTTTAGTCTGTCTCCATGTAGAGATAGTGTGGGTGAATTTTCACTGTTACATATGTGTGAAGATAGGGTGTTCGTGTTTAATTTGTTTCACATAATGAAAAGTAACAGGAAAAAGACAAAAATAGCAATTTTGCTGCACAGTACAACTTGTACATTCTTTTATTAGATTTATAATAGAACCGGGTCCCTAAAAAATATTAAAATCCTTTCAAACTTATACCTTTGAAAAAGTCCCAAGTAGTCCCACGATTATGCGCTGGATTAATCTTTGACAAAGCAGGGAAAAGTATCCAACAGGAAAAGATGGTCTGTTCAACAAATGGTGTTGGGAGAACTGGACAGCAACATATAAAAGAATGAAACTGGACCACTTTCTTACACCATACACAACAACAAATCCAAAATGGATTAAAGACCTAAATGTGAGACCTGAAACCACAAACATTCTAGAAGAGAGCATAGGCAGTAATTTCTCTGACATGGGCTGTAGCAACTTTTTTCTAGGTATGTCCCCTGCCGCAAGGGAAACAAAAGCAAAAATAAACTATTGGGATGACATCAAAATAAAAAGCTTCTACACAGCAAAGGAAACAATCAACAAAACTAACGGGCAGCCTGTGGAATGGGAGAGGCTATTTGCCAATGACACATGTGATAGTTTAGTACCCAAAATACGAAGAACTTCTAAAACTCGATGCCCCAAAACCAAATAATCCAATTAAAAAATGTGCAGAAGAAATGAACACACATTTCTTTAAAGACCTAAGGTAGCCAGTAGACACATGAAACGATGCTTATCACTCCTCACTCCTCGTCAGGGAAAGGAAAATTAAAACAACAATGAGCTATCACTTCACACCTGTCAGAATGGCTAAAATCAACAGTGCAAGCAATAAGTGTTGGCGAGGATGTGGAGAAAAAGGGAACCCTCTTGCACTGTTGGTGGGAATGCAAACTGGTGCAGCCATGCTGGAAGGTAGGGAGGTTCCTCAAAAAGTTAAAAATAGAACTACCCTACCACCCAGCAGTTGCACCACTGGGTATTTACCCAGAGAATACAAAAATAGTCAAAGGGTTACCTGTGCGCCTATGTTTATAGTAACATTATTTACAATAGCCAGACTATCGAAACAGCCCAAGTGTCCATCGATTGATGAATGGATGAAGAAATGTGTGTTGTATAGACAATGGAATATTATTTGGCTATAAAAAAGAACGGGGCACCTGGGTGGCTCATTTGGTTAAGCATGTGACTCGTGATTTCAGCTCAGGTCATTATCTCATGGTTCGTGGGTTTGAGCTGCGCATTAGGCTCTGTGCTGATGGTGTGGAGCCTGCTTGAGATTCATTCATATTCTCTCTCTCTCTCTCTCTGCCCCTACTCTGCTTGTACTCTCTGTCTCAAAAAAAAAAAAAAAAAAAAAAAAAGGGACGCCTGGGTGGTTCAGTCGGTTAAGTGTTCAACTTTGGCTCAGGTCATGATCTCGTGGTCTGTGAGTTCGAGCCTTGCGTCAGACTCTGTGCTGACAGCTCAGAGCCTGGAGCCTGTTTCAGATTCTGTGTCTCCCTCTCTCTCTGACCCTCCCCCGTTCATGCTCTGTCTCTCCCTGCCTCAAAAATAAATAAATGCTAAAAAAAAAAATCTTGCCATTTGCAACCACTGATTTGGACCTAGAGATTATAATGCTAAGTGAAATAAATCAGAGAAAGACAAATACCATATGATTTCACTCATGTGTAGAATTTAAGAAACAAAAGAAGGAAAGGGGGGAAAAAAGAGACAAACCAGGAAACAGACTCTTAACTATAGAGAATAAACTGATGGTTACCAGAGAGGAGGTGGGTGGGGGATGGGTTAAATAGATGATGGGGATTAATGAGGGCACTTGTGGTGATGAACACTGGGTGATTAAAATAAGGACTTAAAAAAAATTCCCAGAAAGTACTGATAAAATACAAGCAAACATCTTACTTAAGCAAAACCAAAGCTGTGATATTAGAAGTACTTGTTATTTTAAGCAGAACAGAATGTCATATTTTTCCTTATTAAAATTTTTTCTTACATAACCAGTTCATGTGAAACCTTTGAAACTTACTCTGGATGTTCTGTGTTCATAGCATCACTTCTCATTTAATTTCTCCTAGAAAAATGCAAGGCATCCCATTCCATTTGACTGTAAACAGGAAGGGATCCTGGCTATAGGAATATCAGTGCCACGTTATCAAAAAGTAACAGCTCTTTTTGAAAACATTAACGTTAGGGTTTTCTTTGTCAAGCTGTGGATAAGGTATTTTAAGGAGTAGCTTTACTTTTGGTGTTATAAACACTGCAAATAGATAACTGCCCTGTTGTTCTTTTCTTATGCTTATATAGGTAGGGATGTTACATATATGGATGTGTGTGTAGTACATTGTGAGTTAGCTTCTGTGGCTGTTTGCTGTGTATTTTGTCTTTGGTTTATATTGCTGTATTTATCCTGCTAATGTCTTTTTTTTTTTTTTTTTTTTTTTTAAAGCGTGAGCAAGTGGGGGAGGGGCAGAGCACACGTGTGAGAGAGGGAAAATCCCAACGATGCTCCTGTCAGTGCACAGCCCCATTTGGGGCTCGATCTTAGGAACTGTGAGATTATGACCTGAGCAGAAATTAAGAGTCTGATGCTTAACTGACTGAACCACCCAGGTGCCCCACGTCCTGCTTGTGTCTTGAGAAGCAGTGCACGAGTAACAATTGGTTGCGTGTAACAGAAAAGCCAGTAGACAAACCTTGACTGAGTTGGTGTTTTTTTTTTTAAGTTTGTTTGTTTATTTATTTATTTAGAGAGTGAGAGTGTGTGTATGCAAGCAGAGAGGGGCAGAGGGAGAGGGAGAGAGAGAATCCCAAGCAGGCTCTGTGTCGACAGCGGAGGAACAAGATTCAGGGCTCAAACCCAGGGAACTTAAGATCATGACCTGAGCTGAAATCAAGAGTTGGATGCCCAACCGACTGAGCCACCTAGGCACCCCTTGGTGTTTTTTTTCTCACAAAGTAAGTCAATAGTATGTGGTTGCTGGCTGGTTGTCAAGACTGAGGTTTCTACAGATTTCTTGGCCATTTCCTCATGGTTACAGTATGGCCCAGCCATGACACCCCTCTTTCTAGGGGAACAGGAAGAGGAAGAAGTAATAGGAAGCAAAGTGTGTATCAGAGGCTTTCCCAGGAACCTCCCATTAGCTTCTACTTATATCCTGTTGGCCTCTGCTTTCATGTGACTTCCCCTCACTGCAAGGGAGTCTGGAAAAGGGTTGTTGAGGAAGGCGAGGGAAGAGAAGATTGGAATCCCTGTTGAATGAGACACTTTCTGGACCAACCAAAAACAGTTTAGGATCTCAGTCGTGTTTCTCTATCAACTTCAATCGATAGGTCTTCACTGAACACTGTTAATGTGAACTCTGTTGTTATTGGTCTTAGTGAATGAGAGAGAGCTACAAAAATATAATGTATTGTCTTACTAGAATTTACACTCTAGTTATGGAAACAAACATGAAACAAAAGGTTCTATGGAAGTAAGTGCTGTGTTTTCTCACCAGATTTTAAGAAGAGATGCCTTCATGGATACATGGTATAATTAAAAAGGCTCCATGGAGAAGGTAGCATTGACTTAGGATGGGCTGATGGGAGGGATAGAAATTTTTGGGAAGGGGGAACGTCTTGAATACCCAAGGTTATTTGGAATATAGTGGAAAATTATTAGGGTCTATGGGAAGGATGAATGTGGAAATAACTTCTGCCTTAAAACAGAACTGGGAGTAGTTGTGGTTTGGGAGTAGGAAATACAGAGATGTGCTCTTTAAAGGGGAAAATAATCAGGCACTCCCTTATGGATCAGGGAGAACCTGGGGCCAGGAAAGACTGTGGAGGGCTGTCCTGCTTACTTTCAGAACTGGGACTGTGGTCCAGGTTGGTGGCAGAGCAATTGGAGGGGGAGAGAGCACCAAAGGGAAGTGAGTGATGCCAAAGGAAAGTTAGCAGGACTCCGTGGCTTCTAAGATTTGCTGAGAAAGCTAAAGCAAAGATACTGCCTTCAGCTTGGTGGACTAGGAATAAATTAGATACCAGAACCAGAAAGTCCACCAGAAGCCCAGAGCAGTCTAATTTGAACAAAAGGTTTTGTGACCCAGCTGGTGTTCACAGTTTAGGTTGTTCTGTGTCCACCATCTTGACTTCCTTTTATCCACTTCCATCAGTTCTGTTTGTTCATAGTTTCTGCTTCCTTCAAATTTTGGCTCACTCACAGGCTGCTTCTCTTAAGTGTTCTAGCAGCCTCACTGTCCTCCACTGTACATCTGAGTATTTCCATATTTTTAAGTCAGCATCCTATGATATTGCCCTTGTTTGGGGAGAGGTTGTCTGGCAACAACTCTTGGGAGGTCACTGACCCCCCTGTCAGTTGTCTGCTCTTGGATCTGGTGCCTGTCCCTCCAGCCAGTTGTGACCTGGGATACAGAGCAGGTTTGCCCAAGCCTGCCACCTCACCAGTGCCTAGAAGAGGAGGGGTCGGCTGATGGAGGGGCAGGCACGATGTAAGTGCGAAACTAGTACAGATGCTACAGCTTGCTGTGAGTTTTGTAATCCTCTATGAAGGGCAGCTATTTTCCATCTCATTCTATGAAGACTGTGGTGCAGTTACGTATGCATGAGACTTTGGTTAATACATTTTTATTTGGTATATTTTATTTTATTGAGATATAATTCACTTTGTTGAATTATAATTCACACACTATTTGATTCATCCATTTTAAGTGTACAATTCAGTGGTTTTTAGTCTGTTCACCTATATGAAGCCATCTCCACAGTCACCTCTAAAAGAAGCCCTGGACCCCATTGGGCTCCTCTTTTTTGTGGCCAATAATGTGTAACATGCTTCTACATTTCAGCCCTTTGCTGTATGAGGCCTTTTTTTTTTTTATAGGACAATCAAATGGTGAAGGCATATTTTTAAATTTTTTATAATGTTTGTTTATTTTTGGAAGAGAGTGTGGGAAGGGGAGGGGTGGAGAGAGGGAGACACAGAATCTGAAGTAGGCTCCAGGCTCTGAGCTGTCAGAACAGACCTTGATGCAGGGCTCGAACCCACAAAGCGATCATTACTTGAGCTGAAGTTGGACACTTAGCCGACTGACCCTTAACCAGCTGAGCCACCCAGGCGCCACAAGGTGAGGCCTTTCTGACCTCATTGTTTCAGTTAGCACTCTTTCCCCATTCTTTCTCCCCCTTGCCTGCCTGTTATACACCAGAGCCCATATCACCTGATATATTTTATATGTATGTCTGTCTGCTTTTCTCAGAATGTAAGCTTTGTGGCAGTGGTTTTTGCCTGACTTAAAATATCCAGTACATGGTAGGTACTCAGATATTTGCTGAATGAATGAATGATTAATAAATTGATTTGTTAGGCTTCCAGCCGCCAGTGTTGTGGTTTTAGCTGCTTAGATTTTCACAAGAACCAGAAGAGGTAATTGTATCAGGTACCTGTCCAGTTGGCATAGAAATATTACGGATGATGATATGGAGATCCCAAGAGCTTAATACCTTGTCCAGATGCACAAGGTTTCTACTTGGTAGGGTCAGGGGTAGACTGCAGCTCACTTGAGGCTTGGGCTAGTCCTTCAGCATAAAGGGTTTGTCTGTCACCGAGGTCCATCCCTGGCCTTCTGAGAGACTCAGTCTGTTAGAGAAACCTAGAGGTTCTTTGTTGCTGATTTCAACCATTGCTCATTTTGACCCCTCCCATGTTCACTTGTGCTGAACCCTAATTCATTTGTATTCTCTCTCTCTCTTTTCCAGACTGGGTTCATTTTGAGACTCTTGTTTCCCCCAAATTCTCCCCTGGAAGTTCCCTGTTCCATCCCTTTCATGATAAATAACTTAAAAAGGCAAAAAAACAATGCAAGAAAAAGATCTATTAATTTTCTGACTTAGTTAATTAGTAGTAGATGGGGTGCCTGGGTGGCAATTGTCCAACTCTTGATTTTGGCTCAGGTCATGATCTCACAGTTCATGAGTTTGAGCCCCGAGTCAGGCTCTGACAGCACGGAACCTGCTTGGGATTCTTTTTCTCCCTCTCTCTCTTCCCTTACCTGCTCGCTTGCTCTTTCTTTCTCTCAAGATAAATAAACATTAAAAAAAAATATTTGGTAGTACAAAACTAGTTGAAGAAAAGATTTTGTCATTTGTGATCGGTTTCCCAAGACCCCAGTTAGATGCTGGGCTGTGTTAGTTTCTTTCAGGGGTGATAGGAACACTGTGGCAGGGTGGGGTGGTGGTTGGGGCTCAGGGCTGGGTGATAGGAGCCTCCAGGTGGAAACCATGGATGGAAACAAAAGCCTGGGCGTGAAGAACCTTCGCCTGAGAACTGGAAAGGAGTTGTTTATGGGTAGTTATTTCTGAGAGGCAGTTTATTTGATAAGATTATCATCTTTTTTTTTTTTTAAGTTTATTATATTATTTTGTTTTTTGAGAGACAGAGCACGGAAGGGGCAGAGAAAGAGAATCCCAAGCAGGCTCTGCACTGCCAGCACAGAACCTGATGCAGGGCTTGAACCCATGAACCGTGAGATTATGACCTGAGCCAAAATCTGATGCTTAACCTGCTGAGCCCCTCAGGTGGCCCAGATTATTGTCTTTACGGTAATCTGGAGTTAAAATTGTTTACAATTGTTGAAGCTTTCTCCAGGGCTTCCCCCTTTGTAGCAATAATGTCTTCACTGGCCACAAGTCTGTCCCATGCATGTTTTGTATTTGTAGATGGCTTCTTTGGCACTTTTTGGGTGTGTGTGGCAACAGCATTCAATTCAAATCGCATGAATCTGCCACATGACTTAGTGGTTCCTCTCTGATTGAAAACTCATGTTAGGGTTTGTTTTCCCTCCTTTCCAGAGGAGCAACAGAAGTCTTTCACGAATGGAAGGAAGGCTGTTACTGGGGACCTAGCCATTCCTTCAGGCCTTTGCATTTATCCGCTATAAAATGCAATTGCATGGAATTCTGCAACCAAATAAGAGTGAACAGTGTGAATTGGAAGATCTGTCCATCCATGGTATGTGGGCTAGTTTACCTTGCACAGTGCTGGACTCTTAAGGTTTTGTGCTAATTAGTGGTAAGCAACTTCCAAGGTGATTTTAGGAAGGCTTTGCAGGACAAAAGAAGAAAGAAGACTAAATGAGTTGAATTAAATGAGTAACCACTTGCTTTGGCTGTTCTGAGCAGCAGCAGTATCTTGTGTTCAGTTCTCTGGACTCTGGTTTTTATGCTTACGCCTAGATCAGAAACTGCAGATTGTCCACCATCAGAAACTTCCTCCTTTTGAAATGTAAATGTGATATCAATTAATGTATTCTTATCTCCTAATGGATTACAGTCTTTAGCAATGATATTTTTTCTTTCAGCTTATTGAGTATAACGGACAAAATTGTAAGATATTTAAAGTGTACAGTGTGATTTGATACATACGTGTGTTATTACCGCCAGTACTGATCTCCTTTGTAAGGTGAAGCAGACATAGAATGATAACCTGATAGGGTTAGGTGTAGGAAAAGGAAGATGAGTGTTGATGAGTTTAGTGAGATAGCCGAACAAATGAAATGCTATGTTTATTTCTTTGTGACCAAGTGGACTGGGGTAGGGTGGATTGTTACTAATCAAAGATTAGTTGTTGCTACTCACGTACTCTCTGCCCTGTTTGCTGGGAATTATGAAGGATAACAACAGATTTTAGTAATTGAGACAGGACATAAACTGTGACAAGACACAAATACAAGGAAAGTAAAACAAGAATGATATAACCAATTAATGATACAATATAAAAAGACCTATAGTAAGTATGTGTAAGATTCATTGCAAGTTAGATATTATAGAATAGCGTTTCTCCATTCTCATTATGCATTAGAATCAAATAGGAATGTTTTAAAAAATGCTGATGCCTTATAAAAGGATTGAGTGATTTTATTTGGTTGCTTTGAGATGGAGACTGGGCATTGTTTTTTTTTTTTTTTTTTAATGTTTATTTTTGAGAAAGAGCAAGCCAGCTCGCTCTCATGAGTGAGCAGGGGAGGGGTAGAGAGAGAGGGAGACACAGGATCCGAAGCGGGCTTTGCACTGACAGCAGAGAGCCCAATGTGGGGCTCAAACTCTGGAACCTGAGATCATGACCTGAGCCAAAGTCGGATGCTTAACCAACTGAGCCACCCAGATGGCCTGAGCATTGATATTTTTGAGAGCTCTTGAGGTGATTCTTATGTACAGCCAGGGTAGAGAATAACTGGCATAGAGGTGAATTAAGCCTTACAAAGGGAGTGTTTCCTGAACTTTAGTGGGAATCAGAATCACCTAGGGTGCTTATTAACAGTGTGGTTTCCTGGTCTCCACTCAGATTCTCTCTGGAGTATGAGGCAATGTCTTTGGCCACCCTTTGAGAAACCTGATGATAGGTATAGAATATTGGATAATAAGATCACTTGGCACTGAATAGGGTTGGACAGGTTTCATGTAAAGTGGGAGATGAGCAAGTGAATAATGCACAGGATTCAGAAGAGCAATGGGTGGGAGAGTAAAAGGTATATTGGGGCATAGATAGAATTGGTTTTGGTGGGGGGAGTAATGGGAGATGAGGTTGCAAGGTAGAAACCTTCTGTGCCACTTTATGGAGCTTACATTTTGCATTTTTAGGCTTGGAGAGATTTGAGTTTGGAGAGTATGGCCTTTGCCAGTCCTGAGCAAGCTAGGTCAGTAAACAACACCCAGAGGATAGGTGTCCTTGGCACTATGGGAAGTGATTGTTGTATTGGAGGTGACTTAGGAAGTATGGTCTCATTTCACATCGGCCTGCTGAAGTAATAAAATGATGACACTTGAACTAAGAAACTCTAAATTTGGAATAAATTAATCCAGCAAATATTTGTTAGGTGCCTTTTATGTGACCAATATGCTGAGGACCAATAGGTTATTATTAAAAAATTTTTTAAAAATGTTTATTTACTTTTGAGAGAGAGAGAGAGAGAATGAATCCAAAGCAGGCTCTAGGCTCTGAACTGTCAGCACTGAGCCCAGTGCAAGGCTCCAACTCATGAATCGTGAGATCATGATCTGAGCCGAAGTTGAATGCTTGGCTGACTGAGCTACCCAGGCACCCCCATGTTATTTTTAATAACATACTAGAATTCATTGTTGATAACACGTTTATAGAATTTCTGCAAACTCACCAGATCCCAACCCATCAGACTATGGAGGAAAATGGCAACTGTGACTTTCATTTGTTCACAGATTTAAATATCCTGGTCAGGACTTGCTGGAAATGTTTTTTTGTGTTTTTTTAGGTTTATTTATTTATTTTGAGAGAGAGAGTGTGCGTACACTCGAGGACGAGGAGGGGCAGAGAGAGTGAGGAAAAGAGAATCTGAAGCAGGCTCTGTGCTGTCAGCACAGAGCTTGACCCTGGGCTCCATCTCACAACTGTCAGATCATGACCTGTGGGCTCATGACCTGAGCCAAAATCAAGAGTTAGAGGCTTAACCAGTTGAGCCACCCAGGCGCCCCTGGAAATGTTTTAATCAGGATAACTTGCAGTGTTTTCATTGATCTTGATTTGACAAATACAGTTGTTTTGGGTTGGAAATATTACCAGAGTAATGCTGGAAGACTGTTCATTGAGAGTTTTTAAAAAATGTATTTTGGGCCACAGAAACCTTTGAATATCTAGTACAGGCAAGCGTTGCCTTTCCGCAAAAATGCACAGATACGTGTAATCTTACTTATAATTTAGGGCTTTTAAATGCTGTGAAGTCAGTTTATAACCTGTGTAGGTATTCACAGACTTCAAGTTAACACTTAGAGTAGACCATGGAATAACTTTGATGTCATGTGCATTTCGGAGGAGTGGAGAAATATAGGTGTTTGTGACATTTTCTGTTCTTTTAATTGTTCACTATAAATCATTGTGACCTGTGAGTAATTTAGCATCTATGTAGCAAATGGTTTTTGAGTGAAGTTTGCATAAGCCACAACCAAAGTATTTGCATATCCTAGTACTGTAATTAAGTATGCTTTGGAACAGGTGTGTGTGTGTGTGTGTGTGTCTCTCTCTCTCTCTCTCTCTCTCTCTCTCTCTCTCTCTCTCTCTCTCTCAGTGTGCCACATCCATTTGCCCTCCTGACAGACTGCAGAGTATTGAGTTGGACTGTTGTTAGGTCTCCTGAAGTAAAACACAAGATAGGATTTAATCTAGCAATCCCCAGTGTGCTTTCTGAGGATTGCTATTTCTGGTAGAAAGAAGCTCCATGAAAAGAGTCTCTGAAGACAAAGTCCTTCTGTAACACATGACATGTTCTATCCTGTCTGGGAGATACACTTCACATGTGATTATATTAAAGGAAGTCTGGCAGTAAAGAAACCTGTTTAGCTTTGCTTAAACCTATTGATTCTTAAGTTTGTTTAATCAGGCTCTCTCTTCTCAAAACACTCTTTAACTTCTCAAAGATAAATATTGTGAAATAGTAATTTAGCTTACTGTTATCAAAGTTGGCCGCATGAGATATAAGTGAACGCGTAATGTGTGTGAGCTGCAGAATTTGCTTTTTTGGAAAACCCATCTGGAATGAATTATGTCGGCACTCTGGGTGAGAATTTAGTCTCTCTGCAGAAATAGGGCCAGAATTTTGAAAGGCATTCTGAGATGACCAAGCTTTGCCTCGACAGTACCTTTTAAAAATGGCCATATTGGGGCGCCTGGGTGGCTCAGTCGGTTAAGCGTCCAACTTCAGCTCAGGTCACAATCTCACGGTCCGTGAGTTCGAGCCCTGCGTTGGGCTCTGGGCTGATGATGGCCCAGAGCCTGGAGCCTGCTTCCGATTCTGTGTCTCCCTGTCTCTCTGACCCTCCCCCATTCATGCTCTGCTTCTCTCTGTCTCAAAAATAAATAAACGTTAAAAAAAGAAATAAAAAAAAATGGCCATATTTACTGCTGTAATGAAAAGGTTATCAAGAATCATGTTGAGAATAAAATAAAACTTTTATAGTTTTCTTCCACTAACAACCTGTGCCTTTTGCTCAATTGAAGTCCTTTCCTCAGTATAACTAGCAAATTTGAAAATAATACTGATAAGGGTAGAGGATCAGGGAATACTGTATCTGAATGATCAAGGGAACGGGTCTTAAATAACAGGGTGGATAAATTAGAGTGCTTTATGTATGAAGGAGCAAAGGTAAAGGATTATATAGACTTATGGAAGATATTATATATGAATATACAAATACACTAGGAAGTAACCTCCCCTCCCATATGGTATAGATCTTAAGGCAAGAAAATTATGGTGTATTTTATGGATTATTCCTTCTTAATAGTTTATAGATTAATTCAGGAAGAGTTTCAAATATTTAATTGATTTAGATCACATATGAAATACTAAATAAACATCTGTAATTGGCCAGTACCCTAGCTGCCGTATATTCAGAAATGGTTAGGATATGGCTTCTGCTCTTGAGAGGCTCATAATTTTGGTGGGAGTTGCTTTCTCAACGTAATTTTCCTCTGGGTGGCACTTTTTCCTCTCTGGATCTTCTCTCCTGCAACCCCTCCCTCCCTCCATTATTGCTACCTACTACTGCTAGCCTAGTCAGACTGAATGAATCATGGAACTGAGCATGTGAGTACTTATATTGCTTTATTGTATTGTGAAACACTTTCTGATAAGAAATATAAGTGGTTTGAGTGTCTGGAAACATTGTAAGCCTACTGCCAAATAGTCCTGAGGAATCCACTGTTAATGTCAACATGAAGACTTGTTGGTGATTTGCCAATTCATTATTCCTATCACAGTGGTCTCCCTAGTTACAAAAAAGTCCTTGACATTTTGGATTTAGTGAATTTTACTTTTCTCAGGAATAAGAGGCTTTAGCATGGTCTCATAATAAAATTGTCATTCTATGAGTCTTCTCTGCCAAATTTTCCATTTTTTTTCAAAAACATTTTTGCCAACCCAGTAGAAATGGATGATAGAAACTGTAGAGATGGCAAGAGTTTGATGTCAGCTTTTGTTTTTGAGTATTTGATTTAAATGCTAGTTGCTACTTAAAAATGAAGGGGAAATAAATGATGCAGTGGTGATACCCATATTGCTTTCAGAACTGGATAATTCTTCAGGTAGCGCCAACCTGTTCCATAATGAGGCATTTTCTCACCACATATGGTAGACCACATATGGTCTTTAGGGAAGTTAGTAAATATTCTTAAATTTTTTTTTTAAGTTTATTCATTTTTGAGAGACAGAGCGTGAGCAGGGTAGGGGCAGAGAGAGAGAGAGAGAGAGAGAGAGAGACAGACAGACAGACAGACAGACATAGAATCCAAAGCAGGCTCCAGGATCTGAGCTGTCAGCACAGAACCCGATGCTGGGCTCGAACTCATGAACTGCGAGATCATGACCTGAGCCGAAGTCAGAGGCCCGACTGACTGAGCCACCCAGGTGCCCCAAGTTAGTAGATATTCTTGAAGAAGGAGGAAAAAATGGAAGTTATTCATTGTGGCCCATAATTTTAAAACTTAAGGTAAACCCCTAACTAGAAAGTAAGAGTAAATTTGTAGGCATTTGTAGGCATCTAGGTTCTTATATGTCTCTGTTCTGTATTGTTTTCCTCATAATATGGATATTAAAAATAAACCATGCATCAAAAATTTATTTCAAATAGGATTCACAGTGCTTTTCTTTATTTACATCGTAAATTCCCTATTAGCTAACGTTCTGCTACCTTGGAATTTCCATATATTAAGAGGTTCTTTTTACAGCGATGATTAATACTTAGAATGATTACCCTGAGGATCCACAAAATCCTCTTGAATCACCAAAGATTATATTCAGTATAGCTTTAATGCCACACACTTATTGTCTTTTAATTGTTTGAAAATTGAGAATCTGTGTTTTTTTTTCCCCTCTTGGCTGAATGCCCCATTTCTTGATCATTTCACATAAGAAACTGTGGGATGCTATCACGCAAAGTGATTTCCTTTGCTACCCTAGTTTAAAAACCAGTGGCTGTAGTTAAGAGATATGTTGTGGAGGTTCAGAGAGGAGCCTGAAGTGACTTCTACTTTCTTAACCATGGCTATGGAGTACAACCTTGGGCTAAGAATGATTAAAAGACGGGTATTGAAAAGTCATCCTACTGTTCATGCACCTATTCCAGATAACAACATAGAGCCCCAAGGAAAGCAGGGGAAAGAGTATTATGAAGCTGTCCCCTTTGATCATAGAGATGTAGTGTGTGTTCATGGGTAGCTACTCCCTCCTAACCTTATCGTCACTTCCTTGGGCCAAGTCATTATCAGGTCTCACTTGTGCTACTTCATCAATCTTGTAATTGGGGAATTTGCTTCAGTTTTGAACTTAATTCCAGTCCGTTAAATTGCTGATATATAGTATTGTCTGTCATTGCACTCAGGAATTATAGCCCTCATCATGTTACGTTATGGCTATATCTCTGGATCCTGCATTCCAGGTTAGTCACTTGGTATAAATAGAGTGGTCACTATTTATTAGTACTGACTTTGGGCCCGGCTAAGTATTCAACTTGCAAAGAGTAGTTTGTGTTTTGACCTAGATTCAAATTCTAACGATGCCACATACTAGCTATGTGACCTTGATCAAGTTACTTAGCCTCTCTGAGCTTCAATGTCTTTTTCAGTGTAACAGTTATATTAATATGTTGGGGTTGCTGTAGCAAAGTACCCCGGATTGGATGGCCGAAACAACATAAACTTATTTTCTCACGAGTCTGGGGCTGTAAGTCCAAGATCAAGGTATCTGCATGATTTCCTCTGACGCTTCTGTTCATGGCTTAGATGGCTGCTTTCTCCCCGAGTCTTCATGTGGTCTTTGGCCTGTCTATTTGTCCTAATCTTCTCTTATATGGACACCGGTCACACTGGATTAAGGTCCATCCTAAAGACCTTATTTTAATTGAATTACTTTTTTAAGGATTCTGTCTCTAAATACGATCACATTCTGAGGTACTGGGAGTTGAGACACCAACATGATGAATTTTGGTTGAGACAATTCAGCAATGAACATAATAATAGCTGTGAACATAATATGTGTTGTGGTGAGGATTAAATGAAGTAATATATGCCAAGGCCTGGCCTGAGTACTAGCTTAGTGCATACTCAGTATTTTAATGTTTATTTATTTTTGAGACAGAGACAGAGCATGAGCAGGGGAGGGGCAGAGAGAGAGGGAGACACAGAATCCGAAGCAGGCTCTAGGCTCTGAGCCATCAGCACAGAGCCCGACGCGGGGCTCGAACTCACAGACTGTGAGATCGTGACCTGAGCTGAAGTCGGACGCTTAACTGACTGAGCCACCCAGGCGCCCCAGTGCATACTCAGTATTAACCACTCTGTGCTGGGGGTGGATGGAATCTTTGTTTTCTTTGTGTTCTGGCCAAGCATAAAAGTATACTTTGGTGGAATTGTGCTTTGAATATCTAGGTGTGTCTTTCCATAAGCTTCTTACCTCCTTTACCCCCCTTCACGCAACCAAATGATGTGCGTCCAAGGTGCTTGTGTTCTCTTCTGAGAAGTTCTCTCTGCTTCTGCTCCCTGCCCAGCAGGGCATCATCTCCACTTTTCAGTGAAGCAAGGCTTTCCTTCCTCCCAGTTGGCAGGAATGTCAGGCTTCTCCCAAGCACAGCAGTGCACTTTTTTGACTCCCTCTCTCCCTGGATTCTTTCAGTGTTTCCACCTGGCAGTAGTGTGTTTCTGCCATTTGACACTTTTCACACATCACGGTTTATGTTTTTTAGACCTGCTCTTCCCCCTCTCGCCCCTTTACTTAGCAGTACCCCGCTCCCCGCCACAACCACATTTCTACACACAGACCAGAGGTGTAAGGCGGGGTGGGACAGAAGAGCGAGGAAGCAATGTGAAAGAAAAACTAAACACAGGCCTGGAATGACTTAATGTTTTTGTTCAGACCGGTGCCATGTGGCCTGTGCCTCATGGTGAGTGAGCGGTAATTCCTCTGAGGACGTTCTCTTGAAGCATGATGTTTGACAAGGCATTAGCCAGCATTTATCATCCAGAGAGTTTCACATAAACACACATCAGTTTAAAATCCTGGGGTATTAATTGGTCACAAATCATTTCACTTGTGTACTTGTAGGAGAAGATATGTGCTTTGTAAGTGTTTAAAAATCTTTGACGGGCATTTTCATTATTAACTGTAGAGGAGTTTCCCACAGTGTTCTCTCAAGTTGAGAAGAAGGCTTTCTAAATGTCGTTTTCCAACTGGAGCTTGGTTTCCTGAAAACTATTCTTAGTGTGCTGGATGAGTGCAGCTGTTCATATCTTAATATTTCAGTGTGAGTCATTGGGTGGGCGGAACTGATTAGAATTCCAAATGCGATACATACAGGCGGTTAGGTGGAACTCTTTGGGAATTTACTAGGAGAGATTTGTGACAGAAGTCCTACATTCTGGAGTTAAGTGGTAAAAAGAACGCTTTAAGTACTAGGTATCTGAATAAACGTCTTCTGCATTTCTTTTTGGTTTTCTCTTTTGGTTGGTGGAAGGGAGACTTTTCTTTATGTTAAGAAACCGTTAATACTTGTTGTCAAGATAGGGTTCTTTGAAAATATTTAAAATAACATGCTTCCTTTCCAAAAAGATGCTTGTTTGTTATGGGTCAGTGTGACCTTATTTTCATGATTCATATATCTGTTCGAGACATTATTTTTTTTTCTTCTAAACACTTTGCAAAGCTTTATTGTAGTTCCACTCAGTTTACCACAAATTTGAGTTTTGCTCTATCCCAAACACCACTTGGGAAGGGCAGTTATATTTATTGAGTGGAAAGTAGCTTTTGGGCTGGCTAATATAAACATCCCTTGGAACATTACCCAGTGTAACAAAGGGGGACAACAGAAAGGTTCATATTTTAGGATTCCAGCTGCCCAGTGACAGCTTGGGAAGCAGTGTTATGTTTTAAAGTTTGTGTTAGGAATCAACCCCAATCCATAAGTGGGCTTGAATGTTACATTCTGAGTTATGACATAAAGTGGCATTGTAATGTTTTCTAGGATGTGGTATCCAGGGTTGCCATGATGTCGTAAGTCAAGCTTTAAAAACAATGAACTGTTTTTCACGGGTGAAGCTTAAAACAGTCTTTTAAAAAGCACGTGCTCTCCATAATACAAGCCATAAATCAAAATGGAATGATAAGGAATCCCTTAGAGAGGGAAAGAGGGCTCTTGGCTCTCCACCTCAGGTCTTCAGAATGTGAATCAGCACAAGTAAGAAAGTGGACAACTCAGAAACAGAGGCATATTTTAGAGCTCCTAGAAGCCCCTTTAAAGGACTATTTCATTTTCTCAGCCATTTAGCCCTTGATCAGTTCTAGAGCATAGCCTGAGCCCTTGATCAGTTCTAGAGCATAGCCTGAGGTATGTTTGGAAGTCATTCATGAAGCAGCATTTCTGGTTAGCCACGCAGTCTTGAGAACCTGATTGCCTGGGTGGGTCACACCGGGTCCTGCCATTCAAGCTATGTGATCCTGGGAAAGTTTCCTGCTTCTCTGAGCCCCAGTTTCCTCAGCTATAAAATGGGTATCATAATAGCATTCATAGAGTTGCTGTGAGAATGAAATGCATTAACATATGTAGGGCACTTGGGGCAGTGCCTGGCACAGGGCTAGCCCTGAATAAATGTTGACTGCTATCAGCAGTCACATATTATCTTAGCACATATTAAATACCCGTATTTGACCGCGTGCAGACCAGGTGGATACCTAGCAGCATCGGTGTCCATTCCTGACCTAATTTATCCTGGGTTCTCCAGCTAAACTCTGTAATCCCCAGGCTAGGTAACCGTGAGCTCTTATTCTTAGTGGAATCTTCATGCGAGAATTAGTTTCTGCAGGTATTTGATGTTGCTTGACAGGTTTGGTTTGGTGGTGCACATGACCTGGGCTTGTGTCTGTAGGGTTTAAAAGTATGTCTTTAGGTGAGGGTTAGAAGGGCGATTTCGAGATCAGAGGTTTTTTTTTTTGTTGTTGTTGTTTTTAATCTTTTTGTCCTCTTAGTGTTCTCGACTCTGTAACGTACTTAGTTTTTCTTTTTAACCTGTAAAGCCTCGTTATTTCCTGTGACTTTATTTTGTGGAATGGTGACCACCCAGGGGTTAGAGGACTTGCTGCCTGTGTGCCATGGGAGATTGTATAACATTCACATAATGCTTTTACCCAGCCGCCTGCGTGTGTTTTATTTATTTTTTTCCCTGGGCTTCAAGAGGCAGAGATGAGATATAAACACTTTGGTGTTTACTGAGTCCCGTGGAATTCCGAGTCGACATAAGCAGTGTTTGCCCTGTGACTTCTCCATGCTAAGACTCTGCCATCGTTCTTTCCCCCTTGATGCTGCTTACCTACCCCCCCACATCCTCACTTGCAGAGTCCAGGTGTAAAGCTTGCATCCCGCCTCCTGGCCAGTCTGGAGCCCTGTAGAAATAAAGGGGGCTTTAGGTGGGCCCCTGCTATTTGCTGCCTGACTTTTGTCTCAGGTGGAAGGAGATGGCCTGTCTGCAACGGCAGAGCTATGCAGGTGGGAAGCTGCTGGAAGAAAGCAATGCCTGTTGTCTCAAGGGCTGGCCTGAGAGCCATTGCTGGTGAAGGCTTTTTCTCAGAGTTGCATCAAAGTCCTGGTCTAAAGCTTATTCTCACATATGCCACATTGGTGCATTGTTATGTGGCCTGGTCGGATGGTGAAGGGTGATTATTGTTGGTGCCCTTGTCTTTTGTCTTTCTTTGGTTCACTCAGAAGGCAGTGGGAATATGGAACGAGCATAGGCTTTGTGGGTCAGGCTGACTTGGGTTTGAATTCTTCTCTTTTACTCAATTATTACAAAAAAGAACTCAAACTGAGCCTAAGTTTCCTCCTGTGGAGAACAGGGGTTCTCATTCTTCTTGCTCAGGGTTATGGTGTGAAAAAGCAAAGCACAGCACACCTGGCTGGTCCAGACAGTAGTGATATTGGTTAACACGGATGCAGGGCTTGCTGTGTACCAGGTGCTGTCCTCAGATGTGACAAATACTAGGTTACTTGGTCCTCACTCTGACAGCATTTCTATTTTGCACACTAGGAAACTGAGGCACAGATGGGTTGTTAGTACTGAAGCTCAGATCTGAATCCAGGAACTCAAACATTGCCTTCCGCAGTTATCCTGGCATGTAACTTTTTGATGATTTCCGAGACTTGATATTACAAAATACAGTAAATATCTTTCTAAATTCTTAGTCTCGACATAGCAGTTTGTTGGCTGGTACATATACTTTCTGTAGACCTACCAGTGGACAACAGATACAACCTACTAATGAGAAAAATGTCCTCTTGCAGATGTTAAGAAGTTTTAGTGGTTGTTCTGGTTCAATGTGAAGTGTATTTCTCGGACACCACCTGTGGCACCTCCACAGACAACAAGCTGGCTAGGAGTCGTTACTCTAGAACTTTTGATAAATTTGTGAAAAAGAAAGTCTCCAAACCCTTTTGCTTCCCCCCAACCTTTAAAATTTTTTTTCTAATGTTTATGTACTTTTGAGAGAGAGAGAGGAAGACAGACAGAGACAGGGTATGAGCGGTCAAGGGGCAGAGAGAGAGAGAGAGAGAGAGAGAGGGAGACACAGAATCTGAAGCAGGATCCAGGCTCTGAGCTGTCAGCACAGAGCTTGATGTGGGGCTCGAACCCATGAACCGTGAGATCATTACCTGAGTCGAAGTAGAACACTTAACTGACTGAGCCCCCCAGGCACCCCCCTTTTGCATTCTTCATCCAGGTTGATTGGGAGCTCTGCTGCTATTGAGATGAGGTTTGATAGGGAGCAGCTGCCCTGGTCACGGGGTAGCATCAGAAGCTCACGCATCAGGACTCACAGTGGAGCATGGACTGTTCCCTTAGCTGCTGTGAGGTTCAGATGACATAATGTGGTTCATTCTGGTCCTGTTGGGGTTTTGGGGACTTTTCCAGGGCCTGGTAAAAGCTTTAGGGTAGGTTCTCTGCTGTGGAAGAAGAGCATCTATCTACTCTCCTCTTGAGTGGCCTGCAGTCACATTGAGGCTCTGGGGAGTAGATGTTTGCCTATATTTGTTACTGACTAGTCCAGAAAAACTCTGGCTGGGTTTGACCTGGCAGTGGAAAGTACTGTGCGTTGCTGATAGCTGTCATGATCAGTTTTCTTCTTTTGGACTTAAGTGTATATTGATGATAAGCTGCTGTTAAGATGGATGTGCCAGATTTGAGTTTCAACTACATATCTGTGTCTCTTTACCATTAGGAGATTTCATCTTCTTGCTGTGCCAGTTGAATGAAGGTCTGTGTGGCTGGATAGAATTGTCTGCTTAGGGTGTGTTTTTCCAACTTGGCCTTGTGTTGAACCTAAGGCTTAGAGATGTAACTCTTCTGTCAGACAGGCAGATCTGTGAGTCACGCTGACTGGGCTTCGAGGGTGATTCATGGGTGTGTCCTTTCTGACTGTGTCTTTCCTATACCTCTGGTAGGGACAGTTTGTGTCTCTAAACAGTAATATGAATTGGGGGAGTGCACTCTGCTTTTTATTACCTTGAGTAACATGCATGAGGTTATACATTGGGGCCCTTATCATACCATAAATGTTGTGTTTTTAATGACCTCAGTTTCTAAAAACTAGATTTTGTTTCCTATAGATGGGGAGATGTCTTGAGAGATTGGAACTCTAAAACTAGAAAGGAGTTTGTAGGTCCAGCCAGTGTGTAGTTACCTTTTATTACAGTCTGTGTATGGCATTGGACTAGATAATGTGAGCTTCAAAATAAATCCTGCT
This sequence comes from Herpailurus yagouaroundi, assembly GCF_014898765.1. NCBI lineage: Eukaryota > Metazoa > Chordata > Mammalia > Carnivora > Felidae > Herpailurus > Herpailurus yagouaroundi. The sequence goes on along the minus strand of NW_024412376.1, from coordinate 41,747,083 downwards.
TCTTGTCCTCTATGTCCTTTTGGGTTAAAACCATATGTTATTGGATTGTTCCCACTCTCCCAAGAAATCTGCTCATAGGGATATTGCTCACTGAAATATTCTTTTCCTACCTGGCTATAGCTGAGGAATCTTTCTTAACACATGGTTCCTGGCTGCCACTACTTTCTGCTTAAAGTTGGCACATTTTATGAAGTTTGTAATCCCCACCCTGGAAGTTTGAGGTATTGTCATCTCTCTGTTCTGTTGCATTTTAATAAGATTTAAGTGAGTGGTAGGGACAGTAAGTTCTGTTGGCATTTGAAAAGCAAGAATTCATTAGAGTGATCAGTAAAGATTTTATGGCGGAAAAAGGACTTGGTCTGTGCTATGAAGAGTGGCCAGGATTTAGATAGATGTCCTTTGACTGCGGGCCAGAAGAGGAAAGTACAAACGTAGTCTGGGAATGGTGAATAAGTCAGTATGGTAGCTTTAGAGGGTTTCTGTGGGGCAGTGGTTTTTACTTTATCCCCTGCTGGGCCCCGTCCCTGAAGTTCTGTTTTAGTAGGTGTGCAGTAGGTCCCTATAATTTGCATTTCTAACAAGTTCCCATGAGATGTTGATGCTACTGGTCCAAGACCTGCTCTTGAGAACCACGGCTGTGGGGAACGTGTACAGTGTGCTGGCGGAGTCCTGTTAGAGCAGAGGTGATGGCTGGGGCAGTCCTGCTACCTAGCTGCAGGGATCACCATCGCCACGTGTGCTCTGCTCTGAGGTGGTGCAAGGCAACACTCGTGCTGAGGTCTGGAGTGCCGGCCTGAGGAGCTGGCGCTTTATTGTGGGTAGTGAGAAGCCATGGGAGAATTTTATCAGTGTGGTATTATTGGCATCTCCTTTCACAGTTTGGTAGCAGGGGAAAGGGTTGTGGGGGGAGGATGGGGGGGAAGTGGCCAGACATGGTAAGACAAGCTGGAGGGTAGTGCAGTGTCCAGGGGATGGGTTATTTTAGGAGTGGATTTAGAGAAAGATCTGGAAGGTAAGAAAGGGAAGAATAAAAGGTGACCCAACATTTCCTTCAGCTTGAGAGCTTGGACAGTAGTGCTCACATTGGCATAAAGGGGAAATCAGAGCGGTGGCTGCTTTTCGGGAAACTTCTCAGTTTTGTTTTGTTTTGTTTTTCTTATTTATTTATTTTTTAATGTTTATTTTTGGGAGAATGAGTGGGGGAGGGGCAGAGAGAGAGGGGGACACAGAATCTGAAGCAGGCTTCAGGCTCTGAGCTGTCAGCACAGAGCCTGATGTGGGGCTCGAACCCATGAACCACGAGATCATGTCCTGAACCGAAGTCAGATGCTTAACTGACTGAACCACGCACACGCCCCTTTTCTCAGTTATTTTTAAACTGAGTTTAAATTGTTTATCTTATTTTCCTTTCTGTATCTTTTCTAGATTATTGTCTATCCTGTTTTCAGACTGAAGGGTCTATATAATTTTCCATGCCTTCCAATTATATTTTTCTTTAATGTCTAAGCTTTTGTGGTTCTAAACATGTGATCACCTGTCTCCCAAAATAATTTCCTTTTGTGAAAATCCTGAGGTTTAAATGAAAGAATATTGTTTAAAAATCTGTTAGCCATATCACTGTAATTTTTCCTCTAGACTCTTACATCCTTATAGTCTTGCCTAAGTAAAAGGGAAATGGTGTATTGTTGTCAGTCATTTGTGTTTTTAGCAATAAAACGTTAATTGGGTTGTGGTATATCTCTAATTTTTCTGTAAGTTACTAATTTCTAATCATTTGATCACTGTGAACACCCATGAATTGGTTTATATTTCACTTTTTCCCCCCTCATTTTTCAAAGTAATACATATTCATTATAGAACAGGGATGCCTGGCTGGCTCAGTCAGTAGAGCATGTGACTCATGATCTTGTGGGTTTGAACCCCACATTGGGTGTAGAGATTACTTAAAAAAATAAAAAATCGGAACATAAACATATAATAAGTAGGAATCAGTTGTGAGCTACCCATAAATTGTATTTTTAACATTTTCACTTATTTCACTCAGTCTTTGCATGGGTGCATGTGTGTTAAGCAGTAGATTTGGGCCTGTCTGGGTCAGAGCTGGGGCCCAGTATGCCAGTGTGTGGAGTTGAGTGACAGATTTTCTCCTCCCTCTCCTCTACCTTTGTATTTGGCTGCCCCGCATATTTTGTGTGGGGCCAGATTACTTGGAGTGACCATAGCTCCCCTGAGAATGAAACAGAATGCTGACACGGGAGAGGAAGGAGTCTGGCGAGCAGGGCTTGGGGTGAAGAGGGCAGCGTTTGTATCTCCGATGAGACGATGGTGTGCTTGTCTGAGTTTCTTTTGGATCTGTCCTCCTGAGGCTTCAAGGGCTGGGGAAAACAGACTGAATTAGCCGTGTTACAGCAGGGACCATGCAGCTCTGTTGTGGGCTTCCCCCGGCCTGATCCACAGAGAGGGACTTGAGAAGGGGAACTTTCCTGCCGACGAAGCACAGAGAGAGAAGGAAACGTTTGAGGTTAGTGACCGGTCAGCCTCATCCTGTGGGTGACCCAAGCCATGGAGTGAGACGTTGCAGATGACGGCAGATGCAGGTCGTGACAGAACTTAAGGCACAGCTGGGCGAGCAGAGGCCTAAGGGCGTGGTGCTAGAGTGTATTCCTCCGAGATGGGGTCCAGTGATAGTGAAGTGGGCTCAGGAGAAAAGCACCTGGAGCCCAGAGACGCAGAGGCCCAGAGAGCAACCTGACTTTTGTGTAGGTTAGACACTTGCTCCACCTCTCACCTTTAGGAACTCCAGAGAGAGGGGAAAGAGCAAGGGCTCGAGTCTGGTATTTGGCAGTAGGAGCCATTGTTCCTGCAGACTTAGGAATAACTGTTCGCGACCTTATCTAGGACCTGGAAGCGATTGGGATATAGGTGTGGTGACCATTGAGCTTGTTGACCAAACTGGACACTGTTAATATTTACATCGGGACTGGGTCTGGCAAGTCAGGATGTGGTATCACTCTAGATACTGGAGATGTTCAGGTTCCATATACATTAAAACGAACAAAATCTGGGAACTGCTTTTATATATTAAGTAGCTCCTTCCCAAGGCTCTAAACTGTTGTCATACTTTTAACTTTTTTGTTCTCCCTTAAAAAAGAAATAAAGCCCCTTTAATATTAGGAGTGTTTTGGTATCCTGTTTCACTGAAAATGTTGTTCGTGGGTAGTTGTGTTTCATCTGATAAATGTACCACAGTTTCATTAATTGCATAATGTTACTAAAGTAGATTCCTTTCCAGCTACTTAACTACCACGAATGATAGCAAAACAAATAATTCTTTGTGTATGTCTCAGTACTTTCATAAAAGTCAAATTCTTAGAAATAGAATAACTGGGTCAGATTGTATAGTTCTAGATATGTATTGCTGAATTCTAGGCATTTATTTTAAATTTGAATTTCTAAACTGAAAAACTCTGAGAGGCACCTGGGTGGCTCAGTCTTGATTTTGGCTCAGGTCATGATCTCACAATTCGTGGGATCAAGCCCCATGCTGGGCTCTGTGCTGGCAGTCGGAGCTTGCTTGGGATTCTCTCTCTGCCCCTCCCCCACTTGCACCCATGTGCTCTCTCTCTCTTTCAAAAAAAAAAAAACAACTCTGATAGTTGAGCTGCTCTGATTTGGAAGTGGTGCAAAATAGACAGTTTTTTTAAAGGCACTAAATAGTTTTTGTCACTTAGCATTTCTGTTGTAACATGGGGATGAGGAAGGTGCAATAAGGTGAAGCAACATTTGAATAAAGAAAACACTTTTATTGCTAATATAACGTCTTTCACATTGCTGTGGAGTGAATGTCTCAAAGAGACTGGATTTACTGAAGTTAACTCTGATGGGTGTGTGCGGTGTGGGCATAGAAATATCTGACTATGAAAATCCTTAATGTTTTTATTGATAGTTTGCACAATATGGCTGAAAGATCAAGTGTTGGGTGTGTTTAGCTATTTGTAGTTTCCATGAGGAACATGATTCTCTGTGTCTGTGATGACAGTTGGATAACATTATGGAGTGCCTGTGGCGTTTTTCACATGGCTTATATGCATTTTATCACAAGCAGGAAACTAGCACATTTTCAGGAGTGGGTTCTTCTAGTATGAGTCAGCTTTGCAGCTGACCAGTCAGCCACTAGTTACAGAATACTACTTTGTGGAGTGGTTGTCAGCAAAAAAAAAAAAAAAAAAAAGTCTTCCTTACCTCAGCAAGAATTAGAGCTGAGAAATCAGCTTTGAGAGAACTGTGTGTAGATCAGTAGGTCAGATGAAGTGAAGGTGCTTTGTTGTAAAGCCTGTGTGGTAATTGGCTCAGTCATTGCCAGTGTCTGAATGCAGCATGCCAGCCCTATCTACTTCTGCTATGTCTGAGGTGCTGATTACTGGCTGTGTTACAATTTGCTCAGAGGGGCCAGACCAGTTTGCAAATAGGAAACGAAGAAACTTCTGGAGGGTTAATGTGTGAGGACTTCCTGGTTAGAGAGCATTCCTAAGTTTCTAGTTCCACCGGCCTTTAAAGATTTAGAAGACCCAGGAACGACTTCCTGGTATTTTAAAGACGATAGGCTACTGTCAGTGCTGAAGTATATGGGTGATTATGTTGTGACAGTCAGGAAAATAAATATAAGCATGACACCCAGATAATAATACCTAAGCTAAGAGGAAGGAATAATCTTGAATATTGACTTGTTTAGCTCCTAAAGCCTTTATGCCTAAGGGTGAAGCATGGGAGGTAATACGTTTGGAAGTATCACTAAACTTAAAAATAAAATCACAGTGCTGGAGTTCTGCCTTCTGAGATTTCCCAGTTTTCTAATGATGGCCTTTGGTGTTTTGTACCTTTTGCTGTGCCTGTAATCCAGTGCTCCATTTTGCTTCTCTCTGGTCTCACGCCCCAGATTTAACATTCCCTGATTCAGGTTTCCGGTTGTTTTTGAAAGACAACTTGACAGTGCTAGGCATAAGTGGAAGCAGTGTGGTGACCTTCGGATTAATAGCCTGTTACTTTTAGAATGTTGAGGATTACAGAGGTAGTGCTTTGGATATCTTAAGCACCTCCTTGTATTCCTTGGACGTCCCTGAAATGATGCATGTGCCTGATATCCAGGAGACACACAACATGCAGTTTATGCTTTCGAAAAAGTCATCCAGGCCATCTCTTTTCCACCTGTAACATGGTCGTGTCTGAGGTCTTTATTCTTAAGATGTAATGCTAAGCCTGTTGAAGGTAGTTACTAGGAGGACATCAATTTGGTTTTCCCTCTGTCATCATTGGCCATGACTTTGGCCAATTCTTGTGGGTTTTCAGCAATCGTTTCGTTTAATTAAGAAAGGTTGCGCTCTATGAGATTTTAATACAGTGGGTTTAAAAATAACTATAAAGGCTTGGCTCATAGATGACTCTTAAATGAAACTCATTTTCTCAATCCTTTAGGTATGCAAGCCACTCCCTATTTTCATACTTTATCACTGAATACATGTTTTTTATATCTCAAGTCAGTAGTGAAAAACTGAACCTGTGAATTCTTTTTACAGGGTAAACTTGTTTCTGATTTTAGGAAAATTGAGGTGGGTGTGTTCATGTTTGTGGATAAGAGTTTTTCTGAGATGGGTCGTTTACAAGCTATTGGTTTCTTTTCTTTACACGTGCAGGGTTGGTTTTTTGGTTAAAGATAGGCAGCAGCAGACACTAGGCTAAGGAGTTGTGAACCTTTTAAACAGGCCTGATCCGTCAGCCGGGAGAGTTTGCAAGCCTCTCTTAAGCAGCTGCATCATATCAAATCACTGATTTGCATCAATGTTACCAGGCAGTGTCATTAAATGTATTTGTTTCCAGGATCAGGCAATACCAGCATTCTAGTTGTGCGACCCCCTGGGTAATGGCCATGTGGCAATGGGGAGTGTAGGACGGTACTGAGGGATCCCTCCTTATAGAAGATTCAGTTCCTACCGATGGCAGGGAAAGGTAATGACTCAAAATTTAAAGGAAGGTTTAAATAAAAACTTTAAAAGTTGACAGGAAGGATTTTCTTCTTCCTCTTTCCCATTAAGTCATTCCCTTAAGTGAGATGCTTTCCCATCTGTAGGAGCAAAAGAGGGAAAAAAAATCCATGAAACATTTTGATTTGCAGTGTGGGAGGAGAAAACTTGTCATATTTCAAAGGCTAACAGGATAAAATGGTATCTTAAATTATTGGTAGCTAGAACGCAGAGCGTGTAGACTGGATGACACAGATTAGTTTTTATGTTTGATTTAACTTATTCAATTATTGGTATCTTGCACACATAAGACCTGTTAAAGATATTTGGGCTTATGGATGGAGGAAAAGTAGATACAAAAATGAATCTGTGTTCAGTCTGCATTTCCTTATATCCCACTCTTTCATTGCTTAACCATTGTAGTTCTTTTCTGTCTAGTGATCGCTGTCCTCACCAGGGTCATACCTGTGATCCCTTTGGACGCAGTGTAGTGGATGGGTTTTTTTTTTTTTTTTTCTTCTTTTTTTGTCTTAACCCCTTGGCAGCATTTGATACATTGTAAGCCGCTCCTTTGTTCTTGAAGCACTCCCTTCCCCTTTCTGAAGGGGCCTGGAATGCTAATCCTTATGCTGAGGAAAGTTTGTCTCTCTCTTTTTTAAAAACATATTTATTTATGTTTGGGAGAACACACACGGGGGAGGGGCAGAGAAATTGGGACAGAAGATCTGAAGCAGGCTCTGTGCTGACAAGCTGACAGCAGTGAGCCCGATGCGGGGTTGGAACTCACAAACTAGGAACTCGGTGATCCTGACCTGATCTGAAGTCGGACTCTCAACTCACTGAGCCATCCAGGTGCCCCAAAAGTTAGTCTCTTATTTACTACTTTTATCTCCCCAGGGAATGACCAAGGTGGAAGCTAGAAGATCAGGGTTGTATTGTACCAATGCAAGGTGCTGTACACCCTTAAGACAGGAGGGAAACTGGAGGGTTGGGTATGATTTCCTGGTAGAAGTAGTGATGATTTTTTTTTTTTTTTCTTAAATGGCATTTGAGATGCACTTGGCACAGTGGGGGCTCGATATTTGAATGAATAAAGGTAGGGTTTAAAGAAACAGAGTGGATGAGGGATAAGTACTTTTAATTTAGGAAGCAGCATGGGCAAGGGGGAGATGGAGCTGGTGAAGGTAAAAATGAATCATTCTCTCGGCTGCAGTGGAATGATGGCAGGGCTCAGGGCCCGAGGACAGTCAGTGTACATTCTTGCCAAGACTTTGGAAGGCTGCGAATAATAGCCAAGGAATTTCGGGTTGTGTTTGTTAGGCAGTGGGTGGACTGGAAGGATTCTGAGCAGGAGAGGCTGTTGGAATTGGGAAGACTGATTCAGCAGCAGTTTGTCGGATGGGATTAGCTTGAGAAAAACCTTACGTTAGCCTCACTTCTGGACTCCTCACAGGCATTTTGCCCACCGCCCCCCCTTGCCCCCTGGGGTGGGGGGGGGGGAGGGGAGCAAGCCCTACCATGCTGCTTTTGCACTGCAATGGCTCAGGCCTTATGACCATTTGTCCTGTTGTCCTTTGGTCACTTTACCTGAGCCACCTTGTCCCATGACCAGTGACCGTTGAATTCCTATCAACTTGCATGCACAGTATATCAAGGTACAGCCTTAACTTTGGTCTCCTGATAACACAGATACCATTATAGTAACCTTAGCAGAAGTCCTGCTACCTGGTGGACACACAGCAGCGGTGTGGTTAGAGTTCACGTGAAGCACTGGGTCTGTACGGGTGAGAAGGGCTGTGATGTAGAACAAGAGTGAGGGAGGTTGTGAAACAGGTGCCGTGGGTAGTTGGATCAGGAGTAAGGGCTTAGGGCAAAATCAGGGCCAAGTGTTTGTCTTAAAATCCAGATAATTCTCAGATTTGTAAAAAAAAAATCATGAGCATTTGCTTCAGAGTTTATCGGCTCTTGCTCTCTAGGCCTCCTTCCTCCTATATCCATGAATCAAATGCACCCTTGGGCCCCATATTGATACCATAATAGCTTGTTCTTTTTCTTTAAAAGAGTACTTGTGAAGTCAAGTGCAAGTATGAAGGAGAAATTTTGAAAGGGCTTCTGTTTGTCCAAACCTCTGTATGCTTGGGGGTGAGGACCAGGGTGGAGTGGGGGGAATCCTCACCCTGGGCTAGGAAGGGTAGTGCCCTTCACTTCACCTCTGCCAGTCTACACATTTGGGAATGTTTCAAGAGTACGATTTGAGCTGCAAGCAGCAGTAGTCTGCATTATCAATAAATGATATCGATGCTAGGTTTTGTTGTTAGAAATGGGGAAAATAGTATTATGAAATTTTGTAGAGAGAGAACTCTGATTCTGAAGGCTTTGGTAGATTCCTGTGACATCAGGAGAGCTAGATAGTTTTGCTTGAGAGGATTTTTGCTTGAGAGCATATTCATGCTTCATTGTTTACATGCTGAAACCATCTAGAAGGTCACTCATATGGAATAAAGGTAGGTGCAAGTTAAATGTCAGTAGTATTTATTAAATAACCATGAATGATGCTGGTGCCATTAATACATTCAGTTTTTGCAATAGCAAAATTTACTCACCTTTACTCAGCCAATGACTATTCACTGGACTGAGGCCATCAGTGAAAACTGCAAGGTGGTGACTGCTTATTTTGAGAGCAGCCTCCCCTCGTAGCAGCTCCAACTGCCTTTGGGGGGGGAGACTGGGAGAGAGGCTCTTTTTGTAAGCATTGTTTTCCTTTCTTTTCAATCTTGTGGAAGTCACTTTAACTATACTCTTAAATTCAGCCAGGCATAGTGATGGTCTAAGCAGTATTTTGTCAAGTATATTTCTGTGTACGTGGGCTGAGGCCACTGGGTTCAGTATCCACATATTTCAAAAAAAATTTTTTTAAGTTTATTTATTTTGAGAGAGGCAAAGACAACATGAGCAGGGGAGTGGCAGAGAGAAAGGGTGGGGGGGGGGAAAGAGAGGGAGGGGGGAGGGAGAAGAAGGAGAGGAGGGGAAGGAGAAAAAGAAGAAAAGAAAAGAAAAAGAAAGAAAAAGCCCAAGCAGTCTCTGCACTGTCAGTGCAGAGCTGGACTTGAAGCTTGAATGCATGAAACTGTGAGATCGTGACCTGAGCCGAAACCAAGAGTCAGATGCTTAGCTGACAGAGCCACCAATGCGCCCCCTGTCTCCACATAATTTTAAGTGAGAGGTGCACAAATGCCTAATTAGTGAGATACCGAATTCTGAAACTGAAGAGCCTCTGGTCCCCTGGAGCAGTCTCCTGTTTTAGATAAGGTTGTCAGCTAACTCGTGATCAGCTAGCCTGCTAGTGTCACCCAGCTGTGTCAGACCTCACCCCTTCCTATTTAGAGCATCCCCCAATAAACTGAGGTTTTTCTGTGTAAAACAATGATGGAAGTCATTTAAAATCAGATCATTCCTGTTTGTCAGGGATACAGATGATACAGGGATATATCATCCAAAATGATAGAATGGAAGTCTCATCCCCTCTCTTTGGCAGGGATTGGTGAAGGCTCACAGCAGGTGCTTTCTATTAGCAATGAATGTGTGTTCTTAGCGGGAAGGTTTTTTGTTTTGTTTTTTTATCCTAGTGTCTGAGATTGGGTTGCTGTAACAAAGTATCATAGGCTAGTGGCTTAAGCAACAGACATTTATTTTTCACAGTTCTAGAGGCTCCCAGTCCAAGATCAAGGTGCCAGCAGATTCGTTCCTGGTGTGAATCTTCTTCCTGGTTTGCACACCTTCTTGCTGGGTCCTGAAGTAGTGGGTAGTGGAGGGGGAGAGCTCTGATCTCCCCCTTCTTACAAGGGCACCAATCCCATCATGGGGCCCCACCCTCATGAACTGATCTAAACTTAGTTACCTCCTAAAGGCCCCACCTCCAGACACCATCACACAGGGGATCAGGGCTTCCACATACAAATTTTAAGGGGGACACAGATATTCAGTCCATAATATATGGGATGCTATTTTTTTAACTAGGCTATCTGGTAGAAAGTATGTTTAAAAATTTTTTTTTTAATGTTTAGTTTTGAGAGAGAAAGAGAGAAAGAGAATGAGAATGAGTAGGGGAGGGGCAGAGGGAGAGGGAGACACAGAATCTGAAGCAGGCTCCAGGCTCAGAGCTGTCAGCACAGAGCCGAATGTGGGGGCTCGAACTCCTGAACTGTGAGATCATGACCTGAGCCAAAGTTAGACTCTTAACTGACTGAGCCACCCAGGTGCCCTGAAAATTATGTTTTCAGTTTAGGAGATGATCCAGTGTATCAGTAGTTATTATTCATACTCACAAATATTCAGAGACATGGTTAAATGTATTTAAAATATCCAGAGGTGGCCGGGTTAATAATTTGACTTTTTTCAACTTGCTTGTCCAATTTATTCAGCATATGCTTATTTGAGCACATTTTATGAGTCGGGCCCTGTGCTGTGTGTAGCCCAAAGGGATAATAAGATAAAGCAATTTGTCTTCCTTGAGCCATTCGGTGGCTAACATGAAAATGGTATACAATTATTTTCCTCCAGTCTTCTTTCAAATACATTTTGTCAGGTTCCACTCTTGTCCTGTTTATTTTTCATATGAAATATTATAAAAATACTTCATATGTAAATAATGAATATGTAAATATTCATGGCTTTATCGGATCTTAATATTTGAAGGTAACATGTCAAAATATTTTTTTTAATATGAGAAATAAACATCACTGGGAATTGAAGATTCCTATATGCTCCTCCCTGTCCTGTGTCTCTCTTTCCTTTTCTAGAAGTAACTACCAGCCTGGATTTGGGGTATGTCATTACTGTGCACATTTTTATACTTTTATTATGTATGTATGAGTTTATGAGCAATAGACTATATAATTTTTAAAGCGTTAAGGAAAAAATAGCAAACTATATGTTTTCCTGTACCCTGAGAGAAAAAAAAAAAAAAAAAACAAACCAGCCACGTTATTTGAGATTCATTCCCCTTGATATATAGCTCTGGTTCATTTTTAAAAAACAGATGTACAGTATATAATATTCCATTGTATGATTATCCTACATTATATTAGTCTGTTCTCTTGTCAGATATTTTTGGAGTGTTTTGAGATTTTCATTACGATCTATAACACTGCTGTGGACATTCAAGTACCTCTCTCCTGCGTGAATGAGAATTTCTCTGGGGACAAAGGTAAATGTGGTATTGTTGGATCATAGGATGTGAGTGTCTTCAGCCCCAAGGCTTATACTAGATAGTGCCACATCGCTCTACACAGTAACCAGTTTGTGATCCCCCTACAATGTATCAGTGATCTCGTTGATCTGCGTTTTCTCCAATACTTGGTATTATCAAATGTTTGAGCTTTTACCCATCCATTGGTTGTGAAGTGAAACACTTCATTTCTCGCTTTAATGCTGTTTTCCTGATTGAAGTGAGATTACCTTTTTTACACGTCTGTTGGCCTTTCAGGCTGTTGCTTCTGTGAATTGCCTGTTCATCATGTAGCCCCACCTCTTCACAGGTGGGAGCCGTGGGCCTCAGGTGCAGAGAAGTGGAACTGTCATAATCCTGAATTCATGACATTTCTCATTATTGGGTTTTGCACGACCCTCTTCTTTGTTCATATTTTTAATATAATGTATACAGGAACTCATGAAGGTCTGAACCACTGCCAACAATTTACATCTTCCCGTGCCTCTCCCCACCCTTCTGTCCCTCTGACTCCTCTCCTGTACTTACTGTCCTGGACTTCATCCTTCCTTGTCATCTAGTTCTATGTGTGCTCTTCCGTCTGGACCTGGCTTTTCAGATTCCCCTGTTCTCAGCCTGGTTTATCCAAGTTGTTGCATTGGCTTTAGTCCATTCATTTTCACTGCAGTGTAACATTTCCCCCATTGTTATTTTTCTGTTGTTTCTACCTTCGGATAGGCATTTTTGGGTTGTTTTCAGTTGTCTGTAATTATGAACCCTTCTTTTATGAGCATTCGTATATGTGAATCTTGCTGGCCATGATCAAGATGATCTCTTAAGATGCCTCGGTGGCTCAGTCAGTTAAGCGTCTGACTCTTGATTTCGGCTCAGGTCATGATCTTGCGGTTGGTGAGATTGACCCAATGTTGGGTGCTGTGCTGACCGCACACAGCCTGTTTGTGATTCTCTCTCTCCCTCCCTCTTTGCCCCTCTTCTGCTTGTGCTCTCTCTGTCCCTCTCTCTTTCAAAATTGGATATTAAAAAAGCAATCTCTTGAATATTACATGCTACTGAAAATGTGGGATTAGATATTCTGATGTTTAACTTTGTTAGCTCATGCTGTTTTCCCTCACAGACAGACCATTTATATTCCCATAGGCAGTGGATCAGATTGCTCTAGGGCTTTGGCACAATTTGCACCTCTCTTTGTGTGTATGATTCTCATTAGTAAAACCGTTGTTGGAATGGTGGAATCGGGCTGTAAGGTTTGGTTTCCTTCTAATATGCCAGCTGGTATGAAAAGGGTGCAAGAGGAGCATATAAGCCTGCCCTGCTCTTGGAGGCCATCAGTGTTTATGAAAAGAACGTGACGTTTGCTGGATTGCCAAGTGGGCTTAGGTTAGTTTGCAGCGTCTCTCTTCATGCGTGTTTGATTCCTGCTTTTATGTCTGTAATCATTTTAAATTTATAGTCTATCTCATAGGTCTGTTATTTAAAATTCACAGTGGGTCCAATCTCTGCTTTTCTGTAGTGTCTACTCTCTTTTGTCCACGGTCAGTTTTTTTCCTTGTGTGCTTTTTAGTTTTAGATGGTGAGTTCCTTTTCTTTTGTTTCAAAATGTTTGTGTATTTTGAGAGAGAGAGAGAGCGCAGTAGGAGGTTCAGAGAGAGAGAGAGAGAGAGAGAGAGAGGGAGAGAGAGAGAGAGAGAGAGAAAGAGAGAATCTCAAGCAGGCTCTGTGCTGACAGCAGGAGCTAGATCTCCATGAACTGTGAGATCATGACCTGAGCTGAAATCAAGAGATGGACACTTAACCAGCTGAGCCACCCAGGCGCCCCATGAGCTCCTTTTCAATTAAACTTTATCTGTGGGTATCCTGGGATACTTGGTCAAAGGTGTATTAAAAATGTAGAGTTGAGGGGCGCCTGGGTGGCTCAGTGGGTTGAGCATCTGACTCTTGATTTTGGCTCAGGTCATGATCCCAGGGTCGTGGGATTGAGCCCCATGTCGGGCTCCATGCTGAGCATGGAGCCTGTTTGAGATTCCCTTTCTCTCCCCTCTGCCTCCCTTCCCTGCTTGTGCTCTCTCTCTCTCTCTAAAATAAAATCTATATAGAGAGAATAGGGGTTTCAGTTGACAAAATACTTAGCCATATTGGGTAAAATACAGCACACATGCTTTTAAATGCACAGCAGTGATTGTAAAAAGAAAGTATAGAAAGTCTCCAGAGTTCGACAGTGAAGAGAAGACATAATTCCCTAGCAGAGTCCACTAGGAGCTGAGCTCTCAGCAGCATCAGAAACGAGATGCTGGGAGTCTTAACACCAATACAGGGGGTAGAAAATGAAGCCTTGAACAGAAAGTTGGACCTGGGATCTCCCCTTAAATCTAGTTAGCCAGGATCCTCCAATGGCTGCATTTGGGTGAAGGAGTAGATGAGAAAAAGTCTGCCCACCAGCACAGAAATACAAAGAAAAGTCCATCTCAACCTGGGCTCTGGGTAGAGGATAAAAGTACTCCAGTCTTAAAATTAGAAAGGACAGGTGTTCCCTTACATTTTAGGGTTCAGATGTATACTACCCACATGTTCCAGGAGTCCCCAAGTCAAGAAGTGAGCTTAAAAACCACTCCAGAGTTAATGATGTTCCTCTGCTGAGATGCCTTACAGAAACAAATCTGTGCCTTAGTTGTAAGCTTCTTGGAACGTAGGAACATAGGTGATCTTATGCAGCTTTGCACTTCAGTGTATTTTTGGAATGAATGAATAAGTGAACAGTGGAACCACATGGGCATTTTTAATAGAACATAAAGTTCACCAACAAGGTGAATTTTCAACACATTAAAAAACAAAGCTTACAAGGGATATAATTTTGCAATTAAACTTTACTGCAACCTTCAAAATCATTCTGCCATTAGAACATTCTGCAGATCACAGAATGAGCAGACATTCATTGAGCACCTTTGCAGTTCTGTGTGTTGTGAAGGATACAAAGACTACCATATGCTTTGTTCTTAGTACAGGGGAGTGACAGGCTTAAACACCAACGGTCATGGTGCAAAGTGCAAAATAAATGCTTTAGTAAATTTTCGAAGTAGTTTTGGGATTGCAGAGGTTGGCACTCCTTCATTTAACCTGAGGAATTTGTTCATTTGGTGAATATTTTTTTTTTAAGTTTATTTTATTATTTTGAGGGAAGGGAGGGTCAGAGAGAGAGGGGGAAAGAGAATCCCAAGCAGGCTTCGTGCTATCAGTGTAGAGCCCGACGTGGGGCTTGAATCATCTGGTGAACATTTAGTAGAGCTTCTCATGTGGTCAGTATTGGGAGGATTATAAGAGAACCTATTTATTGTGTGCTCACCCATGTGTTAGGTGGCAAACATTTTATGTGCAGTTAATCTCTATAACACAATTTTAATTCTCGCATCATCCCTATGAAGAGGATCCTATAATTATCCTCATTCTTAAAACTATTTATTGGATTTAGTATTTATAGAGAGAAGCATACTTTCATATGTGTAAAACCGGATGGACTCTCATGAATTGTATACCTCTGTGTGACCAGTACCCAGAGCAAGAACAAACTGAACATTACAGACATTCTGGAAGTCCCCCCATTGCCCCCTTGACTTCCAATAGCAATGTTTCTTTTCCTGTTTCTGTATTTTCTGGAAACAGAATCATATAACTTGTATGCTTCTGCTGTGTGCTATTGTGTATGGTTGTGGACGGCTCATTCCTGTTCTTGTCTAGTATTCTGTTATCCCCATTTTACAGATGAGGAAACTGAGACTGAGAGGTCAGAGTAACCCAAGAGCATGCAACTAGCGATGAACATATTACAATGCCACTAGACATTTTTTCAGAATGTGATTTTTAACGTTCTGGTGTTCTGTCATGTGAGTATATAGCACAGTTAATTTAGTCCCCTTCTGATGGTTGTCTGGGTTGTTGACAACATGTCCTCACTTATACTCTACCATAAAAGAAAAGAAAATCAATTTCAATATTTAAAGCATGTTTCTAAGTTTCCAGCTACTTTGCCATTGACTATAATCAGTTCCGTATAAGTATAGCAGGTAATAAACATGAATTTCCTCTGTGGCTCAGAGAGCAGCTGCCAGTCACGGGTGTCTTGTAGTTTTTATGTGGTCGACTTGCCTTTTGGAAGTGTCTTGTAAGAGTGTGTGGTGGCCTTGCTTTATTCCTCTTGACATATTTATGCCGCCTTCTTCCTACTCCCCATTTCCCCTTGAAAACTTCTCACTAGAGTATCTGTTCTGTAGTCCAAAAGTACATCCCTTTGCCTGAGGGATAGCTCTCCCTCTGGCCTGCTGATGTGTTATGCAGCAAGTTCTCTGTGGGTCAGCCCTTCAAAGGACTTCATGAAATGTTCTCCATGAAACATTCTCTAGTGCAGTGATTCACAAAGGGAACTTCTAGAGTGTGAGCCCCTGGAAGGTAGGAGCTGTGTATTCTTCACCATGGTGCCTGGCAGGTAGTGTGTACTAAATAAATGTGAGGTGATTGAATGATGACCCACTAGAGCCTTAGATGGTTTTCTTTTGATTGACCTTTATGATGTTCTGATTGATGCTTTGGGGGAATATGGATTACTTTTTTTAGGCTCTTCAAGCAGAACTAGATTACCTAGTTTGTTTAACCTTTTTTTTTTTTCCTGTTCTGATAGCAGAGGAAGAGCGATTTAGGAATGTGACAGAAAATAAGGTTGTGATGATTTTGTTACAGCATGAAGTTTCTTATATTTTCTTCATTCATTGAACACTTGTTGAAACCCTACTGAGTGTCATGCAATAGAGACACAAAGATAAATATAATTCCTGCTTTGAGGAATCTAGTGGGAGAGCCAAACACAGGTGTAGGTATAATGCATTGTGGTCTGTCTATCTATCTATCTATCTATCTATCCGCTATGAACTATGCTATGAACTAGTTTTTACTTGTTGGTTTGTTTTGAACACAGTGGAGCAGCTGAAAGGAAGGTCCTCTTGGAAGATACGACAGGAGCACTGAATCTTAAGGAAAGTGCATAGATTCCTACTTAGTCTTCCATCCAAATGCTACTCCTTTCTTATTTCTAGAGTGGTAGTGCTGCCCATAGTTATGTCATTCTACCCCTTCTAATGTAAAAACCTCACTGTTGTCTTTTCCAGGACACCACACAGCTCTTCTCTCAGAGTGCTGTCGATTCTAGCTCTGAAATGGCTTCAGAGTATAGTTTCTGCTTCCTCTTCCCCCCCATCCTCACATCGATAACCTGCTTTCTTTGCAAGACCAGGAATGGAAATCATTCATCTTTCTGCTTTAAGCATCTGACCTAGAGCCTGGCACATACTAGATTCAAATCTTTGTTGAACCAAAAGATTGATCTGTAACTGGTCTTCCTTCCTCTAATCTCTTTTATTTTCCTTTGATCCTGTGCTGGGTTTTACCCCGCTGCTTAAAATTCTTCCATGACTCCTCATTACCTCCAAGATGGAAATGCACCTTCTCAGCCCAGGTCCTTACCGTTGACCTCAGTCTGCTTTAAGTGCCTCCCATCCCTCCCCTGCCCCATGCTACCACGTGTCAGAACACATCTGGAGTTCTTTGTCATTCTCATGGCCCCATGTACCCTCCCCTTTGCTGATGTGTCACTTTTGTCTCACGTGTTAAGATCCAGCTCAGCTGTCACCAACCTTGTGAAACCTCCCCTGCTTTTCCTAGGAAGAATTGGTTGCACTGTCTGCTGGGTTCCCTGAAGTCTGTCCAGTTCATCCTCTTGTTGCATTTCTACAATCAATTATGGTAGCTCTTTTCCTCTGTGTTTCTCCCATTAGATTGAGGACCTGAAGTTGTGTCTGATTCTTTTTTGTCCTTTGGTCAGGTGCTTGTTACCTGTCAGATGAATAGGTCCCACCTGTACTGTCCCTTAAAAACACCTGCTGCTATCACATTGCTTTGGTTTTGCTTTGCATGATTTTCATGGACACACCCTTTCAGCAGCTTGCTTTATGTATGTAGGTATGTATGTATCTGTGTGTGTATTTATTTATTTATTTATTTATTTATTTATTTATTTATTTATTATGTTTTATATTTGAGAGAGAGAGAGACAGAGACAGAGAGTGAGCAGGGAAGGGGCAGAGAGACGGAGACAGAATCTGAAGCAGGCTCCAGGCTCCAAGCTAGTCAGCACAGAGCCTGACGCTGGGGCTCGAACCCATGAGCAGTGAGATCATGACCTGAGCCAAAGTTGGATGCTTAGCCAACTGAGCCAACCAGGCACTCTTTAGCAGCTCTCCTTAAGTGTAGTGCATTATTCAAGGGCCAGTGCAAGTAATATCTTGTTTGTGAAATTGTCTTTGATCATGGCAGCTCATAATATTGGCACTTACCTCGAAACCATCTTTGTTTGTTAGTCCTTGCCTGTGGCACTTACACAATACTTGCTGTCATTATTTGTATTGTTATTGTGTATGTATCATCTTTCCCTAGAGTATAAAGTCTGAAGTTAGAGGTTTCTCACAGACAGTCATGAATCTTCTCTGTTGAAATCTATAATTCCTTATTTAATAGACAGTTGTGCTTTTTTTAAAAAATGTTTTTTATTTTATTTTTTAATTTATTTGTGAGAGAGAGAGAGAGAGAGAGAGTGAGCAGGGGGTGGGGCAGAGAGAGGGAGACAGGATCTGACCCGATGTGGGGCTTGTACCCATGAACCATGAGATCATGACCTGAGCCCAAATTAAGAGTTAGACGCTTAACTTACTAAGCCACCCAGGTGCCCTTCGACAGTTGTGCTTTAAAGGTAGGTCTGTAGTGACATATTCTTTCAGCTCCCTTTGTTTGAGAATTTCTATTTGCCATTCATTCCTGGATACCCTTTTGCTGGGTATAGAATTTGTTATTGACAGTTCTTTCAGCACTTGAAAAATCTATTTCCTTTAGTCTCTATGGTTTCAGATGAGAAATACACTGTCATTTGAATTGGCGTTCCCCTATAGATAATGTGACAATTTTCTCTGGCTGATTTTAAGATATTTTTGTCTTTGGTTTTCAGAGGGTTAGTTAAGATGTTTTGATATTTTACCACTGACCCTCGTGTTGTCATGGATTTATTTAAATTTATCCTGGTTCAGGAGTTTGCTCAGCTTCTTAAATCTGTATGTTTGTGACCAATTTGGGAAGTTTTCAGCCATTGTTTCCTTGAATACACTTCTGGCCTCACTTCATTTCTCCTGTTTCTGGGACACTGATAATACAAATATTTGATCTTTTGTTGTTCCATATGTCCCTGAGGCTCTGTTCATTTTTTCAGCGTGTTTGCTGTCTGTTATTCAGATTGAGTGAATTCTCTTCTTTCCTCAAGTTCACTGATTCTGTTCTCTGTCCTTTCCACTCTAGTATTGAGCACATCAAGTGAGTTTTACTTTCTGTTACTGTATTTCCTGGTTATAGAATTTTTGTGAGGTTCTTTTTTTGTAACTTCTATTAATTTGCTGAGAATTGCTATTTTTTCATTTGTTTCAAGCACTTTTATGACTTTTATGCTTTAAAATCTTTATCAGGTAATTCCAACATTTATCTCTGGGGTTAGCATCAGTTGATTGGCTTTTCTTATTCAAGCTATAGGTTTCCCGGTTCTTGATATGATGGATGATATTTGATTATATCTGTTTTGCCTGGTTATATTAGGATATCCTGGGTCCCATTTTAAATCTTTTATTTTTAGCAGTCGGCATGTTTAGTTTTAGCACACAAGTCCTGGCCTACACTTATGGGCCAGGATTCCAATGGCAGCTAATTTTCAAAGCCTCTGTGGTGGTGTTTTAGTTTGCTTTGTTGATTAGCTGTTACTGGAGCTGCCGTTGCCCCCTGCTTACACTGGCTGTGGATGAAGAAGGAGTTTCCCTAGGCTGGGGCACCGGGTGTCAGGGGAGGAGGGCAGGTAGACACAGGCTCCTGTGTACTTGGGCTTCCCTGAGTGTGGTAGATTCCCCCCCCCCCCAATCTGTGGGGGACAGACAGTCTCCTTGATCCTGTCACTTGTCAAGATGAGATCTTTTTACCAGTGCCCATGGCTTCTCTGAGGTCTTCTGCGCAAGGAAAAGTAGGGAGTCCTTCCTGGGCCACATGTGTCTGGGTACCTCTCATTGGGTTGGCTTGTCCTTAGGCGTATGTCTTGGCTCTCATAGTTGCTTATTGTCGGTGGGACTTCAGATAGGTCCCCTTTTGGATGGTGTAGGGCTTGCCAGATGTTTCTAGAGGGACTCTCCTTCCATCTGGGGTAGGAATGAGTCTGCATGTTCTGCCTGCTGCTCTGGGAAATGGTGGGTCCCAATGGTTGCCTTCTTTGTGGCAGGAATGCGAGCTGTCCTCTGTTGTGCTTCTCCTCCAGTCTTGAAGTCACAGACTGGTTTGCTTTTTTCTCACCACCTTTTAGAGTTCTTTGGTTGCCTCTTGCTTTATCTCCAGGGTGAATAGTGCTTAGTGAAAAGGAACAGGGAGAAATGAGTCTATGCTATCTTGTCTCTTGTTACTCATTCTTAAATGTTGGATTTTTAAAAGCGATTACAAATGTGAGAGAAGGTTAGCATTTATTTTCTATCTTTAGCAAATCATGTCGTTGAGCCTTCTTACTTTATAGGTAAGGTAACTTGAGGCCCAGTCAGGTTAAGTGACTGGTTGAGGGGGTCCCACTGCTATTTAATTGCAGAATTCAGATTAGAACTAGCCTCCTGGTGAGGAATCCAGTATTTGCTCATTGTAGGAAACTAAGGCAGAGAGTTATCTGGAAGATAAAACAAGAGAACTTTGCAAGGCAGTAGAGTTTTGGACTTTATAACATTAGCACACTAAAGAATTAATGCCTCAAATGAAACACCTATCATCAGAGTGTAAGAGTACAAGAATCCAGTTTTAAATTATATTGACTAGGGGCGCCTGGGTGGCTCCGTCGGTTGAGCGGCCGACTTCGGCTCAGGTCACGATCTCGTGGTCCGTGAGTTCAAGCCCCGTGTCGGGCTTTGTGCTGACAGCTCAGAGCCTGGAGCCTGTTTCGGATTCTGTGTCTCCCTCTCTCTGACCCTCCCCCGTTCATGCTCTGTCTCTCTCTCTCTCTCTCTCAAAAATAAATAAACGTTAAAAAAAAATTAAATTATATTGACTAAGGTTGAATGACATGCTGTATATTTGTCCCCATTTTAATACTATTTTTGATAGTCTAAAATAACATACCTTCTGCTTTTCCTATAAAATACCTAAGTGACCTTATAAAATGTTCCTTCTTGCAAAAAGTTCTATCACTTGTTATCATCATCATTCATAGTCTACTTCAAAGAGAGTAAACAATATAATTAAGATTGGTGGCACTACCCAAACAAATTAATGTCATAACTTAGCCTTCTCTGTGGCTTTTTATCAGATAATCTTTGCGTACTCCACAGACCGTAGATATTTCTCACAGTATTTCCCCAGGAAGCTTTTTCCTGTATCGCAACTGGAGGAATAGAGAAACCCAGATGTTAACTATTCGGTTGTTTGTAATTTTTCTAGAGTCTCCAGGGTTTTACAGAAAAAAGGGTCAGAACTGAACTGATGCCAGAAGTCTTTGAGATCAGAGATGGGAAGTATGTACTTCTTCCCCTGAGACTCCCTGAGGCACAGGGAGAGTGAGGTCCAGTGAGTAGGACTAAACACTGAGTTTGTTTAATGTCATTTGGGTAGGACAACTGAAGGGGTCTAAGGAGGGGGTGTCACTGCCTCCCTTCTTCCCTGGTGTACTAGTTCCTCTCTTTCTGCTTTTGTTTTTTCTTCATCTTCCCTACTTATGTAGTCTTTCTGGAAAGTAAAATCTCTCTACCGAAGAGAGGAGTTTCACATTGGGCATTGGAGAACTTTTCCTGTCACTCATAATAAGACTCCTGTATAGGCAGTCTATAACCTGTCTTTTGTATGTACTTGAGCTATGTGCTAAAGGTAAGGTAATATTAGTGCCAGTACAATAATTCACCAACTGTTGATTAGTTTAGAATAAAAAAATGTTAGCATGGGGCAGGACCTTTTTGGACCCCTGCACTGAAGTTGCACCCTCAGCAGGGTGTCCCTACCATATAAGTAGTGGTGATGGCTCATAATTGCCTGCCCGGCGAGGCAGCACATTGTATTAGTTAGCAAGTTCTGCTTTACTTGAAACCAAATCTGTTCCTTTTAGTTTCTACCTATACTGGCTTTGGGATGAGTCTTGTGACACCACGCGGGTTGAGTGTAAGACCGTTCTAGTTAATATCCCTCAATTCAGAAACTGTCCTAAGATTTTGTCTTTTTTTTTTTTTAATGTTATTTTTGAGAGAGAGACAGAGCATGAGTGGGGGGAGGGGCCAAGAGAGAGGGAGACACAGAATCCAGAGCAGGCTCCAGACTTTGCACTGTCAGCACAAAGCCTGACATGAGGCTCGAACTCATGAACCGTGAGATCATGACCTATGCCCAAGTTGGATGTTTAACTGACTGAGCCACCCAGTCACTGCCACCCCCAAGATTTTTGTCTTAATTCGTAGGGTTTTTAGAATCCTCATCATCCTGATAACATTTTTTTAGATGTTCGGTTTTGCCAGTGTCTCATTAAAATGTAGTGCAAACTAAACACAGTGCCCCAAGTTTTCTTACTCAGCTGGAAATGTTGTTTCTTTAAAAAAAAAAAAAAAGCCTAAAAAATAAAAACATAAAAGCGAGCTTGTAAAAAAGATAAATATTTTTATGCTCCATGTAATACCATACATGGAAAGGGAACATTTCTGAACTTGAATCTTCATCTACCCCTACCAGTTTTGTTCAGAAGTGTTTCTAACCAGATTACAGTAATGCTCCTACCTGTCTTCAATTCACTGTATCAGAGCCCCCTATTTCCTCTGTTCTCTGCTATTAAAAAATGCTGGTATAGCTCATTGTACTGATTTTATCACCCACTAAGTCACATACGGCACCCTGAAAAATGCTGCTCTAGGTACTTTGAAAAATGCTGCTGTAGGTCAGTGCTACTCAAAGTGGGGCCTGTAGACCTGTGCTAGTCTGCAGACTGTTAGTTACAATAGGAGTTGACTTCCTTGAGGCAAGAAGTCTTGCTATAAAGAAAAGTCAGCCAAACTAAACAGGTGTGCTCAGTGACTCGGTTAATTTACATTTTGTCCAAATTCCTTGTTTCTCAGGGACCCTATGACCCACAGTTCAGGAGCTGGCACCTTGAGTAGCATTGCCTGCGGGCACCCCAGACCTTCCTTTGGCACCTACCAGCTCTCAGGCGTGTGGCTCTCAGATTTCCAAGCCTCTGTATATTTGAAACCAGGGAAGGCAGTGCTACACTAATTTGATATGTCAGTTAAATCTCGTAGCCCGGTGCCACTTAGCGTGCAAGCAAGTACTTCTGCCAGCAGAATTTAGGAATGAAGAGATCATGAGCTGGGAATCAGGGTGACCTGGGCTTACTTCTGGTTTTGCTGTGTGACCGATTTCACTTCTCTGTTTCCCCACCTCCCCTCTGTCTATAAAATGAATATGTAATAGTTATCTTTGTAGTAGGAGTCTAGGGGTAATTTTTTATATAAAACACTCCACAGAATAGTAGATATTTATTGCTTTTAGGAATAATTCTGAAATGATAAATAAGGTCTTAAAAAAATAATAGGATGATTGGTTGTATTAGGTAAAAAGTATGATGTGAGACTGTGGTTTAAAATGCACAGAAAGAGAGACAAAGGAACAGAATAACTCGGAGCTGCCAGAGTTAGGTTTCTTTTTTTTTTTTAAGCTTATTTATTAATTTTGAGACCGAGAGAGTGGGGGAGGGGCAGAGAGAGAGGGAGAGAGAGAATCCCAAGCAGGCTTTGCGCTGTCAGCATAGAACCATGAGATCATGACCTGAGTCGAAGTTAAGAGTCTGAAGCTTAAGTGACTGAGCCACCCAGGTGTCCCCAGAATTAGGTTTCTTAAAAAATAAAGTTTAAATAATTGGAAATGTTCAGTTTAATTTTCTTCTAAAATGTTCAGGGGTGTAAATAGGTGGGTGCTTTTAAAGTGAGTAAATGACAGAAGCAGCTTCTTCAAAATGGTAAAATTTGACTATGTAAGAAGATACAAAAATCAAAATCATAATCCAAAAAGGAGGCCACACAGGTAAGAAAGAAAAACATTTAACATGAAGTTATATATCAAACTTGTTGGAGTAGAGAAAATAAAGACAGTACACTCACGGCACTTTAGACCATAGAAATACTTGTGATGAAGGAAATAAAGATTAAGATTAGAAAGTACATGGGGCGCCTGGGTGGCGCAGTCGGTTAAGCGTCCGGCTTCAGCCAGGTCACGATCTCGCGGTCCGGGAGTTCGAGCCCCGCGTCGGGCTCTGGGCTGATGGCCCGGAGCCTGGAGCCTGTTTCCGATTCTGTGTCTCCCTCTCTCTCTGCCCTTCCCCCGTTCATGCTCTGTCTCTCTCTGTCCCAAAAAATAAATAAACGTTGAAAAAAAAAAATTAAAAAAAAAAAAAAAAAAAGAAAGTACAAAGAAATAACTTTTTGAGAAAAAGTTGGACTAATGGAATAGTGAACTCTCACGTACCTGTTACCTTCTTCCAGGTATTATGAAGTCATGGTCAAGTGCTGAGGGATGATTTAGGCTGGATTCAAAGATATCTGTCAGTAAGTTTACAACTTACAAGATTTGATCCTTGGATTTCTAGGTGCTAAAATTTATCATAATTATATAAAGTCTGTGCTTTATCAGTTTGCAGAAAATGAAATCCATTGTTTGCTTTTGGAAGCTTTCCACCTCTGATTCAGCTTTTTCTTTCCTTCTGTGCTAACTGTGCGTGTGATACATTTACTTTCTGTAACACAACTTGGCGAATGAAGGATGTTAGCTGAGCTCTTTCTAAGTATCCTTTGAATTGGAGCCTGGAAGTTATTAATGGGCCAGAAGCGTTCATAAAGGGCTTTCCCCCTCTTTTACTTTTACATGTGTGTAGTTTGGGTTGGGGAAGGGTGGATCAATAATGTGTTTAAATTTAGAATGAAAGTAATAAAAAACTGGAAAATATGCTTTTTAGGGGCATGTGTATCTTCAATCAGTATATAGCTGAGTATTTCTTATACGTTTTAGTGTTTCCTTTTCAATTATTACTGATTTGGAATACAGACCATTTGAAATCAGGAACTGGATTTCATATACTACAGCTCCATACATCTTCTGTATATACATACATCTGATAACTGGAGCCCAGTTATAAAGGCAGGCAGAGGGGTCCTACTGGGACTTGATGGGGTTCTGGTAGCTTCTAGTGTAGGTTGTACTTGAGTTTTGGGCATTCCAGGCAGAAGGCAGGGCATGTACACAGACCCCAAGGAAGGAGAGGACTTGGCTTTTTTTTCCTCCCAGGACTAGAAGGGAGGCTGATGAAGCTGGAGTTGAGTGAGCTTAGGGGATGAATGAGGCTGGAGGGCTGAGCAGAGACGAAATCACTCAAGGTATTTGAGACCTTTGGTGAGGAGTCTGGGTTTTATCCTAAATACAACAGAATGATATTGAAGCGGTAAGCAGGGGAATAAGGAAATCCAATTTATATTTTTCGTTAGATTTTGCTGCTCTTGTAGGAATTGGGTTGAAGGGGAATGAGTGGAAGCAGAGTGACCAGAGAGGCTGTGTTAACAGTGGAGATAGAGAAGTGAGCAGATCCATGGGATATTTTGGACGTAGAGTTGGATGTGTAGTGGGTGAAGGGAAAGGGAGGAATCAGGTTGATTTGTCAAAGTACTTCTTGCCCAATCTCCAGCCTTGCAAACCATTTGGCACTTTTGAGCATTCTCAGTATTGTGTCTTCTCCGATTCTGCACACCCCCTTGTACCTCATTTTGGGCTGTCTTTTCTCTGTCTTGTCTTCTTCTGCCCGCCCCACCCCCCACCCACCCTTTCTCCTTTTATGGGTATCCACCATGGTTTACTTCTTTATTTTCAGCTCCATATTTTCTACACTTTTTCCTTCTAACAAGGAAAATTCACTTCAGTTACCTCTCAGCACAGAAGTGATGATTAGAATCTCTGTCCGTGACTTTTGTCTTCAGCTGCTTTCAGAATTTCTGTTTAGTTAATCTGCTACTTTGTGAAATACCTAAAATTCAGTTGTTTCTTCACCTCACATTGGCTTCCTCTCTTGACTTCCCCTTTACAAAAAATACGGTTCCGCCATTCTGTCACCCAAACAGGATAACTTAGTAATCTTTTGATTCATTATTTTGCTTTACTACAATTTGTTATATAAAATCCAGTATTATTCCCAAGTTGTTGGTGAAGAAGCTGGAGCTTGGAAGGGTTGTCGCCTGCTCAGGGTCACTAGAAGCTGGTCATGGGGACCCTAGTGTGTGATCCTGTCAGTCTGACACCAGAACCCATCACTGTCATTAACTCTCAATGACTGTGCTAGGAGCTTTGTGATGAGGCTTTTCTGAAGAACAACTAACCTTCCTTCGTAAAAAGTATGTCACATTGGGACCTTAGCTGTTCACAGTAGTCATATTAACCATCTGAGCATTTTCTCTGAAAATATTGCACATATATTATCTTTTTTATGGAGACCTGCCGTGACTGGTTATTCATGTTCTTCCCTCTTTTAGGGGAAGAAGAGAGGAGTGACAGCAGTGAATGCAGGTTTCTTAATTTTCTTCTCCCCTACCAATATATAAAAGGGCTTATTTACCTATATGTTTGCAAATACATACTGAAATTCATTATTAAAAATAGTATGGGCCATCAGGTGAAAAGCCATGTAAAATTTTCTTTCGTGACTAGTGAATTTGAATTTTTTAAAATGTGTGTTTATTAGTGGTTGGATGATGTCAGTTGACAGTGGGGAAAGCCATCTGCTTTGCTCAGTCTACCAACTGAAATGCTAGTATCTTCTGGAAGCAACTCACAGACACCTAGAAATAATAACACAACATGATATTTAGGCATCCTGTGGCCCATTCAAGTTCATACATAAAATTAGCCATCATAGCCACATTGTCTTACAGCACAGCCTATTCTAATGATCAGATATCATCCATTCTTTTTTTGTTTGTTTTGGTTTTAACTTACTTTTTTTCCTGATTATAAAAGTAATTTATGCTAAATTCATAGAACATAAAAAATAGAACATAAAAAGAATCATTGGTTAAGATTTGGCGAGGGGGTGTTGCTTAACTTTTCAACTGTCTTATGTGCACTTACATACTTGACTCATGCTTTCAGTGATTTTACAAGTTGACCAGGTAGCTTATTTATTTATATAACACCTCTTTCCTGTTTGAATATGGCTAGTTTTTAGGAGGCCCAGACCTGTGTCCATATGCCCCTTATAAGAGGCTTGGATTGTGTCGATTCTGCTGTCTGGGATCCTGGTATATGTTGACCTTGCCCTTGAGGAAGCGTAGAACCAAGAAGCAGACCTCATGGACCTCACTGCCCAGGTGGTACTTGTTTTTCTAAGAGCAGCTTTTCCAAGTTTACTCTCTTTCCTTCTTCCTGTTGGCTGTGAGCTCCTCAGCATACCTTTCTTGTCCTTCTTCCTGGGCAGCTTTGCTTTCCTAGGGGCTGTCCAAAAAAACTTTTTTTTTTTTCTTCCCTAGAACCAAAAAAAATTTTTTATTTCATTCTGAATAAAAGACGGAACAGATAGAACTCTCGGATATCCTGAAAACAATGTCATCGCTATGGCAAAATTTCACAGAAGTCATTGCACAGAGTGTGGAGACCAAGCCTGGGCCCAAACCAGCTGTGAAGGCTGCCTCTCTGGGGAGGGGCATTAAGGAGACGGTAGCCAGGCACAGGTGGTGGCTGTGCCCCTGTGATAAGCCCTGTTGGGTCCCCAAGGACCAGGCTCAGCACCTGGCCTTCAGCTACCACCACATAACTGCAGCCAGGGACTGGGAGGGATCGCCTTCTCAAGGTCCCTCCGTGGGTGAGCCTTTCCAGCTGTGTGCCCCACATTCCCTGCTTGCAGTGGTATTGGTAGAAATTCCACCGTTGGAGCTGCTTCACCTCCATCCCATCCTGCAGGACCCTGTCCAGAAGCTCCCGGTCCTTGCTTCCCCCTGGTCACAGAACTCCTCAGTGTTCGTGCCTCTGATGTGGTCAAAGTTTGACTCGTAGATCCCAAAGAGGCCAAAGCCATTTACCTCCCAGGAATGGTGTGGGTCCCCCAGCGAGCTCCTGCAGGCATGATTATACGGGCAAAGGCCAGCTTGCCCTCCATGCATTGTTTACAGATGCCCACAAAACCTTTTAAGAAAATTCTTGACCTCTCTTCTAACACTTCCACAAAATCAAGAGATTTGGATGGTTTACATACATTTTATAAGGACATTGTAAGGAAATTGTGGCCCACCTATGGCCTGTGCAGTTTTCCTTGTGGGAAGGCAGCATATTGTGACCATTTAGATGGAAAGCTGGCTTCGAGGTTCAAATCTTTGCTCCACCATCTTAACACAGTGTGGTCCCTTTGTGTATCCTGGTGCTTGCCTCTAAAATACAGTGGAAAAAAGGCTTACCTAATTGGGTAATGAACTAATATACGCAGAGGACTTCCTTGGAGTGACCAGTGCATACATAGTGCTAAATAAGTGTCAGATGGTCATTGCACACATTTAAACCATTTGGAAGCACTGGATTTGAAACCATTTTCTAGTCAAATATGAGTGTTCAAACTCCTTATGTTGAACGTAATTCCTTGTGTTAAAATGGCCCATCTCATAGACTGAAGCCCTGCCTGTTTCAGTCTTCTAGATAGACTAGTTTCTGCCTTTAGGGGGCATTTTGTGGAATTTTATGATATAGTCAAGTCTTCAGAAATTATTTTGTCCTTTAAAAGAATGCATTTTACTCGTTGGCTTTGGGCCCAAGTTGTCTCTCTTGGCATTTGCTAACTACTTCACAGTTCCTATAAGGAAAAATGGCTTTGCTCATAGCCTCTGCTGAGGAGAAAGTTCTCTGAGGACCATGTGACCTCTCCCCTCTCATCTCCCCGAGCTGGCTGATTTGGTTAGGGTGGGACACTAGAAGCTCCTTCTTTCATGGCCTTCTGTGGGTGGGGGGTGGGGGGGGGTGGGGGATGGCGGGGAATGAACTGGACCTGTTTGATTCTCTTAAGAATTTTAATTTGGGAAATAAGGGAAAAGCAGTTAAGAGCTCCAGCTGAAAGAATGACATAATTGATTCAAGGACAGTGAAAGGGCGCCACCAGTCAGTGACATGGCAGCAAACCTTCTGAGTAAGCAGCAGTTCTGACAGCAAGAATTGATACAAAATAAAAGAAAACAGAGCAGTTGAAAGTGAGAGAGAGAAAAAAAGTAAACACTCAGAATCCAAGTTGCGTTGATGGCGGTGGTCCAGAGAGAAGATCCCAGGTTGGTTGGGCTATGCCACAAATTCTGTGTTGTGACACACATTGTTTGCTTTTCTTTTCTGAGTTCTTTCTGATTGTATTCTCATTATTTGAGTCTTCATTTCTTGTATTCAGAAGGCCCTAGTTTATATAAGTTGTGTAGTGTATATAGTCTTCCTCATTCTCATTTCTGAAGGATTTCCCTCATTTTGTTCCCAATGCCTCAAAGGTCTTCTCTGTGGTTTACAGTGATATAAATTTAGCTTATGTTTTTGGGCCCTTATTCAGGCCCCACATTCCATGCATGCTGTGTTTTCCTGATGACTTCAACATGTTTTTTGTTTGTTTTGTTTTGTTTTGTTTTGTTTTGTTTTGTTTTGTTTTGTTT
>NW_024412376.1:41697332-41713065 GCF_014898765.1 Herpailurus yagouaroundi | reverse complement strand
CCCCCCCCTCTGCCGCCCCACCTCAGTCAGCATCAGCAGTACTAGCCTTTTGCTGTCCTACACCAGGTCTGTTCATGACTGTGCCCTCTGTCTGGAAAGTCTTCTCTGCAGTTATCCATGTGGCTTGCTTCTTGCATCATTCAAGTCTTTGCTTCGATACCATCTTTTCTGTGCCATCTGCTCAGATCTGTTCAAGCTCTCCCCAGATGTTCCCATTTTCCTAACCTTTCTTCAGTTTTCTCCATGGCTCTTACCTGCTTACCAATGTCCTATGTAATTTATGTTTTATTATTTGTCTTCTCTATTCCCCTTCTCCTTCCCCCCTCTCACTTTGGCCTGTCACCCACTCTCACTCCAGTTGGTGTGATTTATTTGTTGCAGTATGCTCTGTGTCTAGAACACCGTGCCTGGCAAATGTTTGGGTAAATGAGTAGAATGTGGATGTGTAGAATGAAGAACGGGGACGCTGAGAAAGGAACACTGAAATTCTGGCCACTTGGATTCCTGGAAGTATAGGAATGAGATGAAGGCAGATGGGATGAAGGACAACTTAAAGGAATCAATAAATGTAAAGTGGTCAGGAGAGTACCTGACATTATAAGGTATGGCAGACAGATTAATGGCCCTCCAAAGAGGTCTCTTCCTATTCCTGGAACTTGTGAGTATGTTATTTTACATGGCAAAAGGGACTTTGCAGATGAGATGAAAGGCCTTGTGGTGGTGAGATTATCCTGGGTTAGGATAGTGGTCTTTAAGAGTCCAAGAAGCTGTGTGACAGAAGGAGGTCAGAATGATGTGACTGGGGGATGGTGGCTGTGAGCCAAGGAATTTGGGCACCTCTAGAGCCTCGAGAAGGCGAGGGAACAGTTTTCCCCTCGAGCCTCCAGAAGAAATGCATCCCCGTGAGACCCGTTTTGGCCTTCTGACGTCCAGGCCAAAGGTTCCAAAAAATCTTTATTATTTATAAGACAATAAATTTGTGGTGTTGTAAGCCACTACATTTATAGTGATTAGTTACAGCAGCAGCAGAAAACTCATACATTTAAGTGTCAAGTAATTGTTCCGTTCTCACTATAAGATTTTCTTTGAACAACCAATTGTGTGGCCCAAGACAGTTTGAAAACTGGTAGGCTGGGTGATCGCTAGCAATCTCTGCTCAGTGACAGGTACTCTCTCTGTACACAGAACCTAGCCCGAGTAGACCCTTTGCACTGCTGAATGTGTGCAGTGCAGTTGAAGCTTGGAAGAAGGTGTAGCGAAGATTGGGGTGGTGGTCTCCAGTGTGGACCTGCCTGTGGGATTCTTTGCAGCGTTCAGATCCCTCCCTTTGAAAGTACTCTTTGTAATTATTTTGGCTAACAGAATCTGGC
The DNA here is from genome assembly GCF_014898765.1 of Herpailurus yagouaroundi. NCBI lineage: Eukaryota > Metazoa > Chordata > Mammalia > Carnivora > Felidae > Herpailurus > Herpailurus yagouaroundi. Next base: position 41,711,695 of record NW_024412376.1, on the reverse strand, counting down.
TGTCTGTTAATGTGCCATGTTGGGTCTTGAGTCTTACACTCCAAGTTTGTGCATTTTTTTCCTGAGGCACGTGCATCTTTGTGGACTCACCTTATTTTCCTTGACTTCATAAATTTGTCAATTTAGGTCTAGAATATTCTAGTGACTTTAGATGGTGCTTTTCCTACGATTAAGAAGACCTTACTACATAGACACTCCAGTTGGGCTGGAATTGGAGAGTTAGGGCCAGGAATGTCTTAATGTAACAGTTCCAGAGACCAGGCTGGCCCTTGAGCTGTTGCTGGAACAGCCTGTGATTTGGCCTTCAGGGCTGCATTTTGGATTTGTGAGATGTTTGCATTATTTTAAAAAATCTACAAAGAGAGTCGTTAACCTTCTTATTTGACTCCTATAGAGAGGCCATAATGCTTTTTTAGTATGTAGCGCTGCTGCCAGTTTTGTAAATCTGGAAAACAGAAGGAAAATATGAAGCCAGTTTACAGATCTAGAGGAATTTTGTTTCATTTCCAAGTTGAGTTGGGTTAACATCGGAATTATTTCCTTGGCATGAATCTGGCATGGAAGATATGAAGTTCTTCGAGTCTGTACCCTGTTCCTCTCTGAATAAAACACTGAAGAATTTTAGTACGTGTTTTGATGCGCAGAATGGGTGGCAGAGCTTCTCTTGGCAGAGCTTTTGCATATTTGATAAACTAGTTACTTGGGTCTCTACATGCAAAGGAATGTGAACATCTAGGTGCAGTTTGCCTATTTGAAAAAAGGCTTTAGCATCCGATACGGCTTGTGCAGAGTCTTATATTTCAAATTTAATGAGTAAGAAAGGCACATTTGTTTGCTGTTTCATTTTTCTTCTCAAGCCCAGAATTAGAGAACATGCCACATTTCCTCAGGCGTCCCCATTCGTGCTTCGGTTGACAGTGTGGGGAGTTGCCGGAGATAGTGGTTATGACCTTATTACCAGAGCCAGGCTGGGTCAGGTAGAGCAGTCGAACAGAGAGTTTTCCCATTCACCTCCTTCGAAGTGCCTGTATGTGACTCAGAGTTCACGGTCATAACTGAAAACTGGTTAATAGGTGGGCATTCTGCAAAAGATAGGTTTCTCATCTGTATCATCAGCAAGGGTGAGCTTTGGCAATTTGGGCCAGTGTCTGGAGGCTCTCCAAACCTGGATTTAAACTGTGATTGGATCCCTACGTGTGCTACATCTCAAATTCATGAGATCTCAAATGTAACTCCTCATCTCTCACACTGCTCTTAGCCCTGGGAAGAGTTATATGCCTCTGCTTCTTCCTATTTGTCTGTGGATTGAAGACCTAAAAATTCTAGTCTGGGTGACTCTGAGCCCAGGTTCATTTGAAAGAGTGCAAATCACATGAATTCTTTTACATTAGTTGTGCTTTATTTTCTTTCACACCTTGAAGGTATTTCATTCACAGTAGTGAGGAATTAGTAGACAGGAAAGGATGGGGGCATGGAGCCACATGATTGTGAGTTTTCCATTTAGTTAGAATCTGCATTAGAGCTGTTCAGATAATTGGGTGAGATCTGGACAAGAGAATAATGTTCTGTCTTCTGAAAGTCGGAATGATGTAATGGAAGGGACATTGGTAGAAGCTTGAGAGACTAGGGAAGGGATCCTTTGCCTCCAGGACTTATTACTAGCAGTCTAAAGAGGTCTGTGACCTTGATCAAGTCGCTAACCTGTCTCTGAACCTACTTAACACATTTGTAAAATAATGTGACACCAGGGGCACCTGGATGGCTCAGTTGGTTAAGCGTCCAACTCTTGGTTTCAGCTTGGGTCATGATCTCAAGGTTCATGGGTTTGAGCCCTGCATCAGGCTCTGCACTGGCATCTTGGAACCTACTTGGGATTCTCTGTCTTCCTCGCTCTCTGCCCCTTCCCCACTTGCACTTTTGCACGTGCTTTCTCTCTCTCCCTCTCTCTCTCTCAAAAATAAAGTAAACTTAAAAAAAGTGACACCAACACCTACTCTCCAGGCTGATGATAAGGAGTAAATGAAGTAATATTTGTAAGTCAGTTAACAAAGAGTAGGCACTCAGTAAAGGCATTCCCATCCAGTGGGCCCCTCACCATCTTCCCCCAATAGAGGAATGTTGCTAACTTTTGTAACTTGAAAACTAAAGACTGGTTGAGATTTATGTGCAGTGATACCGGAAAGAGAAAACATTATCCTTTGCATAAAACATCTTTGTGCTTCTTTAAGGGACTGTAGTAAATATAGCGAACTATCTCATGATTTCATATTATGTTTGAAAAGGCAGAAGATGTCTATGGAGGTATAAACTATATGGGAGAATAAATACATTTAGAATATACTAAATAAACATGATACATTTGTGATTCTTAAATGGAATGGAGTTTGGTGTGGTCAAATTTTTAAACAATAAAAATTTTGCCTCATGAATTCTAATAACACCAGAAAAAAGTCAACAGAAAGAAAAATGATTTATTCTAAAATAAAGTATTGGGGCACCTGGGTGGCTTAGTCGGCTGAATGTGTGACTTCAGCTTAGGGCATGATCTTGTGGTTTGTGAGTTTGAGCCCCACATTGTGGTCGCTGCTGTCAGCTAAGAGCCTGCTTCATATCCTCTGTCTCCTTGTCTCCCTGCCCCTCCCCTGCTTGCTTGCTTTATCAAAAAAATAAACAAACATTAAAAATATGTATGTATTTAAAATAAAGTTTTTTTTTTTTCTTCAACGTTTATTTTATTTTTGGGACAGAGAGAGACAGAGCATGAACGGGGGAGGGGCAGAGAGAGAGGGAGACACAGAATCGGAAACAGGCTGCAGGCTCTGAGCCATCAGCCCAGAGCCCGACGCGGGGCTCGAACTCCCGGACCGCGAGATCGTGACCTGGCTGAAGTCGGACGCTTAACCAACTGCGCCACCCAGGCGCCCCTTAAATAAAGTTTTAACGTAACTACAATACTTAGCACTTAATGAGAGAAAAGCATGCTTTTTACCCAGGGAGAAATATCATACTGGCTGTGCAAATGAACCCAAATTTAATCTGCTGTTATAAACATTTTAAGCTAAAATGAAATTAGGTATTATGAAATATTAAAAAAATTGATAGATTAAGTTTTTTACTTTCTAGAGAGCCTCATGCCATGACCATATGAAACATGGTCCTTAAAGTATATTTTGACTTAGTGATTTGGATCAAATACCGCAGGAAACAGCTCCAGAGGGGAAAAATATAACTTATGCCAGTGTTTGTACATATTATATAAATAATCTATATAAAATGGTATAATGTATAAGTAAATATACACATATAAACACATATATATATGTATATATACACATAAATGGAACCAATGTACACGCCCCTATTGAGAACTGACAAAGCAAACGTTAGTAAAATGGAATAATAAAGTTATTAAAAATGGTAATAAACCCACAAACTATTAACATCTGGAAGTAGGTGCATGAGATACAAAAGAAAAATCCTATTGTGGTCCCTGTTTCAGGGATATAGTGACGCACAAGACTGTCAGTTACTGCCTCAGGGACACGACGTGATATTGTACAGTGGGAAAATAGATAATCCTGAGTGAGTTCTGACTATATAAGATAGTTTCAGATAATAAGTTCTACGAGGAGAATAAAGCAGCATTAGAATAGAGAGGGATTAAGCACCACGGGTGACCTTGTTTTGGAGAGAATGGTAGGAAGGATGGCTCCATCAGAGACAGATGGACTGAGCCATCAGGGTTGAGAACCAGCCTGGTGAGGGTGGGGGTAGGGGAAGAGTGTTTCAGGTGAGCGAGTAGCAATTTTAAGGGTGTCAGACTGGAGTGAGTTTGGCATGTGTGACCCAGAGCACGCCAGTGTGGTTAAGCCTTGGAGAATAATTATATGTTTTTCTGGATGACGATGGAAAAAAGTTACTTTGGAATGGACTAAATTGCTAGGTTTTACTCTTTTATGGTTTTAAAGATTTTATTTTTAATTGTGAAATTATGGCAAAAGTGAAACAAACGTACATTTTAAATAAGAATGTTAAAGCAAGTATCTGTAGACTCACCCCTAGGTTATGAGCTAAAATCCCTTCAATCCCTTCGTCCCTTTGCATTGCTCTCCTTTGCCTCCAGTGGTAAACATTGTGTGACTTTTGAGATAATGATTCCCTTGCTTTTCTATAATTTTGTGACCTATATATGCAACCCAGAATATAGTTTAGTGTAGCTTATTTTGAACTTTCTATGAGAGAATCATACTGTGTGCATTTTTTCTGTGTGACTTGCTTCTTTCTGTCCAAGTTGTGAGATTAATGTGTGTTGACTTGTGAATTGAAAGTTATTTTTACTCTATGGTGTATGAATGTAATACAATTTTCAGTTCTGTTGTTACTTGGTACTTGTTTTTTCCAGTTTTTGCTATTATTATGATCATTCTGTTATGGGTTTTCTAGTATATGTCTACAAGTGCACATGTGTAAGAGTTTTTCTTGGGAATTTACCTAGAAGGACAATTTTGGGATTGTAGGGTATCATCAAGTTTACTAGAAAATGCCAAAGTACTTAAAGAGTAAGTGTACCAATTTTTACTCTTAGCTAGCAGTATGTGAGGATTTGTGTTGCTCCAAACACAGAATTACACCAACACCTGGACTTACCAGACTAATTTTTGCCAGTCTGGTAAGTGTATTGAGGTATGTTGAGCTTTTCATTTTCATTACCACTAATGAGTCTGAGCACCCTTTTCATGTGGTTATAGGCCATTTAGATTTCCTTCAGTTCCTTTTGTGAAGGGCCTGTTGAAGTGTTTTGTTCAGTTTTTTTTTTTTAATTAGAATTTCTGCCTTCATTGATTTATAGCTGTTACTTACATCTCCTGGGTGTGTGCTTATCTTCACTTTTTTAATGTCTTAAGCATTTTTCAAGTTTAACACAGTCAAATTTTACTAACCTTTCTGTATTATCTGTTGCCTTGTAACAAATCATCCCCAAACGTAGTGGCTTAAACAGCAGCCATTTATTTATTTTAGTCTGGACTCAAGTTCATCTGGATTACCTCCTTCATAAAAGGCAGGAAAGCTTTGCTTCTGCAGGTTGGCTGCCTGACCCATGGGGCAGTAAGTTGGGGGAGGGCGGGGGGGTGGGGACACTGGGCCACTAGTCTTTCACCAACTAGCAGGCTAGCTTGGGCTTGTTCACACAGAAGCCAGAGGGTTCTAAGAGAGTCGAGTAGAGGTATACAAAATTTCATGAGATGGAGGTTCTCAATTGGCACAGTGTTACTTTCACCACATCCTGCTGGCTCTAAGGCCAGCCTACATTCAAGGTGTGGGAAGAGAGACTCTACCTATTGCTGGAGGAGCTGCAGAGTCCACATTAAAAAGAGAGGTGCCTACAGGGACAGGTGGAGAATTGTCACCATGCTTGCAGTCCATCACATTTTACATTATGGTGTGTGCTTTTGTTCCATATGCTGAGGGTAAGAAGTTATAATCTTGTATCATCCTCTAAAGGTGTTGTGGTTTTTACCTTTTGCATTTCGGTCTTTCAGTTTTTTATTTTAAAGAGAAAAAGGATTTGAGAAAAGCGAACTAAACATGAATTAGATAGAGGAAGAATGACATTTGAAAAGCCGCGATAGCGAGAGATGTTGATAATGATGGAGGCTATGCACATGTGGGGGCAGGGTGTCTCTGTACCTTCTGCCCAGTTTTGCTGGGAATCTAAAATTTATCTAAAAAATATAGTCTGTTAAGAAAATTAAGCAAAACCAAACCATGACAGTAGCTGAAAGAGCTGGGGAGCATTGTCAGAAAGTTTGGGAAGTGAGAGAAAGCAGCTTGTCCAGGAGGGTATTGGGGGAGCTTTGTACTTAATGATTTGAGGTAAAGAGTTGGTAAAAGAAAAAAAAATCAGGTAGCATTTTATAATGTAAAAATAAGAATCTTTTGCTTTTATTCCTTGTTTAGTCAATGACTAAAAGAGAAAATTGCTTCTACTATCTCATTAAAAACAGTCCTCAGTTTTGACATTCTTGGCTTCTCTTTCTTGTCTACATTTATCTTTTGTGTGAGTACTCTGGCCAGCAGTTATAGATTGTGTTTTATTTTTTTCAACTTCTTAATCTGCCTGACATGAAACTTTAACACAGTCTGTCGATATTCACGGTGTGGGAGTCAGGGAACAGCTTCTTAAAAGGTGCTTTAGACCGGTGGCAGGATTGTATCCAGGCCAGGGCATGGCTTTGTGCAAATAGCTCTGGAATAGAATCAAGCCTTTGCTGTTGTAGTAGCTGTGCAACTGTGTAAATTGTTTAACATCTCTGAGCTTTAGCACCCCACTGTAAAATGAAGATAATCTTTATTTTATATAAGAGTATTGAATGAGATATACACAGCATGTGCTATGGCCCATAAAATAAATGTTACCCTATTTTAGAAGTAGAATTTTCCATCATTTTCTTATTTTTTCTATCTTTGTATATACTTCCCTTTATTTAATTTTTTTAATTGGGGAATAACTGGATTAGTATCAACATAGTGATTCGGTATTTATATACATTATGAAATGGTCACTACAATACACCTAGTTACTAGCTGTCACCATACAAAATTACTACAATGTTATTGACTACATTGCCTGTGCTGTACTTTACACTCCTGTGTCTTACTTATTTCATCATTGGAAGATTGTACTTCTTAATTCCCTTCATCTATTTCATCCTTCTCCCAACCCCCTTCCCTTGGGCTATCATCACTTTATTCTCTGTATCTGTGAGTCTGTTTCTGTTTTGCTTTTTGTTTGGTTTGTTTTTTAGATTCCACATGTAAATGAAATCATATGGTATTTGTCTTCCTCTGTCTGACTTATTTCATGTTACATAATGCCCTCTAGATTTCTCCATGTTGTCACAAGTGGCAAGATTTCCTTCCTTTTTTATGGCTGGGTAATATTTCATTGTGTATACATACCACATTTTCTTGATCTGTTCTTCTACCAATGGGCATTTAGGTTGCTTCCGTATCTTGGCTATCGTAAATGATACTGCAATGTAGTTTTCTACTATTTTCTATTAATCTCCAATAAAAAAAGATAAGAATGTGTAGGTCTTTGCAGAATGAATTCTTTCCATCATTTAAGCTTGGCCTTCAGCTACCTCCTGATGCTGTTTGCTATGAAAACTCTTTGATACTTCTGTGCTTCTCTGGCTGGAGTTTGCCAGTCAGTTAAGGGCATCTGGCCGGCTGACTTTGAGCTTTGATATTTTTATATTTGAAACTATGGCATTCAGCCAGTTCTCCTCCAGCGCTGGGAGATACCATCAGGTGTATGTATTCCTAATCATAGCCTGAACTTTTGAATCGGGCAAGTTCTGACCTGAGTGAGCAGATAAAGAGAAAGAGCTTTGGGGAACAATGTGAAGCAGTTATATCTCTGAGGAAGAAGAGGGTGGGGAGGGAGTAAACATGTCTCCAGCACCTGTTCCGTGCCAGAGTGTAGAAGGGAAGACAGAAACATCCCAGAGCATGCCAGGTTGAGGGTGATGGGCCCCTTGGCAAAGGAGTTGGGTTGTGCCTCCTCTTGGGTTGGGTGAAGAGCCCGACAGCTCTAGTGACCTTAGGATGAATACATTTCTTCTAAGCCTGGACTGAAAACAAGGCCCCAGGTAATCATTAAATCTTTCTTCCTAGGTCTTTCAGCAGCCCAGCGGAAGTTTGCACATTCACTCCGAGACTTTAAATTTGAGTTCATCGGTGACGCAGAGACAGATGATGAACGCTGCATAGGTATGTAACAGTGAGGTTTTGGTTTATTCTCCTTTGCTTTGGCTACCAAATAATCGTAACTTTGTCTTTATAGATGCTTCCTTACGTGAATTTTCTAATTTTTTGAAGAATCTGGAAGAACAGAGAGAAATTATGGTGAGTTGTGGGATGTGAATTAATAAATTGAACTTCAAGCAGAGAAAATCTGGGTCTAGAAGCTGGTTCTGGTAGAAGTTTTGATGCATTTATCTGCGGATGAAGTAACACTTAGCAGTGGAGAGCCCTGGATGAGGTTTCAGGAGCCTGGATTTCTAGTTCCACAGTGGTGCTGACTGTGGTGAGATCTTAGACAAGTTGCTGGACCTCTAGACCAAGGCCTGGTTTCTTTATCCATAAAGTAGTGGGTTGGACTATAGCAGTGCTTTCTAGATTTTTGTTAGCAGTGGAGCACTTTCATTTAAATTGAGTCTCAGGCAGAACATTGATGTACCTAGAAGATCAAGGCAGAAAAGCTTATGTGGAGGCAGAGGGACAGCAGAGCAATGTTAGAGTCTGAATCATATTTTTATAGATTTTTAGGCTGTGTGGAGGGAGAGAATTTGGGCCAGGAAGTCCTTAGAATCCCTCTTTGCCTTGAGGTTCATGATCACAACAGTAAGAATAATAAGTACTTTCCATTGGGTACTCTCCACATGCTTGATGCTATATGCTGAGTGCGTTGAGTGGATGATTTTATTTAACAAAATGCTCAGCAATGGATTTTGAGGGTATTGAGTAATAGTTTCTCACTTTTCTTAAAAGCTTCTTTCCTAATGTCTGTGATTCATTCATTCAATAAAGATTTATAGGAGAATTGCTCCCAGATTATTATATATTATCTATTCTCACCAGATTTTATAGGCGTTAAAAAAAAATGACAAACTGGCTTTTTTTGTATCCTTGAGAATGAGTCCTACCTAGAATTATGTTAAAGTATAAGTGTACCAGTGGGTTCAGAAGTGCTTATAATAATAATATTGAACATGATAACTAAGATAGCCTTTAGTGTGTGTCTGGTACAGGGATATCAACCCCATGATCAACCTATGATAGAGACTCTTTTATTGTTCCCTATTTTACACTTGAAATTGAGCCATAGTACCTTGCCCAAGATCACATGGTAGCTGAGAGGTAGAGCCAGAACCAGGCACTCTGAATCACCCGCCATTTTGGTCAGCTTCCTAGATGTTACTGTAATTAATCTCTTTGGTGGTGGCGGTGGTGGGATTTCTGTCTAGTGTAGTTGCAGTAGGCAAAGAAGTAGTGGGAGGACACTGATTTTGATTTAAAAGTGACAGTGACATATGGCTTCTAAAAACCCCAATTAATTTGCATTGTACCCTATATCCTGAGATGATTTGTTTATATTGTGAATACTGTAGAGGTTATGTGAAGGTACTGTGGTCCTGTTAGGTTTTTCTGGCACAGACTGACATCTTCAGCCATTATTTGTGTGATCCCAAGTCACTAATTTTTCAGCCATTTAAGAAAGTCTAAATGTGATAGTGGGTAAAAATAATGCTATCACCTTTGTACTACATGTGGGTGTGTGGGTAGTGATGGAAGTGTGTGTACTCAGTTTATGTATTTAATAGTATCAACTTTTTTGTTCCCAGCCCTCTTTGGTATTTAGTTGTATTTCTCCTGGGATCCTGAGCTTTCAGCAAATATACATTTGATCTCTGAGTGTTTCAATTACTGTTTAGAATATGAGCACACAAAGGAAAACCAAGCAAGCTTCCTCATGAAAGTTGCATTCTAGGAAGGGAAGGTGATAAATAAACATGTACTATAGGTCAGGTAGCGTAAGTCCTACAAAATCAAATAAAGAGGGGTCTCTGGCGGCTCAGTTAAGCGTCCGACTTCAGCTCAGGTCATGATCTTGTGGGTTGTGAGTTCGAGCCCTGCTTCAGGCTCTCTGTTGTCATCTTAGGGCCCGCTTGGGATTCTCTCTCTGTCCCTCTCTCTCTGCCCCTCCCCAACTTGTGCGTTCTCGCTCTCAAAATAAATGAATAAACCTAAAAAAAAAAAAAACAAAAACCCAAAACAAAAAAAAATCAAAGTGAAGGAAAGTTAGTAGCCAAAGAGTCAGAGAGTAGGGCAGGGTACTCCTATATGTAGGGTGGTGAGGAGAGGCCTGTACAGCTGAGAACTATGTGAGGCATCCTGACATTTAGGGGAAGAGTGTTAGGTGGACCCGTGCTGGATTTTATCACCCCAAAATACTGTGTGACTACTTCCTGTCTTGATGTCCTATTTCTGTTTTGTGTTCTTTGAGATGCACTGACTAGGTCAAAAAACTGGAATGTGGTCTTAGCTCCAGGCTGTCAGATGCAGATAGTGTGGTTCTCAGGGCTATTAATAGCTGGCATCTTGGTGTAATCTTCAGCTGTGTTGGGGGTTGATAGGGTCTTTTAGATAGGATGGGGATGATGGGGCTGGGTTTCTGGTATAGGGTAGAAGTAGAAATAGGATGTTGTCTGTATAAGGCTGGAACCTCAGGGAGGAATGGGACAGTATGTTATAACACATTTGTGGGAACAGCGACTCCTGCATAGCAGGAAACTATTCAAAGCCAGAAGGCAGTTTGGTGGCGGGGGGTAGGGAGCAGCTATGACCAACCATAGAATTAAAAGGACACCTCGTGCTTTTTTTTTTCTTTTTTTTTTTTTAAAGCTTTTAAGCTTGGAAAAGTTTGAGCATGTACAAAAAGAGAGAAAAATATGATTAAAAAAAATTTTTTTTTAACATTTATTTATTTTTGAGACAGAGAGCATGAACAGGGGAGGGTCAGAGAAAGAGGGAGACACAGAATCTGAAACAGGCTCCAGGCTCTGAACTGTCAGCACAGAGCCCGACACAGGGCTCGAACCCACGGACTGCGAGATCATGACCTGAGCCGAAGTCGGACGCTTAACTGACTGAGCCACCCAGGCGCCCCGAGAGAAATATAATTAAACGACATGTACTCAGTATCCAGCTTCAGTAACCATTGCCACACAGCCAATCTTGTTTCTCCTATACTTCTCACTCCCCACTCCCGTGCCCCCACAGTTTGATAGAAAGCCCATTATATTGTTTCATGCATAAATATCCTACTACAGAGCTCTAAAAGGTTAACTCTCTTCCTGATCCACAGTGTCCTTCACACACCTAAAGACAAGCAAATCGTCATTCTTAATATTACAAGGAATTAGGCTATATTCAAAATTTTCTGATACTCATTTAAAGTCTGCCCTCCCCCACAGCAGTTGGTTTGATTGAATCTGGATCCAAACACATTGCATTTGATAGATAAATTTCTAAGTCTCTTTTAATCTGTAGGTTTTTCTTCCTTTTTTCCCTTACTAAGGATTTCTGATACTTTTCTATTAGCCTTAAAAGACCTTTAAAATAGTACTACTTCCTGAGTTATCAATGAGTTATAACAAAATTAATAATAAAAATGAAAGTGTTTAGTATTCTTTGGGTCTTTCTGTCTAATCTCCATCATCAGGGGTCTCACTTTTTTGTAACCATGAAAATTGCATGGAATCACAGCTACCTTTTTTAGAATTTTTTAATTAATTAATTATTTATATTTTAGTGTTTATTTTTGAGAGAGAGAGAGAGAGAGAGAGAGCGCAAGCAGGGGAGGGGCAGAGACAGAGGGAAACACAGAATCTGAAGCAGTCTCCAGGCTCTGAGCTGTCAGCACAGACCCCGATGTGGGGCTCAAACCCACAAACCGTGAGATCATGACCTGAGCTGAAGTCGCATGCTCAACCGACTGAGCCACCCAGGCGCCCCTAGCTACCTTTGTTTTAAATAACTTTGAACGCTTAGTAAAAAAAACTTTGATGCCTTACTAGACACTAGCCTTAAACTTTTGAATAAGAAAAGATACCTCCCCTAGGAAGTGCTCAGTATGGCCTTGGAGAATAACTGGTAAAAAATGAATTACAATATATTCTACTGGGGCACATGGTGGCTCAGTCAGTTAAGCATCTATCTGACTCTTGATTTCTGCTCAGCTCATAATCTCATGGTTTGCGAGTTCAAGCCTCAAGTGAGGCTCTGTGCTGACAGCGTGAAGCCTGCCTGGGATTCTCTCTGCCCCTCTCCCACTTGTGTGCATCCCCCCCCCCCCCAAAATAAATAAACTTACAAAAAGTCTATTCTCCTGTGATAATACAAAGTTAGGTGGGGTTTCATGGAGTAGGGAGAGGTTAAGTCTGTGCTTATCAGGAAGGACTTTGTGGAAGAAGTTGTGTTTGAGCTGGAGTTTGTGGAGCAGAGACACAAAGGAGGACCTTTGTGTGGTTTAACAAGTTCATACCTCTCCAACACGTGACATACAGATGAGGAAAGTCTTTAAGTAGCTGAAATAGAAGCCCGTGCATTCTGGGAAATTTTTAAAAACTCTTGTTTCACTTATAATTATTACACATCAGCAGCAAAAAGCTACATATTAAGAAAAAGGAATGCAAAATCACAACTCTAACATAGAGGTTGAAATATTCTAAACTTGGTTCTAAGAATTTAACAAAATCTTAGTGGTCGCTTAATCTTTAAAAACAGTTAGTGTTGGGACACCTTTGTGGCTCAGTTGGTTAAGCATCTGACACTTGATTCCGGCTCAGGTCATGATCTCATGCTTTGTGAGTTTGAGCCCTGTGTCGGGCTCTGTGCTGACAGCTCAGAGCCTGAAGCCTGCTTCAGATTTTGTGTCTCCCTCTCTCTCTGCCCCTCCCCCCACTCGTGCTCTGTCTCTCTCTCTCAAAAATAAATATTAAAAAAAAAAAACAACCCAAAAAACCAAAAACAATGAGTGTTTTCTGAAGTCCTAAATTAAATGTTGCACTGTAATAATTAGATGTTCATAATTAAGACTGAGTCATTAAAATGTGAAAAAATATTTTGATCTGTGTTTTAGAAGGCAAGGACCAGGGTAAAAAAATTTTTTTAAAAAGCTTTTTTTTTTTTTTTTTTAAATTTTTTTTTCAACGCTTATTTATTTTTGGGACAGAGAGAGACAGAGCATGAACGGGGGAGGGGCAGAGAGAGAGGGAGACACAAAATCGGAAACAGGCTCCAGGCTCTGAGCCATCAGCCCAGAGCCCGACGCGGGGCTGGAACTCACGGACCGCGAGATGGTGACCTGGCTGAAGTCGGACGCTTAACCGACTGCGCCACCCAGGCGGCCCCCTTTTTTTTTTTTTTTTAATAAATGTTTAAATAAATGTTAAAATAGGATGTTGGGTTTTAGGAATAAAGTCATCAGACTGGAAGCTCAACAGTAAGGAACAAGTTCTTTGTTGGTTGTGAGCCATCAGGAATATGTATACACACATGACTAATCTGTATACCTCAATAGGCTTAGATATAAATAGTTCAACAAATACTGTGTGTGCCCATACACTGTGCCAAGTGCTATAAAGATAAAGGCATAGTTCCTCCCTTTGCGTAGTTAGCCGTCCTTTGGGAGAGATTACACAAAGCATGCTTTGTGGTAACAGAGTTATTGGGGAATTCAGGGAAGGCGTAGTAGAGATGTCCTTTCAGACCTCAGTTGACAGATGAGTAGGGGTTATCCAAGTAAGGAAAGATAGAAGTGAAGCACTAGTTTCTTCTGGGCAGACAGAATTTGGGGAAGAAGGAGGTATCTGTTTGTGTTATTTCCCACCAGTGTCTAGCTACATAGCTATTAAAGCCAGTTGTTGGGGAGGGAACTGGAAAGAAGGCTGGTCAGGAAGGCAGAGTGTCTCCCCCCAGCCCCTGCATGAAATTTCTGTGAATGAATGTGTCATGCCCTTTACAAGGCCAATAATTGACTTTTTTGGAATAGTGTTTTCAAGTGAATACTTTTTATTGATCATTTTGCCAGCCTTGACTGTGAAATTGACCAACTCCAGTTGGGAGCTGAGTGCTGTTTGTGGCCAGAATTGCTGAGCTCACTTCTGTGCATGTTCTCTGAGGAAAGTACTGTGTGGTGTTTCACTGCCAGAATTCTGGAGATGTTCTCTCTGGCATGGCAGGACATGGCGTACTGATCTGAGGTGGGCAGCTGTCCAAGAATTTAAGGGCTTTTAAAATAGTGCTGCAGCATTTATGATGTTCTTTTAAAAACCCTTCATATTGGGTTTACCTCTCTATATGCTTCTTTTATCATAACTTTTTCTTTTTTTTTTTGTCCTTTTCCTGAACACGACTGCTCAGTTTCTCAGGATTTTGGGAAATCAGGGCAGTTGCGTGAGGCCCAGAGGTTGAGGAAAGCTTCAGGGAAGAGGGGATGCCTTGAGAGAGAAGGCAGAGCTTGCCAGATGGTGCACAAAAGGTACCTCCCTTTCATCCAGAGAGGGCTGGGTGCTGACTGGGCTGCCAAACAGTGAAGAGACATCTTGTCCACCAGCTGCATCCTTTCCCTAGTTGAGCAAGATGACCCTGTTCTTTTCAGAATTTTACTGTTACTTAATTTGTGTTTAGCATTACTTATGACTTCCTGAAATGTGATGAGTACCTAAGGTATTCAAACCACTGGGAAGATTGTGCCTTTATAAAGTTTCATCCGACTATAAAAATATTTTATA
>NW_024412376.1:41633225-41692332 GCF_014898765.1 Herpailurus yagouaroundi | reverse complement strand
TCCTCCCCCTTTTCCTTCCTCCTCCTCCCCCTTTTCCTTCCTCCTCCTCCCCCTTTTCCTTCCTCCTCCTCCCCCTTTTCCTTCCTCCTCCCCATGTTTTTCTCCACCATAGATTTCACTTGTGTGAAAACACCAGGATAGGGAACACTTGCTAGGTGATTTGCCCTGAGCTTATGCCCCAATAAAGAAGGCACTGGGCTTCTCAGTACCAAAGGCTTTTGTCAATAGCTTAGGTGGTTCCAGGCAAGACACAATGGATGTTTCCTCAGTGCTTGCCAATTTGCATCACTCCTTCATTGGTCTTTCATTGTGTCAAGTATCTTAAGTGATTTCTAGCTCTTTTGGGGTTTTTGATACTGATTTTTGCTCTAAAACTTTGTTTTTTTTTTCTTTCAAAAGCATTTCCTGATACTCTTAAAATGACGTGTGTTGGTTAAAATGAACTAAATATCTTTTACCTTTTGGGAGAAATTTTCATGCTATTTTTGTCTTAAGTACCAGAGGACGGTGGTTCCCAAAGCTAGGTCTCTGGTCCAGCAGCATCAGCATCACCTGGGACCATGCTAGATATGTTAACTCTCGGACCCCACCCTAAACCTACTGAATCAGAAACTCTGGGGTACAGCCCATCAGTCTGTGTTTTAATAACCCCTCCAGGTTATTGTGAAGCATGCTTAAATTGGAACCTCCTGACCTTGGAGCTAGAGATGTCTGAAAGTTGGAAACACTACAAATTTGTTTTTGATGACTTTCTGTTTACCAGGAGGTTAAAATAAAATAGACTTTAAAAACCTCAGTTTTTATATGCCGTTTCCAGAGGATTTTGAACTATATCTAGTGTTTTTTTTGTTTTTGTTTTTAAATAGGTTTCTGCTGTTAGGAATTTTAGTGTTCGTGTTTAGCATTACTTTGAGTTCTTGTAATGTGCTGGGCACCTAAGGCATTCCATGCCACTGGAAAGACTGTGCCTTTAGTTTAATCTTACTGTAAATACTATATTTCATATGGTATATCAAACTGATTTTAACCAGTTCTTTTACAGTTAAAGTGACATTTGTGTGTATGTGTGTGTGTGTGTGTGCGCGTGCGCGCATGCACGCACAGTTCTATTGGAAGGCATATTCAGGTGGGGAAAAAATCCGTCTTGAACTTTTGTGAGAACATTTCTCAGTTTAGTTTAAAAGTTGTCAGTGACCTAACTTTATAAAGAATTTTTCTCCTTGGAACTGACCCTTACAATTTGACAACACTGTTTTGTTCACATAAATCCATTTTTTACCCTTGTAAACTCATTATTAATTCAATCAGATACAGATGTCATTGTGAAACGTGTTTCCTAGGAATATACTTTTTGAAAGTTGGACTTTTACTCAGAATCCTATAGAGGTTATAGTCAGAACTGACTTGAATAAATCAGAATTCTAAAATGAGTGAGGATGATTTAGGCAAGAGGATTGGGCTCCTTGGTGGACCCCATTACGTGGGAGGCCTTGCTCATGACTCAGTGCCCTTTCTTGGTGACTCATAGTCATCTGTGGTCTCAAAGCCTTGTCATCGTCAGATTCTACTTCCCTATTGAAACTTATGTTTCCTGTATTTCATATCTTGGGCTTTGTTCTTGTCCGCTTCTGAGGAATCCGCTTTTCTGATTAAACCCCTTATTACTGACACGAAAGAGCAGAGTAGACAAGGACTCCTCAACCCATCCCCAGCACACATCCATGCACACCAACAACAGACACCAGAATGTGACCAGCCCCCTCATTTCATTGTCTTATCTAGAGGAGTGGTTCCAATAGAATTAAGTTCAGCTGAGTCTGGAGTTGCATGAGGAAAATATTTTTGTCAGATCCAGTCATGAAGTACTCAAAGGTATGGCCTTGGCTCCTAAAACAAAGAGCTGAGAGAGAACTTAGGGAAACTTTTAACCCTTTTATTGACCAAAAAAAAAAAAAACCCAAACAAACAAAACAAACAAATTGGAATTCAGTGAAGTAAAGTGATTTGATCCATGTCACTTTAGAACATAAGTTGGTGACAGTGATGAAAAGAGAATCTTTCTCCTATCTTCCTATCTCTTGGTATCCTAGCAACATTATTCTTTGCCTGTAGCTCCTTGTAAGATTACCAGCCTTCCTTCCACCTTTGAACATGGCGGGGAATGGAAATTTATCCTTATATCTGCTGTCTGCCAGGCAGGAGTCTTGAAGAAATGTGAATTTTATTCTTTCTTTGTTTTTTGTTTTTTTGTTTTTTTTTTTTTAAGTTTATTTGTGGGAGAGACAGCGCAAGTGAGGGAAGGGCAGTGAGATAGGAGACAGAATCCATGCAGGCTCTACATCACAGTGCAGAGCCCAATGTGAGGCTTGAACCCACAAAGCCATGAGATCATGACCTGAGCCGAAACCAAGAGCTGGACTCTTAACCGAGTGAGCCACCCAGGTGCTCCTGTTGTTATTTCTCCTGGCTGTTTGGATAACTGTAGCTCAACATTTCAATCAATAAACCACTTGGTCACTTGAGGAAGAAATATGAATCCTGGTAACGGTTAGAAGACCTGCCATTAAGGCCTTCTGGTTAGGTCAAAGGAGTTCCAGCATCAGGAAATACCTAGAAAGTGGATGCTATCATCTTGGAAGAAAATTCTGGGTCCTATAGTGGAGTACCACTTCAAGAAATAAGGCATCCTCCACTATTCTTGATGGCACAAAGGAAAAAAGAACAATGTGTGGGCAAAACTAGATATCAGTGAGTGAGATGAAAAGTGATTCAGGAGAGCTGGACTCTGAAGAAGTTTTAGAAATATCTTAAATATATTTTGTTTTTTGTTTATACACAAGAGGGATACAGGATAAAAATCTGTCAAAGAACTTTTTCAATAAATGTAAAAGTTTAAATCAAGGTTTCCATATTTTTTCCATAAGACCATATAGAAAAGTGGAGTGCCGTCTTCTTAGTGGCATGTTAGATTGAATGAAATACAGAACTTGAATGGTGGTGGGCATTACTAGAGGTCCAGGAGTAAACTAGTGGCCATGGCCATATAGTGGGAAGAACATGGACTTAGGAAGCAGTGGCAGATGGGCACCTCTCAGATTGCCCACTGCAGGGAGTGTAAGGACCATTGGGCCTAGCTGTTGCTATGTGTTCCATTACTGTGTTAGAGTGAAGGCCACACCTCCTACAGTCTGCCCCCAGCCAGGACCGAGACAGTGGGGGTACTAAAGCAGCTCATTGCTGGGGACTCTGGAGTCCTCTGACAGGCAGCCTTGGCTCAAGGAGTCCCCGATGGCCTTGCTGAACTTTCCTTCGAACTGCACTGCAGTCTAATGCATGTCTATCCAACCTTGAAGCCTTCCTCCCCTCCCTGTCTCCTTCCACTGGGATGAGATCTGCATCACTGTCTCCCTGATTACCGCCACCCCCTTTTTCTCACAGACATTACCCCTAATAAATTTCTGGCATTTCTAATCTTGTGGCGGTGTCTGGTTCTTAAAGGACCTGGTGTAACACAGAAACGGACTGTTTTGAATGAAGATAATATGTACAGGAGACGCAGCATAGGTGTTCATAGTTACCATTGTTGCCATCAGCAGGGAATGTGGAATTCATATAGAAACTCTATTCTTTACGTTATCTAAATTTGTATGAGAATCCTACTGCTTCATAAAACAAGTATTTTTGAATGTTGGGAGCTGAGCAGTGTTTGTTTGTTTATTTATTTGAGAGAGAGTGCGTGTGCATGTGAGAGCAAGAACAAGCAGGGGAGGGGCAGAGAGAGGGAAGGAGAATCTAAAGCAAGTTCCACACAAACACAGAGCCCCGCGTGGGGCTCGAACCCATGAACCATGATATGACCTGAGCCAAAGTTGGACACTCAACTGACTGAGCCACCCAGGTGCCCTAGGAGCTGGGCAGTGTTCTAGCACCCGAGAATGCTAGAGTTAGTGAGGGATTAGGCACTTGTCAGGATGAGGTGCTCAGCTGCTGGCTGCTTAGTGGAGAATGAGAGCCTTTCTGTCTGACACCCTCCTTCTCTCAGCCACTCAAGTAGCCCAGGTACAGAAGGGCCGGAGATCAGTGTCTTTGCCTTTGGCCAAATGTATAGGTGTTCTTTTCTGAACAGATCCCCACCCATCTCTTTCTCTCTATTTCTATCAGGTTTTCTTTTCTTTTTTTAAGTTCAATTATTTACTTTGAGAGACGGAGAGAGAGTGTGTGTGCCCACAAGCAGGGGAGGGGCAGGGAGAAGGAGAGACAGAATCCAAGCAGGCTCCATGCCATGAGTGCAGAACGCGATGCTGGGCTTGAACCCGTGAACCGTGAGATCATGACCTGAGATCAAGAGTCGGAAGCTTAATTGACTGTACCACCCAGGCACCCCTCTCATGTTTTCTTGATTGAAAATTTATTGCCTGATTCATGAGGTTCCATTTCTAGCTATGCCACTGACTTGTACCATTCGCTTCAGAAATTACAATTTCTCTCATTTAAAGATAAAAAATATAATTTCAAATTCTCTCATGATACTTTTGCAGCTTTCTGTCAGGCTCCTATTTCACTTGCTTTTGTGGTGTCTTATTCCTTCTCACAATGTTCTGCCCAAGTATTTGATAAAAAAAAAAAAAAAAAAAAAAAAAAAAAAGCTAGATCTTTACTGTCCATCATGCACAGAGGGAAAGAAGATAAAGGTTAAATCTCTGCATGTCCTTATTAGGTTAACTCATTCCTAATATACCTAATCTTTGTTTGAAGATTCTTACTTTTTCCAAAGAATAATACAAATCTTTACTGGTTGAATCTACTGGATTTAAATAATTGGAGTAAAATGGCAACCTTTAATGAAAGGCCTTCACAATTGATGCAAGCTTCCTTTTTTTTTTTCCCCTCTTCAGCTAAACACTAATATATTTGTAGAATATAGACATTAAGGGAAGCTTAAATTTTTTGTGATTCAGTGGCCTAACTTTTTGTTTGTTTGTTTGTTTTTTGAGAGCCAGTTTATGGCCAGATATTCAGGGAATTAAGCCAGGGAGCAGAAATTGTCAGAACTTAGCTCAAATACTCTTGTTTTATTAAGGCTCTGTTCAGAGTTGACAATTGAAAGTTGACAAAAACTCTCATTGGAGGACTTTTTATTCTAGGCCTTTCAGAAGAAAACAAAAGTGTAGTGACTGATCTAGTGAATTTGGAATATATATTTTACAAATTATAATTTCCAGACTGTTAAATTGGACTGCTGTGGTTTAAAAGAATCGGATGTTCAAGGAACCATTTTATATTAATTGGCTTTTAATTTTCAGGTTTAAACTCTGTAGAATTAATTTATAGCACCTCTGTACCTATGTCTCAGACCTTTGTACATGGGTTTATTAAGGTTCTTACCAGTTCTTAGGTGATAAGTTTGAGGTATCAACACTCTAAAATTTAATTTTGTTTTTACATTAATTTTTTCTACCAGAAGGATTAGCTTAACTTAAGCTGTGCTCACAAATAAAATAATATCCAGGGATTTATTTGGAAGTTAAAATTGCTTCTCACGTGGCATTCCCTTCCTTTTTTTTTTTTTTTTGCTTGTGTTAAGTAGGTAGAGTGAACAAGCATTATTCTTTCTTTAAAGTTGAGAATATTCAGGTAACAAAAGAGAATTGTTTCTTTTATGGTCGAAAAACAGAAATGGTTGGGTCTGAGCCCAAATGAGAGAATGTTGGCCTCTTATTTGTCACTGTGGCCAGGCTCTTTTAGCACACCAATGAAATGTTTTTGTTTTTTTCTCAGCATCAGAGTCTTCTGACTTATTTCTCTTACAATTTTAGGTATTAAAAAATGGGAGGGCTTTATTGTGCATTTCAGTTTTCCTATTATAACTTGAGTCTGAGTTGATGGGAGAAAGCACAGTCCAGAGAAAGACTGGCTAGATAGAGAAAAAGGGAGGTAGCAAAGGATGAGTGTGAATGGGAAATAATCTAATTAATAAAAAATTATTTGGTTTAATCAGGAGAAAAATCTTGTTTGGGAATTGAGATGGATAGTACTGAAAGCATTTTGACATGATTGCGTACAGTTCGGAAATTTTAAAGAAATGTGAATCCTGTGTTAGTCTGTCCTCAGTAGCAAGGTCTGAGTCTTCTGAACAGAAAGGGAATTTATTTAAAGACTGTTCAGTAGCTTGTGGTATCTTCATATGGTTCTGAGAACTGAGAAAGATGCCCAGAGTTGCACTGCAGAGCTGGGTTTGGAGAAGATAGTCACCACCCTTGCCACAGGGTGTAGACAACAGAGCATGCACCAACCATACCGCTGTCCCTGGTGGTGGTTGTAGAACTTCTACTTTTGCAAATGAGTTGCTACTACTCAGTAGAATCTCTGGTCACTAGTTTCTGTAAGCACTGGCTTCCGAATCAAAGTCTGGGCTGGCAGGATCTGATTAGTGGCACTCTGGCCGGGTCCCGCTACCTCACTACAAGACGGCTAGGAGAGCAAGTGTCTGTCATTTCCAGCTTCCATAGTGGAAGCTGGGCTGTGCCTCATATGTTAGGAGAATTCTCAAACATAGGAAGGTGTTTCAAGTGGTGCGTATCCCAGAAGGACAGAGATCCACTACATATAACGTTTATGTCTGACTGTATGCAACATCATTCTCCCATGAGGAGATGAAACAAAAATGTTTTTGGATGGCTTGAATGTACATACTTGTAGGTATGCATGTGTATATCTACTAGATAATCACATGCCTACTTTCATTATTTAGTGGATTAAGTATGTGGCTATATTTTAAAATCAAATGATTAATGTATACTTTGGAAAAATTTCCCCCACTTTTTTCATAAAAAAGTTATTCCAAGTCTTGACGACTTTTACATTACTATGTTTATCACTGACACATTCTGAATCTTTTGGCACAACTTTCCAGAGTATGTCATGGCCACATCTGTCTGAATTCTTTCTGATACAGCACCTTTGAAAAATCTCTTTCTGCTGCTTTCTTTCAATATTTTATCTCAAGCTACAGATACCCATGTGTAGCACATTTGGATGATACCTTTTACAGATTTTATAAGACAGATGTATTTTCATGACTTACTATTAACTACTGCCTTGTTTCTTTTGAAGTGATCTTTATAAAAAACACCAAACACTTAGAATTTGAGGTTTTCTCCAGAATTACTAAAGCTCTTAAATTTCTTAGCTTCCACTTGTTTTTGTAACCCAGAACTCTTTGTAAACTGCAAGTATCTGAAACTAGGTGTGATGGGGGCTGTTTCAGGCTGAGGACTGGTTCCTCAAACAGTCCTTTGTTGATCAAAATAATGGAAAGCACACTCCTTAAGGAGACTCTGAGAATTCTTATGTAGGGTTAAGTCCCTCTGACAATTTTGGGAAAAATATTTCTTATGTTCAGAAATATAAATATAATTATATATTATATATATATATATATATATATATATATATATATAATATATATATAGTGTTATATCCTGAGGTTCTGTTTCAAGAAAAAGTAAGAAACATGTCTGTGATGTATCTTTGCTGTTATTCTTGATATTGGAGTTGGAAAGTAGAGTTTTCCATTTAGTCTAATGAAATGGGAAGTATCTGGAAGGTCATGGGAGAAAATAGTGGAAATTCTCCTTTGCTCTCAGATTATGCATTCCTCTGGGGTCAAGAACACTTGGAATCTAGGCTTAAAATAACAAGGGCCATAGGGAACAGACATAATTCCTTCTGTTTCATTAGACTCAGTCTATCCTTGTTAGTACTAAGTGATCAGAAGGGCGTGGTTTAGTATTTACACTGACATATTCATTGTATTATTTAGATTGAGACTTTAAAAAACTGTTAAAGATCTCATAGAATGTAGTTTTGCCTTTTCACTGAATATGGGTTTCTAACCCCAAGCCCCATTCTGTTTAGAATTAGAACATCAGAACTTAGCCTGCCCTCAAATGGGCAGCCTTAAAACAGCAGCAGAGGTTCTTCCCCAGCCCAAAGTAGAGTCTGATGGTCTGCTGGGTAGTTGTCATTGCCAACAGATTTCTCAGCTACTGCTTGAACTGTGGGGGCAGGCAGAGATATCACCTTACCTTCTGTTTTCCTTTTAGCCATTGAAGTTCTCACATCCAGATGTCTAACGAAAGGGATTTCAGACCTGACTAGTTGGAAATATTTTAATCCCCCAGGCTGTTATAAAATAGTCTCATTCTTGGGGCGCCTGGGTGGCACAGTCGGTTAAGCGTCCGACTTCAGCCAGGTCACGATCTCGCGGTCCGTGAGTTCGAGCCCCGCGTCGGGCTCTGGGCTGATGGCTCAGAGCCTGGAGCCTGTTTCCGATTCTGTGTCTCCCTCTCTCTCTGCCCCTCCCCCGTTCATGCTCTGTCTCTCTGTCCCAAAAATAAATAAACGTTGAAAAAAAAATTAAAAAAAAAATAGTCTCATTCTTTTACTTTGAATTGTGAAGTTTTAATGGATTCTGTGATTTTCCATTCAACACTGAAATGTGGCTTGCATTTCTGCTTCTCCCACCTCACATAGAATCCTAGAGCTGGATGAGACCCCAGAGGTCTCCTAGGCCAGTTTTTCCTCCTGCAGGCCTCTATGATAGAGTGTCCATGGGCATTGGTCACCTAGATTGTACTTGTTGATGGGAAAGGAGCTAGAGGTCAGACTTTGCCTGGTCCATGCAGGTCTTACTGAGCTCCCCTTGGGAGCAAACCCCAAATCTGCATTATAGTTTCTTCCCATTGTTAAGATAGTTTTTTTTTTTTTTTTTTTTTAATGCTTGCACAGTTGCTTTTCAACGCTGAAACCCACTGGCTTGCTT
The DNA here is from genome assembly GCF_014898765.1 of Herpailurus yagouaroundi. NCBI lineage: Eukaryota > Metazoa > Chordata > Mammalia > Carnivora > Felidae > Herpailurus > Herpailurus yagouaroundi. Next base: position 41,683,508 of record NW_024412376.1, on the reverse strand, counting down.
ATCCCAGGCAAATCTATTACCTCACTTGTAAATCCCTCTTTTCAGCTGGACAGCTACTTGAACTGTGATTCTCTCATGAAACATTCAACCTTTCCTCCCAAATTTTGTTCCCCTGCAAATATAGTAAATGTATATTAACATATACATGGGGGCGCCTGGGTGGTTCTGCTGTTTAAAAGTTCGACTTCTGGGGGCGCCTGGGTGGCTCCGTCGGTTAAGCGTCCGACTTCAGCCAGGTCACGATCTCGCGGTCCGTGAGTTCGAGCCCCGCGTCGGGCTCTGGGCTGATGGCTCAGAGCCTGGAGCCTGTTTCCGATTCTGTGTCTCCCTCTCTCTCTGCCCCTCCCCTGTTCATGCTCTGTCTCTCTCTGTCCCCAAAATAAATAAACGTTGAAAAAAAAAATTTAAAAGTTCGACTTCTGATCTCAGCTCAGATCTTGATCTCAGGTTCCTGAATTCAGGCCCTGCATTGGGCTCTGCACTGGGAGTGAAGCCTACTTAAAAAGAAAAAAAAAAAAAGAAAGAAAAAAAGAAGAAAAGAAAAGAAATATGCAACCAGAGAAGAGTAAGAACATCTTGGGATGTACTCAAGATGATTCTCTCAGGCAGAGTTGAGCCAGCCATGGCCCAAGCCCACCTCACCTCCTATATTTGTAAATACATTTTTGCTGGAATACAGCTGTGCTCATTCACTTATGTACTGTTTATGACTGCTTTTGGGCTACAATGGAAGAGTTGGGTAGTTGCAACTGAGGCTATATGACTGCAAAGCCTAAAGTATTTACTACCCAGCCTTTTATATAAAAAGTTGGCTGACTCCTGCCCTAAGGTGAAAGCAACTGGTAAATCAACACATTTTACATTCATGTAGATGCATTCTGTTTCTAAGCAAGACTATCCAAAATCCTTTTCAAGGCTCATTAGTCAAAGCCTTTTCTGATTTCTTATTGTGGCTAGTTCAAGTATTTTATGGGGAATAATATGGTTACATAATCTTATAGGTGGAGTATAAAATCACATTCTCTATTTGCTTTTTCTTTCTCTCTTTAAATTACCTGATTTCTACTGTATTAGTATTTGAAAGCTTTTCTCCATAGTATTACTTTCAGCTGTCTCTTTTAAATTGGGGAACTGTTACCACCAGAAATTTTCTTTAGGGTTTTAGGAGCCATCCTTGATTTGGTATTCATTTGTCTCTGGGGAAGAATCATGTTTTGGCATTAGAACATTTCAGTAACACTTATTCCTAACAAATATTATATAATACTTCTGTGAAATTTCTAAAAGGAACTGAGAGATTCCATGGAGTGTCTAGTCTATTTTGAGATAAAGAAGAAAACAGTCCTTCTTGCTCAACCACCAGTGCCTTACTGAAACGTTGAGTAGCTCCTCTTGTTTTGTTTATTGAATAGAATGCTTAAGGCTCAGTTCAGAAGGTACATAACCAGATTTTAAAAGAAAAAATTGGTAATGGATTTTAAATTAAAGTTTTTTTAATCAAAAAAGTTTTATGAAAGAGTTGGACATAGTGATAAGACAACAACTCCTTTCTTATTCTGGAAATTTGCTTGTTAACTTGCAAACAGTAAGAAATCTCTCATGCTGTTTTCCTTGGGAAAAAGAGACCTTGGGAGTCCGACACTTAATTATCCAAGTGAAGGACCCATTTAATGACCTAAAATTACTTGTGTGTAGTCTTTGTGGGCCCCCTTTTGTAAAGGACGGTGTTTATGCCACACAATGAACTTTTAGGACTTACATTTTAAAAGGCCTCTCTGTGTCTGTGTTATTAATGCCTGTATCTAGCATTTACTGAACATTTCCTAGATCCTATTCTGATGGCTCCTGGGGCCCATTGGATCTCTTCCGCCTCCTCTGCTGATTTTCAGCTGCGTTAGTGACACTGAATTGCTTGCAGGTGTATGCCCTGAAATTGCTCTTTTCCTCTCCCCTTTATCCTTACTCTTTGCCATCGCTTCTTGGCCTTTTGGCTAAGATCAAGTGTACCCTTACTCTTTGCCTGGAGAACTCGTATGCCCTATTTCGGGCTCTGCTTTATCTCCTTCCAGAAATCTCTTTTACCCAGTCAGCTCCCTCACCTGTGCAACTTGCCTGTGCTGTGCACACCACATCAATACTATGCTGATATGTTCACATGTCCTGGAAATACTCTTACCTTGGTTAAACCTAACTGCTCACTCACTCCCTGCATTGCTAGAGAAAATCGCACAGCAAGGCAGATGGATGTCTTCCCAAACTGCTGCTCAGTCACTTCAAATGGCCTGTAGCCCTGCCTAGTAATGTTCGTGTTTCTCTAGGAAGTGCTCTGCTCACGGTTCGTAATGATATTTTCCTTCATTCTCCTCACTATTCAAACTTTTTCCCATGCTCAACCTCTCTTGTAAGTGATCTTGCCTTGTATTTCATGGAAAAAATAACCATCAGGTAGCAACTCCCCAGCCTCTCTTCATGAGATCTTCACACTCATTTGTATTGATACAGTGCTTGTGTTCTTACTTGTTATTACACGGGAGGGACAGATCCCTCCTCCTGTGACAGGTCAACACCCATGCATGGGCACCATCTCATCTCCTCCCACCTTAGAAATTTGGAACCATCTTTTCAGGATTCTTGACGTGGGCATTTAGATGTTTTACTATCTTTTGGGTGTCTCCTAGTGTCTTAGATTTAGCATAATTCCTTAGTGCTTGCTCCTAGCTGCTTTTGCTCATAATTTTCCTATTTTAATAAATAGTATTTCTGGTATTCACTTGTTCATGCCAGAAATCTGGGAGTGATCCTGGGAACGCCCACCTTTCCCACATTCAGTCCATCACCAGTTATTTTGATTCTATCTGCAGATATCTCTGAAAACTCTATTTTTGTTATCATGACCTTATTCCAGCCCCCCATCCTCCGTTATATGTACCATTCTAGAAGCCTCTTGGCAGGTTTCTCTCTTTCCATATTTCCTCACTTCTAATCTCTTTTTCTCAGAGAATCCAGAGTAATCTTTAAAAGATCTAAATAATCATTGTGTTAGTGCCTGGCTTAAAAACCTTCCGTGGCTCACATCATACGCAAAATGAAAGAACTCATTCCCTGGGCTCTCAAGGTCCTATATGTTCTGGTCCCTTGCCTTCACTCCTGTCTTTCCATTTACTTCTTTGTTCTTTATGTCCCGGCCACACTGGCCTTTTGCTATTTCCTGTAATATACAAATTTCTCACCTCAAGCCTTTACCTCTGCTGGGTTCAGGCTGAAAACAATTTCGCTTGCTTTCTGCACCCCTAATTCCTTCTCATCTTTCATATATGCACTTAAATGTTATTTCTCCTCCCTGCCTTTTTTTTTTTTTGGCATCTTTTAATCTCAATTTTTAAATTTACAGCCAAATTAGTATATAGTACAACAATGATTTCAGGAGTATCTACTCCTTAATGCCCCTTACCAATTTAGCCCCCTCCCACAACTCCTCCAGTAACCCTCTGTTCTCCATATTTAAGAGTCTCTTATGTTTTGTCCCCCTCCCTGTTTTTATATTATTTTTGCTTCCCTTCCCTTATGTTGATCTGTTTTGTGTCTTAAAGTCCTCATATGAGTGAAGTCATATGATACTTGTCTTTCTCTGACTAATTTTGCTTAGCATAATACCTTCTAGTTCCATCCATGTAGTTGCAAGTGGCAAGATTTCATTCTTTTTGATTGCCAAGTAATACTTCATTGTGTGTACTCCATTGTGTGTACATCTTCTTTATCCATTCATCCGTCAGTGGACATTTGGGCTCTTTCCATACTTTGGCTGTTGTTGATAGTGCTGCTATAAACATCGGGGTGCATGTGTCCCTTCTAAACAGCATACCTGTATCCCTTGGATAAATACCTAGTAGTGCAATTGCTGGGTCATAGGGTAGTTCTATTTTTAGTTTTTTGAGGAACCTCCATACTGTTTTCCAGAATGGCTGCACCAGCTTGCATTCCCACCAACAGTGCAAAAGAGATCCTTTCTCCGCATCCTTGCCAACATCTGTTGTTGCCTGAGTTGTTAATGTTAGCCATTCTGACAGTTGTAAGCTGGTATCTCATTGTGGTTTTGATTTGTATTTCCCTGATGATGAGTGATGTTGAGCATTTTTTCATGTGTTGGTTGGCCATCTGGAAGTCTTCTTTGGAGAAGTGTCTATTCATGTCTTTTGCCCATTTCTTCACTGCATTATTTGTTTTTTGGGTGTGGTGTTTGATAAGTTCTTTATAAATTTTGGATACTAACCCTTTATCTGATATGTCATTTGCAAACTTCTCCCATTCTGTTGGTTTCCTTTTAGTTTTGCTGTTGTTTCCTTCGCTGTGCAGAAGTTTTTATTTTGATGAGGTCCCATTTTTGCTTTTTTTCCCCTTGCCTCTGGAGACGTGTTGAGTAAGAAGTTGCTGCGGCCAAGATCAAAGAGGTTTTTGCCTGCTTTCTTCTCGAGGATTTTGATGGCTTCCTGTCTTACATTTAGGTCTTTCATCCATTTTGAGTTTATTTTTGTGTATGGTATAAGAAAGTGGTTTAGGTTCATTGTTCTGCATGTCACTGTCCAGTTTTCCCAGCACCACTTGCTGAAGAGACTGCCTTTATTCCATTGGATATTCTTTCCTGCTTTGTCAAAGATTAGTTGGCCATAAGTTTGTGGGTCCATTTCTGGGTTCTCTATTCTGTTCCATTGATCTGAGTGTCTGTTTTTGTGCCATTAAATGTCATTTTTTGGATGGAGCTCTCTTTGGGTAGTTTTTTCCTTATAAATCCTCTACTAAATTCCTCACCTTAGTTCTTTTCACCATTCGAAGGAATTACTAGAATTTGCAGCTACACGTTTCCTTACATGTTCCCGTATGCATCATGTCTTCCCTGCTAGACAGTAAGTTCCAGGAGGGCAGGGACTGTACTTTACTTTGTTCATAGTTGTGTCTCCAGCACCTGGTGCTGAATGCTCAGCAGATATTTGTTTCATGAAATACAGGGTTTATTGGGATGACTGCTTGGAAAGGGGAAGTCCTGTTTGGTACTTCATTGCAATATTGTACATTGGTTAAGGTTAAGCTTGGACTTACATGATTTTGAATCTCTGCTCCTATCTTCTGTGAACTTGAGCACTTATTAGCCTCTGTGTTCCCAGCACTGTCATGCTGGGCTGACTTCTTTCTTGAGTGGACCATCCACCCTGGAGAATGTATTTATATACATACTTATATGCAGGTTTATTCGGAAAAGGAGTAGGCTAGGCAGTGACACTGGTGCTAATAGAAATGCGCCTTAAATTATTGTGAGATGTTGTGTGTCAGATGGATCCCTTTAAAAACGTATGGCAGAACTTCTCATATCTGCTGGAGGCATTCCATATTGTTCTGAGTAGTTGGGATTCCTGGCATGTGCTTTGTCCCTGCTCTGTTGTTTAGGACAAAGGACTTTCTGGTTTGCCATTGTTGTAGGTCACATGGTCAACAACATAGGGAGGATAAAATGAATGTAGTATTTTGAAAGTGATCCTTTTCCCCTGACTAGTTGTTGCTCTTCTTTCTTTTAGTTCTCTGTTGCCCCAGCGCCTTGATAGTTAAGTTATAAATTCTCAGAGTGGGAGTGAGTGGAACCTAATTTGTGGCTTGGGGAAGAGAGTTCGAACTCTAGGCATCTCGAGTAGGCATAGTCATTTTTTGATGATTCCCTATCTTGAGTAGGCGTAGTCATTTTTTGAGGATTTCTTTGGGAGAAATCCTTATCTAATGGAATATTGCAAAGGAGCTTTTGGTTAAATTCAGAATCCTTTACTTTTCTAAGTAACTTAGTTTTTCTGTAATTTAAAGCTTGGATTTCTGGAAGCCTGTGTGTGTGTGTGTGTGTGTGTGTGTGTGTGTGTGTGTGTGTGTGTGTGTAAAAAGAGGCATGAAACTTCCTTGTAAAGTGTTGTGAAGTTTCCTTTTCTATTCTGGGTATTTCTGATCTTCCGGAAATACAGGGTGAGAAGACCACTACTCACCTGCATACTCTTCGGTGCATTTTCGTTCGGTAAATATTCCCTGTGATTTTCATTTTCAGCATTGTTTGTTGCATGTTCTTGTCTTCAAAGGAAAAGCCCCAAAGCAGCCAATAGAAGAACGAGTGGTTGGATTGTGTATATGGCTCCTACCACATTGACCTCCTTCTGTACTGTTTGCCAGCATGCCCAGTATTTACTTTGTTGCGAGCTCCAGGGACTCTGCTTTGCATATACACCTTCAATCGTTATGAGTAATTTTCAGTCAGACTGAGTGTGTAAACTTGTAGCCACAAACTGAGTCCTTACATAATGTAGTCTGATCACTAGTAAAGGAATGTAATTGACTTGTAAATTTCTGAGGAGGGGGAGGGAAAAAAATCTCCAACAGAAGTGTTCTGTTAATGAATGTGATAGACCTCTTTGTTGTTTAAAGACAACCGGCTTGCTATTTCCCTGAAGAAAGAGCTGTGTTGGGACTGTTGCACATTTCCCTGGCACATTGCCCCACCTCCTCTTCCCTGAAAATATTTATGGAGATCCAGTGTGTTAATAAATTTAGAAGTCATTTGATGGTTGCATTGGCAGCGTGAGATAAAGTAGTTAAAATATGTTGTTCATTTTATTTCTGGGTGGGGTGGAAGAGGGAAATGAAATACTGACTTTTTTTTTTTCCTCTTTGGAAACCTAATACGATGTTCTTTTGTTATCATTCTCATTCTCTAGGCATTAAGTGTAACTGAAACCCTGATTAAACCTTTGGAAAAATTCAGAAAAGAGCAACTTGGAGCCGTAAAGGTTTGTGTCTAATTTGAGCACACTTGTACGTGGAAGATGGACGTCCCTCTGCTGCTTCACTGTACTCTTGATTCGCATTTGGCGGCTTGGAAGGAGATGCTGGAGTAAACCATCTGTTGTTTTATGTTGTAAATGTGCTTTTTCCCCTTGGGGGGTATGAAATTGTAAACCAAACAAAAACACCTGGACGGGATAGTAAAACCTCTAGCAATCTTTGGCTACACCTTCCCATATAGAGGTTTGAAAATATCTTTAACCAGACCTCACATGCACTCGGAATAGAAGCATCTTACCTCTGTGGGGAGTACACTGATTTCCTCATACGCCTCAGTTTTATGGAGGAGTGTAGCGTTATGTGAGGGTTTAAGATTAGAAATGCTGCTACACCATGATGCCATTGAAACTAGGAAGAGAATATTAGGTTTTGGGGACATAATTTCCTTCAATTTAACACAGATTTACTGAGCTTCTCTTACACGCCAGTGTTGTTATAGGTAGGTGCTGGGGATTCAGAGGTGGGTGAACCACAGCCCGCACTCAAGGATCTGGAAGTTAGCCAGGATTTCTGGGAACAACTTGGTGACTTTACCACAGGGAGCCTGAGATATATTTAGCAACTTCCAATACTAATGAGCTTTGAAATTATCCCAGAGAAATAATTTCTACCAACGTTTCCTGAATTTTGTGCATTCACCTGAGGGACAAAAAGTAACAATCATGTGTTGACTCTTTTTGGCTTGGCCCGGAAGAGAATAACATCACTTTTAGGTAGGGAAGAGAGTTTTTACATTTGGATTCTCCCCCCTCCCCACCAGTGGCTTGGGGTTGTGAAGCTTTTTTTTCTTCATCTTCCTAAGCAAAATATTAAAATGGTTTTGTACAAATAAACTTTGTGGCTTCAATGACTGTAGCTATACAGATGGGCCCAAAGAGTGCCAGCTTTTTAGTTGCTATTTAAAGAATCATTTCTCCTGTGACTTGTTAAAATATTAGATACATTTCCTTTTAGCATACTATTTTACCTTTTTAATGAAGGGCTATGTTTTCAGAGGAGATTAGTCAGGCACCCTCTAAGTCCTCTTCCTGGATTGTTTGCTGAGTTCCATGAAGCTGACTGTGTCTTCTGGATTTGCAGCAGGACACTGGAGGTCTGCTTTCACACCTGTGACCTTGGGCAGATAATTGGCTTTATAGTTCCTTATCTGTAAAAAGAGAGATTTGGGGATTTGACTGCTCTACTTTGTATTTTATGATTCTGTTTTCTCTGATCTTGTCTTCTTTAGGCTGTTTTAAAGCTCGAACACCTTGACTGTTTGTTTTCTAACACTTCATTAGCAGGTACTGAATGTAAACAGTGTCCGTTTCTTATTAATTGGATGATGGTGGTGGTGAGTGAGGATTATATTATGGAAATGGAAAATGAATATGACTTAATATATTTTCTTTTTTATTTGCCATCCACCCTACTGTTTTTTGTTTGTTTGTTTTTAAGTAGGCTCCATGCCCAATGTGGGACTTGACCTCACAGCCCTGATAGACTATGTTCTAGCAACTGAGCCAGCCATGTGCCCCCCTACTGAGTTTTTATAAATTTCTAACCTTGAATTTTCTATTGACTGACTCCTCTCCCTCTAAAACTTTTCCTGTTTCTGATGTTGTACTTGTTCAGAGTATATATCCAGCAAGCACCTCGCAGAATAGCTTGCCATGTTAAAAGAAGTTATTTTAATAATTTTAGTCTATGCCTTGAGTTGTTTCATGGCCAGATTCCATCCTGAAGTCCCCCCTTTTTTTTTATTCCTTCATTGTTCACTGTCTTTAAGTTTGTGAAGGATTTATCATATGTTCTTGTTCAGTACAGTATGTGTGTTGGCTGTCATACTATGGATACTATTTGAGGAGGCAAGTCCTTGTGGGTCACAGGGAGAAGGCCTTTTTTCCTCAAAGTTTTATATGTTAAAGAATAGAGAATGGTGATGTTCTAGGTTATATAGTGCTATGTAAGCATCTGTCTCTAGACGTTCAGTGTTTAAATCTAGATTGTTCTGTGTTGAAGAGAAAAAGGCTGTGCTTTTTTTTATTTACTACCGGCCTCCACTCTTGTCTTAATATATAAAGTATCTGATAAATAACCTATTCCACTGATAATTCTAGAAGAGGGTTTGTATAAAGGTTTGTAATCTGGATCCTTGGTTTTCTACATCTGTACTTCTTGAATATTTCATCATGTTTTGACAAACCTATATTTTTATTCACTCGTTAATTGGGACACTTAAAAATAACTTTATGTAAGTTAAAGGTCTTTTTAAAAAAGCAGTTTTTATGTGGGGATTAAAGGAAAAAAAAAAAAAAGCCTTTAAAAGTTGACCACAGCAGAATGTTTCAGATCTCCTTGTTAGAATGTGGATCTTCTCTTTCTCTTCTCCTTCCCCACCTGGTGTGTCCTACCCTCTGCCTTTCAACTGGAGCTGTTTCTGTTCTGTTCACTCTTAGTTTCTCGGGTTTCCAGAATCTCAGTGACGTGTTTAATTTGTGGTTTTAATATGTCTGAACTGCTAGGTTTTTGCAAGCTGGATTTTTTAAAAGCCCTGAGCTATTCTTTTCTACTGTTGGCCTCCATTTGGATTTGTTCTCCTTCCGTCATATCTGTTTGGTTTGGGCTCATTCCTTGGTTCTTGGAGGTTCTGCTGATTTTCTTCCATGCTTGCCAGGTTCTCCTGTCTGTTGGAAAAATTCCATTTCTCGTCGCAGGACACAGGTCCTTCTGTGCTGTGTCACATGAGGTTCCTGTTCAGAGTTCCCTTCACAGCCTCACTCAGCTTTTACTTCCTCTGCAGCTCTTTCCTTTCCCCAGGGGCTTGTCACTTACCCTAGTGTCTGCACAACACTTTATCCAGAGCCATTGCTCATTAAATGTCGAATTAGCCACTTAGTCAAATTAGGAAACTAGTATGGGCACCGAACGACAGAGGAGCCTAGTAGGCTGTTGTGTAAACTCTGTAAGAAATACCCCAACTTGCTATGACTTACATTGGGAGAATTTAAGACTTCTCTTGTAGATATTGGAACAATCCAGTAATGAAAATGTGGCCTCATGCAGGTGGCAGCATGCATGCAAATATCAAACAGATGCAACTAAACTATTGATAATCGAGCCAACTCAAATGCTAGTCTGAAAGAGCCAATTACTATTTTATTCACTGGAATAAAAAAATGTAACCAGAAGGGTTGAAAAAGATGTTCATTTCATATATTATAACTTACAGCCTCAGCCTTTCAGAGACCCTTGTGCCAAATTTCTTTTCTATTTCTTTCCAAGATTGTATCTAATGACTAAATATTTAATAAAAGTTGACTTCCTGAGATTCTGTAAATGACTGCAGTGAGTGAATATGAGTGAAAAGCAAATCTACTTAAATAATTTCTCAAATTATGTTTGACAAAGCAGAAAAAAATGTTGACTTAATTACATTTTTTTCATTTTAGTTATAAAACACTTACCAGCACCTATCGTAAGGGAAGAGTCCCAGTATACAACTATGAATTAAAACACTAGTTGGCCTTCAAGACATGGTCAACTCTGGGTGTGGGGGAGATGCAAAACAAAACACTAAAAAGTGCTATAATTGAGGTAAGCATAGGTGCTCTGGAACATGCCCTATTGTCTCAACTTGGAGTGCCAGGAAAGTCTTTCAGGAAGACCTGCTTCCTTCTTGTTTGAATCCCATTTCTGCCCCTAAGCTAGCTGTGTGGATTCGGGCATTCATGGTCTCCAGCTCTCAATTTGCTGGTCTTTACAATGAGGCTAATGACCCCTGTCTCAGAAGGTTTTTGTGAGGATTAAATGAACTTGATAGTGTATTTCCCATGCCTCGAGAGGGGCCTGGCCTACATGGTTGCAGTTTATCTTATTATCCCATTTATGGCTTGCTCTGTGTCAACTTGCCAAACAAGAACCGCTCAGGTTTTTGTCTACTCTCTGCATGCCGCAAGCTTCAGAGGTGACATGCCAGAGTACCGTGGCTTATGACCCTCCTGGCCAGGTAGTGTGAAGGTGATGGATAGGTGACCCTGCACAGTAGCTGAGGGTACCTGTCAACTTTGTCATTTTTGGTGCCACTGCAGCCACAGGCTTCCTTCTCTCATCCTCTGACAGATGTCTCCTGGGTGTGGAGTTAGGTGCTGGATTCTGTGGGGGAGGGAAAGCTGAATTCTCACTTCTTTGGGTAGGCTGCAGGGACTTAGAGAAAGGGGGAGAGTAAGGTTGGATAAGGCAAGTGAGTTGTCAAACAGGGAGAGGTGACATTTGGTGCAGAAGTTAAGGGAGGGTGTGCTGTTTTCACCACCATTGAGTGGTAAGGGGGCGCTTCATGGACGAGATGGCATTTTTATCTGGGCTTGCAGGATGTTGGTAGACCAGGGGAGGGTAAGAACAGAGATTACAGAACTCTTGGGTATCAGGCTTGGACATCAGGATTGCAGTTTAAAAGGTGTTCCTGCCAAGTATATGTGTAATATGAATCTTGTTTCTTGCATGGGTGGTATTCCCCCCCCCCCATCTCCTTACTTAAATAAGGGAGGAAGAGTTGGAATCTCTAAGAAAGTATTTAGTTCTCCAGACTAGTTACGCCTTATTATTTTAATGTTTATCGTTGTAAAATAAGTTTTTTCATTTCCTCATCTCAGGAAGTTTGTAAAACAACCAAAACATTTTTAAAAAGTTACCTGGTAACTTTAAAAAGTCCCCCCCGCCTTTTTCCAAAGCAAATTCTAATGCTCTAAAGAAATGTGGACAATTCACAATCTCAAGCTCTTGTGAATTCTTTATATATTCCTTATTCATTTTTCCATGGAAATACTAATATGTGATTTTAGCAGAAACTTGCTTAATCTTAAGAGTGTTTTTATGTATTAGGAATATTTACTTTTCTTACATATTAATTGCATCTTCTCCCTGCTTTGTCGTTGGTCTTTTAGCTTGTCTGTTGTGTATTTTTTGATATTTAGAAGTTCTCATGGCCTCTTCCATTTCTTTTTTGCTTAAAAAGTATTGTATGTTGTGAGATCTGATGAAACTGTTCTCTTTTATGGCTTCATTTTTTACTCGTGACTCTTTCAATCCATCTGGAATTAATTTTGATATGAGACATAGTTCTCTATTTCCAAGTAGTTAACTAATTATACCAACACCATTAGTTGAATAATATTTTTTATCCAGTGATTTATGATACAACCTTAAAAAGTATGTTTACTTCTAATATATTTAAAATATTAAGTTTTGTTTCTTAGGTTTCTGAATTCCCTTTACCATTTATACAGCATACACCTTATTTGGTTTCACTGTTTTTTTTTTTTAATGTTTATTCAGTTTTGAGAGAGAGAGAGAGAGAGAGAGAGAGAGAGAATATGAGTGGGGGAGGGGCAGAGAGAGAGGGAGACAGAATCTGAAGCAGGCTCCAGGCTCTGAGCAGTCAGCACAGAGCCCGATGCGGGGCTTGAACTCATGAACCATGAGATCATGACCTGAGCTGAAGTCGGCCGCTTAACCCACTGAGCCACTCAGGTGCCCTGGTTACACTATTTTAAGTAATAACTATTCTTTACTTTTGGGGGGGGGGGGTTGAGGGGGTCGTGGGGCATGGGCATAGGTTTTGTAACCAATTACAAGCTGACTTTCAGTGAATCATAGTTAACCTGTAAACATAATTTTGTTTGTCTTACTCATGTTAAAATGTAAAAAAAAAAAAAAAAAAAAGATTGCCACTATTTTATTTTTTTTAATGTTTATTTTTGAGACAGAGAGAGAGCATGAGCAGGGGAGGGGTAGAGAGAGAGGGAGACATAGAATCTGAAGCAGGCTCCATGCACTGAGCTGTCAGCACAGAGCCCAATACAAGGCTTGAACTCATCAACTGATGAGATCATGCCCTGAGCCAAAGTCAGATGCTCAGCCGACTGAACCAACCAGGTGCCCGGTAGCCATTATTTAAAAATCACTGGGTTTTTCGGCTGTTCCAGAAAAATCAGATGACATGGCTTGTATACTAGCCTATACTCCCATGTGTAACACAAAAGCCATATGAGCACAAAGAAACAATACTACCCTGTAATGGCATTGAGAACAAATGCAAGAAGAAATAATTTTATTTAGGTCTTAAGATTTAAAAACAAAACACAGCAGCATTTGTATAACGCCATACCACATGTGGACAAACGCATTTCCACTCTCGTTGGTGGGTGGAATGTTCTTTCTTGGCTGAATTCTTTCTGCATAAAGCCTTTGATACCCCCGCTTTCTTTCATTCTCAACTTTACCCACGTGTTAACTTACAAACCCCACTGCTGCTGAGTGTGCTGGGTGTTTTGACTGCTCTTTTTAGCATCACTGCTTCCTTTGTCCTGTTCTGTGATTCTGATGAAATCAAATGCGTAAAAATATTTTCAGTGTTCCTGGTAAGTACGAATCTGCACTAGGGAGCATTTTTTACTACACAATCCTGCCTTGCGGTAACCGTGTGGTGAATGTAGCGGAATGCCTTCTCTTCCTGTTTTGTTTGAACGTGAGAAACATGCTCAGAGAACGCTGTGAGGCTGGTGCAGTCACAGTCCTAAGTGGCCAGGACGAGAGCTGGTTTTCTCACACCAGATCTAGCATGCATTCCACACTATCAGCTTGTTAAAATAGTGGAGATTCTGAAACAGTGGCCATATGTTTGTTTTACTTTATTTTTCTGTGAGTCACCAAAATAGTTGATGAAAACTGTAGTAATAAAAAGCAGAAAAGAGAGTAACTGTGTATTCATGCCTTAAGCTTTTTTTTTTAAATAGTTGTAAATGAAACCTAGAGAGCATAAGGAAAAAGTGCCTCTGTGTCAACAAAAGTGTGACTGTTGTCACACGTAGGTGATCCATAGGGTCACAGAATTTTAGGATTGGATCTAAAAATGAGCAAGTACGAAAAAAAAAAAATCCCTGACTTCTTCAGTAAGAAAACTAAAGTTCTGTGTTGTGAATTTTTTTTTCAAAGTTGTGTAGCTAATTTGTAATTCAACTTGGAATAGAAATGGGAAGAAACATCCGTTCTTGAGACTGACTGTCTTCCCTCCGTGTGGGATGAGCCAGCAGAGGCTCTGTCCTAGGTTCCCACAGTTTTTGTAGTCCCATGTCCTGAAAAAATAATGACAAATGTGAAGAAACAGACTTCTCACGTGCTTTGTTCAGTCTCTTTGCCTAATAAGAAAGAGATCATATCAGAAAAGATGGGAAATGTTCGTTTTTGCTTTAGAAAATAGAAGTTGGAAAATAGGGAAGAGAATGTTCCTTTCCAGGAGCCCTTGGAGAGTTAGGGAGAGTTTGAAGTTAATGGAAACATTTTGAGGGCATGAGGACATAGTGTGCTCTCGTTGGTGCTCAGAAATGTTTATTAAAAATCCACTTAAATTGGCAGAGGAGATTGTCTATCTTTTCTGTATTTAACCATTAGGATACTTGTTTTCTCAAAAAGCTTCTATCGACAAAGGAAGCAAATGCTGGTTCTAGGCAGTACCTGAGGGATGTTTGTAATGCTAATCACAGAGTCTCAGTACAAAGGTGTCAGTGTTTACCTTATGCCCTGTAGACTGATCTGTTGATACATATTCTGAATAGTGTAACAGAAATCACTGGGAAAGTTTGGGAAAGGAGATGATGTTTCTGATCAGAGGGTCTTATTGTTAAATTCACACTGGACAATTAAAATCTTTCCCAAGATTTTTTCCCCCCAATTGTGATGATGCTTCCTTTTTTTATGTAGACTAAAATTTACTCAGTTTTAAAAGAATCCCATTTCTATGCCAAAATCTGCACAACTTTGCTGTTTTAACCCTGTGTTCTTTTTTATTATTATTTCTTTTAACGAGGGACAAGTGACATGGTGTTAATTGTAAGCACTTAAGTATGAAGAGTTGAAAACTAATGTGCTCGGTAAAAAGCCCATTAAAGGAAAAAAAGAAAAGATGAGTGACTCTTTAATCCTAACGCTGCTTTGATGATTCGTAATCAGTGGCATGGGTACAGATAGATTTTTCAGATAGCTTCCTCACACTCGGTGGTACTTTATTTATTTTTAGATACTATTCATATCTTGAGCTTCCTAGTAGATAAACTTTGTGCATACATTTCCCCTCCTGTTTAATCATAGATGTCTGTGTTTTCTGACTTGTAGGAAGAAAAAAAGAAGTTTGACAAAGAAACAGAAAAGAACTATAGTCTAATTGATAAGCATTTGAATTTATCAGCCAAAAAGAAAGACTCACACTTACAAGAGGTATTGTTTTTATTTTTCTGTTAATTTGTTCCTAAATTCAATGAGCAGTGCATGTTTTTTCCATTTAAAGTGTGCTTTTCTTTTGTGAACTTTTCATCTAGGGATGAAAAAAAAAAAACGAAGAGGTAATGCCATGAATTAAGGGAAAAAAAAGTTCTTGTGGAACAAGACGCAAAATAATGAATACATCTTACAGTGATTAATTCAGTATAGATTCATAGTATTAACATTTTTGATTCTGAGTATATTTTCACGGGAACAATTTTATCCAGCGCTACTGAAGAACGGGTATATTATTTTGGGGGGAATAGATTCATTAATTGGCTTTCAAGACTGTGAAGAAATGAATTTAATAAGCTCATATACCATTTTGTTTTTATGTGAAGGCAGCATTAATCTTATGTAATGCTGAAGATTCAGGAAGTTCAGCTTCATTGGAAAAAGAGCATCTGCTTTACTTGTGGTAATAGACTCATTTTTTTTTTTTTTTTTTTTTTTTGGAGGGAGCCATGTGTAAGGAGAAAGGAATTTATATCTTATCTCTCATTTTGTCTGTCTTTCTCTTTTCTAAATTCCCTGGCTCTTGTGTTTTCTCACTCACACACTTGAATGGAAACTCAGTGGTTTGCAATTTGGAACATATGTTTTCATTAAAAATAATGCTGTTTTGCAGCTGTTGGGATCTTGACTCATCCCACAACAGTGTGATTTTTTTTTTTTTTCTTATTTGTTTATTTTTAAACACCTAAGGAATCTGGGCATAATATCGCATTATAACATACTTTTACTGAAGTATCATCAAAATGACGCTAATAACATTGGCTCTAGTATAGAGCTGGTTTATATTTAAAGTCAGATATTTAGTTGCACACTATGTGTGTGTGTGGTCATTTTGACATTCCCCACATGTCACATTTACTTTTTCCTCTTTAATAACTGACATTTGGATGGCGTTTGGAAGTTTATAAAAGAGAAAGGAGCTTTTATATCATTTAATCCTCACTACAATACTGTAGGTAGGTAGGGCTCCAGTCTCTCCTTGTTCCACATTGTGTAGAAAACCATCCAGTTGTTCCATATGCTCCCTCTGCCCATTTTGAAATGACAGCTGTTGTTTTTATAGACTCTCCTAATGCCAGCAGCATTCTACCTGTCTTTTCCCCTTATCTCTCTTTTCAGAGATCCTGAAGGGAATTTCATGCTGTAAGTAAATTTCCGTCTTCACTGGCTAATTAGGTATCTTATTCAAGCCGTTGCTTAGGCAAAATCTTTATGGCCATCCTTGGCCCTTACTCTCTTACCCTACATCCAGTCTGTTGGCATATATTGTCTGTAGCTTCTGGATATTCTCAGAATATGGCCACTTCTACTCCCCCCGCCACCCCCCCACCCCAGGCCCCATCTCACCCTGGCCCATGCGGCTGGCATCTCTCACATGGATTACTGCAGAGCCCTCTTAATTGGTCTCCCTGCTTCCACCAAGATATTCCTACAGTTTATTTTCTATACAGCAAGCAGGTTGAGGCTTGATGTTGCTGGTCCTCCCCAGACCCCCCACTAATAGCTATCTGCGGAAGCCCAGGGCCCACCCTCCTGTCCTCGCACCCACACGGGCTGCTTTGCTCTGGCTGGGTTGGGTCAAGCATCCTCTGCGCTCAGGGCCATTGCTTTTTTGTTGTCCTACTGCCTGGTACGTTTCCAGCCCAGACCTGTATGCCTCACTCCTCCATGTACTCTCTGCTCAGAGTTCACCTTACTAGAGAAGTCCCCCACCGTCTTATTTAAAGTGTCCCCCTTATGCTGTTTTAATTTTTTCACATTCTTTTTTTTTTTTTTTTTTAAATTTTTTTTTTTTTTTCAACGCTTATTTATTTTTGGGACAGAGAGAGACAGAGCACGAACGGGGAAGGGGCAGAGAGAGAGGGAGACACAGAATCGGAAACAGGCTCCAGGCTCTGAGCCATCAGCCCAGAGCCTGACGCGGGGCTCGAACTCACGGACCGCGAGATCGTGACCTGGCTGAAGTCGGACGCTTAACCGACTGCGCCACCCAGGCGCCCCAATTTTTTCACATTCTTACAAACATTTGACATACTAAATATTTGTTTGTTACATGGCTTCTTGCACTATCTTGTAAGCTCCTTGAAGGCAGCGACATTGTTTTATTCAGTAGTCTGTCCTTTACACCTAGAATAGTACTAGTCAGGGAGTAGGCAATAAATACTGAATGAAGAAGGATGAAGTTGCTTGCATAGTGAGCTAGGGCTCCATCCATTTGATCATTTCCAAAGATAATTAGACTCCAGATCAGCAATTTGAAGAGACCCTCAAGATGAATAATTTTAGTTTCATTTAAACTGTGCATTCTGCCCTATCTTGCTATTTACTGTTTACAAACATACAAACTCCCACTTGAAACCGCTTTCTACTGCAAACATGAAGGCCTTTTTTTGGGGGGATGCTCTTTAAAGGGAAAAAGTTAGATTTGGATTTTCGTTGCTTTTGGCATTGGCTTATGTATTGCTAATCTTTAGTGAACTGAGTTGAGGTGCTCAAGAGGTTTATAAAGTTTGCTGAGAGTGGTACTGAACAAAGGCATAGAAACTTGCATCATGTATTCTTTCTCTTTGTCTCAAATGAAAGTAACAGGAGACGATTGTTGCAAACACCAGGCTGGCTATTTTGGTAATTTTGTTAGGACCATTAGCTGTAGTTCTATGTTTATTGAGCACAATACCTTCTACTTCCATCCCCCTCCCTAAATTCTAATTAATATTTACACTAGAACGAGTATCAGACATTTGAGAAAAATCTATTTCTGTTAATTTTTGAAGTATATTTTTGTTTTTTGAGCGGTCAGTTCATTATATTTCAGTATATGTGACTGGAGGAGTAGATCTTGTGAATAACTTTGCAGGAGAATGGTCTGTTCTTGTTACAAATACTTATAGAAGGAATGGCCAGAAATTGGGTGATGGTCAAATTGGAATTTGTTAAAAACGTCACTTTTGCTTGATCTAGTAAAAAGTACAGTCTGAATGTGTGTTTTCCCACACTGCCCAGCAATAAGCTCGCTACTGACACTATCTACCTGAGATGGCATCAGCTCAGGGGGTTAAGGGCTTAGTCCAGAGCACTGTCCCTTTTTAAGATACCAGTTGCAAATCAAGGTGTTACCTGTGCTTCTGATCTACTTGCTATAAATTAGATGATCCTATGTCCCCCTCCTTGGGTTTGATTCATTTCCTGAGTGGCTCACAGAACTGAGATAAAACATTTACTTAACTAATTTATCGTAAAGAATAGTATAAAAGATTGAGATCACTAGCTAGATGAAAGGGTACACACGGTGGGGTCTGGAAGGGTCCCAAGCATAGAAACTTCTGTCCCCATGGAACTGGGGTGTATTACTCTCCAGGCACATGCATGTGCTCACAGACCTTGAAGTTCAAGCGTTTTGTTTTTTTTTTTTTTAATTTTTTTTTTTTTCAACGTTTATTTATTTTTGGGACAGAGAGAGACAGAGCATGAACGGGGGAGGGGCAGAGAGAGAGGGAGACACAGAATCAGAAACAGGGTCCAGGCTCTGAGCCATCAGCCCAGAGCCCGACGCGGGGCTCGAACTCACGGACCGCGAGATCGTGACCTGGCTGAAGTCGGATGCTTAACCGACTGCGCCACCCAGGCGCCCCGAAGTTCAAGCGTTTTTACAGAACTTCCTACGTTCTTTGCCAGAGGTCTGTAGGTGGGACTGAAAGTTCTAGCCCTCTGATCATTTAGTCTTTCTGGTGCTATCTAGAGGCCCCACCCTAAGTCATCTCAGTGGCATAAACTCCGGAGAGGCTCTTTATGTATGGCAAAAGATATTCCCATCTCTCAGGAAATTCCAAAGGTTTTGGAAGCTTTGTGCTTTATTCCACATATAGTGATTGCCTTCCAGACTTGAGTCAGGCTCTAAAGGACTGTGCTGCTCCATATCATTAGGGTGCCCTTGGCATTGTTGTAAATGACAGGTTATGGGCAACCCTGGGGATTTTGGTGATCTAATCACACAGTGCGTGGCATAGTGGTTATGGATAACCAGAATACTAGGGGTGTGTATAGAGGTTGACCATCAATGAATGCCAGGGTGATTGGAATAGTACAGACAACCAGGTGAGAAAATCTGCTGAAATAAAGAGCCTACTTGGCTAAGTCTGATCCTTGTGTAATTTTCTTGAAGGACATTTCCCAGTAACCAAACATGAGGAATCTACCTGGAACTCTTCACATCTTCATTTTATTAAATACGAAACAAAATTGCATCCCTCTCGCCCCCGCCCCCGCCCCAGAGTTGTGTCTGCTAGCTACTGGTGGCTGAACTTTCAAACTCTGGTTATTCGAGGCATAAAAAAGATGATTTTGATGAGTATTAAGTAGAAATTCTCATTTTAGCTTAGTAGCTTAGTAACATAACACTCTTATATAACATTCTACTTGAAAATTCATTTCATGCTAAAAAAATTTTTTTTGCCATGATAGATACTTTTTCCCTCCAAGATGAAAAAGATTGTTGTCACATTTCCATACCATAAAATATACGCACTTAATGATTTTCAAGGGCACAGTTCAGTGGCATTAAATACATTCACATTGTTGTGCGACCACCGCTACCTTCACATCTAGAGCTCTTGTCATCTCTTAATACTGAAACTCTGTGCCCATTGAATAAAACTTCCCCAGCTCCCTACCCCTATCTCCTGACAACCACCCTTCCACTTTCTGTGTTGGTTCTAGGTAGCTTATAAAAGTGGAATCATAGAGTATCTGTCCTTTTGTGACTTGCTTATTCACTTAGCATAATGCTTTCAAGGTTCATCCATGTTGTAGCACGTCAGAATTTCCTTCCTTTCCGAGGCTGAATAATATTCTACTGTATATGTATATATATATCACATTTTGTTTATCCATGTATCTGTCAGTGGATACTTCGCTTGCTGTTGCCTTTTAGCTATTGAAAATAATGTTGCTATGAACCTGGTTAGATAAATCTTTTCGAGTCCCTGTTTTCAGTTTTTATGAGTATATACCGAGAAATGGAATTGCTAGGTCACGTGATAATTCTGGTTTTAATTTTTTTGGAGAACTGCTATGCTGTTTTCCAGAGTAGCTTCATCATTTTACATTTCCACTAACAGTGCATAGGGTTTCAGTTTCTCCATATCCCCATCAACACTTGTTTTGTTTTAATGTTTTTAATGTTTTATTATTTATTTTTGAGAGAGAGAGAGAGAGTGTGTGAGCAGGGGAGGGGCAGAGAGAGGGGGAGCCACAGGATCTGAAGCAGGCTCCAGGCTCTTGAGTTGTCAGCACAGAGACTGACGCGGGACTCGAACTCATGAGCCATGAGATCGTGATCTCAACTGAAGTTGGATGCTTAACTGACTGAGCCACCCAGGTGCCCCTGTTTCTTTCTTTCCTTCTTTTTTTTTTTTAATAGTTTTGTTGTTGTTTTGATAGGCGTGAGGTGTTATCTTGCATTTGTATTTCTGTAATGATTAGTGATGTTGAGCATCTTTTCAGGTGCTTCTTGCCATTTATATATTTTCTTTGGAGAAATGTCTAGATAAATACCTTTAAAAGTAAAATTGGCCAAATTAAGAAATATATTATGTGATGCCTTGTAAGAATGGTTTCTAGGCTGGCCATTCTTTCCCTGCTCTTCCTCCATGGAACCCTGCTCCTCCCATAGTGCCCTTCTAGTTAGACCAGATAAGCTGGAACTTTTTTTTTTTTTTTTGAACAGTCTCCTGACCATCTGGTGCCTGTTTACTCCCAGAGGATGAGACATTTTGAGGACTTAACAGCCTGACTGCCTACAGATGGGCTTCAAGCTCTGGCCCAACTTTTGAGAACCAGGCTCTTTTCTTTTTTCTTTGACTGAAGTACAGTTGACATACAATTTTACATTAGTTTCAGGCACAACATAGTTATTTGACAGCTCTATACGTTATGCTGTGTCCACCATAGATGTAGCTACCATCTGCTCCCAAACAACACTGTTATGGTGCTATTGACTGTATCCCCTATGCTGTACCTTTCATCCTTGTGACTTACTCATTCCGCAACTGGAAGCCTGTACCTTCTCTCTCCTTCACACGTTTTGCCCATCCTCCTCACCTCTCTCCCGTCCAGCAGCCGTCGTCTCCTTCTCTGTTTTTATGGGTCTATTTCTGCCTTTTTGTTTATTTTGTTTTGCTTTGTTTTTTAGATTCCACGTATACATGAAATCATATGGTATTGTCTATGTCTGACTTATTTCACTTAGCCTAACAGTGTCCAAGTCCATCCATGTTGTTGTAAGTGAGAAGAGCTCATCTGTTTTTATGGCTGAGCAGTAGTCCATTGTATATATAGCACATCTTCTTTATCCGCTCATCTGTTGGTGGACACTTGGCTGCTTTCATATCTTGGCCATTCTAGATAATGCTGCCATAAATATAGGCGTGCTCACGTCTTCTCAAATTAACGCTTTTGTTGGGTTATACCCGGAAGTGGAATTACCAGATCGTATGGTATTTAAGAACCAGGTTCTTGAGATGGTACCATAGCTACCACTTCCTCACCTGCTGCCTTCACTCATGACTACTGAAGTGACTACAGTTTCCCAGGCCGACTGCATTCTTACAGGATTTGTCAACGGAAATAATGTTTATGTGATTTTGATCATATGCGTATGGTTCAACCTTGGGTGTCCGTTGTGGTTGGGGTGAGTTTTTCGTGAAGAGGCATCCTTCAGTGTTTAATCCTTTGGGGCCAATCTCATCATAAAGAGCAAGCGTTGGCAGACTTTTTCTGCAGAGTCAGATAGTAAACGCTGTATACTTTTGCAAACTCTAAGGTCCCTGTGGCAGCCATAGTATTCAGTTTGGCTGTTCTAGCAGGAAAGTGGCTATAGAAGATCTATATACCAGTAGCCACGACTGTGTTCCAGGACAACTTTGTGTAGAAAACCAGGCTGCAGGTTGCCAACCTCTGGTCAAGCGTTTCACTCCTTACCGTCTCTGATTTAACCAGCCTCTATTACTTTAACATAGGCAGATATGCAAGTGGAGCAAAACCGGCAGCACTTTTATGAACTGTCCCTTGAGTATGTATGTAAGCTTCAGGAGATTCAAGAAAGAAAGAAGTTTGAGTTTGTGGAACCTGTAAGTATCATAGAAAGTTGTTCTGCTGTTACATTTAATAGATATCCTAGAAGCATTTTTCTTTCTAGATGAAATTTACAGTTCCTGGGGACCAGGATACATACACAGGAAGCAAGACATCATGAATTGTAAAGGGTGGACCCAGATCGTGATGAGGTCAAGGAACCACCTTCACAGTTCAGTGGTTCTCGGCCTTTGCACAGCAACATATAGTGAATATTATTTCTCAATGACTGCAATCAGGTGCAATTTCTGCCACCCTATTGTAGACCCACCCTTTAAAAGAAAACCCTGTGAAAGAAGTGTTAGGATGGGAGAGTGAGCAGTGGTGTCGATGGATAATCTTCACTCTTCTCGAGTTTGTTCTGAAGCAAGTACACCAATCCAAATTTTAGCACTTTAAACAGTTCTTGGTAACAAATTATTATTATTATTTTTTTCAACGTTTATTTATTTTTGGGACAGAGAGAGACAGAGCATGAACGGGGGAGGGACAGAGAGAGGGGGAGACACAGAATCGGAAACAGGCTCCAGGCTCCGAGCCATCAGCCCAGAGCCTGACGCGGGGCTCGAACTCACGGATCGCGAGATCGTGACCTGGCTGAAGTTGGACGCCTAACCGACTGCGCCACCCAGGCGCCCCTGTAACAAATTATTTTTAACGCAACTGTATGCTTATGGCAGCCGAGGTTAAGAACCAGCATATGGAGCATTTGAAACTATTTTGTGAGTTTCTCTGGCAGTTCTTTATACTTATTTTAGAGACATATGATTTGTGTTTGTGCTTATATAGATGTTATATATATGTGATGTATATGAAGATATGTAAAGTAATAATTCATACTGTGGGTTTTAGTAAAACAAGAAACACTAGAATTCATGATTCTCAAGATTAATTTTAATATAGGTGTTTTTTTTTTTTGCATGTGGTTTTTTAAAAAACAGTTTTACTGAGATAAAATTTACATGCTATACAGTTATCCACTGTATGTGATTTTGAGAAACAAAAAATAACCAAGTAATGATTAACTTAAAATTGGCATTCATGGAAGCAATAGTCCAGTTGGAATAATAGATTAACCTAATTTCAACCATTAGGGAACAATTCATCTCCTTAAAGCTTTCTTTTATGTAAAATAATAATGACCTACATTATTTACAGTGCTCTTTGTTCAAGGCATTGTTCTAATACTTCATCGTGCTCATGTGTTTATGCCACACAGGAACTCCAGAAGGAGATATTTTTATTATCCCACTAAGCAAATACGGAAATAGAAGTACAGAAAATTTCATTAATTTCCCCAAGGTCTCATAACATAGCTGAAGTTGGGGATTGATCCCTGCTGGCCACTTGACATTAGAGTCCCAGATTGCTAGCCATTATGCTATGTGACATTATAAAGAAAATGAATTTCAGGATTTTCTTAATTCCTATCCCAAATTATGCTTGTACTCACTTTAAATTTACTCTCATGTTTGGGCAGAAGGAGGTGCCCTCTAATCAAGAAGAGCAGGTTGAGGGTTGGTAAGAACTCAGAGCTTAATTATCTCCCTGTCTCTACCTGTCTCTGCCCCAGTCACTGACTGTCCGGGTAGACAAAAGAGAGAGGTTGTGCTGCACTAAATGCCATTGGAGAGAGCCTGTAGCTCTTTGATTCTGTGATTTCACTTTTTGTTACAGTTTGTGTTGACCTATGGTGATAAGGTTTCAATTATAAATGGATATGGAGATTCTCTTCAAAAAAAAGAACACATGGGTGTTGTATCATTTCTCCAGTACAGTGCACTATAAAAGCTATCTAATGGCTCTGATATTTAAGGAGAAATCACAAATCTTTCATTTTTTAAAGAGACAGATTAATAAATAATATGCAGTTAGATTTAATTGACTTCTGGTGACTTCTTTTAATTTTATTTCAGTAGAATTGCAATGGGATGGGGGAAACGTGGCTGTTTTTTATTCTTTCTTCTTCCCCCTGAGGTTTTTTTTTTGTGCTAATGTCATTTTTTCCCCCCCTTTGTCTTAGATGCTGTCATTTTTTCAGGGAATGTTTACTTTCTATCATCAGGGCCATGAACTTGCCAAAGACTTCAATCACTACAAAATGGAACTACAGATCAACATTCAGAATGTAAGGAAATGAAAGCTTTCTGGTATAAAGGATGTTTGAGATGTGTATTTTTGATTTGGTATATGAAAAACCTTAAACTAAGACCAGACTGAGCTGTTGGTGCTGAGAAACTGAG
The DNA here is from genome assembly GCF_014898765.1 of Herpailurus yagouaroundi. Taxonomy (NCBI): domain Eukaryota; kingdom Metazoa; phylum Chordata; class Mammalia; order Carnivora; family Felidae; genus Herpailurus; species Herpailurus yagouaroundi. Next base: position 41,658,957 of record NW_024412376.1, on the reverse strand, counting down.
GCTACGTTGCCACCTTCTGGTCAGTTCTCAGCATAACAAACTGTTCTTCATGGAGGTGAGGCTCGGGGAATTGTGCCACCTGGCGGTTCTTTTTTTTTTTTTTTAAATTAATGAATTTGTTTTATGAATTTATTTTTCTTGCCTTTCAGAAAAGTCACTAGGTATGTTTTTTAAATCAGGAGTCACATAGATTATATTTTTCTTTTTCTAGTTTTATTTAGATTTAATTGACACACAGTGCTATTATAAGTTTCAATTGTACAGCATATTGGCTTGACATTCATATTGAAAGACAATTACCATGAAGACTTTAGCTAACGTCTGTCACTTCATGTAGTCACAGAAAAATGTTGTTTCACGTGATGAGAACTTAGGATCCACTCTCTTAGTAACTTTTTTTTTTTTGGAATATATTTTTTTTTAATTTTTGAGACAGAGCATGAGCAGGGAAAGGGCAGAGAGAGAGGGAGACACAGAATCCGAAGCAGGCTCCAGGCTCTGAGCTGTCAGCACAGAGCCTGATGCGGGGCTCAAACTCACGGACCGTGAGATCATGACCTGGGCTGAAGTCGCACGCTTAACTGACTGAGCCACCCAGGCGCCCCTCTCTTAGTAACTTTTAAGTATGTCCTACAGTAGTGTTAACTGTCACCATATTGCACTTTGTGGGATAGTTGTAAGGATAAGTTTTGTTATGTAACTTTCAGTGTTCCATGTAGGGAACAGACAAAAGAGCACTCCACATTACATGTAAGGCGTTTTAGTTCTAATGATCTCAGTTTCTTCTGTGTATCTTACTTGATTTTTGGTTGCTGGTTCAAGAGGAATTTCTTAACTGTGTTTATGCATATTCACTAATGTATTGAGTTCACAGTTGCAGTTGGTCCGTATTATTTTCCTGGAAAATGTATGCTTTCAAAGAGGTCTTGGATAAAGAGATTTAGGAGAGCTTTATTAATTTACTAAATTATTACAACATATGTGATTTTGATCAGAAGGTGGTGGGTGTTTTTTCTCTTAACACTTGAGTTGACTTTGGGAAGTGTCCTCATTGGAATGCTATTCAGATTATGTTTAGTATAATTTTAGACCTTGATGGAAAAAAAGCGAGTGAGTTTTGGAATACATGCATATGAGCGCATACTGAAAGACACACGAAAGATGGGACTCTCTGTGCTGTTGTTGCCTGACTTTCACTTTGATATCTTGAGACTGAGGAGGAATGATTTTTGTATAGATTTTGTTTCCAAGTTTTTGTTTTTGCATAGTTCCCTACATTTGGAAATGTAGATAATGAAGTTTCTTTTTCTTTTTTCTTTTGTAAATCATGTGTCAATTTGTATTTGTAGATTATTTGGACATTGAGCTGGGTTAAATAACTGAAAGAGTACAACCCTCCCCTCCCCCCACTGTCAGTGATTATAATGTGACAGAATTTAAAAATATATCAAAATGCATATGTATAGATACGTTCTAATTTTATTTTTTGTGATAAAGCAACATTTTATTTATTTTGAGAGAGAAAAAGAGAGTGTGTGAGCAAGCGAGCAGGGGAGGGGCAGAGAAAGAGGGAGAGAGAGAATCCCAAGCAGGCTGTTAGCACAGAGCCCAATGTGGGGCTTGAACTCATGAACTGTGAGATCATGATGTGAACTGAAACTGTGAACTGAAACCAAGAGTGATGCTTAACTGACTATGCCACCCAAGTGCCTTGATTAGTTCTGATTTTATTTTAGTTTTTTATTTATTTACTTTGAGAGAGACAGAGAGAGTGAGTGAGCATAAGTAGGGGAGGGGCAGAGAGAGGGAGAGAGGAGAGACAGAGAATCCCAAGCAGGCTTGTGCTGTTAGCACAAAGCCGGATGTGGGGCCCGATCGCATGAACCATGAGATCATGACCTGAGCCAAGATCACGAGTCAGACCTTCAACTGACTTACAACCAGTCGCCCCTAGTTCTAACTTGAAATTGTCTCTATAGGTGGTAGAAATAGCCTAATGTTGCTATGATTTTTCGGAATACTTTTGCAGACAGCTGAACACAGTGTTGTGAAAAGAACACTACATAGTTAGTGTAGAAGATAAATTATACTCCTGATTTTTTTCTTGTACCAACTGCCTATATAACTTGTGGAAATGTACTTTTTCTGTGTGGACATCATCTGTTAACTGTAGGGCTGGCCTGGGTGAGAACCTTCAGGCAGAACTGGATCCATAATTTGTGGGACCAATGTAAAATGGGAAGGCAGGGCCCTTATTTAAAAATGAATAATTTCAAGTCTCTGACAACAGAGCATTAAACCAAGTGTGTGACCTTCTGAGCACAAGATTCTTTGTGGTTGTGCAGACTACATGCCCATGAAGCTGGCTGTGCCTTAGTGTCTTGGGTGAGGTGGGATAGACACATTATCATCTCCTGTGGGCTTCACTGAAACTGTCCATGCACAGCTTGCTTGTGGATGGAAGTACTTTTGTAACAAGCCTGTATTGTAAGAGGGATCTAGTTGCCTTACATACACCAAAATAATTTCGAGAGATTAAATATTTCAATGTAAATGAGCCAATACTCAGTCATGAAATATTACAAGCAAAACTTAAAAACAAACTATCACTTAAAATGGTTCACAAGGGGCCCCTGGGTGGCTCAGTGGGTTAAGCATCTGACTCTTGATCTCTGGTCAGATCATGATCTCACGGTTCCTGAGTTTGAGCCCTGCATCAGGCTTTGTGCTGACAGCTTGGAGCTTGCTTGGAGATTCTCTCTTTTCCTCTCTCTCTCTGCCCCTCCCCTGCATGCTCACTCTCTCTCTCAAAATAAACAAACATTAAAAAATATTTAAAAAAAGGTTCACAAAATAACTTGGTTAAATATATTCAGAAGTTAGCTTACACACTTGAGAACAGCTTTCCCATAGAGAAGTGGGCAAAGAACAGTTTACTGGAAAATTTTTCTGTATCCTCTGGAATTTAAGGATTGTCATCAGTATTGCCCTGATACTGCTTCTCTAAATATTTATCTCTTTATTTTGTTGTGTTTCTGAGTCTGCTCCTGCAACTCTTTCAAGTAGAGCCTCTTCTTTGTGCCTCACTGGCAATTTTGAGAACACCTGACCAAGGTGTCTTTGCTGTTCATTTTTGCTTTAAGCTAATTCTTTTCCCTTCAGAAATTCCTGCACGTTTGAAACACATGGCACTTGTTCTGTGCTACCTGCTGAACATTTTTACTGTATTGCTGTAATTTGCTCATTTCTTGGCCATTTCTCTCATTCCCTCATGATAGCAGCTTTTAGTGTAAAAAAGGGAAAACGCTGGCTATATAAAACTACAAATTACAAAAAGGCATATTATTTTTATGCTCTGTATATTTGTGTATTAAAGGACATATACCCAAATATTAAAACCAAATCATAGTGTCAATTATCTCTGCACTATAATGCCATGGATGATTTTGGTTGGTTTGTAAGTATTTTACTATAGTAAAAAAAATCGCAAAATCATTTTATAATCAGAAAAAAGGTAAATGTTATCTAAAAATGAAAACAAGCTACTTTTCGTCTATCTGATTTCACCTTTTCTATTGTAAAAATGATCATACCTCTTTTACTTTTTATTATTTTGGAAGCAACTTATTCCTCATCCACTTTCCATAATCCAGAGTAATACATGGAAAGGAAAACAGAGCAAGATGGCTTTTAGAAGATAGATTTTCTATTTCTAGAAAAGTAGACTTCTATATCTGGAAAAATATAAATTGGATCAAAATTGAAGGGTATTTTAAAAAACTAAATTTAAACTTTTGTTATCTTTATCCCCAGAAGAATGTAGGGAAAGAGAGACTAGAATAGAATTCTTCCTAGAAGGAAATTTAATGTGAGAAATCTTAGGATTCATGGAGAATCCCCAGAAAATACTAAGAATAGTTAAGAAGATTTTAAGAATATGCCCAAATATTTTTGTTACAGTGTTGTGAGAAAAATAGAGCACTAAAATAATAAACTATGTTTTTTTCAAAAAGAGATTGGAAGTGATTGTGTAAAAAATACAAATGTGGTTGTGAGAAATAGGTTTATAGTCCTTTTTAATTGCTTTTGAACCTTTTCTTTTTGTAGTTTGTGCCCTTCCCTCTTTGTTTTAAAATCTTGTGGATTAGTTTTTGTATTCTGAAAAAAAAATTAAAAATACAGTTTCTCTTCCAATAAGATTTAAAAAAAAAATTTTTTTTAACGTTTTTATTTTTTTATTTTTGGGACAGAGAGAGACAGAGCATGAATGGGGGAGGGGCAGAGAGAGGGGGAGACACAGAATCGGAAACAGGCTCCAGTCTCCGAGCCATCAGCCCAGAGCCTGACGCGGGGCTCGAACCCACGGACCGCGAGATCGTGACCTGAGCTGAAGTCGGACGCTTAACCGACTGCACCACCCAGGCGCCCCTCTTCCAATAAGATTTAAAACAATAAATTGTCAGTTTGATAGTGAAGATTTCCTTTTATCCTCTGTTAGATGAGAATAATTGTGACTCTTGGGTGACTTACTTGTAACAGTAGTAGTCGTAGTAGTAATGGCAGCTAAATTAATTTTGTTACCAAGTGCCAGGTATTACCTGTGTGCTTTATTTGGATTATACACATTTAGTCTTTGTAAAAGTTCTATGATGTAGATTTTTTTTTTTATTCCTATTTTACAGATGAGGACAATGAGGATAATAACTTCCTGATATCATACCTTAAGGTCAGGGCTGACACTGGAACTTGGGCAGAATCACTCTAGAGGGTCATGGTGGTTAGTTTCATTTTCTGTATTCGGATACACATGGGTCACTCATGGTATTTCTGGGGTCAGTAAATAACAGGAGCTGGGAAACCTCTTGATATGGCCATTTGCTTGCCTACACCATAGCAACTTGTGGGTAACATGGGAGTCCCTTTAATTATAAGAACTCAGATTTAGGCCCCAATGTTGCACCTCAACTCACCCCTACCTCGCACCTGTTCTAACCTGTGTTCCCCTCACCCCCATGGAAGGTGTCTTATATGGATTTAGACTCGATCACCTATTCACTTGGGGTCTGTTGCATAACATTCCTTTTTCTGCCATCTCACATGAGGGGCGATATGAGAATTACAGTGAGGGTGTGTGTGTGTGTGTGTGTGTGTGTGTAGGTAGAAACTTACCCTTTATGTTATGTTCTTTTGCAAAGTTACTAAAGCAGGGCTTCATGGGGCCCACCCTGATGTTTTACAACTACTTCATGAAAGCTTCTTCATAATTTTTATTTTATTTTAAAGAGAGAGTATGCAAGTCAGAGAGAGGGGCAGAGGGAAAGAGAGAGAGATAATCTTTTTTTAAAAAATTTATTTACTTGAGAGAGAGAGAGCATGCTGGAGGGGCAGAGAAAGAGGGAGAGAAAATTGCAAGCAGGCTCTTCACTGGTAGTGCAGAGCCTGACTTGGGGCTCAGACTCACGATCCATAAGATCCTGACCTGAGCTGAAATCAAGAGTTGGCTGCTTAACCCACTGAACCACCCAGGCACCGAGAGAGAGAGAGAGAGACAGAGAGAAAGAAGAGAAAGAAAGAGGCTCCATGCTCAGTGTGGAGCCTGATGTGGGACTCAGCCTTTGCCTCTGCTTTGAAAGCTTTATTTCTGGGTATAACACTGTGAAAAGCTCCTTCTCCCCTTAATATGAGACTGAACCTGTGCTAATCTTGACTCACCGGTTTTCCAGACATACTCAGATGGGTGTGAGTTCCATCTTAGTCCCCAAACTGTTCTCCCAAATAGGTGATGTAATAAAGTGTTTAATTTAGAAGACTTTATTTAAGACTGGTTTATTTAGAAATTTATTTAGCAAAGCATGCAAGGAAAGGAAATAATACAGTGGTATATTGCTGACAATGGATAGCACTAGCCTAACTTAGAGGTTATTTTGAGGATTAAAACACCAAAAGTAGGGCGTCTGGATGGCTCAGTCAGTTAAGTGTCCGACTCTTAGATTAGCTCGGGTCATGATCTTGCAGTTGTGAGATTGAGTTCTGCATCTGGCTCCACACTGACAGCGTGGAGCCTGCTTGGCATTCTCTCTTTTCCTCTCTCTCTTGCCCTCCCTCCCTCTCTCTCGCTCAAATAATAAATAAACTTAAAGAAAGTAAATAAAACACCAAAAAGTGCTTTCAGTAGTGCCAGTCATAGTGTAAACACTGTCATGGTCACTTACTGTAGAATTTACAGCCTAACGTTATTATTTGATGATATCTTTTAATAGACACCGGAATTTAGAATTGGAGATTACTGGGTTCTAGCCATTCTATTATTTATGTTCAAAGTTTTAAAAAATACAATTTTAACTGCCATTCATAATTTACTTAAAATGGTAAAATCCTTTCCCTCCCTTCGCAGAGCACAGTCATAAGCATCTGAGGAAGTAGGACGATGAGGGCAGGGAGTACTCCATGGAGAGCCCTGCAGCAGGGAAAGTGGGGGTGATGGTATAGTGGGAGTGGGGAGGGTGTAGAGGCAGCCTGAAAAAGAGGTGGCTGGAGTAGAGATTGGTTGCATTGAGCAAATGTATTAATTGAGCAAATAAGTAAATAGATTGAGAGTAATGGGAACTAGATTTCTCACTATCTGAAAAGAAATATGCAAAATTTGGAAGGGATAGGCTAGAAAGAGACTGGAAGTATTGGATTGGAATTAGATTTACTGGTATGAACATGTGGGTTTTTCCAATATAGAGACATATAGAAATGACAGGTGTATGTGTGTGAAAACACGTATGTATGTGTACATACACACACACATCCGTATAGTTTTTCTATCTGCCAAGAAGACCCAGAAGCAGTGACAACCCCTTAGCTGTGAGCACACTGTGTTCAGATTTTGGTTTCTAAGTACTACACTCCAGTGAAAGGAATAAGGGCTTCTTTGGGGGATATGACTGATTTTAGGACTGGGACAGAGAAAAGTATAAGATGGACCCAGGACTCCTTTTTGAACCAGAAAGTAGGGGATCACTCAAGAAGACATATCAAAAGGTACAGGGGTCAGGTAGAAGGGGCCTCTGCTGGTCAAATGTAGGAAATTTGGGCATTAATATAATTAATGAGAGTATTGGATACAAATCACGACATAAATAGGAATATACATGTGTGCATGTGTGTGTCCCTGCTGGCATCTGTGCGTACATGGCATGCACATGTCTATATATGTGTGTATCTATGTACAGGCACACCTTGTTCTATTGTGCTTTGCCTTTTGGAGCTTCACAGATACCGCATTTGTTACAAATTGAATGTTTGTGGCAACCTATGTCCCACAAGTCTACTGGTGCTATTTTTACAATAGCAGTTGCTTACTTGGTGTCTCTGTCTCAGGTTTTGGTAATTCTTGTGATATTTGATACTTTTTCATTATCATTACATTTGTGATGCTGATCTGTGATCAGTGGTCTTTGATGTCACTGTCATAATTGTTTTGGGGTGCCACAGATTGTGCCTGTATATGATAGCGAACTTGAAGAATATTGTGTGTTCTGACTGCTCCACTGACCAACTGTCCTGCACCCCCATTCTTTCTCCCTCACCTCCGGCCTTCCTATTCCCCAAGACACAGCAATATTGAGATTGGGTCAGTGAATAAGCCTATAATAGCTTCTAAGTGTTCAAGTGAAAGGAAGAATCACACATTAAAGCAAAAGCTAGAAATGTTTAAGTTTAGTGAGGAAGACATGTCAAAAGCCCACAGGGGCTGAAAGCTATGTCTCTTGTGCCAAACAGCCAAGTTGTGAGCACAAAGGAAGCTTTCTTGAAGAAAATTAAAGGTGCTGCTCCACTGAACACATGAATAATACGAAAGTGAAACAGTTGTGGGGTGCCTGGGTGGCTCAGTTGGTTAAGCATCTGACTGGATCTCAACTCAGGTCTTGATCTCAGGGTCATGATCTCAGGGTCATGAGTTCAGGCCCTGCTTTCAGCTCTGTGCTGGGTGTGAAGCCTATTGGGGGAAAAAAAAGGTGAAACAGTCTTAATGCTGATACAGAGGAAATTTCAGTGGTTTGGACAGAAGCTCAAACTGGCTACAACATTCCCTTAAGCCAAAGACTAATCTAGAGCAAGGCCCTAACTCTCTTCAATTCCATGAAGCGTGAGAGGAGTGAAAAAGCTGCAGGAGAAAAGTCAGAAGCTAGCAGAAGTCGGTTTGCGAAGTTTATGGGAAGAAGCTGTTTCTATAAGAGAAAAGTGCAACATGAAGTAGCAAGTGCTGCTGGAGAAGCTGCAGCAAGCTATCCAGAAGGTCCAGCTGAGATAATTCATGAAGGTGGCCTCATGATACAGCAGATTTTCAATGCAGACGATGCCTGGCTTCAAAGGACAGGCTGGCTCTCTTGTTAGAGGCTAATACAGCTGGTGACTAAGTTGAAGCCAGTGCTCATTGACCATTCTGAAAATCCTAGGGCCCTTAAGAATTAGGCTAATTCTAGTCTTACCTGTGCTCTGTAAACGGAACAACAAAGCCAGATGCAGCACATTTATTTACAGCATAATTTACTGAATGTTTTAAGCCCTCTGTTGAGACCTAGATGCCATTAAGAACATTTGTGATTCATGGGAAGAGGTCAGAATACCATTATAAGCAGGAGTTTGGAAGAAGCTGGTTTCAACTCTTATGGATGACTTTGAGGGGTTCAGGACTTCAATGGAGGAAGTAACTGCGGATGTGGCAGAAATAGTGAGAGAACTAGAATTAGAAGTAGATACAGCCTGAAGGTGGGATTGAATTGCTTCAGTCTCATGATAAAACTTTAACAGAGGAGTTATTTTTATGTATGAGTAAAGAAAATGGTTTCTTGATATGGAATCTATCCTGGTGAAGCTGCTATGAAGATTTGCTAAAATGACAACAAAGAAGTTAGAATATTCCATAACTTTAGCTGATAAAGCAGCAGCAGGGTTTGAGGGGATTGAGTCCAGTTTTGAAAGAAGCACTGTCGTGGGTGAAATGGTACCAAACAGCACTGCATGCTGCAGGGAGATTTTTCATGAAAGGAAGAGTCATTTGATGTGGCATATATCGTTGTTGTCTTACTTCAAGAAATTGCCACGGTCACCCCAACCTTCAGCAACCACCATCCTCATCAGTCAGCAGGCGTCAACATCAAAGCAAGACCCTCCACCAGCAAAATGATTGACTCACTGAAAGCTCAGAAGATGGTTAGCATTTTCTTTTAGCAATAAAGTGGTTTTTATTTAAAATATGTGCATTTTAAAGACATAATTCTATTGCACACTTAATAGACTACAGCATAGTGTAAACAGAACTTTTGTATACACCAGAAAACCTAAAAATTCATGTGACTTGCTTTATTGCTATATTCGCTTTATTGCAGTGGCCTGGAACCAAACCCACAATATCTCAGAGGTATTTATGTGTATAAATATTCTACACACAGATGCACCTTCAGAAAGAAGTGAGCGTTGGGAGTTGTCACTAAGCAAAGTGACAAAGGAGGCAAATAAATAAAATCAGGGTAAGATGAGTATTAAAATGGGGACAAGAAATCCTGGAGGCTTGAGAAACAGGAAGGGAAGAGAGAACTGGCGTTAACAAATGAGTTCCACCCTCCCTGCAATCCTGTGTTTTGTTCTAGCACATAAAGTTTATTTTTTTAACTCTAAGCTTGTTTTTTTAAAATAAACTTCTGAAGATAAGTTTTCCCCTTTGCAGTCTGCATTTATCAGACTCCTCTTCTCCTAAAGAATGTGTACCATTCTACCACTTTTCTATTCTAGGACCCTCGGTAACCTCTTTCCTTGTAGGGAGGAGAGGGGAGGAATTTCAATAAAAATTTTTTTATCTCCGCTTGTCCACAGTTTCACATCAGCAGTTTTTTTGGTGTTAATACAATTATTTTAGAGTGTGGATGAAAGAAATGTCCAGAAACTTGGTGGTGCTGACTCATCATGCTTGCCTTGGTAATTTTGTCACTTCACCTTGCATATACGTTTTCAGGGTAGCCGTTTGACAGAGATATTGGCATGCTGAGTCTCCTGGGTTTCAGAAATGTGATTTGTCTCTTCAGATAGCAAAGACATTATTTGTACATGAAATTCCGCCCCCCCCTTCCTTTATCTGAGAAGAAATATCATTTCAACTGCAATTGCCATGACCTGGAGAAGATGACCTCATATTTATTAGTTTGCAGAGCAGAATTAAGTTTTTCAGATTCTGAGTACTTAATACTGCTGGTATATTAACAAAGAGTCAGGTTGATTGTGCAAAGGAAAGACTTCCAATATATTTTATGACCTATTTTTTTTTTAAATCTAAGATTTAGTAATATTGTGAGACATGGAGGTAGGAATTCTTACGTTGAATAACACAATTATTCTTGGTGTTAGAAAGCTTCGAAAGTAATCCCTACTTGGCTTATTAGACTCCTATTAGCTATTTTACCAGTAATATTTTTCTTTGAATGACAGTCTTAAAGAGACACACTGGAAGGGATGGGTATACCTTGAGAAGTTTATAGAAAAATTCTACAAATTTAATTATAGTTATCCAGAGGCTTAAAAATGTACATCCAAAACACATGAAAACTGAAAATATATATACATATATATATATATTTTATCTATTTCAGACACGGAATCGTTTTGAAGGAACAAGGTCAGAAGTGGAAGAACTTATGAACAAAATCAGACAGAATCCCAAGGACCACAAACGAGCAAGTCAGTTCACAGCAGAAGGCTACCTGTATGTACAGGAAAAAAGTAAGAGGACCCCAAGTAATGATGAATGACTGATGAAAAATTATTTTAAAACTCTTACTGTAATTACTCGATTTTTGGAATAATTATTCCTACCACTTCCTCTGCCCCCTCCTGTCCTAGAAGGTATGTTTTATATTTGGGGGGAAAGCACATTTCTGCTCTAGGGAGGGGACCCTGAAATGAAGAACTCAAGATGCACCCTGTTTTCTAGCTGCACCCCCAAATTCTGTACCATACTTTGCTAACGCTTGTGAGGATGCTGGAACATGGTGTAAGGCTGAAAGCAAGGCGAGGTATTCTCTTTTTCCTCCTTTCCCTTCACCCCCGTCCTTCTCACCTACGCATACACATAGGCACATTCATATACATATGCACACCCTCCTCCTCCCACAACTCCTTTTCCATGTTAAAGTCAAGAGGGACATATTCCTCCTATTCCTTCACGTCATTGCTTTCCACACCAATCTGAGATCATTTGTTCTTGCTAAAATTATCAGGGTGATTGCAGATGGCTATACAAAATATTCCTAGGTGGCATCCTAACTTATCTCACTGCATTTTTAGTATTGTTGCTCTCAGTGAATATGCAGTGCATAGAGTGTCCTTATTTTGAAAATTAAGGCACCTAAAAATTCTTTAAAACTTTTGACAGTTTGGTCTTATTTTAACTGTTCAGCTCTTAAACTTTACTTCTTCAACTGTAGAGCCCGAGTACTATGTGGTAGAAAGGAGGAGAATGTGAAAAGGTTTCTGTATTTGCTATCTTCCTGCCTCCCCACCCTTGACCGCCGTCAGAGTACTTAACAATTTTCACTGAGCGTGGCTGATTTACAGGACTTTAAAACTGATCACTGTAGTAGGAGGGCATACTCGTGGGCTAGCTATGGGATATCTGTGCTTCAAGTTGAAGCTAATGCATATGTAGTCGGCAGAGTGGTTGTTCTTTTTCTCTCTGTCCTTATGTAATCTGGACCTCCATACTCTTCACGTCTCATGAAGAGGAGTTACATGGTGAGCAGAACTCTATTTTTCTGACACTTCAGCTTTTTAATCTGTTTGTTCAATGAATTTGAAAGGACTAAATTAACATGTAGGGTAGAGACAGAAGGATAGAATTTTTGTATTATATGCCCAAGTGAAAATCACAGGAAACTTTAATTTTTAGATTCGTAACTGTTGCCCAGCTTAACTGGCTTTGAGAGGAATTGGGCTGAAACTAGTTGGAAAAACAGAATGAAAACAACAGTGGCACAATTCTCCTCTTGTTAACTGTGTGCCAGGCACTGTGCGAAGCTTGTTATACACCTCACTTAGTCCACTAAAAAACCCTATGAAGTGTATGGGGCTATTATTGCCCCATTTACCATTGAGAGAATGAAAATACCATTGAGAAAATAGAGAGGTAAATAATGTTCTTTAGATCATACAAGTCTGAATGCTGGCGTTGTCTGTCTGTGTCGTGCTCTCTAGTGTATTATCTGGACCATGGACGGTGTGAAAAGCCTATATGCTTGGGTCAGATGGGAGTCAGGAAAGGATGCTGGCTTAATTAGTGGGGAGACCTTGTTATGTGGGGCCAGAGACTCGGATTTGAGGTTAGGCTTTGTCATTTCTTGGGCATTTGGTCTAAGCTTAAATTTTTTTTTTTTTATTAAAAAGATAATACGCCATCCTCCCTCAACATTTTTTTCTTAGGAATGAAATATCTGTACAATATATTTTGAACCATAGAATAGGATACCAAGCTAGCTCTTCCTAATACACACACACACACACACACACACACACACACACACACACACACACACATATCCCAGTGGTTCCTGAATTCTGGTTTTTGCACTCATGATGGTCTGAGGTGGGATTACTGTGGTCTGGTAACCCCTTTCAGCCCTCTACTGTCCCCAAGACAGTGTGGTCAGTTTTTCCTAAAGCTTGGTGGATTCCTTTTGAATAAGTCCCTTTTTCCCTCCTAAGCTTGTCCTTCTTGATTTTTAGATATAGAAAGTTTACTTGTTTGTAGATGAAATTATGGTGACAACACAAGTTACTTACTTTTTATTTTTTTAATATAATTTATTGTCATATTGGTTTCCATATAGCACCCAGTGCTCATCCCGACAAGTGCCCTCCTCAGTGCCCATCACCCACTTTCCCCTCTCCCCCACCCCATATCAACCCTCAGTTTTCTGTATTTAAGAGTCTCTTATGGTTTGCTTCCCTCCATCTCTGTAACTTTTCCCCCCTTCCTCTTACTTTTTTAAAGTTTATTTATTTTGACAGAGAGAGAGAATGATCGCATGCATGTGAGTGAGCATGAGAGCAAGGGAGGAGCAGAGGGAGAGCGGAAGAGAGAGAATCCCCAGCAGGCTCCGTACTGAGCCTGATGTGGGGCTCAATGAGGTCATTACCTGAGCCAAAATCAAGAGTCAGATGCTTAACTGACTGAGCCACCCAAGAGCCCTGTTACTTTTTTTTTTTTTTTAATGTCTTTACTTGGTAAAAAGACAAAATTGTCAACCTCTGGGTGACCTAACTTGTGTTATAATTGTACTTTTATTGGCATGTGAAACTCAAGATTGCTAGGTACTCCTTATGTAGACCACTGTCTTCTAAGAGCTCTGATGGTGATAATATCGACTCTACAAGGGGTAAAGAGTGGTTCTGAGAATGTTCTGGTCAGATGTAGATAGCACCTCTCCGTTCTTCATTTTTCATTTTAAAGCTTACCTTTACAAAGCATCATTAGTAAGGGCAGCTACCTACCAGGGTGCTAGAGTGGACTCAGAACTCCTGAGATGCTAGATTCTGTGATTGTATCGTATTGAGAGGCCAGAACCGAATCCAGAACTATCACATACATTGAATGGAATCGTTGAAACCCTTGTGAACTCTTAATACCTAGAAATAAACAAAAAATACAGTTCACAATTAAGACATTTTTAGGTGTGAGATATAATGGTGTGGCAAACTGAGAAGTATGTCTTTGACTCACTGCTCTGTTGCTAAAAAGTATTGCATTTTCTCTCAAATGATCTCTCTCAGGCTTATTTTCCCTACTTTTTTTTTTTTTTTAATTGGAATCCACATCGTTGCTGGTTTGTTTCCTTGAGCTGTGTTACTTGCTGCTTATTTTTTTTTTCCTCTATAGTAATGCATTTGGCACTCTGTGTATCTGCTTATTTATGAGGAAAAAGGTAAAGATCTATTTCTTCTTGAAGGGCCTGCTCCATTCGGTTCCAGTTGGGTCAAACACTACTGCATGTATCGGAAAGCAGCCAAGAAGTTTAACATAATCCCATTTGAGCACAGATCTGGGGGAAAGCTTGTAAGTATTTGATTATGTATTTTTGTATTCTGTGTGACAGGTAGTTTTTTGAGGCTGACATTTTAATGGTGTATATATTCATTAATGGTAAATATACTGTATCTTGTTTTTAGGATTCAGATCTTTGTTTTCTTTTGTTCCTAAGTGAAATAGGCCAATAAATAACAGCCCTTGTGGTTTTTGAATTGTATGTGTGGGTTTTTATGGTCAGGACTAGAATCCTTTTATGTCCAGTATTATTAGAGGATGTAGTGAACACCTACGAGAAGCTTTCACGACTCAGTGTTCTGCCAGGTCAGTGTTCACACAGATCGGATGTGCGCACATGTTATTCACAGCCTGAAAACATTATACAGTAGGTAATCTATAATGAATCATATTGTTTTCCATTTAGATGTACAAAGTTCTCACTTAGGCAGTTCCCATTTATTTCCCACAGAAATAAGTAGCAAAACAACACGTGATAGCAAGAAAACCTTAGGAGTTTGCTGTGTAAAAATGATGATCATTATTTGGGTTTTAAATAGAAACTGCAACTCATAGCAATAATCTATAGTCTGGAGACAAAGCTCTTCCACCAGTATTGAATGTAATTGGTAACACGTTAAAAAAAAAAAAGGTGAACTCATTGCTTATCTGGGTGGATGGGTATGATTTTGCTTTGGTGAATACAGAATTAACCCAGGTTCACTTCTATTTACATATACTTTGCATCTTCCTGAAAAATGTTTAAAGCAGCTTATAATATAAACATAGTTATGTAATAAACATGGAAAATCAGGGCCGTGGAGAAGAGGAGGAAGTCAGGATATCACTCTTTTTTTTTTTTTTTCTAATGTTTATTTATTTATTTTTGAGAGAGCGAGAGTGCATGCTTGCAAACAAGGGAAGGGCAGAGAGAGAGAGGGAGACAGAGAATCCCAGGACTCCGAAGCAGACTCCGTGTTGTCAGTGCTGAGCCTGACACAGGATTCAGACTTACCAACCATGAGATAATGACCTGAGCCAAAATCAAGAGTCAGATTTAGCTTAACTGACTAAGCTACCCAGGGACTCTGTGAGGATATCATTTTTTTTTTTAAATTTCTTTTATGTTTGTTTATTTTTGAGAGAGCGAAAGAGAGAGAGAGAGAGACAGAGTGTGGGCAGAGGAGGGACAGAGAGAGAGAGAGGGGGAGACACAGAATCTGAAACAGGCTCCAGGCTCTGAGTTGTCAGCACAGAGCCCGATGCTGGGCTCGAACTCATGAACTGCGAGATTATGACCTGACCTGAAGTCGGACGCTTAACCGACTTAGCCACCTAGGTGCCCCCAGGATATCACTCTAAAAAGGCTGATGGGGTTAAGATTGAGCATGAGGGTTGAGTGTTAGTCACGAGTCAGGACTAACTCAAATGCTAAGATATGAGATGCCGTTCTGCTAAACCACCAAATAATAAAAAATACTTTTAGAATATAATGGCTGCTAATATTTAAAATATTGGCATATTTGAATGTTTGTTTAGTATTATTTGGAGATTCTTGTATTTTAGAAAATGTCAGAATAGTCTAGAAGTATATACTCAGAGTTCTTAACAGTTTTTACTCAGAACCCGTGTTCCTGCATTGCCTCTGTCTCCCTTGGATGGTTTAGTGAGGTAAAATAGTACTGTATTAAAACAAATTAAGATAAATTCAGGGTGATTCACTAAGGAAACAAAACCTACATTGAGTGGTCTAGCTTTTGATGATCACAGTAGCTGATCTAGGGCCCTTTGATACATTATACTTTTTAGGTAGATTCATATGGAATTGAAGTTTTTGTAGGTCAAAAATGGTCACATATTGACGATTTCATACAGTGTAACATAATGCGAATTAAAAACAAATTATTCTTTTAAAAAGTGCAGTAAGAGAATAACAAATATTCTAGCATTTGGAAACCATATCGTTAATCTGCCCTTTAAAATCAGTGCTCATGAGGTCTGGTTTAGTGTTACTGTAATCAGAGAAAGATCTAGAAAACCTTAAGGAAAAGAGGATGATGAAAATTAAGATTATACATAGTGTTTAAACTCGTTTGAAAGAGAACAGGATAAATGGACTTAAAATCTTGAAACTTGTGCCCCCTCCAACCCCAATATAGGATTCTTCAATATGTTTATGTTTATATTGTATTTTTGAAAATGTTAAAAATGATTATTTTCAGGGGGATGGAGAAGTGTTCTTTTTGAAAGAATGTACCAAGAGGCATACTGACTCCATTGACAGAAGGTTTTGTTTTGACGTGGAAGCTGCTGACCGGTAAGTTATTAGAATCATGCCACTTAAGGAAAGAAGCCTATAAAAAATGATTTAAAGAATGGAGGTTAATTGAAACTGAGGTTTCCTTGGCCTGAAAGAATGTTATCTTGTTACATTTCCAGGCTTTGTGTTCATTTTGACTTGTTAGTCTTTGTCCCTGTGTTTAGCTGTGGAGTGATAGCTTGCTCTCGGCTGGAGTTGGAGTTCTTCTAACCAGTAATTAAAAAATTACCTTGGAGCATTTCATCGTTGACCCAGGCCTGATAGGTGGCACTGAAAGAATAATGAATGAAACTGAGGAAGTAGGTGACATAGCTGACAAGAGATAGTGGGCTATTAATACAGAACAATATTCATTTTTGTGTGTGGGAATTTTCAGTGTGTATATTCTGTATGTGATGGAGGGTTGTAGGCAAACTATTCAAAGATTAGTTATTATTTCCCTTGTCATATGACTTTAAGTTATTATAAAAGAATCTTGGCTAGAGAGGAGGAAGTAAAAACAGAAAAAAGTTCGTCCGATAACATTACTGCTTGTCTGGCATTTACTTCTGTGTCCGATTGTACTAAGGAAAATCCTGGTACTTAGAGAATGTTTCTTTTGTAACGTCTCACAGTATGGTGGTTCCTTGCCAGTCCTGGTTTTGTCAACACTGGTCTTTAGCTAAGGCTGTTTCATAGTTGTATAATAAAAGTTTACAATATGAGACTTCTGTAACAAAAGTTCATTTCAGGTCAGATACAAAAGTAATTAATGCTTCCCCTTCCCTTAGAGGATGTGACCAAGTCTATGGGGTTGGTGCAGAGAGGGAAGAGCTATGCTTTACTTTCCAATAAATGGATTGAAGAGCAGGTGTGTAAAAGTGTGCCGTTAAGCACCATGATAAATTTGGTACCACCATGAAGAAGGCAGGTAGTTTAATAAGTGTTTTGCCAAGAGTGGGAAAAAAAATGAAAGAGGATGTCATTGCGGAAGATGTTAAATTTCAAGCCAGCAGGGGCTGGTTCAGATACCTTAAGACATTCAGGCTGTCTAGTATAACTTGAACATATGTGTGTATATGCCCATAGTGGGCATTTACTGAGTCCTAAGTGCCAGACAGTGCTCTCCATTCTTCCATGCTTTATCTCATTTTATCCTCATCACAGCCCTGTCAGGTAGGTATTATCCTTTTCATTTTATGATGGGAATCTGGAGGCATAGAGAGCTTGAGTGATTCTCCCAAGGGCATGTAGTTGGTAAGTGGAGGAGCTGAGATTTTGAGGCATTCTGAGATTTCTGAGAGGCATTCTGACTCTAGAGCCCCTTCTGCTTCTTAGCCACGATGTTGTAAGTGAGTATTACCATGTAATTGTGACATTACCTAAATAATTGAAAAAGGTGAATCAGCAGTGCTGTCTACTAGAAAATATGTAAATGTAGTTAATCTGATTTGCTTTGAAAGCAGGATACTCCTAGTACTTTCGTATATTGTTTTATTCCAGTTTGTATTGTTTTTGCCTAACCCTGTATTTTTTTCTAAGACCTGACCGTGCCAAATGTACTTGGTCAACGATGATGCTTACTATGATTGTAAGCACTTCCCACTCTTACCAGTGATCGATGAGGGATTACTGTGGAGTTACTTTCATTTATAAAGCAAAAGATAATGCCTTATAAATAGACTCTGAGAACTGGGGAAGACTTTAGAGGTGATTTGTTCTAGTGGTTTTTAAACTGTTTTATAGGGAACCCCCCTTTTCATTTTTTTTTTTATTTATATATGAAATTTATTGTCAAATTGGTTTCCATACAACACCCAGTGCTCATCCCAAAAGGTGCCCTCCTCAATACCCATCACCCACCCTCTCCTCCCTCCCACCCCCCATCAACCCTCAGTTTGCTCTCAGTTCTCAACAGTCTCTTATGCTTTGGCTCTCTCCCACTCTAACCTCTTTTTTTTTTTTTTTCCTTCCCCTCCCCCATGGGGAACCCCCCTTTTCAAATAAAATTTTATATTTATATGTATATGAAACAAAAAAGTTGCCTTACTAAAGTGGGGCAAGCGGCCTGGATCTGTACTCTTTCAGTTTCCTTCTTCTTGCAGACATCTCTAATTTGCTTCTGCTGACACCCAGAGCTGCTTTCTGTGGCAGGGGTACCGCTAGTCTAGATAGATGGTTGAAGAAAGGCAGACGGAGGATCTGATGTCTAGTTGGTGACTGATGAATTATTTGGAGTCAGCTGGGGTTGACACTCCTATTCCAGGCAGAGTGAATGGCATATCTGAGGGCCTGTAGGCAAGGGAGGGCGTGGCCCATTTGACATCCCCAGAGACACCAATGACACTGGAGCAGCCAGGAAGAGTGGGAGAAGAAGCTTGAGATGGGGGCAAGGGCCTGAGGTATTTTAGCTTAATACATTAAATGGTTTTAAGTAGAGTAGCAGGTGACATATTATACATTATATTTTTCAAGACTCACCCTGGCAGAGTAGAGACAGGTTCAAAGATGGCAACAATAGGGGCCCTGGATTAGTGTTGGTAGATGTGGAAATGGAAGCTAAGGGATCCATTTGAGGGAGATGTTTAGAGCTAAGTTTAGAGACAAATTGGATGTTGGAGTAGGAAGTGAAGTAAAGGAAGTGAAGGAAGGGAAGGTTTCTGGCTTAAGCAACTAGGTGGTGCCATTTACTAAGATGGAAAACCAAGGAGGACCAGGGATGGATGGAGGATGATGAATTCAGCTGTGGTCATATTGAGTTAGATTGTTGTGGGTCATTCAGTAAGAAATCCATTGGCACCTAGGACATTGATCTGAGGATTAATGCAACAGTCTGCATAACTTGAGCTACAGAACTTGGCAGGTACACAGTGCAGAAAGGTGAACTGGGGGAGAGAAAAGCTGCAGAGGGTAGGGAGCTGTTTTTGCAGACAGAGGATAGAGAAAGAGAATGGGGGAGAGAGTGGTGTGTAGGATTGTGCAAGAAAAGCACTCCCCCCCCCCCCCACAGTAGCTGGAGAGAGAGAGAGAGAGAGAGAAAGAGTGAAAACACTCACAGGGGACTGAATGAGAAGTCTGTTCCCCACAACCATTGGCAAGAAGAAAGCAGAGAGTTTCAGTACCACCAGGATTCTACAAACAGTGGAGCGCGGAGTCTGAAGCTCTGGAGCTCAGTGCCTGGTGGTGCTCTGGTGAGGAAGCAGGGAGAATCCCCAGGAGCAGCCATTGGAGTCTGTGGGGTCCGTGTGCCATAAGGGGAGAGGCAGTTTCCCTGCTTGCAGTGCATTTGGTAGAGGCCATAAACCTCCCCACAGGCAAAGGTCCCAGTGGACCCCAGAGAGCAGCCACGTTTGTTGGTATTGGGACAAAGATGCCAGAGTGAGGTGAAACCTGGCACTGACTGTGCTGTGGTTTGCCATAATCTCTGAACCTCTGACACTGCACAATCACAGGAATGTTTTGTGGGGCAAGCCGGCACCCAACCATTGCTCAGTGAGACCCTCCCCTAGAGAGTGAGCATGGGTCCAAGCCCCAGCGGTTTCTGGAGCATGTGGGTTTGAAACACAACCCCATCTGAGATAAAACTCTGGAGGGAGGTGCCGCCTAGCAGGCGGATGGCTTGGACATGGACAGGGTAGAGGGGGAAGTTAGATGGAGGCCTGAGACAAAGGAAGGGTGCCTGATTGTGGGTCAGTGAGAGCGGAGAGTTCCTGTGCCAGAGACTAGGGAGCTGGAGAAACCATTTTCACCTCTCCTGCGCAGGCGCACCACACTGATCCACTCCAGTAAGCTGAGCAGCACCACTTAGTGGAGAATGGATTCGTTACACAAAGTCCCACTGAACTGTTCCCTCCAAGCACATTCTCTAGAAGACCAGCACAAGTCATTCCATTCACTTAGTGTACAGATTATAGAGGGCTTCATAGTTTCAGTTCTAGGGGAAACTGGGTTTCATTCTGTTCACTGGTTCATTTATTTGTTCATTTTCTTTGCATCTGTTTTTGCTTAATTGTTTTTCTTTTTTTCTGTTTCTTCCTCATTCTTGGATACAGAAAGAAAATCTTATTTTTACTACTTTACTTTTTAGTTTTTTAAATTCTACTTCATTTTATTCTATTATATAATTATTTCTGATTTTTAAATTTTTTCTTACTTTTTTTTCCCTTTTCTTCTTTTTCTGTATTCTGTCAAGCTTCTTTCAACAAGCAGTGCAAAACATGTAGGATCCGTCTTCCTTTATTTGATTTTTGTTTTGTTTTTAATTTAATTTTTTATTATTTTTTTTCTTCCAAAATGACAAATTGAAGGAATTTACCCCAAAAGAAAGAAAAAGAAGAAATGACAGCCAGGGTCTTAACACAGATATAAGCAAGATATCTGAACTAGAATTTAGAACCACAATAATAAGAATACTAGCTGGGGTTGAAGAAAAGCATAGAGTCCCTTTCTGTGGAGATAGAAGAAATAAAAGCTAGACAGGATGAAATTAAAAATGCTATAACTGAGATGCAATCTTGAATGAATACCATGGTGGCCAGGCTGGGTGAAGCAGAGCAGTGAATCAGCAATTTGGAAGATAAAATTATGGGGAATAATGAAGCAGGAAAAAAGGGGGGAAACAAAGGTAAAAGATCATGATACAAGACTTAGAGAACTCAGTGACTTATTAAAAAG
This sequence comes from Herpailurus yagouaroundi, assembly GCF_014898765.1. Lineage (NCBI taxonomy): Eukaryota > Metazoa > Chordata > Mammalia > Carnivora > Felidae > Herpailurus > Herpailurus yagouaroundi. Next base: position 41,637,925 of record NW_024412376.1, on the reverse strand, counting down.
GAATAATATCCAAATCATAGGAATCATAGAAAATTAAGAGAGAGAAAAAGGGGCAGAAGGTTTATGTGAGCAAATTATAGTGGAAAACTTTCCTAATCTGAGGAAGGACACAGACCTCAAAATCCAAGAAGCACAGAGAACTCCCATTGGATTCAACAAAAACCGACCATCAACAAGGCATATCATTGTCAAATTCACAAAATACACAGACAAGGAAAGAATTATGAAAGCAGTAAGGGGGGAAAAGAGCCCTTAACCTTTATGGGAAGACAGATCAGGTTTGCAGCAGACCTATCCACAGAAACTTGGCAGGCCAAAAAGGAGTAGCAGGATGTATTTAACGTGCTGATTCAGAAAAAAATATGCAGTCAAGAATTATCCATCAAGGCTGTCATTCAGAATAGAAGGAGACAGAGAATTTCCCAGACAAAAACTGAAGGAGTTTGTGATGACTAAACCAGCCCTGCAAGAAATTTTAAGGGGGCCCTTTGGAGAAAAGACAAAACAAAAAAGAACAAAAGCAACAAAGGCTAGAAAGGACCAGAGAACACCATCAGAAATACCAACTCAACAGGCAACACAATGGTGCTAATTTCGTATCTTTCAGTACTTATTCTAAATGTTAATGGACCAAACACTTTAATCAAAAGACATAGGGTATCAGAATGGATAAGAAAACAAGATCCATCTATATGTGCTTACAAGAGACTCATTTTAGATTGAAAAGTGAGGGGATGGAGAACCATCTATCATGCTAATGATCATCAAAAGAAAGCCAGAGTAGCCATGTTTATATCAGACAAACTAGATTTTAAAATAAAGATTGTAACAAGAGATGAAGAAGGGCATAATATTGTAATTAAGGGGTCTTTCCACCAAGAAGATCTAACAGTTGTAAACATTTATGCCCCAAAGTGGTAGCACACAAATATATAAATCAATCACAAACATAAACTAATACATGATAATATCATAATAGTTGGGGACTTCGATGCCCCATTTATAGCAATAGATCATCTAAACTGAAAATCAACAAGGAAACAATGGCTTTGAATGACACCCTGGACCAGATGGACTTAACAGATATATTCAGAACATTTCATCTTAAATTTTTTTTTTTCAACGTTTATTTATTTTTGGGACAGAGAGAGACAGAGCATGAACGGGGTAGGGTCAGGGAGAGAGGGAGACACAGAATCGGAAACAGGCTCCAGGCTCTGAGCCATCAGCCCAGAGCCTGACGCGGGGCTCGAACTCACGGACCACGAGATCGTGACCTGGCTGAAGTCGGACGCTTAACCGACTGCGCCACCCAGGCGCCCCCAGAACATTTCATCTTAAAGCAGCAGAATACATGTTCTTCTTGAGTGCACAAGGGATGTTCTCCAGAATAGATCACATACTGAGTCAGAAATGAGCCCTCAACAAATACAAAAAGATCAAGATCCTACCTTGTATATTTTCAGACTATAACACTATGAAACTTGAAATCAACCACAAGAAAAAATTTGGAAAGACCATCAATACTTGGAGATTAAAGAACATCCTACTAAAGAATGAATGGGCTAACCAAGAAATTAAAGAGGAAATTAAAAAGTACATAGAAGTCAATGAAAATGAAAACACGACAGCCCAAAACCTCGGATATGGCAAAGGTGGTCATAAGAGGGAAGTAATCCAGGCCTTCCTAAAGAAGGAAGAAAGGTCTCAAATACACAACCTAATCTTACATCTAAAAGAGCTGGAAGAAGAACAGCAAATAAAGCCCTAAAGCAGAAGACGGGAAATAATAAAGATTGGAGCAGAGATCAACGACACTGAAATAAAAAAGAACAGATCAATGAAACCAGGAAGTAGTTTGTTGAAAGAATTAACAAAATTGATAACTCCCTAGCCAGATTGCTCAAAAAGAAAAAAGAAAGGACCCAAATAAAGAAAATCATGATTGAAAGAGGAGAGATCAAACCAACACTGCAGAAATACAAATAATAATGAGAGAATATTATGAGCAATTATATGCCAACAAATTGGGCAATTTGGAAGAAATGGACAAATTCCTAGAAATGTATAAACTACCAAAACTAGATCATTAAGAACTAGAAAATTTGAACAGACCCATAATCAGTAAAGAAATTGAATCAGTAATCAAAAATGTCCCAACAAACAAGAGTCTGGGGCTGGATGGCTTTCCAGGGGAATTCTGCCAAACATTTAAGGAAGAGTTAATAACTGTTCTTTTGAAGCTATTCCAAAAAATAGAAATGGAAGGAAAACTTTCACACTCCTTCTACATGGCCAGCATTACCTTTTTTTTTTTTTTTCCAACGTTTATTTATTTTTGGGACAGAGAGAGACAGAGCATGAACGGGGGAGGAGCAGAGAGAGAGGGAGACACAGAATCGGAAACAGGCTCCAGGCTCTGAGCCATCAGCCCAGAGCCTGACGTGGGGCTCGAACTCACGGACCACGAGATCGTGACCTGGCTGAAGTCGGACGCTTAACCGACTGCGCCACCCAGGCGCCCCAAGGCCAGCATTACCTTGATTCCAAAACCAGACAAAGACCCCACTAAAAAGGAGAACTATAGACCAATTTCCCTGATGAACCTGGATGCAAAAATTGTCAAGATACTAGCCAACCGGATCCAACAATACATTAAAAAATTATACACCACGATCAATTGGGATTTATACCTGGGAGGCAGGGCTGGTTCAATATCTGCAAAGTAATCAGTGTGATATATCACATGAATCAAAGAAAGGATAAGAACCACATGATCCTCTCAATAGATGCAGACAAAACATTTGACAAAATACAGCATCCTTTCTTGATAAAAACCCTCAAGACACTAGGGATAGAGGATCATATCTCAAGATCATAAAGGCTATATACGAAAGACTTACTGCTAATATCATCCTCAATGGAGAAAAACTTCAAACTTTCCCTGTAAGGTCAGGAACACAACAAGGATGTCCACTTTCACCACTGTTATTCAACATAGCATTGGAAGTCCTAGCATGAGCAACGACACAATGCAAAGAAATAAAAGGCATCCAAATCAGCAAGGAGGAAGTCAAACTTTCACCCTTCGCAGATGATGTGATGCTCCATGTGGAAAACCCAAAAGACTCCACCAAAAACTGCTAGACCTGATTCATGAATTCAGCAAAGTTGCAGGATATAAATTCATTATAAAGAAATTGGTCACATTTCTATACACAAAAAATAAAACAGCAGAAAGAGAAATTAAGGAATCGATCCCCTTTACAAGTGCACCAAAAACCATAAAATACCTAGGAATAGACCTAACCAAAGAGATGAAAAATCTATATACTGAAGACTATAGAAAGCTTATGGAAGAAATTGAAGGAGACACAAAATAATGGAAAAACATTCCATGCTCATGAATTGAAAGAACAGATATTGTTAGTGATGATACTTCCCAAAGCAATTTACATATTCAGTGCAATCCCTATCAAAATAATACCAGCATTCTTCACAGAGCTAGAACAAACAGTCCTAAAATTTGTGTGGAACCAGAAAAGACCCCGAATAGCCAAAGAAATCCTGAAAAAGAAAACCAAAGCTGGAGGCATTACAATTCCAGACTTCAAGCTGTATTAGAAAGTTGTAAGCATCAATACAGTATGGTACTGGCACAAGAACAGATGCATAGATTAACGGAGCAGAATACAGAACCCAGACATGGACCCACAATCATATGGCCAGCTAATCTTTGACAAAGCAGGAAAGAATATCCAATGGAATAAAGACAGTGTCTTCAGCAAATGGTGCTGGGAAAACTGGACAGTGACATAAGAATGAACCTGGACCACTTTCTTAGACCATACACAAAAATAAAGTAGATGAAAGTCCTGAATGTAAGGCAGGAAGCCATCACAATCCTAGAGGAGAAAACAGGCAACAACCTTTTTGACCTTGGTCGCAGCAGCTTCTTACTTGACATATCTCCAGAGGCAAGGGAAATAAAAGCAAAAATGAATGATTGGGACCTCATCAACATAAATAACTTCTGCACAGCAAAGAAGACAATCAGCAAAACTAAAAGGCAACCAATGGAATGGGAGAAGATATTTGCAACTGACATATCACATAAAGGGCTAGTATCCAAAATCTATAAAGAACTTATCAAACTCAACACCCAAAAAACAAATAATCCAATGAAGAAATAGGCAAAAGATATGAATAGGCACTTTTCTAAAGAAGACATCCAGACAGATAACAGATGCATGAAAAGCTGCTCCACATCACTCATCATCAGGGAAATACAAATCAAAACCACAATGAGATAGCACCTCACACCTGTCAGAATGGCTAAAATTAACAATTCAGGCAACAACAGGTGTTGGTAAGGATGCAGAGAAAGAGGAACCCTTTTGCACTGCTGGCGGGAATGCAAACTTGTACAACCACTCTTGGAAAACCGTATGGAGGTTCCTCAAAAAACTAAAAATAGAACTACCTTGTGACCCAGCAATTGCACTCTCATATATCTACCCAGAAGATACTGAACAGGTATACTGATTTTAAGGGACATATCCACCTCAATGTTTATAGCAGCACCATTGACAAATAGTCGTAGTATGGAAAGAGCCCAAATGTCCATTGACTGATGAATGGATAAAGAAGGTCTGTGTGTGTGTGTGTGTGTGTGTGTGTGTGTGTGTGTGTGTGTGTGT
>NW_024412376.1:41604961-41633215 GCF_014898765.1 Herpailurus yagouaroundi | reverse complement strand
TGTGTGTGTGTGTGTGTGTGTGTGTGTGTGTGTGTGTGTGTGTGTGTAAACACACACATAATGGAATACTACTAGGCAACCAACAAGAATGAAATATTGTCATTTGCAAGCAAAATAAGTCAGAGAAAAATATCATGATTTCACTCATGTGGAATAAGAAACAAAACAGATGAACATAGGGGAAGGGAAGCAAAAATAAGATAAAAACAGAGAGGGAGACAAACCATAAGAGATTCTTGAATACCAGAGAACAAACTGAGGGTTGTTGGCAGGGTGTTCAGTGGGAGATGATCTAAAAAGGTGAGGGGCATTAAAGAGAACACTTGTTGGGATGAGCACTGGGTGTTTTATGTGAGTGATGAATCACTGAAATTATTATTAGACTGTTAAGTAACTTGGATTTAAATTAAAAGATAAAAAATACAGTGGGAAATTGGGCACAGCACTTGGCAGCTTTAGCAGCATTTGACTTGGTACTTACCTTCTACCTCCTGCAAATCATCTATCCCTTGACCTCCATGACTGAATCATAGTGGTTGCCCCAAATTTCTTGAACCTCTCCATATTCAGCTTTTGGTTATTTTATTTTTTTTCCATTTCATTTCATGTCATTACTTCTTTAAAATGCTTATTTATTTTGAGAGAGACTGCATTCATGAGTGGGTACGGGGCAGAGTGAGAGGGAGAGAGATGATATTGAGCAGGCTCCTGACACGGGGCTGGATCCCACGAACCATGAGATCACGACTTGATCTGAAATCAAGACTTGGACTGTTCACTGACTAAGACACTCAGGTGCCCCTTTGTTTTATTTATTTATTTTTATTGTTTAATTTTGAGAGGGTTCAGGCAGGGGAGGGGCAGAGAGAGAGGGACACGGGGGCAGAGAGCTTGATGTGGGGCTTGAACTCATAAACCCCAAGATTGTGACCTGACCCGAAGTCAGACACTCAACCAGTTGAGCCACCCGGGTGTCCCTCAGCTATTACTTTTTAAATGTTATTTCCTGTGGTTGTCTTTTCTTTTTCTGTCCATTCACATGGTTTCATCCTCAAGGTGTATCACTCTATAGACTGTGTCTTTCTTTTTTTCTGTGGTGTGAACTGCTTTTAGAATCTCCATCTCCTTACACGGTATATTTCCAATTCTACTCCTTTCATAATTTTTGGTGATTTCGGTATTGCTTGAGAGGATCTTTTTAGTGCTTTGCTTCTTGACTCCTTGAACTCCTCTCCTTCAGTCATCTTCGCCTTTACCCTACCTCAGCCATTCACTGTCACAGTCATTGCTTAGATCTTATCATTACAAGAACTGGCAACTTCTTTTGGATCTCAACTGCAAGCCTTTCTCTTTATGACACTACTTTCTAGTGTTTTTTTTTTTTCTGGTAAGTTATCCTTAGATTCTCTCTAATCAGTTGAGCCTGTTGTCAGTTTCCATACACCCTCACTTCCTTCTTCACCTAGTTTAATTTCACAATCATCATAGTTATCTTTTAAATAAACTCTGTTACTCCTATCTTTGTTAGACTTGCTGGTACAACCCCAACTTTGAAGATTCACCTCTGCCTTCTCTCTTCCTAGAGAGACATATTTAACCATGTTCACTGGGATCACTTCAGATTCATGATCACTAGCCCCACATGGGCTGTTAATTCTAACCACTAATTGTGTGAACGTTTTCTTAGTTCCTTCATTCTCTTGGTTGATGAATATTTCATATTTTCCTCTCTCTAAGCCTCCAACACTGTCTCTTTCCTGATAGTTTTGTGTCTTATTTAGTTGTGAAAGTAGAAGCAATTAGAAGAGATCACCCACTGCCTTTACACTCCTCCATCACCTTGCCCTTCTTCGTCACTGTGTGACCTGTGTTCCTGAGGCCAGTCTCTCTGTTCAGTTGTTTCTCATCCTGTCTCTCTCTCATCCTGTCTCTGCTATTCCGATACCACTCAAGCAGTCTTCTTTCTTGTTAACATGAAGGTTGCCCTTTCTACTGGATTATTCTCATCAGCAAGCAAAATACTCTTTTTTCAGCCATCTTGAAAAAATGCTCCTGCCATCACCAATGAAAAACCCTTGTTTTGACCAGTCTTCCCTTTTCTCTGCTGCTCATTTCTGTCCTGTCATAAGCAACAAAACTTCTTCAAAAGCTGTTATTTTAAGGTCTCAAATTTCCTTCTTTCTGTTCTCTTTTGAGCCTACTCCAGTCTGGCCTCTGCCTCTCTTCTCCACTGTACTTGTGTTTGTCAAGTCATCATCATCTCCATGTTCTACATCCAATAGTCAGCTCTCCTGTCCTCCCTGTTCTTTGCTGGCAGCAGCCTCTGACATGGCCAGACTCTCCTCCATGACGTACTTGCTTTACTTGTTCCAAAATATCATGCCTGCCTGTTTGTTTTCTATCCCCTCATTGACTTTTCATTTTTTAGACTCCTTTGCCAGTTCTCATTTCCCAGACCTCTTGATATTCAGGTTCTCTCATGTTCATCCTGGAGCTCTTCTCATTTTAACCCTTATGATTTTGTCTGGCTTCATGGTTTTAAATGCCATCCTTATGTTAGTAACTCCTGAATTTATTATCTCTACCAGGATCTTTTCCCTGAACTCGAGGTTCTTATCTAGCTGAAAACTCAGTATTGTTTTTGGGATGTCTAATAAGCATTTTTAACAGTGCAGAGGTGGGAGATATTATTTTTTTTTAATCTTTCAAGAATTCTTGGGACAAAAAAGATCTCTTTGTCGGATCCAACATTTTATATAGGTGTATTCAATCTTATGTAAATACCAATAGCATAGAAATATATTTTTTAAAGTAATACACACTTATTGTAAGTCTTTTTTTTAAAGCTTCTTGGTTAACTTGGAAAATAACTTTGTCTTTGTGTCTCCTTGAGTCTTCAGGATTATGTTTCTTTTGAGTTAAATTATAGACTCCCATTGTCTTTGCTTAGTTCCTCATTTCTAAACAGGGAAACATTTATTCAGGTTTGATGTTACCAATGGATAGTATTTGTGGGGCCCGTGCCCTTAGGTTCCTTCCAACCCCTGTGTCAATGTGTGACTATTAGTCTCCCACTTCTGGAGCAAAATCTGGAGGGTGAGTTAGTGTACTTTGAGGCCTCTACCCTAATTCTGGGGTTTTGAAAAGCTTATTTAGTGAAGAGTTTGCATGAGGTAGGCTCTTCTCTTGTCTATTTCTCCGATTCCTGGCCAAGTAGACTCCTGGGAATTATAAGTAATTTGTTCCTTGTCTATTAGATTATGAATTCCATGAGGGTAGAAACCCTGTTTTAGGATCACTTGGTATTGCAATACCAAATGCAATGCTTTATGTGTGGTGGGCATTCACCAAATTTGTGTTGAATTAAATGAAATTGAATTGTTGCTTAGAAGTGGCAGAACTGGGATTAGATTCAATCAAGCAGTTGTCAGTTAGCCATCCTTTTCTTCTGTACCACACTGCAGTGCTGTGAGCTCTGACCCATTTTGGAGCAGGTGGGTGTCATAGATGGGTTTCTGATGGAAACCCATTTGTAGGCAATTCCTGTTGGGTACCTACATATAAAATTTCATAGTTTATTGCATATGCCTGATATAAACATATTTTGTGTCCTTTCCTGGTATTGGTTTTTGCTTTTTTTTTTATTTCTTGGATCAGGATAGCAGTCAGGTAACATTGTGACAACAGGTAATACTTCATAAACTGCAGAATGGAGCCTGGGCTTGCATTTGATTTATGTAGATACAAATCAAGAGCTTTCATGTAATTGTTGTGTGAGTCTGAATCAGGTTTGATTGCACTGAACAGAAAAAACTCAAGATGGCTTAAATAATGCAGTAGTATTTTTTTCTCTCGTTTGGGAAAACAGAGGAGTTTAGATCAGGGTGGGTATCATGTCTCCTGATGTCAGATCTTGTTCCTTCGTGTGCATGACTTTTTTTCCCAGTCACCTGAGGTCCAGGATGCCTGATCTCACTTATATAGCACTGTCTTTTATCGTAGGAACATTTTCCAGAGGTTGAACGTAGCTCTTTTGATCACGTAATACTAACCTGAATAGAGTTGTATGGTTATACCTTGTTGCAAGGGAGGCTGGGAAATGCTGAAGCAGGGAAATTGTGTCTTTTGTTACCAACATCCATGTGCTATTGTAATACTTGGGGAATCTATCACTGACAATGAAGGAGAGAATGGTTGAGGATGGGGGTCCAGGTAGCCATTACCACTTTGATTATCAGTGTAAAATGGATATGTGCTTCATTCTCCTCCTTTCATTTCACCAGTTTACTTTGACTGTTTCAGCTAAGAATATTTAGGAACACATGTGCTGAGAATACCATCCAAAAAGTGAAAAGACAACCCACAGAATGGGAGAAAATACTTCAAATGGTAAATCTGATAAAGGACTTGTATCCAGAAAATATAAATAGCTCTTACCACTCAATAATAAAAGGACAAGTAGCCCAGTTAAAAAATGGGTAAAAGATTTAAATTTGACCTTTTTTTCAAAGAAAATATACAAATGGCTGATAAGCACATGAAAAGATGCTTAATGGCATTAGCCATTAAGGCATAAGCCGCAGTGAGATACTTCGCACTCACTAGGATGGCTGTAATTAAGACATGAGATAATAACTAGTATTGGTGAGGATGCAGAGACATTGGGGCTGTCATACACTGATGGCAGAAATCTAACAGGGTGTAGCCGCTTTGGGAAGCATTTTGGCAGCTTTTCAAAAAGTTAAGCATTAAGTTATCATGTGACTCAGAAATTCTGCTTCTAGTTATATATGCAAGAGAAATGGAAACGTATTGTCTGCATAAAAATCTCGCATGTGAATGCCCATAGCAGCATTATTCATAATAGCTGAAATGTAGAAACAACTCAGATGTCTATCAACTAATGAATGGGTAGATAAAATGTGCTCTATTCATACAACAAAATATGATTTGGTAATAAAAAGGAAGGAAGAGCTACCATGTGCTGTAATGTGGAATAGCCTTGCAAACAGCATGCTTAGTGAAATAAGTGAGTCACAAGAGACTATATATCATAGGATTATATTTATATAAAACATCCAGGACAGGCAAATCTTTACTGGAGTAAAGTAGATTAGAGGCTGCCTAGGGCAGTGATTTTCAAGGGAAATGGACACTAACTGCTAATGGGTTTGGAATATTTGGGGGGAGGTGATGAAAAAGTTCTGAAATTGATTTTGGTGAGGGTCATACAACTCTTTGAATATATTAAAAGCTGTTGAATTATATACTCTAGGTGAATTTTACAGTGTGAATTATATTTCAGTACAGCTTATTAAAAGGAACACAGCTGCAAATAAAGACCATAAAGAAAGAAAGCCTTCAAAAATGATATAAACATTCCCTACTTCATGGCAGCCACATGTCAAATACCACGGGCTGTGAAGTGATCGCGTCACTCATTTTAGGTGGGAGAAGAGGATTTTGTGCAGTTATTTTCTCTATGGCAAGCTGTAGTCTGTCAGAAGAGGCAGCTTTCTTTAAAGGATGAAACACAGTCCCCTTCCTCCTGCCCCAACAGTTTTGTTACATAACATGCTTTGAGCTTCCTTCGCAAGCTCACAACATGCCACACTGTACTGTGACCCCCACACATTTGCTTGATAAATAATTACCATTGTGTGAGGTTCTCCCACACATCACATTCAGGCACTGCTTCAAGAAAAGGCTTCCCATTTTGCTCTCAACCTGACATTTCGGATATTCTGTTTGGTTTGATTTTGCCTGGTTCCCAGTGTATCACTCTTGCAGGATGGCAAGATAACTTCTTACTTTTTATTTTATTTTTTTAAATTCATTTTTAACGTTTATTTTTTTTTGAGAGAGAGAGAAAGAGACACCGCGCGAGTAGGGGAGGAGCAGAGAGAGAGGGAGACACAAAATCCGAAGCAGACTCCAGGCTCCAAGCTGTCAGCACAGAGCCTGATGCAGGACTCAAACTCACAGACTGAGAGATCATGACCTGAACTGAAGTCTGATGCTCAACTGACTGAGCTACCCAGGCGCCCCTGTACTTTTTACTTTTATAATTCACTCATTTATGTTTTCACGATGGCAGGGGGTGGAGGCAGTGACCTAAGTATCTGGAGCAGTATGTGTTTTATAATGCTGCTATACCAAAGAGTTTATTTAGCAGCTATGTGTGTGGCACTTTATTGTTTGTCACTTTAAAAGAGTGAGTTAAGAACATGTTGCTCCAGAAGCCCATGCAGTTGAGCTGAATAATAATGTTTCTGTAGTACATTAACTGTAGTAATATTTGTAAGTATCTCATAGAGCATGTCACTCAGGCAGCTAAGCAATCATAGACTGTTTGGCACCAAGGATGCGAGAATAAGAAACTAAAAGGCCTGACCTGAAGAGAACTCACAGACCAAGAGTGTTTACAAACAAATAACAGTTCAGAGGTCTAAGGTACTTTGGGAGCTGTGAAGCAGTAGGAGTAGGGCTGGCTGCATAAGCTTACTAGAACAGTTTGGAAACTCAGAGGAAGGGTTGCCCAAGGCAGAAAGAATCCTAGGAGGTCTTAGAAAACATAATGAGAAAATCCTTTAAGTCCGGTTCTCAACTAAGAAATTGTGCCCAGAGACATTGTGATTGTCACAACTGTGATTGTCACTGCTGACACCTAGTGGATAGAGGCCAGCCCCTGTGCTAAATATGTAGCATGTTCTGTAACAAAGTATCATCTGGTTGAGTATGTTGGGAGTGTCGCTGTTGAGAAGCTCTGCTTTAAAGCCTTTGAAAAGACCACTCCAGCACATTTGTGCCATCGAATGCAATCTTTTTTACATGAATATATTTATGAGATGTATATTTTGTTAAATTTTTTAAATATTTATTTTGAGAGCAAGGGAGCAAGAGAGAGAGAGAGAGAGAGAAAGGCATAGAGAGAATCCCAAGCAGGCTCCACGCTGTCAGTGCAGAGCCTGAGGTGAGGCTTGATCTCACAAACCACGAGATCATGACCTGAGCCGAAATTAATGCTTAACTGGCTGAGCCAGCCAGGCTCTCCTATGAGATTTATATTTCAATGAAAAAAAGTATAACAGCTTAATTGGTTATAGAGCAGGGGGTGAATAAAGCCAGAATGTGAAGGGATCTGTGTGGCTTTATCCTGTCAGTGCTGGTGCATAGTTCAAGAATGCTTAGATTTCAGTGTAGAGAGAATAGAAATGGAATTCATTTTAAAAGAATTTAGGTGGAATTGTTAGAAAATGGATTGCATAGAATTAGAAACAAGTTTTGTATATAGGCCGTGTGTTTTTCACAGAGTGTAAGACTTTGCTCTAGGATTGTAGTTGACAATGGCATACTGAAAGGCATTTTGTTTTCTTTTTGAGAGAGATGGAGAGAGCGTCAGTGAGCATCCCAGCAGGGGAGAGGGGCAGAAGGAGAGGCAGGGAGGGAATCTCAAGCAGGCTCCACACTCAGTGTGGAGTTCGACGTGGGGCTTGAACTGGGAGATCATGACCAAAGCTGAGATTAAGAGTCTGATGCTTAACCTGCTGAGCCACCCAAGGCACCCCTGAAAGACATTTTATACGGGTTCTAATATTTAAATGTTTTAAAGTTTATTTATTTATTTTAAGACAAAGAGAGGGAGGGAGGGGGCAGAGAGAGAGAGAACATGAGTGAGGTAGGGGCAGAGAGAGAGGGAGAGAGAATTCCAAGCTGTGTTAGTGAGAGCCTGATGTGGGGCTCAAACTCACGAACCAATCTTTAAATGGACATTAATATGAATTTATTCTTAAAATGCTTGCTGAAGGACATTGGAATGTGAATCATAGAAGAGTTCTTAGCTTTTATGAATAAAGTTATAATGAACAGTTGTATACAAGGGTTTTTGTGGACACATATTTTCATTTCTCTTGGTTAAATACCTTAGAGTGGGATTGCTGGGGTGTGTGTACATATATATTTACCTATATTTGGCTTTTTAGGAAATCGATAGTTTTTCAGAGTAGTTTAATCCTCCTGCCAGCAATATATGAGAGTTCAAGTTGTTCTACCCTCTTAGCAACCTTTGATTATCTTATCTTTTTCATTTTAGCTAATTATGGCTAGTGATGTTTAATACTTTTTCATGTGCTTTTTGCCCATTTATATTTCTTCTGTTGTCATCTGTTCAAATCTTTTGCACATTTAAAAACTTATATTATTTGTCTTTTTGTTATTAGATTGTAGGAATTATTTTAAGCAGTCTGGATACAAATCCTTCATCAGTTATATCAGTTTTGAATATTTACTCTAACCTGTGGTTTGCATATTTGTTTTCTTAACAGTGCTTTTTGATTAGAAGAACATCTACTTTTGATCAAGTTGAATTACTATTTATGTTCATGAGAGAGAGTGTGTGTTATGTTTTTTTTTTTGTTTGTTTTGTTTTTTGTTTTCCCTGCAATATCTTTGTCTTATTTTGATGTCAGGGTTATGGTGGCTTCAAAAAGTGTTAGAAGGTTTTCCATGCTCCTGATATTTGAACATGTCTCTATAATACTGGTATTATTTCTCCCTTAAGTGTTTGAGAGAATTCACCTGTGAAGCCCTCTTGGTCTGGCATTTTCTTTGTGTGAAATTTGAAAATTTTGAATTCAATTTAGTGAGTAAAGAGGTACTTAGATTTTCTGTTTTTCCTGTTTTGCTAAATTGTGGTTTTCAAAGATTTATTTCTTCTAAGCTGTTGACTTTATTAGTATGTATATCTTCATAATATCCTTTTCTTATTACTTCATATTTGTAGGATCTGTACTGATACTTCATTTCTAATTCCTCATATGGGGATTTTATTTATTTTTTTTTTTTGAGAGAGTTGGGGTGGAGGGGCAGAGGGAAAGACAGGGAGTTCTAAGCAGATTTCGTGCTCAGCTGGAGCCTGATGCGGGGCTTGATCCCAGGACCCTGGAATCATGACCCAGGCCAAAATCAAGAGTTGGATATCCAACCGACTGAGCCACCCAGGTACCCCTGGGAATTTTTGTTTCATTGTTTTGTGATATCTTGCCTAGCTCTTTACCAATTTTGTTAATTTTTTTTTCAGATAACCCATGTTGTCTGTTTTATATTTTATTGGTTTCTGCTTTTATTTTTATACATTTCATTTACTTTGGATTTAATTTGTTTTTCTTTTAATTGCTTCTTAAGATGGAAGTGTTGATTTTTCCATTTTATTTTTGAATGTAGACATTTAATCTATACTTTTCCTTATAAGGACTGCTTTAGTTTGCATCCTACAATTTGTTTTGTATTCTAAAAATTTAAAAAAAAAATGTTTATGTATTTTTGAGAGAGAGAGCACAAGCAGGGGAGGGGCAGAGAGAGAGGGTGATAGAGGATCTGAAGCAGAGAGCCTGACAGTGGAAAGCTTGGTGCCGGGCTTGAACTTAGGAACCATGAGATCATGACCTGAGCTGCAATCTGATGCTTAACTGACTGAGCCACCCAGGTGCCCCTGCATTCTACAGATTTTTATGTGCAGTGTTTTCATTGTAATTCCATTCCAAATATTTAAAAGTGTGTGTGTGTGTGTGTGTGTGTGAGTGTGAGTGATTTGGACAAATTTTAACCTAAGTATTATTTAGAAATATGTTTTAAAATTTCCAAATGGTTGGGGTTTTTTTCTGTGTGTATTATTATTGTTTTTCTATTACTTTGTTATTTTCTGTTTTTCTTTAATACTCTTTTGGTCAGAGAACATACTTTATTTTACCAGGAAGTTTACTAAACTTGCTTCACTGTCCTAAATGTGGTCTTATTGAGTAAATGTCCCATGTGCACTTGAGACCAGTGAGTTTTCTGCTGTTGTTGGATGTAGTTTTCTCTAAATGTCAATTAGAGCAAGTTAGTAATAGTGTTGCTCAAATCGTCTAAGTTGTTTTGATTTTTTACTATTGTTCTGGCAGTTACTAAACTAAGGGTGTTAAAATCTCCATGGTTAGAACTTGCCTGTTTCCCTTTAATTTTGCCAATTTTTATTCCATGTATTACATATTTGGGAATTGTGTGTGTGTGCAGACTTATGATTGCTATGTCTTTCTGATGAAATGTCCCTTTTGTCATTATGAAATCTCTGTTTCTAATAATCTTTGTTTTGAAACTTACCTTGTTTGATATTAATGTAGGCACCCTGGCTTTCTTATGCTCAGTGTTTACTTGACATATGTTTTTTAATCTTTTTCCTTTTACCTGTGCTAAACTTTCTTTATAACAAATAGCATATTACTGAGTCCTGAATTAAATCCAGTCTCTTTGCCTTTGCCTTTTAATCAGGGTTTTAATTTATGTATAATGTAATTATTGATTTGTATGGGTTTATGTTTACCATCTAAGTTTTTGTTTTCTATTTGTCTAATTTGTTCTTTGTTCTTCTGTTCCTATTTTGCTTTCTTTTTAATGAATTGAGTTTTTTTTAGTATTCTATTTTCTGTTTTTAGTTATGCCTCGTTGTATGTGCCTTTTTAAGTAGTTGTCTTAGGGAGTTTAACATGCATTTTTAAATTCTTAAAGTATCTACCTTTCCTAAACAATATAAAACCCTAACAACAGTAGACTTCTAATTACCATCCTTTTGTCTTCTGTGCCCTTATTATTATATATATTTAATTCTATGTATGCTATGAATCCAAATTATACAACTACTTTCACTTTATGAAATCAGTAACTAGTAATTTTAAAGATATTAGGTATCTTATTTACATATATATATATGTGGTTTTCTTGTCCTTTTTAATACCAATATATTTGTCCATTTTTTTATTTTCTTCATTTTTTTTTTTTCCTACAGAACTGAGTTTCTATCTTGTGCCATTTGCCTTAAGTCCCTTAGGCTCATTAATCTGAGCATTTCTTGTAATACAAGTCTGCTGGAAAAGAATTCTTTCATGTTTCCTGTGTCTGAAATGTCTTTATTTTGCCTCCATTTTGATGGATACAGATTTCTAGATTGATAGGTTTTATTTTCCCTAGCACTTCAAAGAAGTCATTTCATTTTCTTCAGTCCTCCTATTTTTATTTATTTATTTATTTATTTTTTCAACGTTTATTTATTTTTGGGACAGAGAGAGACAGAGCATGAACGGGGGAGGAGCAGAGAGAGAGGGAGACACAGAATCGGAAACAGGCTCCAGGCTCTGAGCCATCAGCCCAGAGCCCGACGCGGGGCTCGAACTCCCGGACCGCGAGATCGTGACCTGGCTGAAGTCGGACGCTTAACCGACTGCGCCACCCAGGCGCCCCATTCCTCCTATTTTTAAAATCATGATTAATGGTCCATCTTTCTTACTATCCCCCTATATGTTGTCTTTGTCCTGTGCTGCTTCTAAATTTTTTTTTTTTTTTTTTTTGGCGGTGTGCATAGGTGTGACTTTCTTTGTTTCATCTTGCTTTGGGTTCTTTGAAGTTCTTGGATATGTGGGATGTTTCATAGCAGGTTTAGAAAATCGAAGTCCTTATTTCTTCAAATATTTATTCTGCCCCATTTTCTCTTTCTTCACTTTCTGGAGTTACAGTTACATTGTCTCTGACCATCTGGAATTTGTTTTGGTTGTACTGGCAGGATTTTGATTTATGGAAGTGATTGAGAGATGACAAGGAGAGACTAATGGCAGTCGAAGACTAACTTTATTAATTATAGTTTCCAAGAGAAGAGGACTTGCCATGCCATATGGGGCCACGTGGGGAATGCCAGGTTTTTGGTTAGAAGTCAGGAAGAAGTGAGGGAAAATCCTAGACCAATCTTTACTGGAGTTTCTGCAAAAGAGGCCAGGCAGAGAAGGGGAAGCAATTTAGGATTGGCTACTTTGAATAGTAGTGGCGGGCTCTTTCCTATGGAGATGGTTGTCCTGGGGTGACGTAGGGCAGAGGAAACACTGCCTTTGTGAGTGAAAGTCAGATAAAAGAGTTGGTTGCAGACACAGACTCAGGATTGGTTGGTTTGTATCTGAAATGTGTCCTCCTCCTCCTGAATTTTTTATCACTGTTCCTTTATTTTCCATTTCACGCATATCCATTTGTCTCTTTTAAATGGTTTTCATTTCTTTTCTGAAATTTCCATCAGTTTATGCATGTTGGCCATCTTTTGTCCTGAATCCTTTAACATGCATATAGTTCATTAGGGTGTTTTTGTTGTTGTTGTTGTTGTTTTGTTTGGTTGTTTGTTTTTCAGTCATTTTAGTTCTCTGATCTGTATTTCAGCACTATGATTTGTAGGGTTTCTATCCTGTTGTTGGGGTAGAACTATGTTCTCTTACAACTTTCTTAGTTCTAAAGTAGTAGTTCTCTAATGATTAATGGCTTGAAGTAGCTTTTATTAGAGGAAATAATCCTACTTCTGACTGTATCATTGCTTAACTGCTCTATTTGAAACCTTTTTATTATTATTATTGTTATTTTTGGTGGGTAGAAGAAAGAAGTTATTATAGTCTTTACTCTCAGTAAAATCAGGCAACTTGCTTTGGTCATTTCTGGAAACATGTAAGATTCATAGACTTGTACTTAAAAAACTTTTTTCCTCAGCAGTCCTTCTGTGAAACTGATTATCACAGCTACCTTTCTGTAACTTTAGAGTGTTTTGTTTGGCTTTGCCAGTTTCCCCTTCACATAGTAAAATTTAGTGCATGATTTACAACATGCTGGTCTAGTTTTTTTCCTTTTCCTTTTCAATATTCCTTTTAGTAAAACATTAGAATATTCCTGATAGTTGCCATAGTAAGTTTTGATAGCTGCTGCTTATTTTTTTCCTTAATTTCCCTATTTATGATATCACATTAATTGATATCTCATAAATGCCTTGTGAACATTTCTTTCTATTTTCATAGTTTCTTAATTTACGGACTCATTGATCTATCATGTAGAATATAAGGAAAACACATGTCTTCCACCGCTTTGATAGAACTATAAAAAATGGAGTTGAAAGAGAATACAGGGTCAAACGTAGAATACAGATAATAGCTCTCTAGATTGCTTCTCATGTATGGACCTTGGTAGTGCTTAATAGTGCATAATAGTGCCAGTTTTTTTTAATGAGTGAAGAAAAGATGAATTGCTTTAACAAGAACTTTTTTAACTTAAGTGAGTGTTTATTTTTTATTATTTTTTTAAGTTTATTTTTTTTTGAAAGAGAAAGCACAAGTAGGGGTGGGGCAGAGAGAGAGGGAGACACAGAATCTGAGGCTCCAGGTTCTGAGCTGTCAGCACTGAGTCCGATGTGGGGCTCGAACCCACAAACCATGAGATCATAACCTGAGCTGAAGTTGGACACTTGACTGACTGAGCCACCCAGGTGCCACTTAAGTGTTTCTTTAGAGTTCAGTTTTGTACCTTGTGCTCTACAGACAACAGTTATGGTTTTAAGAAAAGAAAGATAGACTATCGTGGCAAGTTGCTCTCTTTTCCTTTGTCTGTTTTTTCTTCATGGAGCTCCTGCTGTTGACTTTGTATTTGCTAAGAATTAGTTTTGCTTACTGTGCATGATGATAAATTACTCAGAGTTTAGCACAATGTCTAGCACACAGTATGTACTCAGATGTTACTTTGGTTGAAATGAATTATCAGATGAGGAAGAGAATGTTGTGTCCTCTGTGAACCAGTGTAATGCATTGCAGCAATATTGGCTCTAACTACCAAAAATTAGAACTTTGTCCATTCTAGTTCCAGCTCCAACGCAGTCACTGATGTTGTTACCTAATGTTGTCACCTAATGGAGTCACTAATGTTATTGAAGATATAATTGCTCTTTTTATATAATTGTGAATAATCTATCTCACACACTAAAATTTTCTATTCTTGGCTATCCATATATTCACCATGTCGTTCTATGTATCCATTAAATTTCATGAGTAAGCCATGTCTTTGTCTCAAAAACTAAAGAGTTTTTATGGTTTAACAATGAGATGCTGTTAATACTGGAGTTTAAAATGTGTCCAATGCTTCCTAAAGTCCATATTTGCCAAATGATTTCCTAGCAATTGATTATTAAAAAAAGAAACTTAAGAAATTAAGAATGTTTAAAACTGTTTTAAAAAATGTATTTATTTATTTTGAGAGAGAGTGCATGCGTGCACTGGGGAGGGCAGAGAGAGAGAATCCCAAGCAAGCTCTGTGCCGTCAGTGCAGAGCCCGACTTGAGGCTCCATCTCACAAACTATGAGATCGTGACCTGAGTCTAGATCAAGAGTCAGCTGCTTAACTGAGCCACCGAGTTACCCCTAAAACACGTTGTAGTGCATTGTTTTTTTCCTACACTAATGTTTTAGAAGTGGGGGTGAAGCAAATGGGGGATGAGTGTGAGTCAAGTCTGTGATGGGATGGGAACTCGGCTTTATATAATATTAGTGACTGATCCCTGTATATTGTACATATGAAGTCTTATGAAAATGTGTCCTGTGATGAATTAATTCTCAAAAGGGAAATTGTTTTGAGTTACCATGTTATCATTTGGCAAATGTAAACAGAAATAGAATTCTTTCTTTATAGCTGATATATTTCTGTTTAATCTCTCATCTTTCAATAAGTTTGCTTTTTCTCTGCTGTATTCCATAAAGGGCTAGGTGGCTCAAGTCTGAGTCATTGTTCTTGGAGACAAGGCATATACTTTAGTTTTTATGCCACATTGGATTTTTATCCAGATGTACTGTGGCTGTTTCATCTGAAGCCTGACAATTTTTTTTCTACTGTGCTATCTATAATTCTAGTTCATAACTCTTTAGACTCTTCATCATTCAACACTTTTTTCTTGTGTTTCAAGTTACCACCAGAACCAGTCATTCTTTCTCTTATCTGTGTCTCTGTTTGCCACTGTATGTGAATATCCAACCATGTCTATGTGGTAAATATTCTTTCTCCTCACATATTAATGGAGAACCTTAGGGGAAAATAAAAAGGAACTAGAAAGTGCAGGAATTTCATCTGGTTCAGTGTCTAATTTTGTGGGTGTAAGTATATTAAGTCCTGATTTGCTTCAATTGTTTTTGGCTTTCATGGATTCCCTTTACTAGTTATTGATGAAACATTGTAATTGACTTGTTCTTTACTCTTGATTCTTGGAGTGGCAGCTTTCTTACTCAGTATTTGTCGCCCATAGCGCGTAGAAGCAACCTCCTGCCTGTTTCTGAGTTCATGCATTTTTTTCAATTCATTTGTGCCCTTCGATCTCATCCTCTTAGTTTGTTAACAAGTCTCTGCAGCCAACTCTTGCCTGTCTTCAGTCCATTTCCATCCAGCATCCACTGTTCACCTGCACCTTTGATCATGTTATTTCCCTACTAAAAACCTGTGACATGTAGGATAAATCAGATCTTTCACACAGCCAAGGAGCCCTTTGTGGCTAGATCCCTTGGCTGCCTCTGCAGGGAAGATGGCTGATGAGGCTGTGTTCTTTCCTTCCTCTGTGCCTTTTCGGCTTAGGGAATACCTCTAGCCCTGGTGCTCTGACAAGGCTCACGTATCCTTAAGGCCTTAGGTTAAATGTTCCTTTCCTAGGGAAGCCTGACTTCCAGGGCTAGGTCAGACCTTTCTCTTTCTTAGTCCCCATAGTAAGAATGTGACATTTCCTCCCGAGACTGGCAGCCGAATTAGCCCAGAGACAAGTCTTGACAACAGTTTAACATATTTGAGGTTGAATGCCTTTGTATTTGCGCATGCACCTTTTGATGTCTTTATTGTCACCTCTCTTTCTCCAAGGTAGCTGGCTTTTTGAAGGGCTCTGTACAATTCTATTTTTTGCAGGGCTCTGTACAATTCTAATTAATAGATTATTTGTAATTTTTTTTTTTTAACCTTCTGCTTTCTCTAATAGACAGTAAGCCCTTTGTGTGTGGTATGCCCAGCCCGATGCCTTGCATATGGTAGGGTATTCAATAAATGTTTGTAAACTCCATGTTTGTCTTCCTGTGATAGAAGTTACCATGTTTTGCCTTGGGTCCCATTTTCTCTGCTAATTTTGCCATTCCAGGACTAGAAAAGCTGTCAGTTTTGTATTATGTATTCGCTACCACATCTTATTTTATGTTTTATACTTTTGTTCATTTAAGTACATAACTAAATGTTTGAATAAATATAATTTTTAGAGAGGTAACTAGATATTTTTTCTTCTTGACAAGAATGGAGCATTCTTGCAGACGTGAGACCCCCATATGTAAATATTGTTTTATCACTTAAAGAATGTAAAGAAAAACATTTGTGCCATCTGAAGTTTTCCCTCACAATTTTAATTAACTCCCTTGAGCCCAGTGTGGGTTACTAAGAATAAGGGCCAAAATCTTCACGTCCCAGTCAAGGAACTTCTTAAAACAGACTGGTTGTCTGGGCATCTTGCCTTGATGCTTGATCCAAAAAGATGCTGTGTGTAGCAGAACGGGAGGAGGTGGGACCTTGGGTCTGTACTGTGCAGTGCCGAGGTGATAGAAAAGTGAGGCCAGTATAAGAAAGTGTGGGGTTGGGGTGCCTGGGTGGCTCAGTCAGTTGAGCATCCGACTTCGGCTCAGGTCATGATCTCATAGTTCGTGAGTTTGAGCCCCATGTTGGGCTCTGTGCTGACAGCTCAGAGCCTGGAGCCTGCTTCAGATTGTGTGTTTCCCTCTCTCTCTGCCCCTAACCCACTTGCGTTCTGTCTCTGTCTCTCTCAAAAATAAATAAACATTAAAAAAAAATAATAAAAAAAAAGTGTGGGGTAGACAATAAAGAGCCATTTTGCTATTTAGGGGTGGGAGTGGGGGATTATTGGTGATTTTTTTTTTTTCCTTTAAATTTCAGTCTGGAGAACATGGTTGTCATCAAGAGCCTATCAATTGTAGCTATAATTACTTTGTAGTGAACCTTAAGCAAACAATCATGTGGGGAGAAAGCGTAATACCTTTGGGAGTGAGTGTTGGGAGCCCCGCTTGTTCACATTTGTCTCTGTGCTTTTGGAAGACTTTTGACTTTACAGTAATTTATAAAAATTGTAATGATTATTGAATTATAGTTGATTATTACTGCTTGCTTTATTTGAAAAAGATAATCCATTAGTTAAAAATGAGGGGAGATACTGTCACGGGAGTGATAACTTTAAAAAGTGTATTCAGGGGGCACCTGCGTGGCTCAGACAGGTAAATATCTGGCTCTTAATTCCAGCTAAGATCATGATCTCACGATTCATGAGTTTGAGCCCTCCGTCGGTCCCAGTGCTGACAGTGCTGAGCCTGCTTGGGATTCTCTCTCCCTCTCTCTCTCTGCCCCTCCCCTGCTCACTCTCTCTCTCAAAAATAGACTTAAAAAAAGGATATTCAGTATCAAAGGGGAATTAAATATTGCAAGTATTAATTATTATACTTTTCGTTTCAACCATCTACTTTCATTTCCAATTTTCTGTGTTTTGCCTTTAAATTCTTTGTCAGAAAAGTTCATTTCTAATACTAATTTCTAATATTTGAACCAAATATTCAACATTTGTTTCATGTGAGAAACCACTCACAGGTTAAGAGGTATTATTAATGACTTTTTTACCTAGTATTCCTTCCCAGTATAAAGAGTTTTCTGGCTCAATCCCTGAGTGTCTGAATTAACTGAACTGAGAAAGATTATGTGGCCCAGAGGACCAACACAGGGCTCAAGAAAATAAGAAGGAAACACAAAACCGTTAGTAGTCTGCTGTCTTGGAAGTGGAATTGGGATGGGGTGAAAAATGATTTTCTGGTTTTACTCTGTCCATGCTTGGGTAACAATAAGCATGTATCTATTTTATTAAATTGTCATCGCTAGTACCACACACCCATTAGGATGGCTACTTTTGAAAAAAAGAGATAACAGGTGTTGGTGAGGATGGAGAAATTGGAAGCCTTGTGCACTCTTGGTGGGAATGCACAACAGTGCAGCCACTGTGGAAAAGATGTGGCAATTCCTCCCAAAATTAAAAATAGAATTACCATTGGCCCCTTGTGAGGCAGAACTGTTTCTCCTTTCTGTACTACAGATGTGTGGGGTTTTCCACACCCAGCAGTTCTCCAGTTCTCTGCAGACCCTGATTGAACTGAATTTTGACACTAACTAAAGTTAGTGAAGACCCTTCAGGTTCAGGATTTACTCCCATAAGACTGCCCCCCACCACTTCAGATGCCAGCCACAAGTCCAGATTGTCACTTTTGCTTTGGGCTGTAAATTGGGGGTTCCCCTGGTTCTCTCCTTGGGTTTGATAATTTGCTAGAACAGCTCATAGAACTCAGGAAGACAGTTTACTTTTGCCAATTTATTACAAAGGATATTTTAATGGAAATAAATGAACAGCCATATGAAGAGAGATATAGGGGAAGAGGCTTGAAGTGTCCGTGTCCTCTCTGGACATGCTACCCTTCTAGCACCTTCATGTTTATACTAACCTGGAAGTTCTCTCATACCCAGGGTATTTTATGAAGACTTTATTGCATAGGAAATAATTGACTGAATAATTGGCCATTGCTGATTGAACTCAATCTCCAGCCCCTTCCCCCTCCTGGAACGGGTGGGGGTGGGGCTGGAAGTTCCAGTCCCCTAGTCACATGGTTCTCTTGGTAACCAGCTCCATCCCAAGACTGTCCTAGAGCTTGCAGCCCTGTTATCGCATTAGAATATAAACTGACATTTATTTTGGAGATAGCAAGGGTATTAGGAGCTTTGTGCCAGGAAGCAGGGTCAGAGACCAAATACATTATTTCTTACTATGTCATATCCAGTAATTCCACTTCTGGGTATATACCTAAAAGAACTGAAAGCCAGCTCTTGAGATATTTGTACACCTATGTTAATAACGGCATTGTTTAGAATAGAAAAAAGTAGAAGCAACCCAGGTGTCCATTGACAAATGAATGGATAAGCAACATGTATTGCATACACAGTTGAATATTATTCGCCCTTAGGAAGGAAATTCTCATACATGCTACAACATGGATGAAAATGGAGGATACCATGATAAGTGAAATAAGCAAGTTACAAAAAGAACAATACTATATGATTCCACTTATAAGAGTTACGTAGGAGTAATCAAATTCATCAAGACAGGAAGTAGAGGGAGGTTGTCAGGGGCTGAGCAAAAAGGGAACAGGGAGTTGTTTAATGGGTACAGAATTTTAGTTTTACAAGATGAAGAGTTCTGGAGATGGGATGCCCAATAATGTGAATGTACTTAACATGGCGAACTGTGCAGTTAAAGTTAAGATGATAAATCTTATGTTACGTGTCTTTTATCACAATTAAAAAAAACCCAACTTAATCACCAGAACAAAACATTAGAAAGAGGTAAAGCAGGCTTTGTTGTTGTTGTTTGTTTGTGTTTGTTTGTTTTACCAGCCCGAGGGATAACCTGATCCATTACTGGTGTCTTTCAGGCCTGGCGTTTCCTTGACTATGCAGGCATTTTCAGAAGAGGAAAGGAAGCAGTGGTTGGAAGCTCTGGGTGGAAAAGAAGCTGTAAGAATAATCAATGGTTGTTTTATGTCAAATCCTTTAGAGTTGACTTGTATTCATTTTTATGTTGTTTTTGTTTCATAGTATTTGAAAAAAGTTTCCTGCTGAAACTGGTATTTGAATTCATCTTGGAAGCATTCAGTATTCTAGTAATTTGGCTTGAGGTAGCAGCAACACATATAAGACAGGTGTATCATTAGTTTTTATTTTTGATTTTTCTTGACTCTGCCTCTCAGATTTGCTTTGCTTGAGGAAGTCATCTAAATTCTCAATTTTTTTCTTTCCTGCCTGACAGTTCTTTGGGTGATGAACACAATAAATGCTTGCAATTCATTTTGATCTCAGTGGAGATGGAACAGTAAATATGAGGCAGTGAGGGCAATATTATAAGTGACTGCTGTAGTTATTTTGCTTGATTTAACAATTTGTGGTTTAGACTAATGGTTTATGGTGTGCAATATCAGGTAGCCGTAGTGAATGGGCCTCTGTACGATTGGTTTGAGGATTATATTAAAGGTAGTGGTATAGATCCAGAGGCACACACACTCAGCCTGTTTGCTGCTTTTTTTTTTTTTTTAATTTTTTTTTCAACATTTATTTATTTTTGGGACAGAGAGAGACAGAGCATGAACGGGCGAGGGGCAGAGAGAGAGGGAGACACAGAATCGGAAACAGGCTCCAGGCTCTGAGCCATCAGCCCAGAGCCCGACGCGGGGCTCAAACTCACAGACCGCGAGATTGTGACCTGGCTGAAGTCGGACGCTTAACCGACTGCGCCACCCAGGCGCCCCCTGTTTGCTGCTTTAAGTACTGCTTTCATTTCAGTGGACTGGTGGGTGGCCTTTGGGAATTGAGACTTTGGCAGATCATGTATTGAATTGGGGAGTTAGTAAGGATAATTATAGAAAACACCATAGAACCCATTAAAATAAACTCTCCTGCAAATATTACGACTCTAAGTAAACTGCCAGTGCAGGTACCAGGTGGGCTTAACTGGAAAGCATTTGTCATTTTAGCAGGGTTTAAAAGGAAGGAGAGTGGCTTGCAAAGGGAAGGAGGGGTCATGTATAGTAAAAGGAGAGGTGTCAGAATTGAGTTGTGAAACTGGCAGAAGATAATATTATCTTACGGTAGCAGAGAACACACTGGTGGAATATAGGGGCCAGGGAGCTGGGCCCTGGCGTGCGTGGCAGTCTTGATTCAGTGTTGGAAAAATGCACACCCAAAGTATACATGTTAAAAATAGATGCTATAGAAGAGAATGTATCACGCTTGGGGGGGAAAAGTGGTAATCAGATTTGTGTATTATTTTATTATATTTGACCTACATTTGGCCTCCCTCCTTTTATTTCTGTCTAGTCTTCATTTGTCCTTGAAAATTTTAGCTGGGAATCTAGAGTATTTACAGCATTAATGGTTACTGAGAATCCAAAATACATTATACTAATCCTCTCTAGTAAAGGCAATGCAGCAACTAGGACTTCTCTCCCTGGACATTCAAGTGCTTTGGAAAGTGAGTTTGCCCAGGGAAAAGATCACATGACTCAGTCTTTGAGAAATAAGTCTGTTGTCAAAGGCAGTGTAACCTTGAAGACCTAACCTCTCCTTTAGCACAAAGAGGCAAGTAATTAATTTGAGATGCACAGACGAAGGCAAGTCTGCAGAAAGAAAACATTTAGCTATGTATTTATGCGAGGACACCTAAAGTAGCATTTTTTTTTTCCAGGTGCTATATATATGACTTGCAAATAATGGGTCAGTGCTGAAGTTCTTAGAGGCAGCCCAGAATTATCACCTAGCTCTTTCAGATGTAGTTATTTAAATTATGAGCGGGAGTCCTCTCATTGTTAAGTAAATACCAGATCTTGGAAATAGTGGTGAGAAAATGAGCTTCATCTTATTGCAGCAGTTTCTTTGTCATTCTGTAACTGTAAGGCTGAGCATTTCAAATTTACATAAACTTCCAGTAAGTTGCTCAAGAATCCTAGCTCCTTCATCTTATTTCTTGCTACCATGGCGTACCTCTCTGCAAGAGACAAAGTAGACTTAGAGGTGCCCCTGATTGTTATTTATCTTAGCATTTGAGCACATACGAGCATATAATTAGCCAATATCAATTTTTTTTTTTGCATGGTCATAGGCATGCCTACTTGAAACCTTTATATTGATATGTTAAAAATATTGTTTTCCCTTTTTCTCTTTTACTAGCTGTTACATAGTTTTAATAGAGCCATCATCCCAAGACCAGAAGGAAGTAAGTGCTGATTCATAAAAAGGACTGTTTGTTGTCTTTCTTCATGAGTTAGTTTTCATTCCTGATGTCAGATTGTTGCTGTGTGCCCTGTATCCTCTCTAAGCTAGATCTCCAAATGTATATATGTATTCTGTTTTACCTACTGCAACCAACCCACATTTTCCTGGACTGCTGTAATCCTCATTGATTTTTTTCTATCTCTGAGCTTTTTTTTTTTTTTTTAAAGTCTTTCTCTATAATTACTTTCTCAACAAAGCCCAAAATGTTTCCGCCACAATTCTCATTGATATTTATTGTTATAGCTATAAATAAACACCTAAGACTTCCAGGTGTACATCATTCAGCTTCCTAAGTTGTAAGTTCCTATGGGTGGGAACTGTTTATCAGGTCCCCTGTTTGCAACCCCCTTACCCCCACCCTTGATATTTTTTATCCTTAAACTCTCTGAGTATGGATTATAGAAGTAATAAATTATTGCACCTTAGAAAATAACAATTGGGGCATCTGGGTGGCTCAGTTATTTAAGCGTCTGACTCATGATTTCGGCTCATGTTGTGATCTTGTGGTTTGTGAGATCCAGCCCTGTGCTAGGCTCTGCACTGAGCCTGGAGCCTGGTTGGGATTCTCTTTCTTCTCTCTCTGCCCCTCCCCTGCTTGCATGTGTTTTCTCTCTCTCTTTCTCTCTCAATCTCTCAAATAAACAACAAAGAAAATAACATTCACACATATTCAGTTATTTTAGGGCAGTCACCTTCCATGTATCATATGTACTCCAGAAATGTGGGAGCACTGCCTAGTTCTGTAATCTTTATTTTTTCGGAGATAAAAATGTGATCAGAGTTGCTGGTTTCTTCATTAATTTACTTTTGATATCTTTGGCTAAATTAAGGTTACCTTAATCAAATGTATACAGTTTGGAAAGTTTATGTTCTTTAACACATGATTTCCAAATTATCATGATGTGTATATATCACTTGAGCCAGTGCTTGAGTAAAAGACCTCTCTAGCCTGCTTGGTATTGGAAATTGCCAGTTGTAAAGCTATGTGAAGCGCCTTTTTTTTTTTAAATTAAAAAATTTATTTTATTTTTATTTTAGAGAGCATGGAGGGAGAGGGGCAGAGAGAGAGGAAGAGAGAGACTCATAAGCAGGCTCCACGTCTAGTCCTGAGCCAGACATAGGGCTTGATCTCACGACCCTGGGATCATGACGTGAGCCAAAATCAAGGGTCGGATGCTCAACTGTTTGCACTGAGGCACCTTCTTAATCTCTACCTGTCCCTCCTACTTCCTTCTCCCTTCCCTTCTGTCTTTCTCCTCTTCCTCTCTCCTCCCCCAACTCCTTTTCTCCTTCTGTCCTTCCTTTCAGTTATTTTTTATAGAGAAATAAAAACCTGCCACTTCTTTTGAAAAATAGTTTTGCTAAACATTTTATAAAATATGAATTGTAGATCCTTAAACAGTAAACCATTGCCTGATTTTCCTCATTAAAGTTCTCCTCAAACTTAGCATTAAACCTGCACAGTTTATATTTGTGGATTGTTCATGCTGTCCCCCCTGAGAGATAAGTGTTAATATTACTGTTCCCTAGTTCTAAATACAGACTCAAGCATTCGCTTTCCCTGATTTCATTTTTGAAACAAGAATCATGCTTTATTAGGATACTCAAATGTGCCAGCCTAATCACAGGCAAGCACTTATATTGGGAAAAAAAATAGGAAATTTTAAAAATCTTTTCTGCTATACGAATCATCTGTTTTAAATTCACTATGAAAATAATAAAGCATTAAACATTAGAGCATGGTATGAAATGTGAAATTCTTCTTCAAGCTCATGGCTTAAATAATACCCCCCCCCCCTGCCAAATAACACTTTTAAGAAGTGTTTTAAAAAATTTTTCGGGGGGTGCCTGGGTGGCTCAGTTGGTTGAGCGACCGACTTCGGCTCGGGTCATGATCTCACGGTTTGTGAGTTCAAGCCCCGCGTCGGGCTCTGTGCTGATAGAGCCTGGAGCCCTGCTTCTGATTCTGTGTCTCCCTCTCTCTCTCTGCCCCTCCCCCACTCATGCTCTGTCTCAGAAATAAACATTAAAAAAAATTTTTTTTTTTTTAAATTTTTCTATAGTTGAAGAAAAAAAAAGGTTTCTGTGGGGTGTCTGGGTGGCTCAGTTGGTTAAGTGTCTGACTTCAGCTCAGGTCATAGTCTCGCAGTTCGTGAGTTGGAACCCTGTGTTGGGCTCTGTGCTGACAGTTCAAGAGCCTGGAGCCTGCTTCGGATTCTGTGTCTCTTTGCCCTTCTCCCACTTGCCCTCTGTCTCTGTCTCTCTCTCAAGAATAAATAAAAACATTAAAAATAGTAATAATAAAAAAAGAGGTTTGTGTTAATTCTCCCTCCAACTGTCAAGTAATTTACTTCACTCCTCTGTATAACTAAAAAAGAATTCTGAGCTGCTGTTGGAATTTTGGCAAAATGTATCTTACCCATTTTTAGATAGATATCCCTAAAGATTTATAGCACTTTCTTTTCCACTGTTTAAAATAAGTCATATGTATTAGTATAAAAATTATTTCGTATTATGAATTATAAATTTATAAATTATTGGTAATTGGTGTCGTATTCCAATAAGTGCTTTTCTAAATATATGAAATTCTCATTTACATTATAATACATGGGAATACATGGCCTTTAGCTTTCTTTTAATAGTGAAATAAATTTAAATAATTTTTTTTCTATTTTTGTAAAGAAGAGAAACATCAATAATTCATCGTGCCCTTAATATTTTAACACTATTTCTTTTAGGCGCACAGTTGGATAAGATGGGATTCACAATTCTCAGAAAATGCATCAGTGCAGTTGAAACACGAGGTAACATGATAGAATCATTTTATTCATGAAAAGCTATAGGTATGTAAAATCTAAGAGTATTTAAAGTGCCTGTTGCATGGTTAAGTGTTGTAGAATGGAAGACGTCAATGCAAAATGTGTATGTACTCTGGGGGTCAGAGATTGAGCTGTCCATTTACTATGACAGCATGGGATTTTCCTTTGTGTTTACATTTATATTTCTCCCCAGCACTGAAGTCATTGCTGAAATGAGAACTATTTGAAGAATCAGCAGTGTTGGACAGCCAATCTGAATCCTTTTTTGTTCACCATTAGGGTAGTCTCATCTTCCATTGTCTTGTTGGCCTCTCTCTAAAAAGTCAGCTTCATTGAGGTGTCATTTACATACGGTAAAATCCACTGACTTTAACTGTAGGAATTGGTGAGTTTTGACAAATGTGTACTGTTTTGTAGCTGCCACCATAATCATAGAAGATTCCTGGCTTTCCTCTCCCTGTTCCTTTATGTCCGTTTGCAGTCAATCTGCCTGCCCTCCCTCCTTGGCCCTTGACAACCACTGAGCTGCTTTCTATCACTTTAGTTTGTTCCTTCTTTTTTAAAAACCATTTCATATAAAAGGAATCATGCGGTATAGAGTCTTTTGAGTCTGCTTCTTTATGTAGCATAATGCTTTTGAGATTCATCTTGCGGAGTGTATACCTAGTTCATTTCTTTTTACTGCTAGGCAGGATTTCATTACATGGATATACCACAATTTCTTTATTCATTCACCTGTTGATAAATATTTGGGTTGTTTCCATTTTATTTAAAAAAAAATTTTTTTTAACGTTTATTTATTTTTGAGACAGAGAGAGGCAGAGCATGAACGAGGGAGGGTCAGAGAGAGGGAGACACAGAATCTGAAACAGGCTCCAGGCTCTGAGCAGTCAGCATAGAGCCCGACGCGGGGCTCGAACTCACGGACCGCGAGATTGTGACCTGAGCCAAAGTCGGACGCTTAACCGACTGAGCCACCCGGGCGCCCCGGGTTGTTTCCATTTAAATTTAAGGAAAGCTAATCCCTCCCCCACTGAAAGTTTTTTCTTTATAATCCCTAAAAAAAACCCCAAAAACCCCCCCAAAACCCAACAAAACAGGGTCCCTCTGCTTTGCAGCCATTGCAGCAGACTTTGGAGAAATGAAAGATTAAACATTACAAAACAGGCTGTTTCTGGAGGTGGAGTTTCTCTTTGTTTAGAGACCGAGCGAAGTATGGTTAAATGGATATTTCATTCACTCTCATGTATTGAGTATCCCGGTCCCACTTTGGATGACTTTGTGGATGAAGCATTGTGTTCATGCTTTCTGTCAAAACAGGATTTTTGTCATGGAGCCATGTCAGAAATAAAAGTGTCGGATGACAAAGAAGTACCAGCCCTTTTATGATTAGGGGTTTGCACATCGATAATAAAATCCCTAGTCATAGAAAGCCTTTTCTCATACACTCTCTTATGGTGGCAGTTTGGTCTGTGGCAGATTTTCCTTCATCTGCCCTGAAGTTGAGCTGATAAATTTTTTCATTTTCCTAGTGTTTCACAAATTTCCAAAATTTGGAAAAAATACTGTGATATTCATATCTCTCACTTCATCATTCATGTTTCTGTTTCTCCTGAGTTCCTGAAGTAAAGGGCCTTAATTTTATCACTTGTGTGTTTATTATTTTGATAAATTATGTTCTTTCCCCAAAGGATATGTTTTATACATACTTGCTTCTGCCTGAACAGATTAAAATCTATCTAGAATGCTTTCTGATTGGTATATGTAGTTTTATGGAATGTTCTATACATTGAATGGAATAAATATATATACATATATATACATACATACACGCGAATCTGCATTGAATGTATTTTTATTAGATGTATTTTTATTATAAATATATAATTATTGGATGTTTTTAACAGAAGAATTAGTCTACACAATTTAAGTTAGATTTTTATCATTTAAAAATAAACTAAAAGCATATGTTTTTCTTCTTTTTTTTTAATGTTTATTTTTTGAGAAAGAGAGAGAGACCAAGCGCGAGTGGGGCGGGGGCATAGAGAGAGGGAGATACAGAATCTGAAACAGGCTCCAGGCTCTGAGCTGTCAGCACAGAGCCCAACGCAGGGCTCAAACTCCTGAACTGGGAGATATGACCTGAGCCCAAGTTGGACGCTTAACTGACTGAGCCACCCAAGTGCCCCATGTTTTTCTTTTTCAAATCTTTTGTTCTTAAAGGTTTTCCATTCTTGAATGAAGCCTTTTACTTTTAGTGAAATAATAGACTAATAATAGTGTTCAAAGAATCAGTGGTCAGATTATATTATCAAAAATGATGAGAAACATTGTAGAATCTCTGAGGCTTTTATACTAAATTTGTGAGTTCCTTTAAGGAATATTGTTGTCAATGATTTCCCGCAAATCAGCTAGCATGACTAGTGATTTTCTTATGCTATAGGCATGATTTGCCATACTTATTTTTTCATCAGGATAAAGCTAGTTTATGTCCTGTAACAAGAAACCCACAAGTCTCTGTGTCTGAAAACAGTAAGAATTATTTCTCACTCAAGCACTGGTAGGAGGGTTTTGCTCATCACTAATACTTAGGCTTGAAGGTTCCTGGTTGTATTTGTGAACCAAACAAGTCAAGGGATCCTGGCTGCCTTGTCAGAGGGAAACAATTCTGGAGTGCTTTGGACCTCCAAGCAAAGTGGTCTGGGCTTGAAGCGAGTTAGGTTTGCAAATAACTAATTGGTCACTAGAAGCCTCATGGTCATACTCGACCCCAAAGAGTCTAGGTTCAGCAACCCTACCAGGAGACTGGAAAACACACAGAGAGCTGGAAATCTTTGGGGAATAGCTTTAATGACTGCTGTGTACCTGGTGGATCTACATGCCTAAAGACCAGGGGCTTTTAATGAGATCTGACTGAAGAAGTATTTCGAATCACAGCTTGTAGTGTTTTAAACATGACCATCATTTTCTGAAAACTGCCCATTTCATGTGTGTGGGTTAAAACCATTAGTGTGCCTTTTTCCAAATGTTTTTCTAAAAACGACTTTTGGCATTTTTATTGTCATCAATCTTATTTGTGACTTCACTGAAATATTTGAAAGCATCAGACAAATGTCTAAAATTTAGTGTCATCTGCAGTATCCTAAGAAAGTTAACATTTTTAGTGTACTAACATATCTTTGACAACATATACACTACATATGGAACTAATATGTGTGCGACACTAGCATAGGACAGTAATATATGACACAAATAAAATACATGATAACCTATGTCAACACGTACAATATATGTTGACCTATACAGATGCTGACATCTTGACCTGAGTGGGACTATTTAAGCAGTTACTCTACTTTTGAGACGAGAACTAATCCCATTTCTCTACAACATCAGCATCAGTTAACAAATCATACTTGTCACTTTCATTGAGTTGTTTGCTCATGAAGTTTGGGTGTGTGTGGGAGTCAGATCAACTGATCTTTCAACCATTTACCAAATATTTGTAATTGATATGTACTGGTTCTTAATCAATTCAGGCCAACTGACCACCTCTAGGAAATTATTGCTTATGTACATATACCAAGTTGAATGATTTCCTAAAGCTATTATTCTCAAATATTGCTGCACATTGGAATCATCTGGGATCTTTAAAGACTATAACCTGGCTCTC